>NC_142047.1:36484361-37163361 GCF_982192425.1 Myodes glareolus
TGTGGACCTCCCTCATCCCAAATCCAGACTCTTGGGATCCTCATCTCTTCCATAATTTCCTGTTAGAAGCACATTGTGACATCTTAAATGTCAACTTGATGAGATTTAGAATCACTATGGAAACAAACCTATAGGCTTGTTTGGGAGGTTCTTTCTAGGTTATTTGAGATAGGAAGACATGGCCTCCAAGTGGACAGTACTATTCTGTTTGCTGGTGCCTAGAACTGAATAGAAAAGAGAGTAAGTTGAGCATCAGTCTCTCTTTCTCCCCACCCCTTATTATATCACTGTGTATATATGTGAATGATATATATATATATATATATCCACAGTGATATAATGTGACAAGTCAAGTCACCCTACATTCCTGCTGCCATGTCTTTCTTACCAAATGGGCATTACCCTTGATTTATATATCAAAACAAACTCTTCCTCGTTAAGTTGTTTTGGACATGTATTTTGTCCCAGCAATAAGAAAGGCACCTAACATACATATATACTTATTTCTTACCTAGTGACATCTAACCCTGTAGGGACAGTGGCAGTGGAAGGTGGAGTTTGCATGGAGCTACCATTGTTGTTAGTTGGGGATCTTACAGGTCTTGGGAGTCAACCCAAACCTCTCCCAGAGACCCTTTCCTCGATGTTTGAGACCACTAGGACTAGCCTGATCAGTGCCATCCAGATGCCAAGCCCTGAACTAAGAGGCTGTCAGAGTTGTTTTACTCACTTAATATTAGAAAGTTCTGAAAATGCTCTGGGAAATTCCCCCGCAGAGTGGAAAACGCTGTGAACTTGAGATGAGGAACTACTGCCATCTGGCCCAGAGTTCACAGCACCCATCAACCCCAGGGCCTCAGGAGAACTTACATGGCCGGATGGGAGGTCCCATCTCTCACACCACTCCATGGCTCAGGTGGCTCAGGGGGAGCAAAGCGCAGTGGTCCCACAGGTGGCTTGGCAAAAGGAATCCCCAGGAAGCTGTGGACATCCACATCAAGGCCCTTCATGTGGACGAGGCTGCCTTGTATCTGGCCTGTGTGTGTGGTCCTGATGGGACTGGCTGAGTCCTGGCCTGTGGATGGAGGGTGACATCAAGGTTGGGCCTACACAACCAGCTGCCACTGCAGTAAGAGTTTTTTCGCCCACTACTTTGTCACCCTCAGCTCAGCCTCTTCCAAGGACCAAGGACAGCAAATGCTACTTTAATGCACTTCTTGTTTGTCACATGACTTTATATCACCACTGTCCAGGACTCCATTGATTTGGTTGACACACAATTGGGGTGCTTGAGTACTGAATGCTAAGATTTGGGGATATAAATGGGGAACTCTACATAATGAAAAACAACTGAAGTGAACCCTGAAATGGTATGTATATATGTATGCATGCATGTATTCAATTATTGATGTATCTATCTGTGCATCCATGTATTTGTCATGCATTTATCTATCTATCATCTGTCAGTTTTTCCTTCTCCTTCCCTATAGTCACAGGGACTATTACCACATGAGATAACTGGAATTTGCATCAAATAATGGCAAAAGAGCAGGATGCAATCCTGGTACCTCTAGGTTGTGCCAGACCTGGAATTGTTGAAGATGTATTTGTGGCACTGTTGCTTTATTAAACATGTTTTCTCATCCTAGGACCTCTCATTTCTCCATGCTATGCAGGCCTCAGGCAACCCCAGCCCATGATGTGCTTCGGGAGGGAGGGTGTATCCAGTCAGGGCTCCTTCCCTTGCTATTGTTTCTTCAAGACCACACACTTTTCTTGTACCTTCTGTCTAGTTTCCTCTTTCACTTGTATAGAACTGACTGCTCTAAGCCAGAATTTACTGGGAAACAAAGAATTCAGGGGCTATTGCTACATCACTCACTATAGTTTCACATGGATCAACCAGTTTCAAGTCACCTGTACAGGAAAGGCCAGAACTGGCAGTCACTCATGAGTGTTAGAGAGGGCAAGTTTGTACTGTTTCTCCTCTGTGGTTTGTTTGCCAAATGTGGAAGCACTGAGGATCTGTGGAGAGGCAGGACAGTGGAGGGTGACTGGATCGTGGCTGCGCTCGAAAAGGCTTTATGCTGGCCTTTTGGAGTTAATTGAATCTCACAGAGTGGAATACTTTCTTTGAGAGACATCAGGTTGCAATCACAGTCAACTTGGCCCCTCTCCTCTCTATTGGTCAATCACTGTTCATATTGTCTACCCACGGAATATCATTGCCACACGTTGTGACAAAGCCCCAAGACCCTTACCAGGGTCTCACCAGAGAGCATCACTCATCATGGATTTTCTGATTTCAATGCTATGAATTAAAGGAGCCATTTTTCTTTATACATTATCAAGTGTTGACTATTTTGTTATAACAATACAAAACAAACATGAGGTTGCTTCATAACAATACCTGAAGATAGGAAAATTGGATTGGAACACAACGGCATGCAAATATTGAAAGGGTTTGGAGGGACAATCTATAAGTAGAGTCCTATTTTACTGTAAAGTGAACAATATAAGTTGTTATGGTGAGGGCACTGATGATAAAAGACTAGGAAGGAACTTACGCTTCATAGATGGTTTACATGGTCATGTGCAGAATGCCAGTAGCAACGCTGACAGTAAAGACACACTGAGAAGGAGAGAGTGAGAGCCATCCTGTTATAAACTAGAGTGAAGACCACACGGTGAAGGTAACAATATTATAAAGAAGCTGGCTGCATTGCATCCATACTCTAAAGCTCACAGAAAACCAATTTTAGGAGTGATGCCCAAAAGGGTTTAGAGAAAGCAATTTCTAAGTAAAATATAGAGGAAACCGTGTGAGACTTCTGGGCCGTATCTAGTGAAATTCACAATAATCCCTGGTGAAGGAGCTCAGAAATCTGAAAATTCACATCATGTCCATGCAAAGAGCAAAGGGCTCTGGTAAGAGTGGTACAAAAAGAAACACGGTGGATAGAAGGAGCCCGGGCTCAGAGGGTGCGCCCAGAACAATGGGAAAGGCGCTCTGGAGACATCATAGAAATCTTCCACTTTGCCAGCATCTTCCTCCTCTAACCTCCTATCGCAACTGAGAGGCTTGGAGGGTTCAGGGAACAGGCACACTCCACATGCTCACTGTTCAGGCTAGCTTTAGGCTTCTGCTTCTAGCATTCTGGTACAATGTTGTACATCTGCTCTACCCATGGTTGAACCAGTCTAGAGATGGCTCTTAACACTGATCCAAAGGGATCAAGCAGAATGTCTTGGGAGTATTTACCTGGCACTAACCTGTTGGACACAGAATTCAAGGACTTTAGGTCATAGCAGGTTCCACTGAAATTTCTTTTTTTTTTAAAATTTATTTATTTATTTATTATGTACACAATATTCTTTCTGTGTGTATGCCTGCAGGCCAGAAGAGGGCACCAGACCCCATTACAGATGGTTGTGAGCCACCATGTGGTTGCTGGGAATTGAACTCAGGACCTTTGGAAGAGCAGGCAATGCTCTTAACCTCTGAGCCATCTCTCCAGCCCCCCCACTGAAATTTCTAAGAAAAACCTGGAAGATTCCACTCCAGCAACACTGCTAAGATTTTTAGTGAGAAAGCCTTGAGATCTGTGAGCGGGACCATGGCTCTTGTGATTTCAGAACTGAACTAATATAGGCAGTTGGCAGTAGCAGTCTATGAAAGCCAAGAGGCCACAGCTGCACCTTGAGAAAGCAACTAGGTAGGCTGCGCCCAGTGTGCTGGTTTGAAGGAGAATGTCTCCATAGGCTCAGATATTTGAATATTTGGTCCCCAGTTGGTGGTTCTGTTTGGATACTTTTGGAAGACTTGGCCTTGCTGAAGGAAGTCCCTAGGGGGCAGGGATTTGAGTTTTCAAAAGCTATACCCCATTCCCATTTCACTCTCCTGCAGTATGAGATGTGAGCTCTCAGCTGCATCTGTCGCCATATCTGCTGCTGACTGCTGAGCTGTCCTCACCATTCTGGACTTGTATCCTTCTGGAACCATAAGCCAAAATAAACCCTTTCTTCTATAAGTTGCCTTGGTCGAGGTATTTCATCACAGAAATAAAAAAGTAACTAAGACAGCAAGCAGTGTCACGAGACAGGGTTGGGAACACTGAGTTCCTGAGGTCTGCTGCCTGCTCTCATGGGTACAGCATGCTGGACTTTGAGAGGTTTCAGAGATTTGAGAGGCCCCTGCACACTTTTCTATTTGTCTGTTCATTCTTTTTACTATAGGAATGTCCTCATCAGGTTTCTATTGTTGTGAAGGGAACTTGGAGGAGAAAAGAGTTTATTTCATCTCACAGATTACAGTGCTGAAGAAGGGAAGGCAAGGCAGGAGCTCATGGCAGGAACTGGAGCAGAGGTCATGGAAGAATGTTGTTTACTGGTTTAACTCTCCATGGCTTGCTTAGTCTGCTTTCTGATATATAACAAAGGACCACCTGCCCAGGGGAGGCATTAATGTGGGCCCTCCCACACTAATAATTAATCAAGAAAATGCTCCCGCAGACTTGCCTACAGGCCAGTCTCCTAGAATTGATTTTTTGGTTGAGAGGCTTTTTTCCCAGATGTGTCTAGGATTCTGTCAGGTTGACAGAAATCAACTAGCACAAGGAATGTTTACTCTGTGCCTGTTTCAACTTTAATTTTTAAAACCACCACACTTGTTTTTGACTTTAAAAACTCCCAGATAAAAGGCATTTTTCTTGAATTTCAGATGTAACGTGAGACTTTGAAATCATGCCCAAAGGAGTTAAGTTTTGGGGACTGAAAGCACATGATCATATTCTGCATTGTGAGAAGGACATGACCTGGGGACGGGGATAGAATGCACTGATTTGTATACATTTTGTACCCCAAAGATTCATATATTGGATGTGTACCATAAGGTGGAGCTGTTGAGGTGGTGGAACCTTTAAGGAGTAGAGCCTAGGGGTAGGTGGCTGAGCCATGGGAGTCCTCATACAGGGATTACTGCTGGAGTTTGAAACAGGTTAGGTCTTGCAGTAAGAGTGAGAGTGAGCTGTCAGACAAGAGTGACTATGGCCATTCCTAGGGCATATTTCTTCTTCTTGAACCATGTGATTTCTCTCCATGTGCACCTACTGTGAAATGCCATTGGCAGGTTGTGACAAAGCTGGAAGGCCCTGAACAGTCTTGCTAGAGTGAGTCACCTAATCATGAATTTGCAAACTCTAAGTTGAGAGCTGAACAAACGCACTTCCTTTGACCATTATGTGGCTTCAGATATTTTGGTGCAGCTCTCCAATCCACTAAGATGTCCAAGTGAAAAGGCACACTCTCCTTCTGTGTCACATGCTGCTCACACAGGGTTTCATGCGGAGTGAGAATATCGTTCATGCAATTTCGCTTCAGTTACCAGCTACAGAGGCCTCATGGCATGTTTGTTACAGCAATGAATAAAAATATGCTATAATGTCCATGCTTTTAGATTTGTTGCATTATCTTTGAAGTGAAGCCATTAAGTGACCTTAGGGAGCTTTAATACGTCATAATGTGAAGTGATTGATCTCCTTGCTAGGAAGAGTTAAATTGTGGTGCCAGAAATGGAGTGAATTTGTAAATATTTTGGTTGAAATCAAGGGCCAAAGCCTTCATCTATTCTTAGACAACTCCTGAGCCTTGTGTGTAAGGCCCAGGGACACTGATGTTTCCTGTAGAAGAACCAGGAGTGGATGAGACAGAAGAGGGTGGGATCCACATTTGGGCTCTCTTATGACTTGTTAAAGATGCTTCATGATATGGGCTCAAGCCAAGCACTATTTAAAATGGGAGCCATTAGAGAGGCTAGGGAGATCCCTTGTCTGGAAGGTCCCGGTGACTTTTGAGAGCAATGCCAAGTCAGGTGAGGGAGAAAGGCCAATGGAGGTAAGGCATGAAGAACAGGCATGTGGAAATTGGAAAACTACAAAGGGATGGCAAGAATTGGGGCCTTCAGGAAGGACCCTGGAGGGGAGAGGATGAAGACTGAGGGACACGTTCAGGAATTCTGCCCACTGAACTTCAAATAAAGTGGAAACTGTTTGGCAGGCACAGAGTGCTGTCACCTGTCCCCTGGAAGCCAAGTCCCACCACTGCCTCAGATCAGGCCAAATATATGATGTCAAAAGCACCCTGGGACCTCTCAGAGCCAATTTCAGGTGCAGGAATGAGCTCCTCTGTCCTCAGGAGTAGGTAGCTTTTCTTGAATACCTCTGAGAAAACCATGCTACCCCTCTGGCCAAGGAACTGATTCATTAAAGTCAAACGGCCATGGAGGGTACCATCTTATTACTTAGTACTTGTGTATAGCTGCAGCTCCAGCCGCGTGCCCAGGAGGAAAAGTCCTGACTCCCCATTTAGAGGCTGCTTGCTGTCTGGCCTTGTTCATCTACAATTCTTCCAAACCCCTTCATTCTCAGCTCCTTCCTTGAAGGTGGACATCCTTAGCTAGCCTTTCTGCTCTATGACTTAGGGGGCCCACTGTGACTCTGGGTGGGAGTGAAAATCACACAAGCACAGGGTTCCTGAGCAATGAACTCCACCATTTCAGCCCTTCCTTGCCCATTTCCTCCCTTAGTCTCCACTCTGCCTCTGCACAATTTGGCAGCTCTGACACGGTTCCCGTTCACTCCCACGAAAGCCTCACCCTGAACCAGGAGGAGAAGCAGGAGCCCACAGGCCACGGTGGTCAGCCAAGCAGGGGTTTGTTCCAGTCCCATGGTTGGTGCCTGGGAGAGTGTCTGAATCCTGTAGTCAGGTCAGGCTTTGCCAGAAGGCACCTGAGGACCAGAGCTGCAGTTTGGACCCAGCAAAGGTGGGCGGGGCCCTGGGTGGGGCCTGGGAGGTGGGTGCTGCAGGAGGGCAACACTGAGGGGCTGGGCTTGTGAAAGCCGTAATTAACAGACAGGGAACGTGATCACTTTCACACGTTCTGCGTTCCTTGTGGCCTCCTCTGAAGGTGCTATGCGGCATCTGTAGCCCCTTCGATACAGTGACCTGAACCTGAAATCTGCAGTCACAGCGTTCATGCCATGACAGTCACAAGTCCAAACATGACATTGGGGATGAAAGGACAGAGCTGTAACTGGAGATGACAGAAGGACTTCTCTGAAGTGACACACCTTCGATGGCCCTCATTAGAGAGTGAACACGCTTATTAAGGGGTGAAGGGGCCCGGGAGAGCAAATACATGAAACTGCAGCTCTTCCCTTAATCCTGAAAACTCCTCCGTAGTTTCTGAACTTGTTCCCGCCCAGGTCTCTTAATCCTCATAGTTATGGTCTGAAAATCCCTGTGGTTTCTTTCTTGGTCTCAGGGACATTTGTGTATGTGTGTCTACACACATGCACGCGCACATGCATGCACACACATTTATAAAAATATATTATTGAATGAAGAAGAGACTCGAGATTTCTGTGTATATTGGGTGAGTGATGGCAAAGTTAGATTCACAGAACCTGGAGGAATAGAGAGAGAAACAGAACACGCACACAGAGTCAGAGTTTGGAAAGACTGAGATGGAGATGCAGAGGAAGATGGAAGCAGACGTTAAGAGTCTACGGGAAGGGCCGGTGAGATGGCTCAGTGGGTAAGGATGCTGCCACGGGGACTGATGAGCTGAGTTTGATTCCTTTAATCCACATGGTAGGAGGCGAGAACTGACTCTCAAAAGTTTTCCTCTGCCTTCCACCTGTGTGCCATGGCATGTGTGCACAAGTGTGCATGTGTGTTTGTGCATGCGTGCGTGTGTTCACAGACACACACACAGACACAGACACACACACAGAGAATAAAATGGAAAAAAATAGAAACCTAGTGAGAGCAGGTATGTTGACTAAAATAAGTAATCTCACAGTTTTGGAGGTTGAGGCAGGTGGATTCTGAGTTTGATTGCAACATAGGTTATACAGGAAGATTGTGTGTCAACCAACAACATCCAAATGCACAAATCAAAAAAAAAATTAAAAAAAAGAAAAAAGAGAGAGAAAAGAAAAAATGAAACAAATACATGAATCATAGCTGTAATAATAATGACAACAACAATAATATGAATAAAATAAAGGTTCAAAATATCTGTAATACAATATAGGTGCACACCTGCCCCTAGTAATTCTTCCAATTATCACTATCTCCAAAAGTACCCACAGCCTTCAAAATAATCCTCTAGCTATGGCCAAGCACTCAAAACATGAGCTTGTGGGTCACTAGCCCATAGTAACTACTGAAAGTCTAAAGAGTACCCCGGGATTGCTGTTGGCGAACTGTCCTGTGTATTCAGAGAAATGAGAGCCACATGGGAGAGGGTTTACAGTAGTGAGACTCAGTGCTGACCTTCCCTGCACAACCGAGTCTCGTCAAAACACTTGAAGGCTTGGTACTTGGGGAAAGGTGCTGAACAATCAGTCACATGAGCTCCCGATACCAGAAGCCAGTGCTGGTTCACATCTCACAGATGTGGCAAATGGAGACCACAGACACCGAGTGAGGGTGGAAGTTACAGAGTTTATCTTCAGGGAAAGGGGAGCACTTGAGAGTGAAGGGGGTGCAAGGGCACGATGATTCTGAACAAGATCAACGGTCACCAGGATCCCACCCACAGAGGGACCCAAAGATTAATTTACATGGTTCTGCTTTTGCTTAGGGGATAAAAGGACTTTGCAAAGAGGAGGGGAATGCAGGGGCAGCACCATGGGCTGCCAGTCAGCACACTGTTGGTTGTCTGCCTCTGATTTTCCTTCCAGGAACCAGGAAAGTCTTCAGCTGCGCCGGCCAAGTTGTTTTCAGCAGACACCAAGCTTACAGAAATAAAAGTCTTCAGGTTGAAGCCCCATCCTAACCGCCTGATGAGTTGCTGCCAACTACTGGTTTCACCAGGACCTCAACAATGCATTAAGGCCCCAGCAAGAGCATCCCTCTGCTCAGTTTCTTAATCAAGGCTCAATATCAGCCTCATTTATTTCCTGAGTAGGCAACAAGAAATCTTTGTTTTCAACCCAAAGGACATGGTGCATTATGATTCGTACTCAGTGCAGTGGCTGGGAAAGGGGACTTTGCTCTGGAGAAATGGCCCAGGTAGGGCAAGATGGTGAGAGGTAGAGGAATGGTGAGGTCCTAGGGCCTGAAGGACACAAGGCACTCACCACTCCTTAATGGCAGAGAAAGTGTTTTGGGGGAGCAAAAGTACAGACAGAGCAGAATTTGGCACCTTTGTAAGGGCCAAAGTGCAAGAGACTTTGTACTGCTGGGGTTTAAACATTTATGGAAATCAATCACACGGACTATCAAGAAGATTAGGGATGACCAGAAAGTCAAGAGGCTTCTGGAGGATCCATGAAGGGCTGGAAGACAACTCCACACAAGGAGAAGCTTGCTCAGGGTGCCAGAGACAAGGGTCTCTTCTGACGCTGCCCCCATTTTCAGGACACACCCAATGGACAAACATTTTCACAGAGGTGATAGCCTCAAGCAAGGGTGGGCTCCATACTGCCTGCAGAACTCCTGGTCCAAAGAGCAAACTTCAGAAAACGGGGCACTGAGAAACCCATGTAGTTCTGATCAACTCCCTAACTCCTGACCCAGATGGAAAATCCGATGAACATGCCTACTTCTGCTTCTGCAGGCATTTGTAAAATTTCATATACAGGGAAAATATGTAGGGATTTTCTTCTCATCAGTTGGCATCCTTTGTGGCTGATGTCAGAGACCTTTATGAGTTATGGTCTGAAAGCCATCAAATTTATTTGCTTAAATCTAATTTCTGATCCAATGCTGCTAAGAGTTATGACTCTGGGAAGGTCCACAAGTGTCATTGTTTGCTTATTCTAATCAACGAGGATGCAATGTGAAATCTTTTGAGCCAGAGGCCTAACTCTCACCACAGAACAAATCTGATGGCATCTAACCTTGGATTTCTTGGTTTATAAATAAACATGTATATAATTTCTTGCTATTTGTATGTTATCCAGATTATAACTTGTTTAGAGATGTTGGTCTTCCCATGTTGCTCAGGCTGACCCGAAACTGCGGGAATCATATAATCTTTCTGTCTAGGTCTCTGAATAGCAGGACCCACAGATACCCATTACAGAGCTCAGCTTGCAATTTGTGAGTTTTTGGAACAACAACCTGACTGAACACATGAAAACAATAGGTAGGACTTTGGCTATTATGTTTCTTTATTGTCTACTTACAAATAAGAAGACGTGAGACTTGCTGAGAGAACATTGAATTTTGACAGTCTACTCCCATATAATAAATATTTCCAAAGCTTCTGTTTCATCTGAAGACTGTCTGGGGCTTGGAGAAGAGGAGAGAGAGGATGAGAGCAGACGAAGAAGGGAAGGAAAGGGCGTTGTCCCAAGGGACAGTGAAAGAAGATTGGGGCACTTAGGGGTCACACATCTACAGCCATGGGAGCATTCACGGAGTGAGTCTCATAAAAGGTGTCCCAGCATGTTGAGGAATGAGTGACACACCAAGGGTCTGTCGTACATGCAGACCACATGGACAATTGTAGCAGTGAGGGTGGTGATGTGACTGTTAGCCTCTAACCGGGATTCCCTAAGAATGTTAGGCTGACCCCGTGTATACTCAGCCCTTCACACCATTCCTCTCACAGGGTACTTCTCTTTGTAATTATCCTGAGACCCCTTTAGCTCCTGGATCTTCTCAGGCAGAGTCTTTGTCCAGAACTTCAGTCTTCTGGCCTTCAGGGCTTGGCCCACAGCAGGATAGATGTCCAGCTGCAGGTACCGCTCATCATGGACCATCTTGGGCCAGTAGGGTAGACCCTTGCTGTTGGGGTTCCTGTGGATATGCCACCCAGCAGGGAATGGTAAGGTCATGCTCAAACAATTTGTGATCCCCCAATTTGTGTCAGGGTAGTAGATTAGTTGGGCAATAGGTGAGAGGATTGATGGGGCACGTGTCCTATACAGGGGTACATGTGTCACCCACTAGTGTCTGCTCCATGCGGAGTAAGACTACCTGGGCAATTTCTGTCTCCCTCTCAGAGGCAAAATCTAAAGAACAACACCATAGCTCCTGTCAGGTCATTGCGGTGTGACCAGTAACCAATATGTACGATGTACCTAAGTGTGCCCTGGGGTGAGGAGGACTCGATCATGTGATGAGTTATCCAGGCATGCTAATGAGGTCATCAACCACCAATGGAGCCCTAGATAGGGACCCACCACTGAGGAGGTTGAGGGAGGGGTGTGTTCTCACCCATGTCGTGCAAAGTTGGTCCAGTACTTCATTATTTTCCTGTTCAGCAGCTTCTCCTCCTCAGTGAAGACAGCTGAAGCTATGGGGAAGACAGAGGTTCAGGTCCCAGCTACACCATGCAGCTGCCTATTCATGCTCCACAATCACCATCCTTCCTGTAGCCTGACCTTGAACTCTAGGCCTCTTTCCCTCTGCACTTCACTACCAAGGATCCAAGAACCACCCACACCTCTAATTGAATGTCTCCAGGTTCAGTTCTGCTCAGTGTGTCCTCATTCAATCTAACATAGGTGTGGTAACTCAAATCCTATAAACTCACATATTTGAATGCTTGGTCCCCAGTTAGTGGAACTGTTTGGGAAGAATTAGGAGGTATGGCCTTGTTGGAGAAGGTGTATCACTGGAAGTTGGCTTTGAGGTTTAAAAGTCCAGTCTAGTCCAGTTCTCTCTCTCTCTCTCTCTCTCTCTTTCTCTCTCTCTCTCTCTCTCTCTTTCTCTCTCTCTCTCTCTCCCTCTTTCTTTCTCTCTCTCTGCCCTGTGTTTGTAGATCAGAATGTAAGCTTTTAGTTAGCTACTGTTCCAGTGCCTTGCCTGCCTGTATACTGCTATTCTCCCATACCTGATGGTCATAGACTCTAACTAACCATTTGAAGCTGTAAGTCCCAATAAATTCTTTCTTCTATAAGTCAACTTGATCATAGTATCTCATCGCAGCAATAGAAAAGTAACTAAGGCAATAGATTCTAATCTGGGTATAACTTTTTGAGGATGGAAAGGATGCTTACTTGATTATGTCCTCTCCTAGAGCCTTGATTTTCTCGACTGGACTGAGAGCTCAGTTACCCATCAGGTACCCACCTGTGATCCCATCCAGCTCATGAAACACAAGACTCACGTTTCATGTCCAAGGGGGAGGACCCAAAAACAAAGGCAATCTCATCGCCATGGTCAACTTTCACATATGGTGGCCTTGTATCTTTGAGGTAGTTGGGCACATGACGGAATTCATAAAAGTAGACAGGGGCACGGGAGCCTAGAGGTACGGACACATGGTTACATAGTATTCTCTCACCTGTAACTTTCCTGCCTAACCCTTAGTGATAAGGTATGTCAGTATAAAGCTTTCTCGTGTAATAATTGTCAAGTGGCAAGATCTTCTGAGTAAATTGGGAGCATAGGGACCTTGGGAGAAGGTTTAAAGGGAGTGGAGAGGCAGGAAGGGGAGCAGAGAAAAATGTAGAGCGCAATAAAAAATAATAATTGTCAAGTGGGTGGCTCCAGACTGGAGCACTAGTTACTGGAAAGCCTTTGGCTAAACAGTGACTCTGGTCTTCCCAGCTGAGTAGGTTTGGCAAATCAATGGAGTATCAGCAACATGTTTCCTTATCTGTATCTGGATGTCACTCCCCTCTCTTACACTACAATGAAGAAACACCGATGTAATGGTCCTCGGGAGTTTGGTACCAGAGATGTGATCCAGACATGAGCGGGGACCTGGACACTATTAAACTCATCTGGGACCCATGGCTCTGAGCTCCTCTCCTCTAGGCCTCACAGATGTACTCACGCTGAGACTTTGCTACTTGGAGTGCAGGGATTACAAACATGAAGTCTGCCATCATTTCCTTGTACTGTATTTGGAGGGTCTGGGCATCTTCAGTGTTGTTCATATACTCTTCCATTAGCAGGTCACTACACTCGGGAGGTATCGTCTACACCAGGGAATCAGGAAGAATGAGGTTATGCAGGTTCTTGTTTAGATAGGCAGTAGCCTCAGTGTGGAGAATGAGGTCAGGGATAAGAGATGGTGTAGAGGGAAAGGTTTAAGTTCTGCGGTGAGCCCTCCACAAACCACATACAGATCTTTGTTTGCAGGCATGCTGTCTGGAAGGACACATAGTGGCTCTTTCTATTGGAGGCAGTACTCAAGGTGGCTTACCATGTATATTGTTGTGTTCTTCAGAATAGCTGGCAGGGTCTCTCTGGTTATGTCCTTTATTATTTGATCAGTGCCCATGAACTGGGAGAGAGAGGACAGTTCTCAGTATAAGGTGGATGATACGGATCAAGCTTCCTCTGCTCACCTTATGAGTCCCCAGACTTCCAGAGAATTGGAACTGTGTCTCACCATAGGGAGAATCCAGCCATACTCATCATTGTTGACACCAATGATGCTAGGGACAGGGTGAAAATCCACAGAAGCCAACAACTCTTGAGGATGCCTGGGTAGGAACTTCCCATCTACCACAGCAGTGACAGTAGCGAAGACCTGAGGGACATCCAAGGTCAGTGATGAAGGTCAATTCTGATGTCCACTGAGAAACCCTAACCATTACCCCTGCCCCCATTTAAATGTCTCAGGATGTTTCTCCACCACTGACAGAGATTCTACATATATTAGGATATTTGGTATTCATTTTACACACATGATTAAGAGAATGCCAAACTGTGAAGTAGAGGTAATTTGTTTAGAATAAGGATTGACTCTCCCACATCCCATTGACCAGGTCCTCCAAGTCACACAACTCTCCCAACCTTGTTAATAGCCAGAATCTCCTCTTCACTCTTGTTTCTCAGACAGCGCACCAGGGTCTCTGAGTCCGTAGTCTCACAACCAGATAAGCTGGCCACTTTCTGTAAAAGGATCAGGCAGGAGTTGATCCATCCTTTCAGGCAAGTATAAGAGTTTTCCCAACTCCAGTTGATTGGCATTGTGCTCAAATATCACATCACAACTTTGTGCTGGTGAAATGGAGTGAGTATAAAATTCCTATTTTCTTGCTGTTCAGATGTGACAGCCAGAGGGGTCATTCTACCTAAAGACTTTAAAAACTAAGCTACATGTGTTTGTCCACGAGTGTGTGTGACTTCAGGAGTGCCTGTACCATGGTTTCCATGCAAAGATTCGAGGACAACGTTTGGTTGCCAGCCCTCACTTCCCATCTTGGTTGAGAGATGATCTTTTATTATTTCTTCCTGCCTACAAGACTCTATCTTATTTGTGACCTTTCACGGATTTTCTGGTCTCTGCCTCCTATCTCATTCTTGGAATACCAAAATCACACACTTGTTGTTGCATGAGGCTTTTTATGGTTTCTGGGGGAATTTGAACTCAGGTCCTGATGTTTTTACCAATTGAGCCATATCTTCAACCCATACGTATTTGTTTCTGAACGTGATGGACACTACAAGGTACTTATACATGGTTATTACACCCAGACTGTATAGGAAGAAGTGGACTCTAACCCTTGAATCTCCCAGAAAGTACTGAAAGAAGCTATTTCCCATGATCCTTGTTTTCCCAATTGAGAAAACTCCCAGAGTATCAGAGGGTGGAGGCTGAGGCTGCATGGTCATCAATGGCTGAAGTCACTCACTGTGTAGACCACCTCAGAGGTGTTAGAGATCAGGTCAGGTAGCAGGGCCACCCCACTCTCCATGATGGCTCTGTGGAAGAGTCCTTTGGACATGGGGGACACAACAAGTGAAGACACACTTGTGCCACCTGCAGACTCTCCAAAGATGGTGACAAGGTAAGGGTTGCCTCCAAAGTGGGCGATGTTCTTCCTGACCCAGCGCAGGGCGGCTACTTGGTCCAGGTAGCCCCAGTTGCCTCTGGCATGCTCATCTCCAGTGCTGTGAAGACACAGAGAAGGAATCACAGGGCTGTCTTACTTCTCTTCATCCCCTACTGCACAGTGCAGACCAGCCCCAGACTCACCTGAAGAAGCCCAGGACACCCAGGCGGTACTGGATAGTGACCACCACCACATCCTCCCTGGCTGCCAGCATGGATCCATCGTACGCAGAAGCCATACCTGAAACCAGTGCACCACCATGGATCCACACCATTACCTGTGGAAATCAAGTCAGATGCCAGTAGGTTCCCATCCAGCCCAAGCTCTACCTGGGTGTCTTCTACTTTACCTAATGCTTTGTCTCAGTGTACCTAAACACACAGACAAAACTCCTCAGGACATTCTCACCTGGACTACAGATAGGGCTCTAGTACCATCAGGATACTTGCTAGCCTCTCTGCTTCTCTAAGGACCCAAACCGAAATTAATGGCTCTAAATCTGGAGTAATAACATCCCCTACTCTCAGACGCCTATGAAATAGAATGAAAAAGGTATATTCATCAGTGATTCTCCTGATTATTAACAAAAAATCATTGTTACATAGCTGGTCATGGTGATGTATACCATTAACACCAGAGCTCTGGGACCAGCTAGGCTGCCTGTGGATTTCCCCACTCTCTGTTCCCCGAGACCCAATTCTCAGGGTCACCCCCAGCACTACAACAGACCATCTTCCCCCAGCATTTCCAGGGAACACATTGGTTGAGCAGGCAGCCCACTTTCTAAAAATCCAGAGAGGAAAGAGAAATTAAGTAACAAAACACCCAACAAACAAAGAGAAACCCAGAAATCAACACCTAGACCTGTAACCTCCAGAAACCCAGATACCTAGATGCCACCATAAGAACACAATAAATAACAGCCAGGGCGATGTGTCTCCAACAGAGCCCAGCTATCCTACCACAGCAGGTTCTAAATATTCCAACACAGCTGAAAAAGACCTTAATATGAAGATGAAAGAGGTCCTGAGAGAGCAAATGAATAAATCCCTTAAAGAAAGTGAAGAAAAAAAAACAGTTGAAGGAAAGAAATAAAACTGTTCAAGACCA
This sequence comes from Myodes glareolus, assembly GCF_982192425.1. Taxonomy (NCBI): domain Eukaryota; kingdom Metazoa; phylum Chordata; class Mammalia; order Rodentia; family Cricetidae; genus Myodes; species Myodes glareolus. The sequence goes on from NC_142047.1 coordinate 36,500,282, forward strand.
TAAAATGGTCATAGAAACAATGAAGAAAACACGAACTGAGGGAATCCTGGAAGTGAAAAGTTTAGGAATATGAGCAGGAACTACAGAGGCAAGCTTCACCTACAGAATACAAGAGATGGAAGAGAGAATCTCAGACTTTGAAGATACGATAGAAGAAATGGATACATTGGCCAAAGAAAATATTAAATCTGAAAAATTCTTGACACAAAACATCCAAGAAATCTGGGACACTATGAAAAGAGCAAATGTATGAATAATAAGAATAGAAGAAGGAGAAGAATACCAAATAGGTCAAAGATCTAGAGAATATCTTCAACAAAACCATGGAAGAAAATTTTCCCAACTTAAAGAAGAAAAATGCCTATATAGGTACAAAAAGCATACAGAATACCAAATAGATTGGACCAGAAAAGTCCCTTCACCACATAATGATCAAAACACTAAGTATACAGAATAAAGGAAGAATATTAAAAGCTTCAAGAGAGAAAGACCAACTAACATATAAGGCAGACTTATTAGACTTACACTTGACTTCTCAATGGAGACTCTAAAGGACAGAAGGTCTTGGACAGATATGCTGCAGACTCTAAGAGACCACAGATGCCAGCCAAGATTACTATACCCAGCAAAACTTTCAATGACTATTGAAGGAGAAAATAAGAAATTCTATGATAAAGTCAAATTTAAACAATATCTATATACAAATCAGTCCTACAGACGGTACTAGAAGGAAAACTCCAAGCCAAGATTAATTACACACATGGAAATATAGGAAATAAATAATCTCACACCAGCAAAACCAAAAGAATGGAAGCACATACACACCACCACCACCACCACCAACAGCAAAATAACAGGAATTAACCATCATTGATCATTGATATCTCTCAATATCAATCGACTCAATTCCCCAATAAAAAGACACAGAGTAACAGAATGGTTACAAACATAGATCAATCCTTCTGCTGCATACAAGAAATACACCTCAATATCAGGGGTAGGCATTAGCTCAGGGTAAAAGGTTGGAAAAAGATATTCTAAGCAAACAAACCTAAGAAGCAATCTGGTGTAAACATTTTAATATCTAATAAAATAATCAAAGAGGTAGGGAAGGATACGACGTATTAACCACGTGAAAAAATACACCAAGATGACATTTCAATTCTTAACACCACTCCCAAACACAAGAGCACCATTTTTGTAAAAGAAACATGATTAGACCTTTAAGCACATCTTGACTCTCACACACTGATAGTGGACGTCTTCAATATCCCATCCTCACCAATGGACAGGCCATCCAGACAGAAACTAAACAGAGAAATACTAGAGCTATCTGACTTTGTCAGCCAAATGAATCTAACAGATATTTACAGAACATTCCACCCAAACGCAAAAGAATATACCTTCTTCTCAGCACCTTACAGAAAAATTTTCAAAATTGACCACATATTTGGTCACAAAGCAACTCTCAACGGATACAAGAAAATTGAGGCAATTCCCTGTATCCTATCAGTCAACTTCAAACCCTTATCCAAATTAACTAAAAGACAGAGCAAAAAGATCCAAGTTAATAAAATAAGAATAACCAAATTAATAAAAGTGAAAAGGGGGCCATAACAACAGACACCAAGGAAATCCTGAGACTCATAAGGACATACTTTCAAAACCTGTACTCCACCAAATCCACCAAATTAGAAAATCTAAAAGAAATGGATAATTTTCTCAATAGGTATTACTTACCAAGGTTAAATCATGATCAGACTTTAAAGAAGAGTTAATATACGAGGGAAGATCTATTTTCAATTAAAAAATTATCATACCTCTTGAGGCAGAGATCAAAGATCTCTGTGAGTTTGAAGCCAGCCTTGTCTACATAGTGAGTTCTAGGCCAGCCAGGGTTATATAGAAAGACCCTTTCTCAAAACAAGGAAAAATCATTGGCACAATGGATAGTCCATGCCAATAATTTTGCAAGATCTCAAGATTTAGCTCTCAGGCCTCCAACAGGTAGTGTGAAACCTGAGTTGATCAAGCAGCCATAGCCATTGACTTTCCAGAGTCTTAAGGTCTCTGTGTCCCATACCTAGGGTTTAGTTGCATGCCATGGCAGAGAAGGCCTTCCTGGACACCTGACAGGGAGGGCTTCTCATCAGGGTCTCACATTGATTTTGCCCCTTTTAGTCATCCCGAAGAAATGCCCACCCCCAGAGCTGAGTGTGGCTTGCCACTCACAGGCAGTTTGGACCCCTCGTGGGCATGAGCTGGTGTGTAGATGTTGAGATACAGGCAGTCCTCAGATGTCGAGATGGAAGACACGCTCAATTTCGTTATTGCCAGATTTTCTGTATTCACTGTATCAGAATTTTGTAGACACCTGGGGAAAATGACAGTTATTCTAAGAGATGTGCAGTATTAAAAACAGGCTCTTAGTACATGTTTGCTCCCAGCCACCAAAACCCCTCTCTCTGGCTCTGATAACATGAGATCCTGCTCCAAAATCTCTTCCAACTAAGGTAAAGGTCAGAGACTTTGGGGAAAACTGGTATGGAGCTCACACTTCTAGTGAGGCTGCCAGATGGGTCTTTGGATCCCACTCTTCCTGATGATGGGATATTGATATTTCCATGAACTTCTGTGAAAACTATTTGTGTGTGTAATGACACAATTTCTTTTTGTATTCTCCAAGGCCTGGGTATTGGGTCCTGTACCCATATAGGTGCTGCATTAATAAACAGGGTGGTGGGACATCCTTCACCGCATATCCAGACTCTCAAGAAACTGTCTCGTGGCTAATGGTACCTGGACACCTATAGGTTGGTACAGTGATTGTGGAGGGTGATTTTGCTAAGGAGCCATCATCACTTTGGCCTTTCTCTGGCATCTGCAGCATATCCCCATCACAGAGAGAATGCAGAGGAGGGCAGGAGATGGAGAAATCACTGCAGTCTGGCTCAGGTTCTGACCTTCTGCCCATTTCAGGACCTGACATTTTCTGGGTCTCAGGAGGACTTACATTGCTGGGTAGGTAGTTCCATCCCTCACACCGCTCCATGGTTCAGGAGGCTCAGGAGGTGCAAATCTCAGTTCTCTTAGAGGTGGCTTGGCAAAGGGAATTCCCAGGAAGATGTAGACACCCTGTTTTGTGTCATTCAAGTGGATAAGACTCCCCTGCACCTGTCCTGTGTGGGTAGTCCTGATGGGGTGGGCTGAGTCTTCACCTGTAAGTGACACAGGATATCAAGGTTGGGTTTGCCCAACCATCTACCTTCACACTATGTATGTTACTTCTTTCTTGTTATCCTCAATTCAGTCTTTTCCAAGTACCCACCTCCCTGGCAACTTGTCTCCACAGCACCAAGTTCCAATGTAGCAGAATTTGGCAGGCCTGCCCCATTTCCATAAAAGGTAAAAATCTTCCACACCTGATAAACATGGATTGCATGTTCGATGCTACTTGGTGAGGTCACAAGTAGCTAAGGCAGCAGCCACTCTCAGGGAGTAGAAGGCGATTTGCCACCATCTTTCCAGTACTGAAAACTCACTCCTATCTCCAGCGACACCCTCTCTGCAGGACACTATGTCACATGCCATATCTGTCCATATAGATCACTCAGGACATGGACCACTAGAATCTGTCAGTGCTACTAGCAACAGGCAAAACCTGCTGAAGTGGGTTTGCTAAGAGTTAGGCTACAGCCAGGATGCTTCACCCCCAAGAATAGCTCTCCATAGAATCTCACCTATTGGAGTGAGTGTGCTTTCAGTCAGGAGGCAGGAAAACAGCCCAGAAGGGGGCAGTTTGTGACAAATATGTTAAAGATAAAAAACTATGCACACATTTCCCTTCTTCACTTTAAATTGAAACAATTGAAGTTTATTAGGCAGAGATTCTTTTTTTTCCTCTTTTTTTCCTGTTTTTTTTTTTTTTTCTAGACAAGATTTCTTGGTGTAAAAGCTCTGACTGTCCTGGAACTTGTTTTGTAGAGTAGGCTGGCCTTGAACTCACAAAGATTCACCTGCCTCTGCCTTCAAAGTGCTGGGATTATAGGTGTGCACCACCACCCCCAAGCTAAGTAGAGATTCTGATTTTGAGTGGCATGTGGGGAAAGGATAACACATCTCTCATTACACGTGTAGCCGTCTCAAGAGTTACTGTGCCATTATAACAGCTGTATGTACAAAAAGGGGACCCATGAAAAGTAAAAAAAATAGCAGAAAATTACCCTGTGATTAAATTAGCTAATGTCACCTATGTCATATTTAAAACCAAAAGTCACCATTGGTTGGATTGTCATCTGACCATTTATGTGATACTTTAAATTCCTGATTTTGCTATGATAAAAATTGCTGTCCAAATTTACTTTCAGATGTACTCCTTCTCTTGATGCTGAAATTGCTGTGGTATTCTGTTTTAACATTTCTACATTTACCACCCCACCAGACAGGTTCTTGCCGTGTAGCCCAGGCTGGCCTGCAGCTGGAAAGCCTTCTACCTTCTCTGCCTCACCTAGAACACATTTACAGGTGTGTGCCGTTACACCAGCTCACACCTGTCTCATCTTGATGTCCCATGGATGAGCCTGGCCGGGGTGGTGCACAACTCTGTGCCCTCTTATAGTTATCAGTGATTCTGAACCCAGGATCCAAAGAAGAATGTTCAAATAGGCCAAGAGTGAGTTGGGCAGATCTTCCTGTCCAGGAGTTCCTGGGGACATCTCAGAATATGGACAACAACAGGCAAGAGTCACAGTGTGAAGTCCTTATGGTCTCCTTAGGGTAAATCTGATTGAGGAGGCCTGGCAGGAGGTCATCTTGACTCAGACTTGAACACTTTTGAGTAGGAGGCCTCAGGGCTGCACACTGACCCTGGGCACAGTACCCTCCTGGCTCACCTTTTCATAAGCCGGAAGACTTTCTGGCAGACACAGAGCACATGCCCTTTGCCTCGGACTCTAAGTTGCACCTTTTCCAAAGGTCAGAAAATGAGAAAGGAAACACGGGCCTTTCCATTGGGCAACTGTTGTAGGGCTGGAGAACTGTATGTCTGAGGGTCAGGAAAATTTCCCAGGATTGTTTGGAGTATACCATGATGCTTCTCTGTCTGGGAGGGTGACCCATTTGGAGTTCAATGCTAGTAGGAAGGTGTAATTAATTTTATTATTACCCATGGGTCAGCAAGAGCTCCAGTCACAGAAAGGGGACATGGCCCATCTGTCCCTCTGTCCCCAACACTCTTCCCTCTGACTTTCAGGCCCAGGGCTTGTCAGAGTAGCCCTCTGTACTATTGAGTGTCCTCAGACATCACTGACTCTCTGGGCTACAGGGGCCACTTTTCCACTCTTTGTCATCTCTACCTGGTCCTCCTCCCTTGCCACCTTCCCTACCACAGCCTCAGCCTCTGCCAAAATTGGCAACTCTGGCCCCCACCAACCAAATAAGGAGTCTCACCATGCACATGGAGAAGTAATAGAAGCCCACAGACTACAGCATTCAGCCAACCAGGAAGTGTGTCCAATGGCATGATCAGCTCTGAGGCCCGAGTCTGTGCTGCTATGGGACGCACTGTGTGCAGGAAGCAGAATATGTGGGCTCTGCCTAGACAGTTATTTGAACCCTAAGATTTATAGGCAGGAGTTTGGTGGGCAGGGCAAAGTTGCAGGAGAGCTGTGACTAAGCAGAACTGATAGGATCCAGGGTTCGGCAGGTGGGGCAAATGCTCTCCTGTGATGTGCGTTCCTTTTTTGGTCTCATTTCAAGGCACACATAGCTTCAGAAGCTAATTATTCTGATAACGGCAACCGTCACCTCAAACCTGGGGTCACCTTGTATTCTGTCCTTGGAGTCACAGGTCCTGTGTAGGTGTGGACGGAGAGCAAGGAACAGAGAGCTGTGGAAGCCAGGGTTGCTTTTCTAAGGAGATGTGTGCTGTGAGATTCCCACAGATGGGTGGAATGAATACTTGAGAATTGTCCTCTTGATAAAGGAAGAGCAGGAGCAAGCCCAGCAGACCCTTTTCTCCCAAACTTCTTGCGTTATTGAGTCATAATTCATGGAGTCTGCATTCAGGTCTCTCTTCTCTTACAGTGATGATCTAATTTTATTGTTTTTATTGAACTATACATTATTCTCCACCTCCTCTCTTCCTCCCCTCTACCCTTCTAACCTCTCTTGTGACCCCCATGCTCCAAATTTACTCAGGAGATCTTGTTTTGCATACCTTCTTATGTAGATCCAGATATGTTCTCTTAGGGAGGGTCCTCTTTGTTGTCTAGGTTCTCTGGGGTTATGGCCTGTAGGCTGGTTTTCCTTTTCTTTATGTCTAAAAAAAATCACTTATGAGTAAATACATATTCTATTTGTCTTTCTGGGTCCGGTTTACATTACTAAATATGTTTTTTTCTAGATCCATCCATTTGCCTACAAATTTCAAGATGTCATTTTTTTCCCCGCTGTGTAGTATTCCATTATGTAAATGAACCACTTTTTTTTTATCCATTCTTCAGTTGAGGGGCATCTAGGTTATTTCCAGGTTCTGGTTATTACAACTGATGTCGCTATGAACATAGCTGAGCACATGTCCTTGTGGTATGATTGAGTGTCTTTTGGGTATACACCCAAGAGCGGTATTGCTGGGTCTTGAGGAAAGTTGTTTCCTAATTTTCTGAGAAATCGTCATAATGATTTCCAAAGCAGCTGTACAATTTTGCACTCCTAACAACAATGGAGGAGTGTTCCCCTTATCCCACAACCTCTCCAGCATAAGTTGTCATCAGTGTTTTTTATCTTGGTCATTCTGACAGGTGTAAGATGGAATCTCAGAGTTGTTATGATTTGCATTTCTCTGATGGCTAAAGATGTTGAGCATTTTCTTAAGTGTCTTTTAGCCCTTTGGGATTTGTCTGTAAAGAGTTCTCTGTTTAGGTCTGTACCCCATTTTTTATTGGATTATTTGTTCTTTTGATGTCAAGTTTCTTGAGTGAGTTCTTTGTATATTTTGGAGATAAGTCCTCTGTCTGGTGTGGGGTTGGTGAAGATCTTTCCCTTTCTGTATTTTGTCCTTTTGTCTTATTGACTGTGTCCTTTACTTTACAGAAGCTTCTCAGTTTCAGGAGGTCCCATTTATTAATTGTTGCTCTCAGTATCTGTGCTACTGGGGTTATATTTAGGAAGTGGTTTCCTGTGTCAATGCGTTCAAGTGTACTTCGCACTTTCTCTTCTATGAGGTTCAGTGTGGTTGTTTTTATGTTGAGGTCTAATCCATTTTGACTTGAGTTTTGCATGGCGATAAATATGGATCTATTTGCATTCTTCTGCATGTTGATATCCAGTTATGCCAGCACCATTTGTTGAATATACTCTCTTTTTACATTTTATATTTTTAGTTTCTTTGTCAAAAACCAGGTGTTCGGAGGTGTGTGAATTGATATCCAGGTCTTCAATTAGATTCCATTGGTCCTTCTGTCTGTTTTTATGCCAATACCAGGCTGTTTTCATTACTGTAGCTCTATAGTAGAGTTTGAAGTTTAGGACTGTGATGCCTCCAGAAGTTCTTTTGTTGTACAGGATTGTTTTGGCTCTCCTGGGTTTTGTGTTTTCCATATGAAGCTGAGTATTGTTCTTTCGAGGTCTATGTAGAATTTTGCTGGAATTTTGCTGGCCATTGCATTGAATCTGTAGATTGCTTTTAGTAAGGTTGTCATTTTTACTATCTTTATTCTACCTACGTAAGCGCATGGGAGATCTTTCCATTTTCTGGTGTCTTCTTCAATTTCTTTCTTCAAAGTTTTAAAGTTCTTGTCATATAGAGCTTTCACTTGTATGGTTAGTGTTACCCCAAGGTATTTTATGTTATTTGTGGCTATTGTGAAGGGTGATGTTTCTCTGATTTCTTTTTTGGCCCATTTATCATCTGTTACAGTGGTGATCTTAAGTCTATACGTACACCTCCCGGTGAAGCCATGGCTGTTTCAGTGAGATTCATTGCAACTTTGAAAATTTACTTGTTTTTTATTATACACTGTTTTTTTATGGTTATTGATGAGATTTTATATGCTATAAAGTTAATGATCTCACAAATTGCTTTTCTGTTCATAAACAGATATCATAAAAGTAAGTATACAACACTAAGCATCTCTGTAGTCAATCAAATGATTAACTTTTAATGTACTATAAAATCATGACATATTATCTAATAACACACGATTACATTGTGTATGAAAAGCCACATGTGCTTTCCTCGTTCCCCTTCTTCTTAAAAAGAAATATAACACACTAATGTTTTATTATGACATGTATGTACATATATTTTATACATATATGTAGTGTTTATAATCACATTCTCCCCCGATATCTTCTCTTGCCTTCTTCCTATTCTCATCAATGACCCCTTCCCTCCCAATAGTCTGCTTTCCATTTTAAAATGTTTCATTTTAATATTTAAATTTTACAATGTAAGGTTTTACCTACATACATGCACTTTGTGTGTTTCTGGTGCCCACAGAGGCCAAAAAAGTGTTGGATCCCCTGGAACTGAGTGAGGTAACTCAGACCCAAAAAGAGGAATATGGTATGTACTCACTCATAAGTGGATTCTAGTCATAGTTAAAGGTCTTTGAGTCTATAATTTGTGATCCTAGAGAAGCGAGATAAGAAGGTGAACCTGAAGAAAATTTATATAGTTATCCTCCTGGATAATAGAACTAGGCAAGATTGCCAAGCAAACTCGGGTGCATGGGGGGTGGGAGGGTGGACGTAAGGGAAGATGGTTAGGGAGAGGGGAGAGGGCGAGAATTGGGGATGGCTTGGGGGAATGGGAGGGGGGAGGGAGGAAGGATGGATATGGGAGCAGGGAAGTTTATATCGCAACTAAGAGAGTCATTCTAGGGTTTGCAAGAGACTTGATTCTGGAGGGGTTCCCAGTAAAAATTAAATAAAAATAAATAAATAAATAAATAAATAAAAAGAAAAATAAAAAAAAGGAAAAGAAAACGCTTTATTATACACTCTTAACAAACAAACCTGGATATGAGGTTGCTCCCTCTTTGGATAATTTTTCTTTTTTTCTCAGAAGAGAAAGGAGGAGGGTAAATGGGCAAGGCAATAAGGACCAAAGAGAGGTTTATGACTGGAAATTTAGTTTCTCTGTCAACCTTAGGATTTCCTAGACTAATAATGACAGAATTAAATTCTTGGTGCTCCTGGCAATGGAGTACATCTGCCCACTGGGAACAAAAAGCAGCCTGCAACAATTTCAAAAGCCGGGTCATGGTAGCACACACACTAGGGAGGCAGAGGCATATGGCTCTTTGCGAGTTTGAGGCCAGCCTAGTCTACAGAGCAAGTTCCAGGACAGCCAGGGATATACAATGAGATCTGTCTCAACAACAACAACAAAGAAATCAAGGTGCAATTAATTCTAGAAGAGTCCTTGGCAGTTAGGACTCCTCTCTTTCCATGTAGGAATGCATGATATTGAAGATGTGTTTGGCACCTGAATAGATATTTGCTAGCAGATCCTTAGTCAAGGTTAGTGTGCTCTAGTTAATACAGTAAGTTCAGCTTGTTATGGCATGATCCCTGGGAGGAGGGGCCTATCCAGTAGCTTAGCCAGATGTGGCTATTGTCCTGTTTGTGTGACTTTCTGAGTTTAAGCTGTACTCCTGTCTATACATCACATGAAGGTTTGAAGGGGCAAAGGAGAATCAGAGATGTTAGGAAAGGAGTAAGAGAGTGATTTACTGTCCAGGACAGTGGGGAGAGGAGAATTTTCTGGGTTTGAGGGAGCAAGGAGAGAGTGATGCCGCTTAACTGAACAAAGTCATACCAGGGGTTTGAAGTAGAGTGGCAAGGAGAGCTTGGCGATGGGTGGGGAAATGACTTCAAAGCAACCATCTTAGTTAGGGATTCTAATGCTGTGGGAAGACACCACGAGCACCGCAACTCTTACAAAGGAAAACATTTACGGGAACTGGGTTACATTTCAGAGGTCTAGTCCATTATTGTCACAGTGGGGAGTATGGTGGCAAGCGTGGCAGTGTGCAGGCCGACGTGGTGCTGGAGAAGGAGCTGAGAGTCCTGCACCTGGATCTGAAGGCAGCAGAAAGAGACCAAGACACTCTGGCCAGGCTTGAGCATTTGAGACCTCAAAGCCCACCCCCATGACACACTTCCTCTAACAAAGCCACACTCATTCGAACAAGGCCCCACCTCCTAATAGTGCCACTCCCTATGGGTCTATGGGAGGGCATTTTTACTCAAACCACCGCATCTCATATTTATACTTCTCATCTACCACATTTTGTAGCTCCTCCCCTTTTGCACATACCTAAACAGGTCTTTGGGCTTTGCATGGAGGGCAACTCATACCTTTATTCATGAAGTAGCTGGACCATTTACAATTCTGCCTGGGTTGGGCTGTTGTAGTTTCCCATGACCTTAATAACAGGACATGATATCACCAAGGAATGCCTTAAAGTATCTCTCAAACTCCAGTCATGCTCTTTCTTACCTCGGTTCTGGAGAAGCCGTCTAATTTCCCTGTGATAGTCTGGCCAACCATTCTCACTAACATTGTATTCATAGACTGTTGACTGAAGGCATCAGGCACTCAAATAGACCAAGGGAAAGTCATAGGGTCTAGTTCAGTAGAATGTTTGTTGTGTGTCCTGGCAGAAACATGCTCAACTCTGGAACTAAAACTTCCAGGTCATGGAAACAGGAAGTGAAACCTTTGCTAGTGTGTCATTTACAGGTACCTGTGAGTGGTACCAGTCCCTTTTCTGTCCTTGCCTCCTAGACCTGTGAATCCTGGGTATGAGAGAAAATGTACCAGACATTGGATGCATATTCAGAGCATATACAGCCTTCTAGAAAACTCTGCCCCAACCCTCCAAGCCAATGGTTCTCAATATTCCTAATCTGTATCCCTTTAATACAGTTCCTCATGTTGTGGTGACCTCCAACCATAAAATAATTTTCAGTGCTACTTCATAACTGCAATTTTGCTACTGCTATGAATAGTAGTATTGCAACAGGGCCAGACCTTAATAGGCCCTGTGACCTTAGTCAACTGACTCCATGGTGAAAATACTATTCAGACTATAAAACTCAGCACATAAACAGCACCACCTGCCAAAACTAAATCAAAGGCCTAATCCATTGAAGTCCATAGATACGAGAAAGTCTCTACATGTACTAACCTTGCTTTTTCAGCTTCTGTACTTCTGCTTCTGACTGTTTCTGTTAACTAAAGTGTGTCAACCCAGGACATAATTTTGTGCTTTAAAAAAAGAAACCTGAGAAAGACCCGGGGCTACTCTGGGATTTCGAGCACTCAGTGTAGTCTCCAGCTGACTAATAAAGACTTTCTATTGAATTAAATCCATATCCAAGGAATCTTCTTTGGTGAATATCCCACAACAGTGTAAATATGCGCAACTATGAAACTATGCAGAATATCTGGTATGTGACGCGAAAGGGGTCACTACCCACAGGTTGAGAAACACTACTCTAAGCTATTGTTTTTTACACCTGAGCATCCCTCTGCCCTACAACTTCTTTAAAGGTTAAACACATTTGACTTATGACTCAATGACTCAGCACTACGTCTGAGCTCCAAAAATCTAATGTGATCATGTGAAGCCATGTTTGTAGATACCCATAAGTGTTTATTAAAAACAGCCAAGCCTGGATGGCTAGGGTAAAGTGCACATGACTACCCGAGTGTAGATCCCCTACAATCGTAGACACCGTGGTCTACACCTCTAACCCAGTGGTGAGGAGTAGCGCAGGTGGACCAGGGGCTCTAGTTGGCTACCAAAGGCTTAACAGCAAGATCCAGGTTCAGCCAGAAACTTCATCTAAAAAATAAGGTGGGAAGTGATTAGAGATCACATCCTGGCATCAATATCTTGTCTTCGCATGTTCCTGTAAATAAAGGAGAAGATACCTGCACATGATTGTACATAAATACTACACACACACACATATACACATACACATATATACACATACATACACACACACACACACACACACAGAGAGAGAGAGAGAGAGAGAAAGAGAGAGAGAGAGAGAAACAGAGAACTACCTCACTTGAGCTTGAAAGTCCATGCCTATAAAGCCGGTACTTAGAAGGCAGGGTCATTGTGAATTCTGAACCAACCTGGTCTTCAAAGAAATCCTTAATACATATGTATGCAGGCATATGCACAAATAAATCTGTAAACAAACATCAAACAAAAACAAGCCAAGTCAAAACATACAACCACTTAGCCATGCATCAACTGAGCAAGTGTATAAAGTGTTAGATGTGCATACAAGGAGTGACATGCTGTGCTAAAAGAGAGCGAAGGGTGAGCAAGTGACTCAGTAGGTGAAGGCACCTGCCACCCGGACTACCAATTGCATGGTTGCTGTGTTGGTTTGAATAAAAATGATCCCCAAAGGCCCATAGGCAGTGACACTATTAGGAAGTGTGGCCTTATTGACGTAGGTGTGGCCTTGTGGGAGGCAATGTGCAGCTGGGGGTGGGCTTTGAGGTTTCAGAAGTTCAAGCCAGGCCTAGTGGCTCCCTGTGTCTTCCTGCTGCCTGTGGATCCAGATGTAGAACTCTCAGCTCCCTCTCCAGCACCATGTCTGCCTGTATGCACCATGCTTCCGGCCAAGATGATAACGGACTAAACCTCTGAACTATAAGCCAGTTCCAATAAAATGTTTTCCTTTATGAGAATTGCTGTGGTCGTGGTGTCTCTTCACAGCAATAGAAATCCTAACTAAGATGGCTGCTTTGAAGCAGGGTTCGGGGCCATGAGATTGCAAGAGGCACCCAGAAAGCCTTGGAAGTGAAAGAAACATTGTAAGCTTGATGTGGTGGTTGCACACCATAAGCTGCTCAGACTAATTAAGTGGTCCACCTGAAAAATTTTTTTTTGTTTTGTTTTTGAGACAGGGTCTCTTGGGGCTGGAGTCTGAAATGTCCCTCGCAGTTGCATGTACGAGCACTTGCTTGCCAGCAGGTGGTGCTGTGTTGAGAAGTTCTCTAGAAGAGTGCAGCTATGGTGTACACAGGTGCCTCAGACTCCCACCATCTCAGACAGGGGCCGGGACAGGTACTGCTGCTCTGACTTCCATGCCACGATGGACCATGTGCCCCCAACCATGAGCCCCCTTTTTTCCTTTCTGGTTTCTGGTACAATGATAGAAAAAATTAACCAGCACAGTCTCTCTGGAGCTGAGACCTTGAACTAGGTATGCAGCTCAGACTGTCCTTGAATGTATCATCCACCTACTTTGTCCCCACTAATACAACAGTTACAGGTGTGTCCCGCTACACCTACCTAAGAGATTAATTTAATTGACTGTAGATTATTGCTTATCTAGGGAACATTGGGGCTCAGTGATAGAGCCTGATCTGTTCAAGTTCTTTTATTGGGCAGTAGTTAGGTGTTGGGGCACTGCTCTTGGCAGGGAATAACACAGCTCTCATGGGCCTCAGGGGTGTGGATTATAATAAACAGGTCCCCCTCATGTGCTTGCCTCTTCAACACTTGGTTTCTCTTCCTGCTTCTCCACCATGCTGTGAGGCGGCCTACTAGTGTTTCCTCATGTGAATGGTAGGAGCCACCTTGGAGTTTGGTCTCCCAAATTGTGAGCTAGAAGAAACTCTTTAAAAGTTGCAGCTTCACATTTTTATAGCAACAGAAGATGAGCAAGCAGAGTGTTACAAAAAGATTCATTTTTAGTTGTGTATGTGCATATCTGTGTGTGTGTGAGTGCTCATGGGGGCAGAGTCAAGGAATGGATCTCCTGGAGCTGGAGTCACAGGCGGTTGTGTGAGCCCACTAATTAGGGTGCTCAGAGTGGAACTGATTGCCTCTGTTGCATCTGCTTGCTGACCCTTCTCTCTAGCCCTTAATGATTAGGTCATGGGATCTTGTTTCCTCATCTGTTATGTGAGGACACAGCGAGGCGTGACTCCTCAGAACCAGAGACCACAACCTCACTGGAAGTGAGGCTGGCTGTACCATGACCAGGGCTCCTAGCCTCCAGACCAGGTAGCAATAAACTCTGTGTTAAGTCAGACAGTGAATGGTTCACATGTGGCAGCAGCTGGAATGAGCTAGGACACGGGACGTCTCGGGTCTGGTTTTGCTTCTGGACAACTAGAAGATATAAAAGCATGGATGACTAAGTGAGAGATGGGCAAGGGGTCCTGTCATTCTGAATTGGGGAATGCTCTCAAAAGGACAACCCTAGGAAAATAGAGCCAAGAAAGCCAGAAAAAGGAGTGAGAAAGTGGGAAAAAATAGAGGTGAGGAAGGGACCTGGACCAGGGAGAGTGTGGAGGAAGGCAAGCATCCTTTGGGAGCATATATGTTCACAGCTTCCTAGGTTCCTGGAAGACTTGGTAGTAAATGCCATGCAGGGTGCCCATTGTGATTGATGGCTAAAGGAGGAATGAAGAGGGGGATGAGAGACGATCTAAGTGTTGGAGCTGTCTTAGCCCTAGGTGGGCATTTGGACACATCCGATTTACCCCAGCTGCCCTCAAATCCACATCTCTGACAGAGGGCACTAGTAGTCTATGCACTTCCTGATTACAGAATCATGTCTGAAGATGTTCATAACAGCTTTGTCAAAGGTAACAAAAAAATCTAGACTTAGTGTTTGTCTTTCTCTAATTCCAGTCGTTAGGAGGTAGAGGTATAGGATGGAGTTTAAGGTCAGCTGGGACTACATAGTGAAATCCATCTTGGAAAAAAAGCTGAGAAATGGAAGTCACTCAGGTGTGCAGTTAATGATGATAACGGACTGAACCTCTGAAACTGCAAGCAAGCCACCCCAATTAAAGGGCTGCTGTGGTCATGGTGTAAACCCCAGCTAAGACAGGCACTTTCCCTCACTGTCACCTGTCCCCTCTACTAGTTTACTCTGCCATTGGCCCTTCCCACCAACCTTCTCAGTCTCTGACTCTCAGGCCCCAGTCCACACCTCCCTCTTACGGAGTCTTAGCACAGGCACAGAGGTGAAGAAGCAGAAGCCCACAGGCCACAACGTTCAGGAAACGGTTACAGTGGCACGATTACTCCCTAGGTCTGAGTCTGTGTTGCAATGGATACACCATGTTTCCCAACGGGAAGATATTTCAGACCTTGTCCACTCAGGAATTTGTACCCACAGAGGTGTAGGGAAGAAGCTTGTTGAGGGAAGGGCAAAGTGGTAGCTGCAGGAGAGATGACTGATTAGACAGAGGAGAACCAGTATTTAGCAGGTTTAGGAGGCCATATCTGTTGGGTTTGCTCACTCTTTGGTTCCCGGGAAGGCACAGCATGGCCTCTGGAGCCATTCCAGATACCAGAAACCCACCCCCAGCCTAGAGTCACCACATTTATGATCCTCAGATTTACAGATCAAGTGTTGCTTTTGTAATGGAGAGCAGAAAGCTGTGACTGAGATTCTGGATTCCCTAAGGAGGTGCGTGTTGAGGGTTCAGATGGAGAAGGGGTAGGCATTTGATTATTTGATTTAGGCGTTAGAACCTGGGGATGCCTTGAGTGTGTCCTCTGGGGTTTGGCATTGTTGTCTTTGCTTTATCATTTGATTCTACAAATTTTTAAATTTGCCTCTTGATTTCACTCAAGAAAATGTAATCATCAGTCAGTAGCATGTTGTTTATTACTACTAAACTGTATGCCTTCTCTAGTTTCTCTTACTGTGGATTTAGAATCTTATTCTATTGTGATCAAATAGATGTAAGTATTTTTCCTGTATTTCTTAAAACTTCCTGTGTGTCCCAATACATAACCTATTTTGTAGAAAATTCTCACAGGCTTCCAAGAAAGCACACTTTGTAGTGTTTAATGGGGCATTTTGTGGGTGTCTATGAACTCCACTAGGTCTGTGATATCTTTAATGTGGATGTTACTCTGTTTTTGTGTGTTTTAAAAGTGCTTCCCCTCCGTTCATATTTTACTTTATACCAAGGCTAGTGTGGTGGCAGCCCCCACTGAGAACAAGTTTGCAGTCACTTATCCACCTGACAAATATTTTTAGGCCTGGTTGGTTTCAACACCAGGACTCTTTGAACTCTCAGAGCTTATGATAAAGCTGAGATACTGAGCCATGAACAGGAGTTTCAGAATCCCAGAGAACCCTGTCAGGATTTACCAATGAGTATAGGGTCAGGAGATCTCTCTTGGCTAGGAAAGACTTCATGGATGGAACTGGATGGGTGTCTACTTTAGAAAGCCAGCAATGCTACCCCAGAATCTGGTTCCATCTCTCTAGTCTTCAAAAATATATAGTACTCAGAGCCTGGCAAGAAAGGCTTTCCTTCTCAGGGCCGTTCTGAATGTTTCCACTAACATGGTACAACCATGGCTGTGCCTGACTCCTCCCATCAGCAAGGCAGTGTCTCCCTTCAAATTGTCTGTGCTCCCAGTCCTGTCCCGGGCAGATGCTCTCTCTTTCCTCAATTTCCCGACTGAAGGAACAGCTGGCCTATGGCAGATGACTGTCCCAGCTCTCCTAAGACCAAAGACATGGAGCTAGATTCTTTGTATTATCTGAACAGTATGACGTTCTAAATCATTGGTAGCAGGAGCCCAGTACTGAGCTCAGGCAAGCGTGGGAGAATCTGGCACCAGCCCTCTGGGAGAGTATTCTTCTCTGCCCATGTTGTCCAGAATGGACAATCAATAATCTTCACTGTGACCCCAAAAGTCATGCGGCCCTGGGGTTGCTCTTCCTTGCACTGGATTTTTAAAAAGGGGGAGTTTGCCAACCTGGGAAAACTTGGCTTGTTGGGCAAACTGATCAGAAATAAGGGGATATGACATGTCAGGATCTCTATCACAAAGGATCTGGGCTCTTAGAGACAGAGAGAAAACGTTTTGGGACAATTTAGGTAGATTGAGCAGAATTCTGCACCCTTGTATAATGACATAAAAAGAGAGGGCATTTATTAGAAAGGCCAAAATGTTTAGTAACAGCAAAGAGGTAAGAATGGAAGTTATGTCTATGGACAATCAAGGGGAAGAGGGTTATCACAGGGAACAGGAGGTTTCAGAGGAGCTTTGGAAGCAGAAGGACACCCCCATAAGTGGGCGTATGCTCAGAGAGACAGGGGACAGAACCTCTATTGAATATGTATGGACCTTCTGGCACCCCCGCCCTGCTATTAGGACTCACCCCATAGACAAACATTTTCATAGATGTTTGATATGTGCCAATGTGGGAGTTTCCATGTCTACAGAACTCCTGGAAATCAAAACAAACCTCAGCAGGCACACAGTAAGCAACCTAGTTTTTCTGGACATATATCCTCCCCAACACATATGTGCCACACACCTATATGCACACACTCCCAGAATTGGGGAGATAATAGATACCAAATCCTACATCTAATACAAAATTGTGCCACTGATGACTTTGGGATGGAAATAAATGAATGAGGTTGGATGATGGGAAGGGGAAGAAAAAAAAATTGATACTGACGAATAAACAAATTATCTTAAAATAATTTGTAGGTGATATTTTATTTACAAACACAATTTGTAGAGTCACTTTTAGATGTTTACAGATTCAAAGACTGAATTGGAAACCTTTATGTGCTGTGTTTTGAAAGGGTCTATGAGTCATATTTCTATATTCAAACTTAGGCTCCAATATGATGATGTGAAGAGTTAGGCCTATTGGAGGCCTGGGTCATAGGAACTACTAAATATCCCATCACACACAAGGTGTTGTCTTTGGGTCAGAGAGCTAGTCAACACAATGCAGCACACCTGTTGGTATCTTATCCTTGGACTTCAAGGTCTCTAAAAGTATGAACTTGACGAGAGAGGGCACGCGCTTTTGACTCAGCCCACAGTATCACATGGGTTCCTTTAAAAACCCTTAACAACGTTCTCCAAAGCTGCTTCACTAAAAGAGGGTTTTGGTCTTAGAGAAAAGGATATTGAGGATGAGAGATGAGGCAAGGAAAGAAAGAAGATACCCAGTCCCAGTGGGGTGTGAAAAGAGATGGGTACTTTGGGACTCACAAATCCATATTGTTATGGGAATATTTATTGAGTGGGTCTAACCAAAGATGACCCAGCAGGATAGGACCACATACAGAGGATTCATGATAAATGTAGAAGAACAGACAAGTATAGAGGTTGTGAATGGTTTGTGACTGTTAGGATAAATCCTGGTCACTCAGTATGTTTTGGGAAACTCAAGGTGACCCCATCAGCAGCCAATGCTACACACCATTCATCACACAGGGCACTATAGCTCGTTGTGCATGTTCTGAGATTTCTTTAGCTCCTGGATTTTCTGGGGCAGAGTCTGGGTCCAGAACTGCAGCCTTCGGGCCTTCAGGGCTCGGCCCACAGCAGGCTGGATGTCCAGCTGCAGGTATTGCTCATCCTCGTCCATCATGGGCCAGTAGGGTAGACCCTCGCTGTTGGGGTTCCTGTGGGTATGCCAGCAATCACAGAAGGGTGAAGTCACTCTGATCCAAAGACTGACCCCCTGATTTGGGTCAGGCAGTAAAACAATTAGGCCAGTGGTTAATGTGGCTGTTGGGACAGGTGTCCTGATATAGGGATACAAGTGTCACCCACTGGTTTCTGCTCCATGTGGGGGAAGACTACCTCCCTCTGAGAGGTAATATCTAAAGAACAGTCCCATAGCACTATGACTCATGAGATGTCACTGTGAGATGACCAGTATCTGACACTTACAAAGTATCTGTATAAAGGTGCTATGAGGTAAAGCAGACCCTTTCATGTGATGAAATGTTCATGCGTGCTAAGGCTTCCATCCAAAAGGGAGCCCTAGAGAGGGACCCACACCTGAAAGGTTGAGGGAAGGGCATGTTCTCACCCATATCTTGCAAAGTTGGCCCAGTACTTCATCACCCTCCTGTTCAGTAGCTCTTCCTCCTCAGTGAGGTCAACTGGAGTCATTAGAAAGACAAAGGTCCAAGTATTTGCTACCTCATGCAACTGCCAACTCATGCTTCAGATTTACAATCCTAATTGTCAGCTGACTCCAAACTATTGGTTTTGCTACCTCCCTTCTTCACTATATACAGTATCCAAGATCCATGCAAACCTCTAATTGAATTCTTGACCCAATGTGCTGTCAACTTCCCCATTACAGGTTAGACTGGAATGGGTCCAGATTCTAAACCAGATATCTATATATCTGTATCATTTATATAATCTGTATCTATAGCTATATCTATACAGGTTTGTTCATGGAATGAGAGCTTATGAGTCCCTCAGAGAGTCATCTGGTACCTTATTCAGCTCAAGAAAAATAAGGAAAGACTCACGTTTCACACCCCAGAATAAGGACCCAAAGACAAAAGGAATCTCATCTCCATGGTCAGCCTTCACGTGGGGTGGCCTCACTTGCTTGAAAAAGGTGGGCTGATGTTGGAACTCATAGAAGTATACAGGGGCATGGAAACCTGGAGGTAAAGACAGATGGTGACTTAGTCGTCCCTTACCTGGAACTTTTCTGATGTATGATTGGTGACAAGAAACCTTGATGAAATGTTACCTGGAATCAAGTTAAGTGGCAGAGGGAGCTTTAGGCTAGAGCTCGAGCTGTGGAAAAGCCCTTGGTTAAACTGTGTCCGTGGCCTTCCCAGTTGAGTGGTTTTGTCAAGTCAATAAAGTACGTGACCCATTTTCTCTTCCGTACCTACATGCCACTCTATTAAACTAGACATGGGGTGACCTGGAACCACACTGCTCCACAGTGCTCACCCGTGATCCACATCTCTGAACTGCTCCCCTAATCCTTGTTACAGGTGTACTCACGTTGAAAATGTGCTACTTGGAGTGCAGGGATCACAAACATGAAGTCTCCCATCATCTCTCCGAACTGTATTTGGAAAGGTTGGAGATCCTCAGTGTCCCCCATGTACTCTTCTATTAGCAGGTCGCTGCACTCAGGAGGCAGCATCTACACCAAGGGGAGCCAGAAGAATGAGGTTAGACAGGCAACAGCCTTTGGCATGTGGAAAATGGGCCCTGGGATGAGATAGGGTATGGGCAAAAAGGTTCAAGGTCAAATTTTTGATATGGGACTCCCCTCTGTATGTTATGAATATATTTTATTACCATTGGTTAATAAAGAAGCTCTTTTGGCCTATAGCAGGACAGAGTATAGCCAGGCTGGAAGAGATATAGAAAGAGAGTAGGTAGAGTCAAGGAGACACTATGTAGCTGCCAAAAGAGACAGACATCAGAACTTTAGTGGGTAGGCTACAGTCTTGTGGCTATATACAGAATCATACAAATGGGTTAATTCAAGATGTAAGAGCTAGCTAGAAATATGCCCGAGTCATTGGCTGAACAGTGTTGTAATTAATATAGTTTGTATGTGATTATTTGGGTCAGAATAGCCAGGAAATAAAAGCACAGTCACCATCTACAAAATGGCACACCAACATGGGACAACTATACCCACATAAAAACTGAGAGAGCTTTGGAAGGAATTCTAGACACAAAAGAACAGAGCCAAGTGAAGTTTCTTGGTAGCCACATTCTTTTTCAGATAGGCTTGGTTTGCTAGTTGCAAGCAGAGGTGTGGCTCCTTTGAGAAATGACAGCTTCTTGGTTCATGCTGGTAGCATGAACTCTGGCTCTTTCGGGAGGTCCTGAACTTAAATGGGGTTTGTGAACATTGTGTTACTAGTTGCTCAATGGCAACATAGACACACTGTGTCCTTGGTGCTGGGATGGTGTGCACGGCTCACAGAGGTGGTGGACATGCCTCTGCCAATGTTGGACTGGAGTGAACAGGCAGGGCCATGATGTTGGCCCTAGCCATGTTTGCTTAGCAATAAAAAAAGCACCCTTGGTCAGAAAAGGATTACAGATATGCAATAAAGACACATTCAAACGAAAAGACCTCTAAATGGGTCAAGGTGTTGGATAAACATACATGGGTTTAAGAGGGAGAGGAAAAAATATAGATATTTATAAAAATAGTAAATGGTTAAAAAATAAAATAAAGTCTTTAAAGCCACCATAAAAGTAACATAAAAGAGTACAGACAGTCATAGATGAAAGGAGTAAAGGAAATAAGCCATGTACAGATGGGATACACAGAGTCTGGATTGTGTTTATTATTGTGTTTCCTTTGAATCTTTTGACTGCATAGAGACATTTAATTCTGGGGGCTGCTAAGTTAAAACAACATAAAGATATCTTGACTTCAAAATTTAGGTCTAAGGATATGTTGCTTTGAAAAAGAGGTTCTGCTTTCATTTCCACAAATTCCTGTGGATTCCTTCCAGGCTAAAGTGGTTTGATGGAGCAAGATCCCCTGAACGGTCTCCATGAACCCTAAAAATACTTTGCCCAACAAACAACAGGAAGCAGTTTGGAGAAAACAATGCCAAAATTCTCAAAATGATTGTTTATAAATGTTTGTTTTCATTTAAAGGGGGATATTTAAAGGGGAATACTTTGTTTTGGTATGGATCTTATCCTATTGATAAAAATTTAAGGTTGACTTTGTTACATATACACTGTATATATGTATTTCTGCTCTTGTTTATGTATTATATATTTGTGCAGCTCATTTTAAAATGTAATGTATAATTAAAAATTATAGATTAATAGATGGTCATCTGTAATAGTTAAATTGTAGTCATGTTAGTTAGGCTTCCTAGATGTTCAGTGATATATTTCAGATGGCGAGGTATTCTTCAAAGATTTCAAAGACTTATAGAATATGGCATTTAAAATATTTTGTTAACTGAGGACTTTTCATGACAGTGAGACACATCTGTTCCTGGTAGCATTATAACAATCTACTTCAAGAGGATGATGGACATTGAAGAGTTTCCTTATAGAGTTTGTTAGTCATTTGGGTCATAAATTGCTCTTGCCTGAACTGCTTGATGGTATACTATATGAACTGGCATGCAGGACCCACAGAAAAGTGACTTCAGAACTTTTCAAAAGATAGAATCGTCTTTCAGAGTTGCTTCTTCGCAGAAGAAACTACCAGACATCCTCCATGACACAAAAGAAAACAATTAATGAATTTTGCCAGTACAAGGCAGAGCAGACCTTTGAATTTCCTGCTTCATGGAAAAGTTTGCCTGTAGGCTGAAGATGGATGCCCCAACATTACAGAAAAATGTTGGGTGACTGTCCAGGCAGCAAGATGTCTCTGTCAGGTCTAGAGTTTTGAAAGTTGCTTATAATGTGCTTCTTATTTACTTAGGTAATATTATAACATTCTGGGGTCCTTGAAGAGTTGAAGACAGATAGTTATAGTTTTCCATAGTTATGATAAAAGATAAATTATAAATGAGACTTTAGACTCACAAAGATAAAATAGATGATAGTAAATTTTCTTTAATTTTTTCGGATACAAATAGACTAAATATTGTAACTGTAATTCTTGCTCTAACCTGTTTTGTTATATGTAATTTTACTATGTTAAAGTTAAACATTTCTTTCAATTTAGACAGAAAAGGGGAGATGATGTGGATTTCGCCTGTATGCTATAAATGTGTTATTACCATTGGTTAATAAAGAAACTGTTTTGGCCTATAGCAGGGACATATAGCCAGACAGGGAGAGATATAGAAAGAATAGGTGGAGTCAGGGAGACACCATGTAGCTGCCAAAGCAGACAGATGTCAAACTTTACCTGCTAAATCACAACCTTGTGGCTACACACAGAATAATAGAAGTGGGTTAATTCAAGATATAAGAACTAGCTAGAAATATGCCTGAGTCATTGGCTGAACAGTGTTGTAATTAATATAGGTTCTGTGTGATTATTCCAGTCAGAGTGGCTGGGAAACAAAAGAGCAGTCTCAACCTACAAATTTTGTAGAATATTATTTTAACTGGGAAAAGATGTACTACATTTGTTTGTGTGGTGGAATATTATTTTAACTGTGTAAAGGCATGTTGCATTTGTTTCGGCTGCCTTTGTTAAGAATGTCAAGATGTGTTACATTTGTTTATGATGTGCTTGTTTATGTAAAGATGTGCTGTTGTTTCACCTTGCCTGCCCAAGGCACCTGGTTGGTTTAATAAAAAGCTGAATGGGCAATATCTAGGCAGGAGAGGAACAGGCAGTGCTGGTGGGCAGAGAGAATAAATAGGAGGAGATATTTAGGCTAAGGGAGAAGAAGAGAAGAGATAGAAGAGAATGAGGAAAAAGAGAGGGACACGCCAAGGGATAGAAGTCAGGTAGCTGCCCACCAGACACAAGAACAGTAAAGTAAGATATACAGAAGGGAATAAAGGTTAAAATTCCCAAGGCAAAACAGGAGAAGGGAAACTGATTAAGTCATAAGAGCTAGTGAAATTAAGCATAAGATAAGAGTGAGAAGTCAACTAATAAGAGATCTTCATGTCATGATTTGGGACCTAGTTAGTGGCTTCCAAAAAAGAAAAAGCCTGTTACACTCCAAGGTGACCCCACACAGAATCACACATATATACTGACCTTTATTAATAGGGATACTGTCTGAGAAGGAGATATGAGGGACGTCTCTATACAGACAACGTCAGAGGTATCTTACCATTTGTGCTGCTGTTTCCTTCATAATAGTCTCCAGGTTCTCTTTGGTTATTTCCTTTATTTTCTGGTCATTTTCTACAGCCTGGGAGGCAAAAGACAAGTCTGATAGTCTTGGATTAAAGACGCATTGAGTTCCCACTGCTTAACATGTGAGTCTCTAGGTTCCCAGAATATTGGAAGTGAGCCTCACCACAGGGATGATCCAACCATACTCATCATTGTTGACACCAATGATGCTGGGGACAGGGTGAAAATTCCCGGAAGCCAACAACTCTTGGGGATGCCTGGGGAAGAACACTCCATCCACCACAGCAGGGATGGCCTGGAAGACCTGAGGGGCATTAAAAGTCAGTGCTGAAGGTCAGTGAAATAATATGCTGATCCGCTGAGTTACTTTCACCATTTTCTCAGTTCTCACTAGTTTCAGGGTGCACCGCTCACTCTGGAAGAGAATCTACACTTAGAACAGCCTATCTTGGTCCTAAGTTCATATTGTACACAGAACTAAAAGAACACAAAGCCATAGAGATGAGGTATTTGGTTCAGAGTCACACATCTTGTTGCCCAGGTCCTTCTAGACACACAATTCTACTTACCTTGTTAATATCCAGAACTTCTGCTTCACTTTTGCCTCTCAGACAGTGCACCAGGGCCTCTGAGTCTATGGCTTCACATCCAGATAGGCTGGCCACCGTCTATAAGGGAACAAGCAAGGAGATGAGCTTGCTCCATTCCAACTCGATGCTATTGCCCCAAAACACAACACTATAGTGTGTGTTGTGTGTGGATTGGAATAAATATGAAATTGTTCCCAAGTCCCATAGCCCATAGGTGACATAGCAAGCAATACCCATTATACCTGCATACTGGTTTTATTTTTTTTTAGGGTAGCTTTGTTCTCTCTACCCATCTCTCTGGGTTTTGTATATGAGAGAAAGAGCAAGTTTGCTATAGTTCTTATGTGAAGGTTAGAGGACAAAGTCTCATTCACTGTTCCCTGTATTTGAGACAAGGTCTCTTTGTTTTGGTGCTGCCTGCACTAACTGAGCTGTCCTGTAAACATCCAGGGATTCTCTAGTCTCTGCCTCCCCCACATGACCACAGGAACATTGGAATTATAGATACATGCTACCATCTCCAGCCTCTTGTGGATTCTGGGAATTTGAACATAGGACCTAGGTTTGCACTCCAAGCACTTTTAAAAGCCCACTGAACCATCTCCCTAGCCCTTGCACACTCAATTTTGCCAGTGGTCAATGCTGCTTAGGGGCAGCTTTGCTATCCACAGAACATACTCAGCCTGTAGAAAGCAGAGGCATGGATCCTAAACCATGAGCCTTTCAGAAACAAATGAAGAGACATCCTTTCCCTAGATTCTTGTATTCTCCACTGAGTACCATAGTGCCAGAGGACAATATTGTGGCAGTAGAAAGAGGGTTGAAGGAGTTGGGGCACTTACTTGGTGAATCACCTCAGAGGAGTTGGAGATGAGACCAGGCAACACGGCTACTCCACTCTCCATGATGGCTCTGTGGAAGAGTCCTTTGGACATGGGGGACACAACCAGTGAAGACACACTTATGCCGCCTGCTGACTCACCAAAGATGGTGACCTTGTTAGGGTTGCCTCCAAAGTAGGCAATGTTCTGTTGGACCCAGCGCAGGGCAGCCACTTGGTCCAGGTAGCCCCAGTTGCCTCTGGCGTGCTGGTCTCCAGTGCTGAGAAGTGGAAGAGACATGGATCAAAGGGCTGTCTAGGTTCTTCTCAGATGACATTGTCCACCCCAGCCCAGGCTCACCTGAAGAATCCTAGGACACCCAGACGGTACTGGATAGTGACCACCACCACATCCTCAATGGCTGCCAGCATGGACCCATCATACATGGAGGCCATTCCTATAATCAGACCACCACCATGGATCCACACCATCACCTGGAGAAGTCAAAAGAGATGCCAGGAAGCTGCTAGTCAGTCCAAGCTCTGCAGGATTACTTACTGGAATATCAACTTCTGGGCCTCTGTGCAGCTACACAAATACATGCAAATCCTCAGGACTTCAGGACCTTCGTCATAGGTGGGTTCTCTAGTAGCCCCATCAGTATATTTCTAATCCCCATCCCCATCATGTATCTCAGTTTGAATTAATGGCTCTACGTATAAAGTAATGTCATCATTACTCAGACTCTTCATAGTGGAACAAAGAGGGGTATCTCCATGGATATCTCTCTTGATGAAAAATGGAAAGGATCATCAACTCTCACCGACACAACAGGTAACCCAGAAGTAGAAGAGGGTGACTCACAATGATGAGGTCTTGAGCAGGCTAGTGATTCTGCAGGGCTCAGGTTGTAGAATGAGTCCTGGTTTTTAGTAAAGAGCTAGAGCCTTTGAAGGCTCAGGGCTCCAGTGCTCCATGTTCCATACCCAGTTTTCAACTATATAGTGTGACTGAGAAGGCCTTTTTTTGACCCAAATAGGGCAAGGCTTTTCAATAGAATCCACACTGCAACAGAGCTCATGTTGCTTTCGACCCTTCTCATCATCTTGAAAAACATGCCCTCTCCCCAAGGTGACCATGTCCGGACACTCACAGGCAGGTTAGAGCCCTCATGGGCATGAGCTGGTGTGTAGATGTTGAGATACAGGCAGTCCTCAGACATGGAGATGGGAGGCGGGTTCATTTTTAACTTCTTTAGGCTCTCTGAATTCATCTTATCAATATTTTGCAGACAACTGCCATAAAAGGGAGACAGTTATTCCAAGAGATGTATGGTGGTCAAAACCAAATGTGAGTCTGAATTTTTCCAAGGCATGTTCAGGTGCTGTTCCTCATGATGCCCTGTTAATGTATATTCCCACTCTAAAGTCCCTTCCCACCGAGATAATGACCACAAGCTTCCTGAAAGCTGAGGTGAAGCCAGATTTCTAGGGACTCCTCCAGCTAGAAAGGGCCTGAATGTTATTCTTTCTGAGTCTGGGATATAGAGACTTCTAGATGTCTCTATGGAAATGATTGGCTGCATGTGATGACATTTACTGAATTGTATAAGAATAGAAAAATGACCTGAGCATTAGCAGGCTTGCGAGCATTTTCTACCCTCTATTTCTGGTTATAGATGGAATGTGACCAGCTCCCAGAATTTTCCTGCACTGTGAATTCCCCAACTTGATAGACTGTAGTCTGAAGCCTATAATAGTAGCTTTCTTTGCTAAGTTACTTTTCTTGGTAGAGCAGCAGAAAACTAACTAAGATTGCAATATTGGAGTGTTGTAGTCCACAAGTGCTAGAGGAATCGATGGGCAATATTGTCCAAAGGGCAGTGAGAAATCCTTCACCCCAAGTACAGACCCTCAGGGAGCTTCTTTTTCCTGTTCTGTCTCCAGAGGGATTTAATTACATATCCTTGTTCCTTGATCAGTGTCGCTTGGCCCTATAGGTTGTCCTAGTGACTAAGAAGGCAGAGTTAGCAAGTGTGCATCATGCTGTCTGTACGCTTCAGGACCTGAAGTGAATTCTACTGGATTCATGGGGCTCTCTGGTTAATAAGCCTCACAACTCATTCCTAGAGATTCTTCCCATTGTGGCAGAGCACACTGGGCTTAATTTGGATCTGTGAACAATTTTATTTTTGTTCCTTTCTACAGTACCTGCATCTGACTCTCAATGGTGCCAAGCTCTGACCCAGGAGCTGGTACAGTTGTTCTACTCAGCCTTAGCACATGCATCAGAAAAATGCATGGCGGGTTCCCCACACTGGGAGAAAACTGCTATGGAGCTGAGATGGAAGAAAGACTTCAGCATGGCTCAGAGCTCAGAGCAACTGTTCACCCCAGGGCCAGACGTCCTCTGGGCCCAGAACTTACATGGCTGGATAGGAGGTCCCATCTTTCACACCACTCCATGGTTCAGGGGCTTCAGGGGGTGCAAAGCGCAGTTGCCCTACAGGTGGCTTGGCAAAGGGGATTCCCAGGAATTTGTGGACACCAACTTTGGTGTCAGTCACTCGGATGAGGCTGCCTCGGACCTGGCCTGTGTGTGTGTTTCTGATGGGGCTGGCCTCTGAGGAGTCCTGACCTGGGTGGAGAGATGGCATCAGGGTTAGTTTTGTGCAATCAGTTGCCAGCAGATGTGGGAGTGCCCATCTCACTGTTACCAGGGCACAAAAGACAGGAACCCAGGGCCTCCTAGTTCAGCTGTGGGGTGTGAGTGTGGGAACTTCGCTATCCCTCAGAGCCAGGAACCTTTCCTATTGCCTTTGAAGGGTATCAGAGCATTTCTCTGGCCAAGGAGGTTGCATAATCATAGACATTTGGCCACACAAATTCATAATCATTGCTATTTTTTTTCTGGTAGTATCTCTCTGTGTAGACCCAACTGTCCTGGAACTCACTCTGCAACCAGGTTGGCCTTGAACTCGCAGAGATGATTGTCATTCTTATCCAAAGGTCAGTAGTAGCTATAATCATAGCCATACACAAAGGGAAAAATACCTTCAGCTCATGTTTCTTGGAATTGTCTAGATCTCTCCAGAGCACCTTACACTGAATTGTCTCTTCAGTATCGCTCAGTCCAAGAGTGATCTTGGACATCTCTGGCCCTGTGGACTTTGACCAGGGGATTGGGAGGCCCAAGTTTCCCACACTTTTATATATCATTTCCATCACCTGTCCTTCCCCCACCTTTTCTCTCAGAAGTTCAGCCTTTGACATGCAGACTGTGGCAGCTCTGACTCTAATCATTTCCCATTGGCAGCTTAGTGAGCCTCACCCTGCACATGAAGAAGGAGAAGCAGGAGCCCAAAGACCACAGCATTCAGCCAGCTATGAAGTTGGTTCAGTGACATGATCAGCTCTCAGGCCTGAATCGGTGCTGCTATGTAGGACGACCACATTTGACAAACAGGAAGCAGAAACTGTGCGGCTTGCCCAGGCAGGAATTTAAATCAAAAGGAAGTAGGAGGGAACTAGGTGTGTTGGGGCAAAGTCCTCATTGTAGGAAAAATGATTAGTCAGAAATGACAGGAGCCAATGGCCTGGGGGCAGGGCAAGGTCACTGCATTAGTCTGGGTTCTCTAGAGCAGCAGGGTTTATGGAATGCATCTCTCTATATAAACATAGAGAAATGGGATTTATTAGAATAACTTAACAGGTTATGGTTCTACTAATTGAACAGTGACTGGTTATGGATAGAAAGTCCAAGAATCCAGAAGTTGCTCAGTACATGAGGTTGTATATCTCAGCTGGTCTTCAGCAGATTCTGAAATCCCGAAGAGGTAGACTCTCATGTCAGTGAAGGAATGAATTCGCTAGCAAGTTTAGAGCAAACAGGCAAAGAGCCACATCCTCTGTCTCCCAAGTCCTTATAGATGCTTCTAGCAGTTTGACTCATATCTGGATCAAATGCGTGTGTCTTCCCACCTCAAATGTCCAGAGAAGAAGTAAATTCACCCTCTTCAAACTATCATGAAACCCCTCACAAGTGTGCCCTCCATTTCTGGATTCTAGTTAATTCCAAATGTAGTCAAGCTGACAATCAAGAATAGCTATCAAAGTCATATCTGCTGTTTCTGTTCCCTCTTTGACCCCCCTGGAGAGGCACAGTATGGATTCTGAAGCTTTTCTGGGTCACCTGTCCTCACACATGGACAGAAAGCTGTAACAGGAGAGACAGAGAGTTTCTGTGAGTAGGGACACACTCAAGTTGTCACAGGAGAGACAGGCAGATGCAGGAGTTCTGAGTGTGGCCTTCATTCTCAAGACTCTTCTGTGCTTTGAAGTCTCAGTTTACTGAGCTGATTCCAGGGTCCCTGGTTCCTGCAACAATCTTAGGATCTACATGAACACCTCCCTGTTAGGTCGTAGTTGTTTGATCAAAACAGGGCATTTCTGATGCTTTTAAAGTCCCCAGCCTCCATTTACTCCACACTTGTGATGTGTCTTCTCTAGTGACCTGTTTCTGCCAAGACCAATGTCATGGTCATTTATCCATTAAATAAATATTTTTAAATATTTGCATTTATTTATTCACTATGCTCATGTCCATATGTGTATGTGTGGATTCTCCCATCCCTGGCTCATATATGAAGGTGAAGGAACAATTTGTGTAAGTCCATACTCTAATTCCACCATATGAAGCCCAAAGTGGAATTTAGGTCATCAGGATTGGAGTGAAGTTATCTTACCACCTCCTGACCAATATCATATGTAACCATGTGACAAGCATTTAATGGGGACTTTCTGGCTCTAACACTGGGGTCAGTCTGGGTGCTCAGAACCTCTCATAAACCTGAGATACAAAGCAATAAATAAAGAGTCTTAGAATCACAAAGAACCCTGACAGGATAAATTAAAGGATGCAGGATCAGGAGTCCATGCATAGCCCAGACTGGCTTCCTAGAAGAAGTGGCATGGGGGTCAGCATCAGACAACCTTTAGTGCCACCTGAGAATTGGCTTTGGCTCCAGATTATCTTAATTATTATCTAAATAATAGTCTAGAGCCCCACAGCATGGCACTGTGGGACTTCTTCCTTGGTGTCTCTGTCTGTTTTTCTGTCACATCACAGCTCAGCCCCTGCCTCCACTAATCAACAGGGTTCCTTTGATTCACTGTCACCCCTCCAATGCACTCCCGTCCTGACTGTGGTCCTAGCCTTTCTTGGCAGGTGCTGTCTCCACTCCAAGTTCCCAATCAAAGGAAGAGCTGGACCACAAGGGCTGAAAAGTCCCCAGCTCCTCCAGTCTCTATATGAAGGAACTGTATTCCTAATGGATCCTGGGCATCCCTGGGCTTTTAAATCTCACACATTTTTGTAGCTCAGCTGGAGCAATTCCTGCATGTGTTGCTACTCACTGCACCATCATCAGAGGCCCCGTGTGGATGATGGCCATGGCCATAGGAAAGATGGGAAATGAAGGAGATGCTCAGACTCTACTCTGTGGGGGAGGCAGAGAGTGAGAAGGGAGAGCAGAAAGTTAGGGACAGAGAGACAAAGAAATAGAGCATGTGACAGATAGATAGGTAGATAGGTAGAGAGGTAATTAGAGACACAACTCCATGAAAATATTTGCGACAAGATATATGTGTGTATATATATATATATATATATATATATATATATATATATATATATATATATATATCCGTTCAATATAACCAGGTTTAAGACCCATAAGTCCAAGTGTCAGCAAAGACATGGAGCCACTGACACTCTCCTAGACCACTGGAGGAGACACATGATGATGTAGTCATTATAGACGACAGTCAGGTAGTTCTTTTAAAAGGTAAACATATTTATCCGGTCTGTAGATTGGGCATGTGATTTCTCTCCTGCTTCCTTTCCAGAGAGTCATCTGCGAGTGCTTTGCTCAGATTAAACCTGGTCCTTCACTTTTAAATTTGGCTTGATTTGGCTCACTGTGTCAGTGGAGAGACTTAACATTAGAGTATGTCAACCTTTCAATCAGGACTTGTCCCAGAGTCTAGCTTGCATTTGGGAACCTGTTCCTCATGCTGGATTACCTTGTCCTGTCCTGATGCAAGGTAAAGAGCCAGGTCCTGCCTCAACTTGATGTGCTAGCCTTTGTTCAAGCCCTTGGGAGGTTTGGCCCTTTCTGAATGGAGACAGAGGAGGAGTGGAAGAGGAGGGGTAGATGGGAAACGGAGTGGGGGTGCAGTGACCAGGAGGAGAGGAGGAAGGGGAAACTGTGGTAGGTATGTAAAATAAATGAAAAAAGTTGTTTAAATAAAATAATAAAAAATAAACAATCCGAACTCACCATAAATGATACAATGGTGTATGGTAGCCCACATGTGACTCAGTTTCCATCTGGAGTCAATTCTGACTTACAGAAGTCATTTGAGTTCGAACTTGCCTGCCTGCCTGCATCCTTGAGGGCTGTGAAAAAGTTCTGATTAAACCCATAAGAAAGAGCATTTTTGCCCAGATGAAAGAAGACTTTATCCATTAAGATTTGGGCTGGTGTATGGCACACATAGTTAGAATTAGTAGCTACTTGCTGCTATCTAAATTCTTGTGTGAGCTAATGCACCCATTTGAGCTTTCTCCCAAGGACAGTGCAGGGAGGGTGTTAGCTGACTGTACTGTTCTCTCTTCTGCCTTCTGCCTTTAATCAGTCCCCCTGCTCTGATCCCTGCTGGAGGGGGCTCCGACATGGTGCTGTTTCCAAATAAAAAGGTCGGCAGGAGCTAACATTTATTGGGTACTGGTTGACGACATCTTCTAGACGATTTTTATGAGTAAAGTCACTTAATCCTGATGGCTCATAAAATGAGTTATTAATACTGTCATTTTTTGCCTAGGAAGACTGAATTACAGTGAATTTAGAAACTTCCAAGATCACAAAACTACTAAAGAGTGAGGCTGAGATTTTTATTTTATTATTATTTTTTCTAGGTGCTTATTTTTTCTAATGATAGTGGGCTGGTGGGGAGGATCTTGGAGGAATTGGGGAAGGAGAGATTATAATCAATATATTGTAAGAAAAAAATCTATTTTCAATAAAAAATAGTTGTTTGATATTAAAAATAAATAATAAAATAAAACATATCAGGAAAAAAGAATTTAATTAAAAGCAGTCAAAAATAGGTCATGCAGATGTGCATCAATCAGGGTGGGGTAATGTGCCATGTGCATACATGGGCTGACACTATTAACTAAATGACAGCACATTTGATTCTCACAGATATTGTACTTAGTAACAGGATCAGCCACAAACAATTCCTTTTCTGAGGCAGGATAACCAGGACTTTGATGTTTTTAAATTATATGCAGTTTCCAAACTGTAGTATCAGAAAGTAGTTGCCCTGGAGCAGACACCAGGCAATGAATGACAGAGAGGAACTCAGGGGAACTTTTTCCAGTAAAAGAAGGAGAGTCACATTTAAGTGCGTGTGGTTGCATAGATCATATTTCTTTTGGTAAAATTTGCCCATCTATGCAAATGTAAGATGGGTACATTTTGTTCCAAAGGAATCAGATCATATCAAAGCTTATAAGAAATAATGCAGATACTGAGATTTTAAAGGTCACTGGTGAAGTATCTTGTATGTCAGCACAAATGGGGACCTCACAGATGCATGTATACAACAGGAGACTGATGATGGCTTGAAGCCTCAGTACAAGATCAATCAGTCCTCCTGCGCTCAAGGGAAGCATTCTTCTTGGTCCAACTGCGGAGCCAAGGCTAAATGTATCATCTGTCTTCTGCTCCCTGATGTTTGGGATGGGCAATGTTAAGAATCCTCACTGCTGATAAAGGTTCTGTGGTTGGTCTTCAACAGAATGGATAGAAAAAGGAGGAATTTGACAACCTAGGAATGAACACTTGTACCCCAGTGGAGCAAGTTGGTCATAGGTAGAAATCTATGGGAATATCACGGTCTAGAGATGAAGGAAACAGCCTCTTAATGACAGAGGGAAAATACTTTGAGAGAACCCGGGGCAAATTGAATACAATTTGTTACCTTTGTAAAATGGAATAATGTATAAGAGAGTTTAGGGACAAGAATAAGTAAGAATGAAAATGAAACCACAAGAGAGGAAATAGTAGCAGGGCCACAAGGATTTAGGAAGTCTTGTGGGCAGGTTGTCCCTTCACACATGCGCAGGCTCAGGGACAAGGGACAGGCATCGCTTCTGCTGAACATTTCTGAACCTTTTGATACTACTTACATCTCTAATATTTATGTTCTTATATAATTATAATTATATTTAAAGATTCAGAGTTGTGACCCACAAATAAAAAAGCACATTGTATTTTTTGGGTCTGGGTTACTTCACTCAGTATATTTTCTTGTTCCATCCATTTATCTGCACATGATCTAATATCTTATTAATATTGCACATATAATAATAATATCCAATAAGTCCATGCTTCAGCTTCTGTAGTGCTGGGGTTTACAGGAATGTGCCATACCACAACTGAAGGAAAAATTGAATTAAATATGTAGGAAGAAGGTGGAGGTAGACAGAGTCAGAGGAAGAAATGGAAGCAGAGTTGGAGTGGAGAAAGACTGAGATAGAGAGAAACAAAGAGGAAGATGGAGGCAGAGGCTAAAAGTCTCAGGAAGCTGGGAATGTTGGCAAACTAGTAATCCTAGCAATCGAGAAGCAGAGGTCAGTGAATCTTGAGTTTAATTGTAGAGAGCTGCGTAGTGCCGTGCCTTAAAGATGGCGCTGGTTTCTGCCTTCCACCTCCCCAATGGTGAGTAAGCAACTCTTGGTCGTAAACAACTCCATATATGGCTAAGGCTAAGGATCTGGCTTGCTTCCGCATTTCTGGACCTATCTGCATTTCCCACATGGCATGCTGGAATTGGCTACCCAAAGGCTATTTAAGCTGTGGGCTGGCTTTCCCCTGGGTTGGAAGATTGTTTAAGGTTCCTGAATAAATGGCAGAAAGAAGAATCAAGTGTTGTGTCTTCCTTACTGGTCGAGGCGTACGTGACATTTAATGACAACCTGGAATGCACAGCAAGGCCCCATGTCCCGCCCAAAGAAAGAAAACAGCAAAATAACGGCAGCGATAATAAAGGTAAAGCCAAAGGCCCAGAAAAATATCTACAATGAGACATAAATGCACATCCGTTCAATGCATCCATATTGATGATCCCCAAGTCCTGGTGCAGATGAGGATGTTCTGCAACTGGAACCTCACACACACAGTCTGAAGGGGCTGAAATATGATGCAGTCATTTTGGAAGATAATTTGCCACAATCTTTCTGGGATCAGTTCTTTTTTTCTATCATGTGGGTCCCGGGAATCGAACTCAGGTCATCAAGTTTGATAACAAGTGCCTTTACCCTCACTGAGTCATCCAATTAGCCTGCATAACCTTTCAAAGTTAAACATGGTCATATCTATGTTTTCACCCAAAAGAGTTGTGAGCCTGTGGCTATGTTTGAAATTGCTAAGAAAAGCCTGGTGATGCTTGCCTGCAATCCCACACTCCAGATGCTGAGGTTGGAGAATGATGAATGTGACCCCAGCCTGGGCTATGTAATG
The DNA here is from genome assembly GCF_982192425.1 of Myodes glareolus. Lineage (NCBI taxonomy): Eukaryota > Metazoa > Chordata > Mammalia > Rodentia > Cricetidae > Myodes > Myodes glareolus. The sequence continues at coordinate 36,534,868 of NC_142047.1, forward strand.
AGAGCCTTGTCTCAAAAAACATTGCCTCTCCAAACCAAGGAAGAGTCTTAATGTGGGAGTGACTCAGATGTGCAGCTGCGGAGAGTATAAAGGAACTGAGGATTATATACATGGATTAGAACTCTGCAATGACAGAAGGGAGCTTTGATTATCTCAAGAACATCATGCTGGATGGCAGCTGATCATCAGTGATGCCTCTTATAGGATAGGACAGGAAGAGTAACAGTGTTCCCAAACCACATCCAGGTGCAAACTACAGCAACAGGGGGCGTGTTCATCTTGGGATGAACAGAAGGTATCTATGAACTCAGTCACTGTGTGCCGAGCTTAACACTCTGTGCCCCGGTGTCCAGGACAGACAGCATAGGGGTCTTCACTTTCATCCAAAGGTACTGTGAATAAAGAGGGACTATATCCTGGAAAAATAGATGCCCAAGGAAGGCAAACTGGCCAGAGGTAGAGGGAAGAGAAGTTAAAAAATCAATAGGACAGTAGGGCACACCCTCTCAAAGAGACATGATTTTGGGGAAAGAAAAGGCACAGTTTGGCATCATTGTAAATGGTATGTTATCCAAGAGACCTGGAGTTGCTGGCATTGGAAAATTTAAGGAAAACAATAACATAGGAATGAAATTAATCACACGAACTATTAAGAAGTTTCTTAATAATGGATTATTAATATTATTATTATTATATAATAATGGAAGAATTTCTTAAAAATGGAAGGAACTCCATGTACATGGTGAAGCCAGCAGTCAGGATGTCATGGACAGGAATCTCTTTGGCTAGACATGTGCGTACATTCCTACCTCCCACATCTCACATTCATGATACACACCACAGCAGAAGATCTTCACTTATGCCATATGCTCATACAAGTGTGGGCTTCACAGTGTCTGCAAATACATACAAGGAATAAGAGCAAATTTATTATTAGAGGAAGCCTACCTGAACCTTCTGGTCACCCCCTCTCCTGATTCAGCATGAGGTGTTTATGAACATGTCAAGTCAGCTTCTCATAAAAGCGGACCATTTGCAATTTGTGAAGGAAATAGATGAGATTTTCTTTATAGAGACAATCTACACAGAGGTTTCCAGAGACTGGCAGGCTCAGTGGCTGATGTCAGAGAGGTCTAGAAGCTGAACTCTGAAAACCTGTGTGGCTCAAACTCATTTGCAGAAGCCTAATTCCTAAAGTGCTGATGTTCAGAATTGAGACCCATAGAAGTCCCAGAGTGGCATAGTTTGTACATTCTAACTGCAGAGGACACAGGGTGTAATCTTTGGGCCAAACAGCTAGTCCTTGTCTCACAGTAGATGTGCTGACAGCCCGACCCTATCTTTTTTGGTCCACAGAACTCCACCTACATTTCTGCTGTTTACAAGTCACACAGTTTATGATTGCTTTTGTTTATGAGATGTAGGTCTTGCTCTGTTTTCCAAGCTGCTCTGTAACTCCTGGGCTCACGCAATATTCCTGTCTCAGGTTCTGAGTAGCTGGGGTCACAGACACCCATCACAATATCTGTATCAGTTCATGATCTGACTGGAACAGCAGCTTGAACTTAGAAAGACAACTTAGGACTTAGGGTAACCACATTTTCACTGGGCACTTATAAATATGTGGAAACATAGGACTTGCTGAGAAAAGGGTTGGGTTTTGGAAATGTCCACCCTGTGTAGACAACATTGCCCACAGTTTCTGAGTTTTCTTCTTGGGAAGAAAAGAAAGGATAAAGATAAGGTAAGGCGAGGATAGGAGAAAGGAGTCTAGTACCAGAGGAGTGTGAAAGAAGATGGGTGCACTTTGGAGCTTACACACCCGCACTTCTATGAGAGTCTGTATGGACTATGTCTAATAAAAGTTTGTCTAGCATTTTGAGTAAGGAATGACAAGTAGAGTGTTTGTCATATGTGTTGTCAAAATGGACAACTATGGACATTTATGGTTACATGAATGTTGGAATCAATGCAGGCTTCTAAATGGGCTGTGAAAACCTCAAGCTATCCTCAGCTTTACCGAAGTTCGCCTACCTTTCCTTACATTGGACATTACACATCCTTGTTTTTACCATGAGCCCCTTTTAGCTCCTGGATCTTCTGGGGCAGAGTCTTGGTCCAGAACCGTTGCCTTCTGGCTTTCAGGGCTCGGCCCACAGCAGGCTGGAGGTCAAGCTGCAGGTACTGCTCATTTTGGTCTGATAGAGGCCAGTAGGGTAGACCCTCACTGTTGGGATTCCTGTGGATATGCCACCAACAGAGAAGAGTGAGGTCAATTTCTTTCTAAGACTGGATCTTCCAATTGAGTCAGGGAAGTGGACTAAGCAGACCAGGTAACTGATGAGGCAGATGTCCTGATTTAGGAATACAAGTGTGACCCACTAGTTTCCACTCCATGTGGAATAAGGCTACTTGGCCTGTTTTGTGCCACCTTCTCAGAGGCAAGATCTAAAGAACAGTACCACAGTACTGTGACCCATCCATAGCTCACTGTGCAATGACCAGTGGCCAACACCTACAAACTGTCTATCTCAGAGTACCTTGGGTACAGAGGACTCTATCATATGAAGGATTTCTGCATGCTAATGTGATCACCACCACAAATGGGTCCCTAGATGGAGACCCAACCCTTAGGAGGTTGAGGGAAGAGCATCTTCTTACCCGTATCGTGCAAAGTTGGCCCAGTACTTCATCATTCTCCTGCTCAGCAGCTTCTCCTTTACAGTGAGGTCAACTGGAGGTGAGAGGGCAAGGGTACAGATCCCAGCCATTTAATGTAGCTGCTCCATTCATGCCTCATATTCACCGTGCCAGCTGTAGCCTAAAACTGAATTCTAGCTTCATGCTCCCTTCCTCCCTCCCTTATAACTCAACATCTAAGTTCCATTTGGTTGTCTAAGTAAATGTCCCAAGACTAAATTATGAGCCAGCGAACCCTCATTTCCTCTAGCACAAGCGAAATTAAGAAATATCCAGACCAAGAGTAGGTTTTTAAGCTGTGAGATAGTACGTGCTTGATCTTGCTTTTCCCAGAGTCTTGAACTCCTAAACTGGACTCAAAACCCAGCTATCCTTCAGGTCCAAACATGGTTCTCCATTCTATTCATGGAAAGCAAGAGAGACTCACTTTTGACACCCCAGAAGAAGGATCCAAAGATAAGGAAAACCTCATCACCATGGTCAGCCTTTACATGCCGTGGTTTGAAGTCCTTGAAAAAGTTGGGCCGGTGCTGAAACTCATAGAAGTAGACAGGGGCACGGAAACCTGAGGGCAAGAACACATTGTGACATAAGTTCAGCTTGCCTCACACAACCCTGACCCACATTGGATGACAAGGTAAGTTGGTCTCAAGTTATCTGGAATGACAACAGTTGAGTGTGGAGTCCCAGCCTGGGGCATTTTCTGTGGGAAAGTCCGATGTTAAATGATGACTCCGCCCTCCCCAGGGGAAATTTGCGCAAGTCACTCAGCTGCACCCAGAGAAGACATCATTCTCTTACGCACTATATAAGGATTTACTAGATAAAGACTCTCAGTTGTTTGGAACCAGAGATCTGATTCAGACACAGGTCAAGGCTGGATATTACAGAGCTCACCTGGGACCCACTGTCTGAGTTTCTTCCCTTGATCTTGTTACAGATGTACTCACGCTGAAAATGTGCTACTTGGAGTGCAGGGATCACAAACATGAAATCTCCCATCATCTCTCTGAACTGTATTTGGAGGGTCTGTGGGTCCTCAGTGTCCCCCATGTACTCTTCCATTATCAGGTCGCTACACTCAGGAGGCAGCATCTACACCGGGAGATCAGGATGAATGCGGTTAGGTAAGCACAAGGATATCTATACTACATCCTTAGGGTGGGGAAAGCAGATGAGGTCAGGTATAGGGGAAAGGTCTGAGTGACCCCAACCGGCCACACACACACACACACACACACACACAGAGAGAGAGAGAGAGAGAGAGAGAGAGAGAGAGAGAGAGAGAAAGAGAGAGAGATATTTAACACTTCTAGGGATGCTCTCTGAACAGGATATTGAGAAGACTTCTCAATGGGGCAGGTCTCAAAGATTCTCACCAACTGTTCTGCTATTGTGCCCTTCAGAATAGCCCGCAGGGTACTTCTGGTTATTTTCTTTAACGTCTGGGAAGTGTTGAAGATCTGGGATGTGGAGAGTATTTGAGTTTGAAGTGGGATGGATATGGATTTGTGAGTCTCTAAGCTCACCATATAAGACTCCAGGCAATAAGAGATTAGAACTGGGCCTTACCAGTGGGAGAATCCAGCCATACTCATCATTGTTGACACCAATGATGCTGGGGACAGGGTGAAAATCAGCAGAGGCCAACAGTTCCTGAGGATGCCTGGGTAGGAACTCTCCATCCACCACAGCAGGGATGATCCTGAAGGCCTGAGGGACATGCAAGGTCAGTACACACACGAGTATTCTCCGTCATTTCCCTCCCTAATTTGTCTCAGGACGGTCATCCCCACAACACCTCTCCCACCTCACCCCTTAAGAGTCCCTACATTTAAATTAGCTTATGTAGGTGTTCATTTTGAACACAGGACTACAAGGATGCCAAGCCAAGCAGAAAGAGTAGTTTGTCCAGAGTAGTGAGTTACACACCCAGTTGTCTCCTATCTTAGCAGTCACACAATTGAGCCAACCTTGTTAATTGCCAGAATTTCTGCTTCACTTTTGTCTCGAAGACAGTGCACCAGGCCCTTTGAGTTCGAAGTTGCACAACCAGATAGCTTTGCCACCATCTGTAATGGGAGCAGATGTGAGCTGGCTCATCCTCCCTGACAGGGAGCAGTATCTAAGCAGCTCCAAGTGGGTACCACTGTCCTTAAATATTGCATCATATCATGTGTTTTGCATGGATTACAGCATGGTGTAAAATTATTCCCATTTTTCCTGTTGCTCAGAGTTGTCAACTGGGAAGGAGATCATTCTATCTGTGTGTTTTTGTGGGGTTTTTTTGTGTGTATGTGTTCCTGTGTGACAATGTGTACTGTGTGCCACAGTTTGCCTGTGAAAGTTAGAGGACAAGCTTGGATAGCATTGGGTATCTTCTTCCTTGTTTGAGACAGGGCCTCCTGTTTGCTGCTTCCTACACCAATGCAGTTGACTTTTAGAGCACTCCCATCTCTGCCACCCACCTCACCATAGGAACACTGGGGTTGCAAATAAATACTGTCACATCTAGCCTTACGTGGCTTTTGGGGATTTGAATTCAGTTCCTCACACTGACAAAGCAGGCTCTCTCACCCACTGAATCGTCTCCCCACACCATGCGCACTTGTTTATGCTGAAGATGGAAGTTTCTGGGAGCAGCTTTGCTAGCCACATGATGTATTCAGCATGTATAAAGTAGATAAAAGTGGATTTTAATCCTTGAGCCTCTTAGAAGTTATTGGAAAGAAGCCATTTCCCATGGTCGTTGTCTTCCACTGTACAGAGTACAGAGTACCAGAGGCTCAGGGATAAGGCAGAGAGTTAGGGCTGGGGTGATGGAGAACACTTACCGTGAAGACCATCTCAGAAGTGTTAGAGATAAGGCGAGGCAGCAGGGCCACCCCGCTCTGCATGATGGCTCTGTGGAAGAGTCCTTGGGACATGGGGGATACAACATGGAAAGACACACTTATGCCACCTGCAGACTCGCCAAAAATGGTGACCTGGTCAGGGTTGCCTCCAAAGTAGGCGATGTTCTGCTGGACCCAGCGTAGGGCGGCCACTTGGTCTAAGAAGCCCCAGTTGCCTCTGGCGTGCTGGTCTCCAGTGCTGAGAAGTGGAAGGGACATGGATCAAAGGGCTGTCTAGGTTCTTCTCAACTGCCATTGTTCACCCCAGCCCTAGTCTCACCTGAAGAATCCCAGGACACCCAGACGGTACTGGATATTGACCACCACCACATCTTCAGTGGCCGCCAGCTTGGATCCATCATACCAGGAAGCCATGCCTATAATCAGTGCACCACCATGGATCCATACCATCACCTAGAAAAATAAGAAGAGATGCCATGAGGCTTTGGTCGGGCACAAGCTCAAGTGGGACTGCCTTCTAGATTAGGGACTGCTTTCTAACAGTTTCTGTGTGCAGCTAAACACACACAGGACTCCTCAGTATCTTAGACCCAGGCCACAGGTGAGGAACACAGTCTCATCCTCATCTTTTCAAGCCTCGTTGCTACACCAGGAATCTCAGCTTAGATGAACTGATTTAAATCCAGTGTGATGTCACTGTCAGTCTCAGGCTCCTCAAAAGTGTGGAAAAGGTGTCTCCATAAGAGTTTTTCCTGATTATGCATCCAAAGAATCACCAAATCTCATTGGCACAACCACTATCCCAAAGCTGGGAATTTGACTTATCTCAATGTTCATCCCTCGGACACCTGCCTGGGTTTCTAGGGCTCAAGTTTGTTGAGTGAGTCCAGAGTTAATGCCTGGAACACAGCCCGTGACCTCTCAGATTTCCAGTACTTTGTGACCCATACCCATGACTTAGGTTGTTCAGCATGGCTGAAAATATTCTTGGACCCACTATGGAAAGCCCTCTTGTCAGGATCTACAATGCAATAGAACTTAGGTTGATTTTCTCCTTTCTCATTTTCCTAGGAAAGAAATCTCCACCCCCACCCTGTTGACCATAGCCCAACTCTCACAGGCAGGTTAGAGCCGTTGTGGGCATGTGCTGGTGTGTAGACGTTGAGATACAGGCAGTCCTCAGACATAGAGATGGGAGGCATGATCAGCTTTATCTTCTTCAGACCCTCTAAATTCATTATATCATCATTTTGTAGACACCTGGGGACAAAGATAGACGCTGATCCCAAGGGATGTTCAGTGATCAACACCTGTGTCTCCTAGTAATATCAGAAGACACACCCACAAGGTCTCACCAACACTGAGGCCTAAACATGAGCTGAATCGGAATGACATCAGTAGACATCCTGAAGTTGATAGGTGAAGACCGCTCAGCCCTACACAAAGAACTACAGGCAACTAAGGGATGCTCAGAGGGAGACAAAATGTCTTCCCTAGGGAAGTGCACTCAATACTAAATGGTCAACCAAATTACACACACACACACACACACACACACACACACACACACATATACATACATACATACATACATAGCATACAGACTAAGCAGGTTATATTTAGGAATAAATATGCATATATACATTACATATATTTATGTAAGAACAATCAGTAACAAAAGAATAAATGAATTTGAAAGAGACCAAGGAGGGATACATAGGAAGAAAAGAAAGGGGAAATGATGTAATTATATTATAATCTCGAAAAAAAGCAGGCCCTTAGTTTGGATTTTTTTTTCAGTTATCCTCGATGCCTGCTTCCTTGTGATGTCCTTTACACACAATCTCTCTCCACAGTCTCTTCCTATCAAGGTAAAGTCTACTGACTCTGTGGAGGCTGGAGGGGGGAATCCAGATTTCCAGGGAGGTCTCAAGTGGAGTGGGGGATCCCTAAATGAGATTGGATTGTTGAGACTTCTTAGATTCTCTATGGAGATGTTCAACTGCTTGTAGTGACATTCACCTCTCTCCCCATACTATCTAATATTTGTTGTGATGGTTGGTTTTGATTACTGACTCAACACAACGGTACTAGAGTCTCCAGGAAGGATCGTCTAGACCAGGTTGGCCTGTGGGGTTATCTTGATTACATCAACTGTAGAAGGAATACTTGTTTATTGTGGGCGGCGCCATTCCCTAGCAAGGGACCCCTGTACTGTATGAATAGAAAGGTGAGCTGAGCATTAGAGGCACCCATGAGTTCTTTACTCCCTCTTCCCAATTATACATGTGATGTGACCATCCTCACTGTGGTCTTTCCAAAAGACCCCACCCCCATGACGATTATAACCAGAACTGTGACCTGTGGTAAATCCTTCCTCCTCTAAGCTGGTTTTGTCAGGGGGTTTTCATTACAGCAACAAGAAATGAAAGTAAAGCATTTGGGCATTTGGGTGCTGTGTCTACAATGGAACTGTGGGAAGTAATGGGCAATGCTGTCCCTTCATCCCCTGTCCAGACACTCAGAGAACCTCTTTTTCCTACGTATTCTCCAGTGTAAGCTTCTATACTTGTTCCTTGGACAATGGCACTTACCCTTGTGTGTTACTGCAGTGACCGTGCAGGGTAGGTTTGCCAAGTACTGCTGCCCTCCTGAGAGATTTGTAGCGCATGATGCCAAACATAATGCTTATTGCTTAATATAAATACAATGAACTTTGCCCACAGACCTCCTCCACTTTAGAGAGTTCACTTGGCACAGTCTGATTCTGGGACCGGTTTGGATACCGTTCTCACTGCAGTACCTGGAGCTAAATCCCTACAGATGCCAAGCTCTGACCCAGGAGCCTGGCACAGTTGTTCCTCTCTAATCCTTACCACATTCATTGAAAAATGCCTGGGAGATGCCCCTCAGAATAGGCAGAGAACCGTTGTGGAGCTGAGATGGAAGAAAGACTTCAGCATGGCTCAGAGCTCAGAGCAACTGTTCACCCCAGGGCTTGACATTCTCTGGGTACAGAACTTACATGGCCGGTTGCAAGGTCCCATCTCTCACACCACTCCATGGTTCAGGGGCTTCAGGGGGTGCAAAGCGCAGTGATCCTACAGGTGACTTGGCAAAGGGAATTCCCAGGAATCTGTGGGCACCAACTTTGGTGTCCCTCACATAGACAAGGCTGCCTCTGACTTTTCCTGCACGTGTGTTTCTGATGGGGTTAGCCTCTGGTGAGTCCTGACCTGTGTGGAGAGATGCCACCAGGGTTAGTTTTGTGCAATCAGCTGCCATAGATTGTGGGAGTTCTCACCTCCTTGTTACAAGGGCACACAGAAAGGGAACCCAGGACCTCCTAGTTCAGCTGTGGGGTGTGAGTGCAGGAATTTCTCTAACCCTCAGGACCAGGAGTCTTCCCCATTTCCCTTTTGAAGGGTGCCAGAGCATTTCTGCCAAAGAGGTCACACACTGAGAGCCATTTGGTAGCATGAAGGTCTTATTGTTATTATTACCCAAAGTTAGGAATAGTGATAAGCACACACGGAGGTGGGAAACGCCCCTTTGGCTCTTCTCCTGACCTCAGCTCCACAGAGCCCCTCACACTGGCCTGGCTCCTCAGTCTGCAGTAACCTAGGCATCTCTGACCCTCTGCGTGCTAAGTGCTCACTCTGTGGGTTTGGTGGAGGCCTGGGGTGGCACACATTCTCGTACTTTTGTCTGTCATCTCTGTGAGCGCCTCCCTCCCTGCTGCCTTCCTCCTGCAAGCTCAGCCTCTGATGGAACTGATCCAGGTCCCCATTGTCACTTAAGGAGTCTCACCCTGCACATGGAGGAGGGTAATCAGGAGTCCACAGGCCACAGCATCCAGCCAGCCAGGAAGTCTGTACAGCGGCATGACAGGCTCCCAGGCCTGAGACTGTTCTGTCCCAGACTGACAGTGTCAACAACCCAAAGGAGATTATATATACTGCCCAGACAGGACCAGAAGGAATGCAGGTGGGAGAACCTGTAGGGGTGGGGGCAAAGTTTTAACTTCCTGAGAACTAAAGGCAGAAGTGACAGGAGCCAGTGACCAACAGCCAGGGAAAATACACTTCTGCAGTTCCTGCTCTTTGTCCTGGAAAGACAACTGTATTGCAGAAGCCATGGATTCTGGAATACCAGAAACCCTGTTCTCAAACCTTGATTCACCATGATCACAGTCCTTGTATTCGCTGGGCAGGTGTCAGTGCTGTGGTGGAGGCCAGGGAACAGAGCGCTGTAACAGGAAAAGCCAGGAGGGCTTCTCCAGGTAGGTAAATACCGAAGATGCCACAGATGGAGGGAATGTGGAGATGGAGCTCAGAATGTGGTCTTTATAGTTATCACAGGACCTACATGGATTCCTCCTCATAGATCGTGGCTCTTTCATATTGTCTCTCCTCCAGCGGCCAGTTCCTTTGCAGATCAACCTCAAAGTCCTTTATGCACTTGGAAAACTCTTTTTAATGGTTTTTTCTTATTTGTTTGTTTATACATTTAATGACAATTAATTGTATGTGTGTATGCAGGGATACTCACATGCCATGACATGCATGTGAGGGTCAAAGGCAACTTCTGGGAGTCAGTTCTCTCCTTCCACCCTGTAGGTATGGGGGTTCCAACTCAGGTTTTCAGATTTTGCTGGAAGCCTCCTTACTCACTTAAGCATCTTACCCATTTCCCCGACTTGATGACATTTCATGAGGCACTGATGTCTCCATCACTGGGGACCGTCTTGGCTCTTAGGGCATGTGAAAAGCTGGAGACAAGGGTCTATCAATGGGAGTTCCAGAATCATAGAGAACCCTGGTGAGCTGCATCAGTGAGTACAGGATCAGGAGTTCCCATAGAGCTCAGTTTGATTTCCTGGAGGAAGTGGTGTGATGATCCAAGTCAGACAGCCTTTATTATCCTCTGAGACCTGACCTTGGTTCTAACTTTCCAGCCCACAACAGTCAAGGGACCCAAAGCCTGGCACAGCAGGACTTCCTCCTTGGTTCCTTTCTGGCATCTCTGACATAAAACAGTCACGGCTTCTCCTGCTCTGCCAATTTGCAATGCCTACCTTTGATTCAATATTGTGCTTAAAACGCACCTTGTGCAATCTGTGGTCCCAGCCCTTCCTGCCAGGTGCTTCCCCTACTTCGGTTCTGAAATCAAATGAGATGCTGGGAGAACCCAGGGGCAATTTTGTCACCTTCATAAAATGGCATAAAGTGACACTAATTGTATTAGTGACAAAGATAAGGTAAGAATGAAAATGAAGCCACAGGAGATGAAATTGTAGGAGTGTCACAAGAATCCAGGAGGTCTGGGGGACAAATACGCTCAGGGACAGGGAATAGGTGTCTCTTCTGCTGGACATTTTTTGACCTTCTGATATCACACTACTTCCAGGACACACTCCACAGACACATATTCATAGATACACTAAGTATGCAAATATGCATTTCATAGCATTTTCAGTTCCTGGTAATAAGAACAAAACTTAGTAGGACAGGAACACAGACCCAGAACTCCTCCCCACATAGTCCCCCCAAACTCTCATAGACTCCCCACAGACACACACACACACACACACACACACACACACACATTCACACAAATACATTTTATACACTTTTTCAGCCTTGAGGGACTAATGAATATATCCAGATCACTTCTCATTTAAAAAAAATTGTACCACTTACCACTTGGAAAAGGCATAGTTGATTGACTTGAGTGCCATTTATAGGTGTCATCTAAGTTGTTTTGTATGTTGCAACCCAATATGAAATTAAGAGTTGGGGCTGCATGCTCTTGAGTAGGAAGAATAAACATAGTGAAAATGGCAATCTTGCCAAAAGCAATCTACAGATTCGATGCAATGCCCATCAAAATTACAGGAAAATTCTTCACAGACCTCAAAAGAACAATACTCAACTTCATATGGAAAAACTAAAAACACAGGATAGCCAAAAGCAATCCTATACAATAAAGGAACTTCTGGAGGCATCACCATCTCTGACTTCAAACTCTACTATAGACCTACAGTAATGTAAACAGCCTGATATTGGCATAAAAACAGACATGAGGACCAATGGAAACTGAAGTCTTAGATATCAATCCACACACCTACAAATACCTGATTTTTGACAAAGAAACTGAAAATATAAAATGGAAAAAAGAACATATTCAACAAATGGTGCTCGCAAAACTGGATATCAACATGTAGAAGAAGGCAAAGAGATCTGTATCTATCACCATGCACAAAACTCAAGTCCAAATGGATCAAAGACCGCAACATAAAGCCAAACACACTGAACCTCATAGAAGAGAAAGTGGGAAATACATTTGAACGCATTGACACAGGAGACCACTTCCTAAATATAACCCCAGTAACACAGATACTGAGAGCAACAATTAATAAATGAGACCTCCTGAAACTGAGAAGCTTCTGTAAAGCAAAGGACACGGTCAAAAAGACAAAACGACAGCCTACAGAATGGGAAAAGATCTTCACTAACCCCACATCAGACAGAGGTTTGATCTCCAAAATATATAAAGAACTCACTCAAGAAACTTGACATCAAAAGAACAAATAACCCAATTTAAAAAAATGGGGTACAGACCTAAACAGAGACCTCTCAACAGAGGAAATTAAAATGGTTGAAAGACACTTAAGGAAATGCTCAACATCCTTAGTCATCAGAGAAATGCAAATCAAAACAACTCTGAGATTCCATCTTACACCTGTCAGAATAGCCAAGATAAAAAACACTGATGACAGCTTGTACTGGAGAAGATGTGGGGTAAGAACACTCCTCCATTGCTTGTGGGATTGCAAACTTGTGTAGCCACTTTGGAAATCAGTATGACGATTTCTCAAAAAATTAGAAAATAATCTACCCCAAGACTCAGCAATACCACTGTTGAATATATAGCCAAAGGCAACTCATTCATACCACAAGGACATGTGCTGAACTATGTTCATAGCAGGATTATTATAATAACCAGAACCTGGAAACAACCTAAATGCCCCTCATCCAAAGAATGGATAAAGAAAATATGGTTCACAATGGAGTACTACTCAGCGGTAAAAAAATGACATCTTGAAATTTGCAGGCAAATGGATGGGTCTAGAGAAAAAAACACATTGAATGAGGTAACCCAGACCCAGAAAAACAAATATAATAGGTGCTCACTCATAAGCGGCTTTGAGATATAAAGCAAAGAAAAAACAGTCTACAATTCACAATCCCAGAGAACATAGAAAACAAAGAGGACCCTAAGAGAGACATACATGGATATAATCTTCATGGGAAGTAGAAAAAGACATTATCTCCTGAGTTAATTGGGAGCATGGGGATTCTGGGAGAGAATAACAGGGTAGAGAGGAGGAAGGGAAGGTAGTGGGGAAAAAATGTATAGCACAATAAAAACAATAAAAAGGTAAAAGAGTTGGGGCTGGTAGGAGGTTGTCACATCATGTGTACCACTGTTTATATTAAGAACACGAGGTAAGATCTCTGGTCCAGAGAGCTGGCCTTTGTTACCCAACACATCTACTGGAATCTTGACTCTGGACTTCTTTGTTTCTAAAACTGAACACATTTCATTTGTTTATAAACTAAATAGTTTAACACACACACACACGCACACACACACTTATTTACATATGTAATATATATTATTGAGATGCAGTGCTCCATTACCAAATGAACTATTTTTTGCACTTTTTATTAATTAATTTTTTCATTTATTTTACATCTCAATTGCAGTTTCCACTCCCTCCTGTACAAATAGGCTATTCTTGAAATACTGAGTTATTGAATGTCATTATGTAGAAGATTACAAATAGGTCCATATCTATCACCATTCACAAAACTCAAATCCAAGTGGACCAAAGACCTCAACATAAATCACTTTACACTGAACCTAACAGAAAAAAAAGTGGGAAGTACACTTGAACACATTGGCACAGGAGACCACTTCCTAAATATTAACCCCAGCAGCACAGACACTGAGAGCAACGAAAAATAAATGGAACCTTTTAAAACTGATGAAAGGCAAAGGACACGGTAATTAAGACAAAATAACAGCCTACAGAATGGGAAAAGATGTTCACCAACCCCACATCAGACAGAGGGCTGAGCTCCAAAATATACAAAGAACTCAAGAGATTAGACATCTAAATAATAAATAATCCAATTAAAAATGTGGTACAGATATAAAGAGAATTCTCAACAGAAGAATCTCAAATGGCTAAATGACATTGAAGGAATTGTTCAACATCCTTAATCATCAGGGAAATGCAAATCAAAACATCTCTGAGATACCATCTTACACCTGTCAGAACGGCTAACATCAAAAACACTGAGGACAACTTCTGCCGGAGAGGATTTGGAGTAAGTGGAACACTCCTCTATTGCTGGTGGGAGTGAAAACTTGTACAGCCACTTTGGAAATTGATATAGTAACTTCTCAGAAAATTGGGAATCAATCTACCTCAAGACCCAGTGATACCACTCATGGGCAATATACCCAAAGGATGCTCAATCATACCACAAGGACACTTGCTCAACAATGTTCACAGCAGCATGATTCCTAACAGTCAGAACCTGGAAACAACCTAGTTACCCCTCAACCAAAGAATGGATAAAGAAAATGTGGTACATTTACACAATGTAGCATTACTCAGTGGTAAGAAACATTATGAAATTTGAAGACAGATTGATGAAACTAGAAAAATATCAACCCGAGTGAGCTAACCCAGTTTCAGAAAGACAAACATGGTATGTTCTCACAATAAGTGAATGCTAGATGGATAAGCAGACTACAACCCACAGCTCCAGGGAAGCTAGGTTAACAAGGAAGACCCTAAGACGGACACAGGGATCTCTAGATGAAAAGAATTAAAGGAGTGTGCATTTGTTATAAAGGGGGATTTACTAGAATGGCTTTGTATGATAGGGGCTGGACACTCTAACAAAGACTACATGTAGTCTGGAGACCCTAAGAACCCCAGCTTCTGCCCCATTCATTAATCTCAGTTTCAATCTGGTACTGAAGTTCTGGAACATTCCTAAAGAATTGCTGGTCTTCATCCCACATCGAAGGCTAAAGGCGGCAGCAGCAACAGAGATGGACACACTGGAAAGGTAGGTAGGGTTGAAATACTGGTTTTTCCTTACACCTCCTTATAACTAGGATACAATCAAAAGGTGCACTGTACTATGGAGGAAGTTTTCATTCCCTCGGGTAAAACTTCTGGAAATACCCTCTGAGACCCACCCAGAAGTGTATCTCTTAGTTGATACCAGATGTTACCAAGTTGACAAACAAGATTAAATGTCACAGAAACTCACAGTTACTAAGAGCTGAGAGCAACACAATTTTATTGTCCAGTGTAAATGTGCTCACCAATCCCCAGGGCAGCTGCTTTATTTGAGAATGTCTGGACCTTGGAAAAGAGGAGAAAAGGACAGGAAGGAGATGAGGTGAAGAAGGGAGGAAGAGGCACAGGTCCAGTGGGGTGCAGAGAAAGTTGGCACTCACTGGGGTTCACACATGCACATTGTCATGGGCGCATTGAGGTGTGAAACAAGTCAGGGCCCAGGCAGGGTTGGAACAAGAAGCAAACAGGGGCTCCTCAAAAGTGTTGGGTGAATAGACTGATGAAGGAGGGCATGGATGCATGAAATACAGTTAGTCCTGTCTCTTCAGTGTGTTTGGGCAGCAAAGGCTGACCCACCTTGGCTCAGTACACCCCAAATCAGGTATAACATGCTATAGCTCCACGTGGTTGTTCTCAGCCTCCTTTAGTTCCAGGATGTTCTAGGGCAGGGTCTGAATAGAGAACTCCATCCAGAGGCTTTCAGAGCATGCCCCACAGCTGGTTGAATGTCCATCTGCATTATTGTGTGTCCTGGCCAAACAAGGACCAACGAGGCAGCCTTTACTTTGGGAATTCCCAACAGAGTGAGGCATTGGCCATTTTGAGACCTAATGAACCAAAGCCTCACTTCTTAATTTGGATCAGGACAGTGAGTAGAACATTCTAGGCTGGAGAGATGGCTCAGCAGTTAAGAGCACTGCCTACTTTTCCAAAGGTCCTGAGTTCAAGTCCATATCATAGCTCACAGCCATCTATGATGAGATCTGCTGCCCTCTTAAGGAAGAGACTTGGTCATTTGTCCTCATCAACTTAGATCATGAAACCAAATATGGACAAGTTCAACAGAGTCACTATATATGGGCTGCCCATGCATGCTTCAGCATTGCCAGGGCATAAATTTCATTTTTTCCCAGAGGTTTGGAGGTGCATAGGTCCTGATGTAAGAAGTTCCCACCAGTGTCTGCTCTGTATGTGGTAGTGACATCTGGACAGTTTGTCCTTTCTTTTCAACATAGGCTTATGTAGACAAAATAACAAAATATTACCTGCCTGCCAGTCATAGGGAGATGAGCAGTGACCAGCATCTACAAGAGACTCCTGTCTGAGTGGGCTCTGGCATTGTAGAGGAGGTTCCCTGTGATGAAGAACCAACCCATGTATATTGATGAGGTCAGCACAGATAAGGGGAGGCCTGAAGGGGATTCCCTTGATCAGGGAGGGGTATCCATTAATACATGTAATGCCATACAAAGTTGGTCTAGTATACTCTTGTCCTGCCTAGCAGCTCCTCCTCAGTGAGGTCACCTGCAGACAGAAGGAGGACAAAGGTCTGGTCCTTCCCACATCATGCAGCTGCCAGCTTATGCTCCACACTTAGCATCCCTGTTTAGTCTGACCCTGGGCCCCGGATATGTTCACCCCCACCTGCCAGGATCTCTTCCCCATCGTGCCCTTACTAGGCCCAGCCTCTCGTGGAAGATTTTCTGGGCTCATTCTTGCCAGTGTGCTTTCCTTCCTTCTGTCATAGAGCAATTGTCTAAGAAAAAGTCATTCCTTTCAAATATCTTCTTTGGAATAGTGACACACCCTGTTGTCTCAGGCCTCTAGACAGAAGCACTGCCTTGGGTTTTAGACTGTCCTAGGCTGTGTGTGAACTATAGAACCTCTGGTTGCAAGAGGCTCTCTAAGAGCCTCAGCTTCTGTAACTGGGCAGTGAGCCCAGTAATCTCTCACGTGCTCATGAAAAAAAGACTCACATTTGCTGCCTAGAAGAAGACTCCAAATACAAAGGTGATTTCCCCTCAAGGCTGGTCTTCACACGATGTGGTCTAATGCCTCTGAGGAGCTTGGCATGGAAGTAGACAGGGGCATGGACCTGGGACTGAGGACACAAGATACCTTGGCCTGAAGTTGTCACAGTGGTTGGAGTATTGGGGGCTTGGGGAGAGCACAGTCTTCAAGGCTGGTGCAAGAGCAGGGGTTCAATCATGATTCTGGCTTTTGCACATGAGTAGTTTGTGTGGTCACAGAGCATCACTACCTCATGTTCCTCATCTTTAACTAGAAAAGATGTCACGCTTTTGCACTGGACATAGGATTAACTTAGATGAGAGTGTCCTCGGGGTCCTGATAAAACATTAGACAGGGTACCCAGAACCCATTTAGTACCCACGGCTCTGAGATGCTGCCTAGGAATCAGGTCTCTTCTTTTTCTGCAGTACTAGGTATTGAACCTGTGATATCAGGCAGGGAGAAGAATTTCTAATACTAAGCTAGCGTACCAACCTGGTCCTCTTTACAGATGTGCTCACACCACAAATGTGCTGCTCGCTCACAGAGCACGGATCATGGCCACCATCTCCTGGGACTTAGCTTGTCTGCCACCATCTCCTGGAACTTTAACTTGGAGACCATTGGAGTCCTCAGTGTCTTCTATATACTCCTCCATAAGCAAGTCACTACACCCAGCAGACCACATCTACTCCAGGGGAATCAGGAAGAACAAGGTTAGTCTGATCCGGAGCAGGAGAACCCAGCCTTGGCAGTGGAGATTGGGTATGGGATGGGACAAGTACTAAGGAGCCAGGATAATTCTACCCAGAAACATACACCAGTTTTTATTTCTGCATATTTGTCTCTGAGCAGGCCATATGGGAGGCCCTGTCTATTGGAGCAGAACTCAAGAGAGCTCACCATCAGTGCCGCTGTGCACTTCAGAGCAGCCTGCGAGGTCCTCCAGTTCTTTCATTTATGCTGTGAACAAAGTCTGTGATCTAGGAGGCCAGGAAGTGTCGAACAGCTAGTCCTTGTCTCACAGTAGATGTGCTGGCAGCCCGACCCTATCTTTCTTGGTCCACAGAACTCCACACACATTTCTGCTGTTTACAAGTTTATGATTGCCTTTGTTTATGAGATGTAGGTCTTGCTCTGTTTCCCAAGCTGCTCTGTAACTCCCAGGCTCGTGCAATATTTCTGTGTCAGGTTCTGAGTAGCTGGGGTCACAGAAACCCATCACAAAGGAAAAAGACCGTTGAACTTTGCCAAAACACGAAGGGACAGTACTTCAAAATTTCTGCTTTACAGAAGGGTCTGCCTGATATTCTGGGAATGTAGGCAAAAAATGGGTGCTCTGGCATTGCAGGGGACCCTTGGGTGACTGTCCCGGCAGCCAGATGTCTCCGTTGTTTTTCAGTTTTGGAAGTTTCTTGCAATGCACTTTTTGTTTACTTAGGTAATACTATATCATCTGGGTCTATGATGAAGTTGAAGACTAGATAATTATAGTTATAGTTTTCCCTAGTTATAGCAGAAGGCAAATTACATACAAAACTTTGGACTCATTAAGATAGGATAAATAATGGAGTATTTTTTTGGAATTTGCCAAATACAAATAGAATGAGCATTGTGGATGTAATCCTTACTCAATAACTATTCTGGTTATATATAGTTTTACTATGTTAGTGTTAAGACCTTTCTTTTTATTTAGACAAAAGGGGGAAATATAGAATATTATTTAAAAAAATTTTTATTTAAAAGTTTTTTTTCATTTTATATACCAACCACAGTTCTCCCTCGCTCCCTTCCTCCTGCTGCCCCCACCTCCCCCTACTCAACACCCCATTCACTCTTTAGAAAGGGTAAGGCCTCCCATGGGGAGTCAACAAAGCCTGGCATCTCAAGTTGAGGCAGGACCAAGCCCTTCATGCCCCCCATCCCTCTGTATCAAGGTTGAGCAATTTATTACTTCATAGGAAATGGGCTCCAAAAAGCCAGTTCATGCACTGGGGATAAACCCTGAGTTCCACTGCCAGTGGGCTCACAGACTGCCCAAACTACAGAACTGACACCCATATTCAGAGGGCCTAGTTCGGTCCTATGCAGGTTCCCCAGCTATCAGTCCAGAGTCAATGAGCTCCCACTAGCTTGGGTCAGCCATCTCTGTGAGTTTCCCCACCATGATCTTGACCTCTTTGCTCATAAAATACTTCCTCCCTCTCTTCAACTGGATTCCAAGCACTCAGCCCAGTGCTTAGCTATGAATCTCTGTATCTACTTCCATCAGTTGCTAGATGAAGGTACTAGGATGACAATTAGGGTGGTCATCAATCTGATTATGGGGGAAGGCTTGAACAATTATATTACCAACAGTGCAAACTAGAAGCCAAGTTAAGGGAGGTAAGGGAGCAAAGGATGGATTTGGTTCATCGAATGCCTATTGGCTATAGGCTGTAAGTCAACAACAACCAGAACTTTGCTTACAGATGGAAAAAGGTTTTCTGGTCTTCTAGATATTGGTATAGATTTTTCTGTTATAAACTGCCAGTCAATGGTCTTCTAGATAGCCAAAACAGAGACTATCTATCACACAGTTACAAGGGATTGGTCAAAGTCAAAATCCTGAACAAAATAGTAATGTGCTTTCCTGGAAAGATGAAGAGGGTCATGAAGGAACTTTTCAGCCATACATTGTACCTTATTTACCTGTAAATTTGTGGCACTGAGACATTATGACCTGAATTGAAGTATATTTATATACCCCCAACACAGTTATTGCTAATCAGATATTCCAGCAAGGGTTGTTGCCCAATCAAGGGCTGGACAAAGAGAATGAAGGA
The DNA here is from genome assembly GCF_982192425.1 of Myodes glareolus. Classification (NCBI taxonomy): domain Eukaryota; kingdom Metazoa; phylum Chordata; class Mammalia; order Rodentia; family Cricetidae; genus Myodes; species Myodes glareolus. The sequence continues at coordinate 36,554,427 of NC_142047.1, forward strand.
AGGACTGTTCCTACCACACCTAGTGAAAGGCCTCCCAGAGCAGGATTAGGGTATTTTTAGGAGAGGCCACTGAAAAGTCTGTACTCCATGCAGGCCTATTTATTTGGAAAAATGACAAGCCTGTATGGGTAAATCAGTGACCTCTAACAGAAAAAAAAAATTGACAAGTTGCCCTGCGGTTAGCGCAGGAACAGCTGGATAACATTCACATTACACTTTCCAATTGCCCCTGGGATTCTCCTCTTTTTGTGATTAAAGAGAAATCACGAAGATGGAGATTAATACAAAATTTAATGGAAGTTAATGAGACCGTGTAACCAATGAGAGCTTTCCAGCCTGGGTTGCCTTCTCCAACAGCTATACCAAAAGACACTCATAAGAATACTGCAGATTTAAAATATTATTTTTAAAGCATCTCTTTGGCACCACAAAATTGTCAAAGATTTGCATTTAGTATTTAGTATCAGTATTATAGAACTGATGGGATCATCAGTTAATTTAAAGAGCCAATGCAAAAATAGCAATAGAGCATCTTGCCTCAGGGTATGGCAAACAGGGCTACATTATGTCAGATATTTGTGGCTCAGGCTGTATGAAATCTTAGATACCAATTTACACAAGCTTATATTATCCATTTTATGAATGACATCTTGCTTGCCCATAAAAATGATGGGGTTTTACTTGAGATATATGGACAGCTTCATCATAGTCTTACCTATGGAGGGTTAGTTGTTGCTCCAGAGAAGGTGCAAAGGCACCCACCTTTCCAATATTTAGGTCATATTTTATACCCTAAAGAAATTAAGCCTCAGGAATTGGAAATTGGAAATCAGGAAGGATAGCTTACAGACTCTGAGTGATTTTCAGAGGTTGTTAGGAAATATCCAGTAGCTGAGACCTCATTTAACATTCCCTATGGGAGACCTTGAGCCATAAGTAAAATTCTTAAGGGGAGGAGTGACCCAGATTATACCAGACATCTTACAGAATCTGCCAGACAGGTACTGGAATAGGTAGAGTATGCAATACTGAAACAGTAGGTACATTATATTAATCATAGTCAACCTTGGCAAGCATATATGTTGCTTACAAAAGTTACTCCTACAGCGGTATTATGGCAAAACTTATCCACTTATTATTATTCACTTATATGGATATACATTTCCGTTTTGCCAGTCAAGGTATTAATGCCTTATTTTGAAGCAGTAGCTTGTTTAGTACAGAAGAGCAGGATGAAATCTGGGTGATATTTTGGCAGGGAACCTATTATTATCAATGTTCCTTCTACTAAGCAACTGATTGGTTATTTCAAAATAGTGATTCTTGGGCAATTGTGTTTGCTCAATTTGCAGGATGAGTTGATGATCTTTTTCCCAGCTTATCAGTTGCTGCAGTTTGCACAACTATATTCCTTTATTTTTCCCTAAAGTTGTAGTGAAAGATCCCTTAAAAGATGCTATGTTAATTTGTACACAGCTGGAAGAGTACCATATGCTGTTGATGGTAAGGGACATGTAGTGCAAATAGATTTGGCCTCAGCTGAAATAGTCGAGGCACAAGCTGTGTTGCTGTGATATTTCAGGGTTTTTTTTTTTTGCAAATTATGCATTTAATTTATATTCTGGTAGTCATAACATTTTTAAACCTCTTCAGATATTAGAAACTGTTCATGCATTGGGACTAGCAATAAGCAAGTTAAAATGGTGTTCCAGCAAATTCAAGATGCCATTCATCAAAGGAAATTGCCATGCCTTGTGGGTCATATCAGAGCATATTTAAATCTTTCTGATCCATTGGCTGAAGGTAATGCTTCAGCTGATAAGTTTGTAAAGTTGATTGCATTATCTCTTGTTGAGCTTATTCAATGATCACATACTTTACATCATCAAAACAGTAAAAGTTTAAAAAAAACAATTTGGATTAATAGGAGAAATTACTCATCAGATTATCAAGCAAAGTGATATATGTCCACAATATTTACCTGTACCTCATCTGCATGTAAATCCTCAAGCCCTGCTTCCTAATAATCATTTATGGCAAATGGGTGTTACTTATATTGAAGAATTTGGCAAATTAAGATATGTGCATGTGACAATCGATACATATTCAGGTTTCTTAATGGCCTCTGTACAAACTGGAGAAGCCACTAAGCATGTGATAACTCATTGCTTAAAGTGCTTTTCATATATGGAACAGTCTAAAGTTATAAAGACGGACAACAGGTCAGGATATATTAGAAAAGCCTTTCTGCAATTTTGTTCCCAAAGGAACATTGAGCATATAACTGACATTCCTTATAATCCTCAAGGATAAGGAGTTGTAGAGTGTGCCCACGGCTCCTTGAAAACTCAACTTCAGAAGATAAAGACAGGAGAATGATACCTCTAGTCATCACATAACGCCTGAAATCATGCTCTTATTACTCTAAATTTCTTGAATATGGATGCCCATGAGCAATCTTCTGTGAACACATTTTGGCATGCCAGCGCCAAGGTGACTTTCGCTAAAGCAAGGTAGAAAGATCCTTGTACTGGATTATGGAAAGGACCTGAACCTATATTAACATGGGGTTGAGGGTATATCTTTGTGTTTTCACAGGAGGAGAACGAAGCAGGATGAATTCCAGAGTATCTAGTCTGATATGTACAGCAAAGGGACGCAGCCCTGAAGACATGGTAGCCACTGGTGCCCCCGAGAGGTTCCTGAACCTGTGTTTCTGACTTTCTTAGGCCACTGTGCTGCTGCAGTCTGAGAAGGGATGGAAGATCATGGTGGTGGTTGGTGATTCCTAGCTTCTCGGTGAACCTACTGTACAAACTTCCATACCTTAGTGAGTCCTGTTTACTTTGGAGCTGGTCCAGGAACGCCAACCAAATGTTTGGCAGTGTAACCACACTGTATCTTGGGACAAGGACTCATTTGGCCAGTATGGTATTCACTCTGCTGTTGAAATTCAGGACCTGAGAACTGAGACCTCAGTTTTCCCCTCTGGGAAAAAGAGACTCATTACAAAGGGTCACTGAAGCGGCTCTTTAGAGACGAGGAGGAATATCCTGGAAGTTTTTGCTTCTGCTCAGTGACTGGGACAGTTTGAACTTATCTTTGAAAGTTAGAAGCAGCAGTGCATTTGGACACGAGGAGAGAAAAAAGATTCATAGCTTACCCATCACAAAAACCTTTTCTTGTCTTTTTATTAGGACAGATTTAAGAAAATTGTGATTTGAAAAATTGTGTGTTTATTGTCAATTTCCATACTATCATTATGGTATTGACTTGCTAATATTTGTAACTACTTTAGTTCATTATGAAGATGTTACTGATTAGAAAATTAAAGCTTATATGAGAGAATTTTGATATTACCAACAAGTCCTCAGATTTGATATGTTTAAAAGGAAAAATTTGAATTTTGATTGTAGTTGAAAACTGTTAAAGACATCCTAGAATGATTTAAAAAGGCAATCCCACCTCTGTCCATCCTCTACTCCTTTGTTAGGAGATATTGTAGATATAGGAGTATATGTATCACAAAGCATCATCTGCTTGTATATGATTATCTAGTTGTTTGTGAACTCTCTTGTACACAGAGCCCAGAAATGCACTTTCCCTTAACCCTTTATTTACAGATAGCCAATGACGGGTAAGGTTTTGTCCCTCCCCAGGCAATCTAAGACAGAGCACACATGATGGAATGTATGTACTGATGATGGGTAAGTCTGCAAAGTGGGAAAAGGGCCCCCAAGTCTGGCACAGTCATCTCCTGTGGCAGAAGCACAGACTTTATTAAGTAAAATAAAACGGCGGAATTGTGAAGGCCCACAGATGTGAACCTGTTCCGCCTTGACTAAAGATCAGAGAGTTTGAGTTTATTTTTGTTCTTTCAAAGTTGTTGACAACAGGTGTGACTACAAACAGAAGATCCTGACCTACGGTGTGGATAATTAGTGTATGGAGTATAGAGGTGGATCTGCTTCACTTTGCTATCCCTGCTCCTTCAAAGGAGATTGACAGGACATCCAGGGATTGGCTGTCAGCAGGATACTTGGTCTATTCCTTATACCACATTAATGAAGTCTGATGCCTCCCCTTCCCCTTTGGGAATGACGTGTATAAGCATGTGGAAAAAAACATGCGGGTATTTCAGTATTCGCTGAATTTCCCTCCCAATGCTGTTCTGTGTTTCTGCCTTTTATTTTTTCATATCTTTGTTCCTTTTGTTTAATAATTCTAATCCTTACACCCCAACTCTGTAATGTGTGAATTTTGTTTAGGTTGGACTCCTACATATGCACAAGAGTGGTATTACTGAGTCTTGAGGTAGACTGATTCTCAGTTTTCTGAGAGACTGCCATATTGATTTCCAAAGTGGCTGTGCAAGTTTTCACTCCCACCAGGGATGGAGGAATGCTCCCCTTGCCCCACATCCTCTCCAGCATATGTTGTCATCAGTGTTTTTGTTCTCAGACATTTTGACAGGTGTAAGATGGTACCTCAGAGTCATTTTGATTTGCATTTCCCTGATGGCTAAGAATGTTGAGCAATTCCTTAAATATCTTTCAGTCACCTGAGATGTAGAATATTATTTTAACTAAGTAAAGATGCATTGCGTTTGTTTATGCTGCAGAATATTACTTTAACTGCGGAAAGGTTACCTTTGCTTATGTTGCATTTGTTTAATTATGAAAAGCTGTTTTACCTTGCCTGCCTGAGGCACCTGATTGGTTGGTCTAATAAAGAGGTGAAATGCCAGTAGCTAGGCAGATAAAGAATAGGGGGAGGGCTGACAGGGGGAGAAAATAAATAGGAGGAGAAATCTAGGCTCGAGAGAGAGAAGAAAAGAAGGAGAGAAGGAGGAGAGAAGTGACATGCTCAGGGCAAGAAACCAGGCAGACATAGAGAAGCAGTGAAAGCAAGATATAGAGAGGCAAGAAAGCCACAAGGCAAATGGCAGACAAAGAGAAACAAGTTAATTGAAGTAAAAAGAGCTAGCCAGAAACGTGCCTAAACCAGGTCACACATTCAAAACTAATTAAGATTCTGTGTCATGATTTGGGAGCTGGTTGGTGGCCCAAAAGAAAAGCCTGGTACAAGATAAGGTAGGGTCTGCCTGATTGTTCTAGGCAGACAGTAGTTATGGAGACCCAACTAGATGTCCCTGCTCTTTAATAATCACAGCATAGTATGATGTGTGTGGACTGAAGCATGAAAGTGTTCCCATTTTCCTGTAACTCAGAGCTGACAGAGGTAACTATGCATACTTCATTTTTCATCCCCTTCTCTCATTCTTTCTGTGTGTACGTGTGTGCATATGTGTGTGTGCATGTGACTGTGTGTCTCTATGATTCTCTGTGTGTTCCCAACAGAGTGCAGGTTTATCCACAGTGAAGTTTATTCATGATAGTGAGAGAACCACCTTACATGTCAGGTCTCACCTTCTACCGCCTGGCTTGAGAAAGGATCTTTCTCCTATTGAACCACCTCCAAACCCATATATACTTGCTTTTGCCAGCGAGTGAAGCTGCTAGGGACAGCTCTGCTGTCCACATAACATACTCAGCCTGTAGAAAACAGAGGTGTGGGTTCTAACCCTGAGCCTTTCAGAAACAGACCAAGAGATGTCCTTTCCCTAGATCCTCGTATTCTCCACTGAATGCCATAGTGCCAGAGGATAGTGGTATGGCAGTAGATACAGGGCTGAAGGAGTTGGGGCACTCACGTAGTGAACCACCTCGGAGGAGCTGGATATGAGACCAGTCAACATGGCTACTCCACTCTCCATGATGGCTCGGTGGAAGAGTACTCTGGACATGGGGGACACAATACGTGAAGACACACTTGTGCTACCTGATGACTTGCCAAAGATGGTGACAAGGTCAGGGTTGGCTTCAAAGTGGGCAATGTCCTGCTGGACCCAGTGTAGGGCGGCCTCTTGGTCCAGGTAGCCCCAGTTGCCTCTGGCGTGCTGGTCCCCAGTGCTGAGAAGTGAAAGGGCTGTCTAGGTTCTTCTCAGCTACCATTGCTTCAAACAGCCCTGGGCTCACTTGAAGAAGCTCAGGACACCCAGACTGTACTGGATAGTGACCACTATCACATCTTCAGTGACTGCCTGCATGGATCTTCCATACATGGAAGTCATGTCTATAACCAGAGCACCACCATGGATCCATACAATCACCTGAAGAAGTCAAGAGAGATGCCAAGAGGCTTCTCTTAGGCACAAGCTCAGGAGGGACTGCCTCCCAGATTGTTTACCGCTTTCTGTCTGTGCAGCTAAGCACACACAGGACTCCTCAGCATCTTAGACCCAGGCCACAGAGAGGAACACAGTCTCATCAGCGTATTTCCAAGCCCCATTGCTGCACCAGGAATCTCAGCTTAGATGAACAGTTTTAAAGTTCAGAGTAAGGTCACTATCACTCTCTGACTCTGCAAAGCAGTGGAGAAGGATGTCTCCGTAGGAGTTTTTTTTCCTGATTATGAATCAAAGCATCACCAAATCTCATTGACACACAACCACTGTCCCAAAGCTGGGAATCTGACTTATCTCAATGTTTATCCTTCGGATACCTGCCGGGGTCTCTAGGGTTCAAGTTTTAGTGAGTCTAGAGGTAACGCCTAGACCACCATCTGTGAATCCTCAGAGCTCAGTGCTCAGTGTCCTTTACCAGGGTTTGGCTGCCTGGTGAGAAGGTACCATGGCTGAGAAGGCTTTCTTGGACATACCAGAAAAGGCTGACTTGCCTGCTACACTGCAGTAGAGTTCGGGTTGACTTTGTGCTTTCTAAGCCTTCTGAGTAAGAAATCTTCCTTTGACCCATGATTGACCATGACCTGTCAGTCACAGACAGGTTAGAGCTCTCATGTGCATGAGTTGGCTTGTAGACATTGAGGTAAGGCCGTCCTCAGACATAGAGGTGGATGTTGTGACCATCTTCGTCTTCTTCAGACCCTCTGAATTCATCATATTATCATTTTGCAGACACCTGGTGACAATGGCAGATGGTGATACAGAAAGAAGTTCAGTGATCAAAACCTGATCCTTAGTCTGAATTTCCTTCCCGTTATGCTTAACGCCTGCTCCCCATGGTGTCCTCTACCACACAAGTCCTGTTGGAAATCAGTTCCTAGCAAGCTGAAGGCCACAGGCTCTGTGGAGGCTGTGAAGGACCCATACTTCCAGTGAGGCCTGCAGTTGTGTGGGTTTGGATGGAACACTTCATGATGCTGGGATTCCTTAGATTGTCTGCAGACGTGACTGGCTGCATGTGTTGATATTTATGATTTCTCTCTGTCATATTTAATGCTAATTTTGATGGTTGACTTGACATAAAATAGAATCACATGAGAAGAGAGTTTCAGCGAGGGATTGTCTAGACCAGGTAGGTCTGGGGGGATTATCTTGGTTACACAAATTGAGGCGGGAAAATTTTCCCCCGATTGGTGGGACCATTTGCTAGGAAGGGTCTTCTGAACTGAGTGAGCAGAGAAGGTGAGCTGAGCATTAGCAGGCATCCAAGCAATCTGTGCTCTAAATTTTCAGTTATAGATGTGATGTGAATTTTCAGTTACAGATGTGATGTGACCAGATCCCTTAAGCTTCTGCCACTGTGAGCTGCCTGCTATGAAGGAACGGTCTGAAGCTGTGACCTGTAGGAAGCCATTGGTACAAGAAGTTCCTTTTACGAGTGTTTTATCACAGCAGCAAGGAACAAAATAAAGCTGCATGGAGAATATAGTGCTATGCCTACACCTGTGCTATGGGAGTCGATGGACAACGCTATCCCATAGGGTACTTCTTCATCCCATGTCCAGACTCTCAGGACACCACTTCTTCCCACACAATATTCAGAAGCTTATTTGTTTTCTCGAACAATGGCAGTTGGCTGCGTGGATTGTCTCAGTGACTGTAGAGGAGAGAGATGCCCAGGACACATTACTGTGGCCTCTTAAGAGACTTATGGTTTGTGATGCTTGAGTCTGGGTTTGTCCTCGCTCTATGTCTACACTAACCCTTGTTCACAAACCTCTCCCATGCTGGCAAAGATCACTTGGCACAGTCTGACTCTGGGAGCCGTTTCTATCTTCTCACCATAAAACCAAGAGATAAAACTCCCTACAGGTACTGACCTCTGACCCAGGAGATCGGCAAAGTTGTCTGTAAGAAACCTTAGTCATGCATCTAAAAATGTGTACCAGACTATACATCACAGACAGAAAACTTCTGTGGGGTGGGAATGAAGGAAGCCCCTCATTATGGCCCAGAGCTCAGAGCACACTCTCACCTCAGAGCCTGAAAGTCTTCTGAACCCCAGAACTTACATGGCTGGATAGGAGGTCCCATCTCTCACACCACTCCATGGTTCAGGAGCTTCAGGGGGTGTAAAGCACAGTGATCCTACAGGTGGCTTGGCAAAGGGGATTCCCAGGAAGGTGTGGACACCAACTTCAGTGTTTTCCACCTTGACGAGGCTTCCTCTAACCTGGCCTGTGTGTGTGTTCCTGATGGGGCTGGCTGAGTCCTGGCCTGGGAGAGATGCCATCAGGGTTAGTTCTACTCAGGCAGCTGCCACCAGACTGTTGTTCCCCACCTCATTTTCTCTAGGGCACATGGGGAAGGGAATCTGGGGTGCCTGGGCTTAGCTATGAGATGTGGGGATAGGAGTTTCTTTATCGCCCTGATGGCCAGGGACACAGCTCATGCTCCTTTTGAGTGGCGGCTGTGCCAGCGTGTGACCAACAAGGAGACATCTCAGAGCCACTTGGCAGCATGGATGTATTATTTTCATTATCATCCAGAGTTCTGTAGCAGCTATACTCATTCACAAAGAAAAGAAATGTCCCCTTTGTTGTTTCCCCTAATCTGCAGGTCCAATGCTGTTCAGAACTCCTTACACTGGAGTGGCTTTTTGGTATGGACATCTTTAGTCCTCTGAGTGCTACAGAGCTCATTGTGTGGTCTTTGGTGGGGGCTCTGGGAGACACACAGTTCCCTCATTCTTGTCTACCATCTTTATAAACTCCTCCCTCCATGGTATCTTCCCACAAGTCTCAGAAACTGGGCCCACCTAACCTGTTGGTCAAGCACCTTTTTCCTGGCCAAACCTTAGGTGCATATGAACATATCAAGTCCAGCTTCTCACAAAAGTGGACAATAGAAATTTGGGGAGGAAATAGATGAGATTTCCTCTACCTGGATAATCTGTCCAGAATTTTCTGTAGCTGGTGTGCTCAGTAACTGATGTCAGAGAGGTCTAGGAGCTGAGCTCAGGCAGGCCGTGTGGCTCAAATTCCTTTGTTGACCCTGTATTTCTCAGCCCACAGAACTTTACATATATTTCTGCTATTTACAAATTACCAGACAATTGTTTTTGTTATTGAGAAATGAGTTTTGCTATGTTGTCCAAGTCGGTATGGAACTCCCAGACTGATGTAATATTCCTGCCTCAATTTCTGAGTAGCTGTAGCCACAGATATGTATCATAAGACCTGCTGGTGGTTAGTGATCTATTTGGAACAGCAGCCTAAATTTGTGAAGACTGTGGGACTTTGGGGCTCACAATCTGTATTCCACATTGTTACAAGAACTTTTATTGAGTGGATCTACCAGAATAACAGCAGTGTTTTGTGAAGAAGTGACATGCAGAGGTCTTGTCATACAGATTGGTAAAAGGGGTGGCTGTGTATGTTAGGAATGGTTATGTGAATGTTAGGATCGAAAGGCTGTCCAAACCTCGGACAGAACCCACATGTCTATGAAGCCCAATGCCTTTCTTCACACAGAGTACTACAACTCTTTGTGCCCCTCCTGAGCCCGCTTTAGCTGCTGGATCTTCTGGGACAGAGTCTGGGTCCAGAACTGCAGCCTTCTGGCCTTCAGGGCTCGGCCCACAGCAGGCTGGATGTCCAGCTGCAGGTACTGCTCATCATCGTCCATCATGGGCCAGTAGGGTAGACCCTCGCTGTTGGGGTTCCTGTGGATATGACAGCCAGCGGGGAAGGGTGAGGTCACTCTGACCCAAAGTCTGACCCCCTGATTTGGGTCAGGGCAGTGGAACAATTCGGCCAGTGGTGAAGGGGCTGAGGGGGCAGGGACTGATGGGACACACACAGATGTACACACACACACACACGGGTACACACACACACGGGTACACACACAGAGGTACACACACACACAGAGGTACACACACACACGGGTACACACACAGAGGTACACACATACATAGGTACACACATACATAGGTACACATACAGGTAGATACAAACACACACACACACACGGGTACACACACAGAGGTACACACATACATAGGTACACACATACATAGATACACACACAGGTAGATACAAACACACACACACACACACACACACACACACACACACACACACACACACTTGTAGGGATGCAAGAGCCACACTCTGGTTTCTGCTTCAGATGGGAGACAAACACTTGACCTGTTTTATGTCTCTGAGAGGTAAGATCTAAAGAACAGTCCCATGGCACTATGGTTCATGAGCCAGGCCACTGTGAGATGACCAGTAATTGACACCCACAAAGACTCCATCATGTGATGAAATATCTATGCATAATAAGAAGTCCTCCATCCAAAAGGGAGCCCTAGAAAGGGACCCACACCCGGAAGGTTGAAAGAGAGCTGTGTTCTCACCCATGTCTTGCAAAGTTGGCCCAGTACTTCATCATCCTCCTGTTCAGTAGCTTCTCCTCCTCAGTGAGGTCAACTGGAGTCATTAGGAAGACAAGGGTACAAGTTAGGTCACCCCATGGAACTGCCAACTCATGTTTCAGACTCACGATCCCAACTGTTGTCTGACCCCAAAGTATTGGGCTTTGTTACCTCCCCTCTTCACTATTTACAGTATCCATGATCCATGGAAGTCTCTAATTGAATTCGCAATGTGCTGTCTTCCTCCATTACAGGCTAGACTGGAATGGGTCCAGCTTTTAAACCATATCTATCTATCTATCTATCTATCTATCTATCTATCTATCTATCTATCTATCTATCTATCTATCTATCTATCTATCTATCTATCCACACACAGGTTTCTTCAAATGGACTGAGAGTTCAGGAGTTCCCCAGAGAGCCATCTGAGACCTCATTCAACTCATGGAAAATAAGGAAGACTCACTTTTCACACCCCAGAAGAAGGACCCAAAGACAAAAGGAACCTCATCAACATGGTCGGCCTTTACGTGGGGTGGCTTGATATCCTTGAAGAAGCTGGGCCGATGCTGGAACTCATAGAAGTAGACAGGAGCGTGGGAACCTGGGGGAGAGGATCTGGGGTGACATCTTTGTCCAGAACTGTCCTGACACACATTTGGTGACAAGACAGCTTGGTTTCAAGTTATCTGGAGTCACAACAGTTGAGCGTGGAGCTTCAACATGGAGCATTGGCTGTGTCTGTAGGAACTCCCCCTGTTAAATAATGGCTCTGCCGTCCACAGTTGAGCAGTGTGGTCAAGCCACAGAGTATCACTCAGTCACTTCCTCCTCTGTACTGGATCAGATGTCATTCTCTCACACTCAACATAAGGATCTACTCGACAAAGACTCTTGGTTTTGAACCATCAGGGAGGCTGTGTGGGTCTCAGCTTGGTCCTTTGCATATGCCACAGTGGCATAGCTTGGTGTTTTAGCGGAACTCCTAACAGAGGGAGTGGGGACTGTCTCTGACTCTGCTGCCTGCTTTTAGAACCCTTTCCCTCCCAGTGGGTTGCTTCATGCAGCCTTAATATGAAAGAAGCTGCCTAGTCTATTGCAACTTGCAATGTTATGTTTGGCTGATATCTTTGGGAGGCCTGCCTTTTTCTGTAGGGAAACCAGAGAGGGGTAGATGGGGGGGGCAGGAGGGGCAGAGATACTGGGAGGAGAAGAGGGAGTGGAAACTGTGGTTGGGATGTAATATATGAGAGAATAAATTAATAAAAAAGACTCTTGGTTGTCTGGAATCAGAGATCTGATTCAGACACAGGCCAAGCCTGGACCCTACAGAGCTCACCTGGGACCCACTGTCTGAGCTTCTTCCCTCCATCTTGTTACAGATGTACTCACGTTGAAAATGTGCTACTTGGAGTGCAGGGACCACAAATGTGACGTCTCCCATCATCTCTGCGTACTGTATTTGGAGGGTCTGTGGGTCCTCAGTGTCCCCCATGTACTCTTCCATTATCAGGTCACTACACTCGGGAGGCAGCATCTGTACCACAGGAATCAAGAAGAATGAGGGGACACAGGCACTAAAATATGCAGGCAGTAGGCTCAGTGGGGGAATGCAAAAGAGGTGTGGTATGGGGAAAGCTTGGAGTGACCTCAGATAGACAGGTACACACAAACACACACACAGGTACACACAGACATGCACACACACAGGTACACACACAGAGGTACACACACACAGGTACACACACACAGAGGTACACACACAGAAGTACACACAGAGAGATGTACACACACACAGGCGTAGACAGAGGAACACACACAGGTAGGTGCACATGCACACATGTGCGCGCGCGCACACACACACACACACACACACACACATACACACACTTATTTCTGGAGATGCTCCTTATGAAAGTTATACAGGGGTTCCTGCAGTGGTGACAGTGGCCCTAGAGTCTCACCATCTGTGGTGTTGTGCTCTTCAGAACAGCAGGCAGGGATTGTCTGGTTATTCCCTTCATTTTCTGAGCAGAGCCCATGATCTGGGGTACAGAGAATGGTTTTAAGTATGCCATGACATGGATATGGATCAACGAATCTCTGAGTTCCCATTGCCCACCACATGAGTCCCCAGGCTCCCAGAAGATTAGAACTGAGCCTCACCATAGGCAGAAGCCAACCATACTCATCATTATTGACGCCAATGATGCTGGGGACAGGGTGAAAATCAGAAGAGGCCAAGAGCTCCTTAGGGTGCCTGGGGAAGAACTCTCCATCCACCACTGCGGGGATGACCTTGAAGACCTGAGGGGCATAAAAATTCAATGCTGAAGGTCAATGAAATACATACGCCGAGGACCACTGAGTTACCTCTACTCCTTCTCCACTTGCTAATTTGTCTCAGGATAGTTATTCTCCACCACACCTCCCCATCTCATCCCTGAAGAGACCTTACACTTGGAATAGCCAATGCTGGTATTGATTTTGCCCAGGACTCAAAGAATACTAAGCACGGAGCTTAGGTAATTTGCTCATACTAATGAGGACTACCTGTAACACATCTTGCAACCTGCCGCCTTCCCAGCCACACCTTGTTAATAGCCAGAATCTCTGCTTCACTCTTGCCCCGTAGGCAGCGTACTAGCGTCTCCGTGTCCACAGCTGCACAATCAGAGAGATTGGCCACAGTCTGGAAAGGGAAGAGGATGAGGCTGCCTGGATGCCTTGTCTTCCAGGCAGAGGAGTTTTCCCAGGCCCAGGAGGGTGCCATTGGCTCCAAATGTTATACCATGCTGTGTCATGTATATGGACTGGAGTAAGAATAAAATTGTTCTCGTTTTCCTCTTGGTCAGCGGTGGCAGCTCTCCCCTCCTCCCTCTCACCTTTTCTCCCTCTCTGCCCTTTTCCCTCCCTCCATTCCTCCCTCAGTCCCCTCTCCTTCCCTTCTTCCTCTTCCCACCTTCCTTCTAGTTTGAGGAATACTCTCTTTTTCTGCTGAAGCCTACAGCAGTCTAGCTAGTCTGTGACCTTCCAGGGATTAACCTGTCCCTGTTTCCCATCTCACCATAGGAACACCTGGATTAGAGACAAGAAAAACCACACCCAGATATGTGTGTGTTCTGGGGAATTGCTCTCAGATCCTCACACTGGCACAGAAAGCTCTCTTGCCTCTTGTACCATCTCCCAATACCACACACTCTTGCTTTTGCCAATAATGGAAGCTTCTAGGTACAGCTTTGCTGAACATACAACATACGCACCTTGTATAAAGCACTGTGGGGTGGGGTGGGGTGAGGGATCTAAACCTCAAGCCTTTCAGAAAGTACTGAAGGGAAGTTACTTCCCATAGTCCTCATTTTCCCGACTGATGGGGGCAGCAGAGTCCCAGAGAGTGAGAGCTAAGACAGCAGGTCAGGGCTGGAGGAATAGAGTGCACTCACTCCATAAACCACCTCAGAGGAGCTGGAGATGAGGCCAGGCAACACAGCTACTCCACTCTCCATGATGGCTCTGTGGAAGAGTCCTTTGGACAGGGGGGACACAACATGTGAAGACACACTTGTGCCACCTGCTGACTCGCCAAAAATAGTGACAAGGTCAGGGTTGCCTCCAAAGTGGGCAATGTTCTGCTGGACCCAACGCAGGGCAGCCACTTGGTCCAGATAGCCCCAATTGCCTCTGGCGTGCTGGTCTCCAGTGCTGAGAAGTGGAAGGGACATGAATCAAAGGGCTGTCTAGGTTCTTCTCAGCTGCCATTGCCCAGCCCAGCCCTAGTCTCACCTGAAGAATCCCAGGACACCCAGACGGTACTGGATAGTGACCACCACCACATCCTCAATGGCTGCCAGTGTGGACCCATCATACATGGAGGCCATTCCTACAACCAGAGCACCACCATGGATCCACACCATTACCTGGAGAAGTCAAGAGAGATGTCAGGAGGCTTCTTTCAGGCACAAATTCAAGTGGGACTATCTCCCAGATTATTGTCTGCTTCCTATCTGTGCAGCTAAGCCCACACAGGAGTCCTCAGCATCTTAGACCCAGGCCACAGACGAGGAACACAGTCTCATCAGCGTATTTCTAAGCCCCACTGTTGCACCAGGAATCTTAGTTTGGATTAATGGATTCAAGTCCAGAGTGATGTCACTATCACTCTCAGACTCCTCAAAAATGTGGAGAAGGGAGTCTCCATAACAGTGTTCCTGATTATGAATCAAAAGCATCACCAAATCTCATTGGCACAACCAATATCCCAAAGTTGGAAATTTGACTTATTTCAGTGTTCATCCCTTGGATACCTGCCTGGGCTCTAAGTTTGCTGAGAATGTCCTGAGTGAGTCCATAGAACACAATCCTGACCTCTCAGAGTTCCGTGCTCAGTGTCCTATATCCAGGATTTAGTTGACCACCATGACTGAGAAGGTTCTCATGGACACATTAGGAAAAGACTTCTCATTAGGGTCTACACTGCAGTGGAACTGGTTGATTTTATGCTTTCTAATGCTCCTGAGAAATAAATCTCCACCCCCACCCAGTTGACCGTGGCCCAACTCTCACAGGCAGGTTAGAGCCCTCACGGGCATGCGCTGGTGTGTAGATGTTGAGATACAGGCAGTCCTCAGACATAGAGATGGGAGGCATGAGGTGTTTTCTCATCTTCAGACCCTCTGAATTCATCATATCATCATTTTGTGGACACCTGGTGACAATGGCAGACAGTTATTAAGAGATGTCGGTAGTCAAAACCATGTTTTTGTATGAATTTTCTCTCAAACACTTTTGGCCCCTTTCCTTCAAGATGTTCCGCTAAAGCATGAGTGTGCTCTAAAGCTCTTTCCTACCACGATAAAGGCTATAGGCTCAGTGTTAGCAAGGATAGAACCAGATTTCCAGAAATGCCTGTACTTGGGTGAGGATGTATATGTTTTTCTTTCTGAGCCAAGGATATGGAGAACTCTAGGGGCTCAATGAGAATAACTTCCGGCACACAGTGACAGTCACCACTTCTCTTTGTACTCCGTAATTCCTGCTGAGGTCGTTAGTTTTGATTTCCAACTCGAAACAACAGAGCATCACCTGGGGGATTTAGACTCAAAGAAAGATCGTCTAGATCAGGAAAGCCTATGGGGATTTTCTTGGTTCTGTGAGTAGCAGTAGGACTGTCCCCAACCCTGAGTGGCGCCATTCCCTAGGAAGGAGCAGAGAAGGCAACTGACCACTAGCAGGTATGGATGCGTTCTTTGACCTCTAATGTTAAAGATGTGATGATGTTTCAGTCCTTTAAGTTCCCCATGCAATGGATGGTCATGTGGAACTGTGACCCATAATAAACTGTTTCTGCCTACAGCTGACTTTACCAGGTATGTTACCCCAGCAACCAAGAAACAAACTGAAGATACCTGGATAATGTGGTGCTCTGCCTACACAGCTCCTATGGAATCAGTGGACAGCAGTGTCCCAAAGAGTAGTGGGATGGGTTTCACCCCACATCCAGAAACTTAGCGTAGTTCTCATTCCCACCTAATTTCCAGAGGAAGCATTTAGACATTTCTTTGAACAATGTCACTTGGCTCTATGGTTTGTCCCAGTGAGTGCTGAGGATGGATTGGCTAAGGACACATCCCTGATGCGCTCCTGAGAGATTTATAGTAGTTGGCACTAGACCCTGGGCTTTGGCTGGTTAATGTATTTATATTGGCCCTTGTTCCTAGACCTCTTCTATGGTGGCAGAGATCACTTGGCACAATCTGATTCTGGGATTTTCTTTATTATCTCTTTCTCATCGCAATACTGAGAGACAACTTCCTACAGGAACTGGACTATGACCCAGGAGATTGGCAAAGTTTTTTGTTAGAAGCCTTAGTCATATCTGAAGTTTAAATATCTGAAGTTAAATATCAGTTAAAATATCTGATACATATTTTAGTATCTGAAAATTCATGGCAGACTACACATCACAGACAGAAAACTTCTGCAGGGTTGAGATGAAGGAAGCCCGTCATTCTGGCCCACAGCTCAGGGCACACTCTCACCTCAGAGCCTGAAAGTCCTCTGAACTCCAGAACTTACATGGCTGGATAGGAGGTCCCATCTCTCACACCACTCCACGGTTCAGGGGCCTCAGGGGGTGCAAAGCGCAGTGGTCCTACAGGTGGCTTGGCAAAGGGGATTCCCAGGAAGGTGTGGACACCAACTTCAGTGTTTTCCACCTTGACGAGGCTTCCTCTAACCTGGCCTGTGTGTGTGTTCCTGATGGGGCTAGCTGAGTCCTGGCCTGGGAGAGATGCCATCAGGGTTAGTTCTACTCAGGCAGCTGCCACCAGACTGTTGTTTCCCACCTCATTTTCTCTAGGGTACATGGGGAAGGGAATCTGGGGTGCCTGGGCTTAGCTATGAGATGTGGGGATAGGAGTTTCTTTATCGCCCTGATGGCCAGGGACACAGCTCATGTTCCTTTTGAGTGGCGGCTGTGCCAGCGTGTGACCAACAAGGAGACATCTCAGAGCCACTTGGCAGCATGGATGTATTATTTTCATTATCATCCAGAGGTCTGTAGTAGCTACACTCATGCACAGAGAAAAGAAATGTCCTCTTTGTTCTTTCCCCTAATCTGCAGGTCCAGTGCTGCTCAGACCTCCTTATCCTGGATGGCTTTTTTGGTAAGGACATTTCTAGTCCTCTGTGTGCTGCAGGGCTCTTTGTGTGGGTTTTGGTGGGGGCACTGGGAGGTCCGTAATTCCCACGCTTTTATTTGTCATCTTTACCAACTGCTCCCTTGTTGGTTCCTTCCCTCCTGTAAGACAAGCTGCCCACTCTGCAGATCTGGACAGCCCTGACCCTGGTCCTCAGTGCTCACTGAAGGAGTCTCACCTTGTACATGCAGGAAGAGAAGCAGGAGCCCACAGGTCACAGCCTTCAACCAGCCAGGAAGTCTTTGCAGTCTCATGGTCGGCTCCTAGTCTGAGTCCGTGTTGCTACAGGATAGCTGTGTGTCATGGACAGAAAAGAGAATGTGTGGGCCCTGTGCAGGCAGGACGTTGGACCTACAATCAAGGAGCAGAAACTCAGCAGGGCGGGCCAAAGTCCTTATTGTCAAAGAGGTGAAGGCCCGCCTGCAGGCAAAACAATCTTTGTTCTTGCTCTTTGGCCTAAAAAGAGACATCATGGCATCTAAAGCAGTTCTGTGATCTCAGGAGTCCTGTATGAAAACTTAAATGAACTCAAACCGTGCCGACTGTGCTTGCTCTCAGTGCTCAGATGTCAGGGGACAAAGAGAGGAGAAGCCACGGGGGCTCATCTTAGTAGGTAAATCCTGAAGATACCCCAGATGGAGAGGAATCAGAATGTGACCATCCCTGAGATCTTAGGATCCACGCACCCTTCTGCACAGGTCGTGGCTGCTTCACCGAGGCACTGCAACTTTGGCCTCCGTAATCTGTTTCCTCTTTAAGCAAACTCCTGCTGAAATCGACTTCCTAGTTCTTTATCTACTTGAGAAACACTTTCAATTTTTTCCTCTCTCTCTCTCTCTCTCTCTCTCTCTCTCTCTCTCTCTCTCTCTCTCTGTGTGTGTGTGTGTGTGTGTGTGTGTGTGTGTGTGTGTGTGTGAATATCAGGGCATTCCTGTGGAAAACTGCCAGTGAGGTCTCTCTTCTCATTATGTGGTATGGGAATCCAGCTCATATCCTCTGGCCTTCTAGAAAGTTCCTCTATCCTTTGAGTCCCCACTTCCTGTCCTCTACTTAACAAATACTTAATAAGGTTCCCTGCTCATCCCTACACTGCGGACAGTCTGGGCTCTCAGAGTCTACAATCAAGCTGAAGATACAAGTTCATATTAGAAGTTTAATAATCACGAGGAATCCTGGCAGGACACACTGAGGAGTATAGGATTAGGATCCCACAAAAACCCAGCTGATGTCTTGGAGGAAGTGATAAAGGATCAATGTCAGCATGCACGGCCATCTGAGAATTTACCTTCACTCTGTCTTTCCAGACATGATAATCTATGGATCAGGGGCTTAACACTGCTGAACTTCCCCCTTGGTGCTTGTCTGTTTCTCTGAGCAGGACAGGTATGCCTTTCCCTATCCAAGCTTGCTATATTGTTTTAATGTATCAACTACAATGCACCCCTGTCCAGTCTGTGGTCCCAGCCTTTACTGGTTACTCCTCTCCCTATCCTCAATCATTGCTTGACTAAACAAGATGGGTTGTTTTGTTTAGAGGCCTTCAGGGTCAAAGAATCAGCATCTTCACCTATCCTGGCTTCCTGCTTCTGCTTCTTTTTTTTCAGGTTATTATTATTATTATTATTATTAAAAATTTTCACCGCTCCCCTCCTCCCATTTCCCTCCCCCTCTCTTCATTCCCCCTCCCCCTCTCTCTCCAGTCCAAAGAGCAGTCAGTGTTCCCTACCCTGTGGGAAGTCTAAGGTCCTCCCCCACATCCCGTTCTTGGAAGGTGAGCACTCAGACTATTCTGCTTCTTGATGCAAGATTTTCCCAGTTTAGTTGGTGTGCTGGTTTAATGAGAATGGCCCCTAGAGACTCATATATTTGAATGTTTGGTTTCCAGTTGGAAGACTGTTTAGAAAAGATTAGAAGGTGTGGCCTTGTTGGGGGAGGTGTGTCCCTGCAGGTGGGGTTTGAGGTCTCAGAAGCCCACACTAGGTCCAGGCTAACTGCCTCCTGCTGGTGGATCAGGGTATAAACTCTCAGCCACTGCTCCAGAGCTGGGCCTGCTGCCTGCTGCCTGCTGCCTGCTGCCTGCTGCCCACCAGGAAGGTGGCCCTGGACTCATCCTCTGAAACAGGAAGAAAGTCCCCAATGAAATGTTTTCTGTTACAAGGTGTCGTGGTCATGGTGTCCTCCACTGCAACAGAGCAGTGACTGAGACAGCTGGGGGAGGGTGGAGCCCGTGGGCTTTGTTACTCTCTGCACCTTCATCCAGACCCTGTGTTGGTAATTGCCAAGGCCACAGCAGGTGTGCGGAATGAAGACACTCAGGTGTGTTTCATGGAAGAAGCGGGGAGTGAGCCCAGGAGCAAGTGGGAGGGGGAAGCTGAGGCTCAAACTCCATTAAAGCTCCTGCAATGAGACACTCCTTCCCACCATTCCATAACATCTGACTTGGGAGCCATAAGGACAAGTGGTCACAAAGATATGGGGTCACTGACACCCTCATATGTGTCTGAAGAAAATGCAAAATGACAGTCAAAGATGTCAGTTTGACACTTTCTTTTAAAATTAAACATGCATGTGTTATATGATTCAGCAATTCTGATCTCAGATCTTTAGCCTGATGGAAAGAAAATATTGATTTAAAAAAACCCTATGCTTGAGATGTTCATAAGAGCTTGATTAAAAGAAGTCAAAATCTGGTCGCTCAGGTGTGCACCAGCTGGAGTGTGGGCGGGTAAATGTGTCCAGGGAAATCCTTCTTGTTCTTTTGGATTTGTCATCTCCCCAAGCACCCACCTCCATGGTACCTCACCTCATAGAGCATCAGGTTTTGACACTGTAGAATTTGGCAGACATAAGCTTCAAATCAGTTTTGTGTTTCTGAGATGACTTCGCCTATCTGATACACACGGATGAACATCTTTTGTGTCAACTAATGTCAATGAGGCCAGAGCAACAGCACATACAGGCATCAGAGGCTTTTGGCATTCATCTTCCCAGAGTCAAAAGCTCACCTCTTGTCATCTGGACTTGCTGCCTACATGGGATGCCTTGCTGCTAGCTTCTCTGTGCATGACGCACATCGGGTCCACCACTGACAGCTGGCACTGTTACAGAGGCAGACAAAACTTGATGAAGTAGCCCTGCTTCAACCCTGGCACAGCCACGGTGTTTCATCCCCCCAGAGCAGCTTTCCATGAATGGCATTCAGTGGGATTTCCACCTTCTGAGGGTGGAAAAGCCCAGGGCAAGAAGGGGTCAGATTGTGACCAATATGTGAAAACCAAACACATGTGCACACATTTATCCTCTTTTTACATTTTTTACTTTTATGAAACAGAGCTGTTTTTTTTTTATTTCTTGGGTATCCAATGAGTTAATCAGGGTGTGTGTCTGAGTGAGAGGTTTCTCACAGGAGCATGGATAACTCAAAGGCCACCCAGTCTGAGTGACGACTCAGGAGAACTGCATCCATGAACATCTATTGTGGTTTCTGCACAGTTCAACAGATCCCAGAGTCTCCTCTCCTTAGCAGTCCACTTCTTTCAGAGTTGTCATTTGAAAGGACAGATGTTTGCATGTTTCCAGCACAGGGTTAAAGAGAGGCTCCCGAGGAGAGGACAAGACACCCTTGAGCATGGGTGTAGTCTTCTCAAGAGTGCTACCCTTTTAGAATAGCCATACATTGGATTTTGTAGGATTCTAGAGTTACATGCTAAGGAACTCTTCTCTGTTGTTGAATGGGATCATGCACACTGGATAGAAACCAATGAGGTACGTGGAACTGTAAACAAGGTTCGCTGTCTTCCTTGTGAGGTTCCCAGAGCCTTGTAGCATCGCTCCTGGCAGAGGAATAAAGCCGAGCATGCTTGGGCCTGCATCACGATTAAAGCTCTCATAATACTCTAGTTTAAAACTATTTCTCTACAGAGGAACATTGCCTCTATGTAAATAATCTTCACATTCAATGTTATTTATTATGTTGGAGTAATTTTTTATTTAAAAATGTTTTAATTTTACATACTACTCTCAGTTCCCCTCCCTCCCTTACCCTCGGCCCTTTCTCCTCCATCCCACCTGATCCATTCTTCAGAGGAGGTAAGGCCTCCCATGGAGAGTCAATAAATGGTAGAGCTTTTGGGGTCACTTATGTGAAGCATGATTAATAAAAGCTCAGAGACTGATATTGGGGTTCAACCTGAAGACCAGAAAAGTAGAACAGCCAGCCACTGAATCTTACCTCTACCTCAGTCCGAAATGATGACCCTGCCTCCAGGAATCTCAGAGTGAGGCTGTGTGAGAGCTGTCTCCTCCCGTTTTATAATCCTCTAGAGCTGGGATTAAAGACATGCACCACCCGGTTTCTATGGCCAACTAGCGTGGCTTCTGGGATTAAAGGTGTGTGTTACCATTACCTGGTCTGTAAGGCTGATGAGTGGGGGCTGTTTTTCCTCTCAGATCTTCAGGCAAGTTTTATTTATTAAAATACAATTGAAATGCTACTACACTTATGTGTACTATAATATCATCTGCAAATAGCGAAAGTTTGACTTCTTCCTTTCCAATTTTATCCCCTTGATCTCCTTTTATTGTCTTATTGCTATAGGTGATATATATATATATGTATATACATACATACATACATACATACATATATTAAATAGGTATGGAGAGAATGAACAGCCTTGTTTTATTCCTGATTTTAGTAGAATCACTTTGAGGTTCTCTCCATTTAGTTTGAAGCTGGTTGTCAACTTGCTGTATATTGCCTTTATTGTGTTTAGGTATGTTCCTTGCATCCCTCATCTCTCCAAGACCTTTATCATGAAAGTGTGTTGGATTTTTGTCAAAGGCTTTTTCAGCATCTAATGAGATGATCATGCGGGTTTTTGTTTCAGTTTATTTTTGTGGTGGATAACATTAATTGATTTTCTTATGTTATGCCATCCCTGAATTTCTGGGATGAAGCCTACTTGATCATGATAGATGATTTTTCCTGGTGTATTCTTGGATTCAGCTTGCCAGTATTTTATTGGGTATTTTTGCATCAATGTTCATGAGGGAGATTAGTCTGTAATTCTCTTTCTTAGTTGCATTTTTGTGTGGTTTTTGTATCAGAGTAACTGTAGCCTTGTAAAAAGAGTTTGGCAATGTCCCTTCTTTTTCTATTGTGTGGAACAATTTAAGGAGTATTGGTAATGATCTTCTTTGAAATTCTGGTAGATTTCTGAAAACATCTAGGTTTGGGCTTTTTTGGTTGGGAGACTTTTGATGACTGTTTCTATTTCCTTAGGGGTTATAGGTCTATTTAAATTGATTATCTGGTGTTGATTTCATTTTGGTATAAAGTACCTATGCAGAAAATTGTAGCCATTCTTGATACCAGCAATCCTGACCACCACCCTAGAGTCACCATGTTTATGATCCTCAGATTCACAAAACAAATACTGGCTTTGTAGTGGTGAGTAGGGTGCGGAAATCTGTAATTGGAAATTTTGGCTTCTCCAAATAGGTGTGTCTTTTCCTTTTCATTTGATTCTACAAATTTTTAAATGTGCTCCTTGATTCCCTCATCAGTCAGTAACATGCTGTTTAATCCCCACACGTGTGGATGTGTTCTATAGTTTCTCTTGCTGTGGATTTAGAGTTCTATTCTACTGTGTTCAAATAGATGTAATTATTCTGGTATTTCTTACAACTTGTATCCTGATACACAATGTATTTTTCTGAGACAGGGTTTCTCAGTGTAGCCCTGGCTATCCTGAAACTTCATCTATAGATCTGGCTAGCCTCCAACACATAGAGATCAGCCTACCTCTGACTCCCTAGTGCTGAAATTAAAGGCATTTGCCACCACCACACAATCTTGAAATCTATTTTATATAAAAAATTTTGTGGACTTCCAAGAAGAATATGCAGTTTGTAGTGTTTGTTATGAATGTTCTGTACTATTAACTATACTAGATCTATGATCTCTTTAATGTGGATGTTTCTCTGTTTTGTGTATCTCTTCTTTAATGCCCTTCCCCTACACATTTCTCCTCTATATTGTGGCCAGCATGGTGGCAACTCCCGCTGAAAACATGTCCAGAGTCATTTATGCACTTGGCAACACTTTTAGGTCCCATTGGTTCCAACACTTGAATTCTCTGGATACTCAGAGTTATGATAAAGCTGAGATACTGTGCCATGAACATGACTTTTGAATACCAGAGAATCCTGGCAGAATTCACAAAAGAGTACATGGCCAGGAGCTTCTACTCAGCTAAGGCAGACTTCATAGAGGGAACTGGATGGGTATCTACTTCAGACAGCTAGCAGTACCATCTGAGAACCTGGCTTCATCTCTCCAGCCCTTAGAAATCTAGAGTCCCCACAACAGGCACAGCAGACCTTCCTCCTCAGTGTTTTTCCTAATGTTTCCACTGACATGGTACAACCATCGGCTGTGTCTGATTACCTCAGTCAACAAGGCATGATGTCAATTCAGTGTCTCCCTTCAAATTGTCTGTGCTCCCAGTCCTGTCCTGGGCAGATGCTCTCTCTTCCCTTATCTTGCCGACTGAAGGAACTACTGGCCTATGGCAGATGGACTGCATTAGTTCTTATAAGGTCAAAGACATGCACTAGACTTTTTGTGCTACCTGAATAGCCTGATGTGTCTTACTCATTGGTAGCAGGAGTCCAATAATGAGCTCTGACCCCAGTGGGAGAATCTGGCACCAGCTCTCCGGGAGGGTATCCTTCTCTGCCCATGGTGTCCAGAATGGACAATCAATAATCTTCACTGTGACTTCAAAGGTCATGCTGTCCTGGGGTTGGTCTTCCTTGCACTAAAGGATTCTAAAAAGGAGAGTTTGTCAACTGGGAAAACTTGGCTAGCTGGGCAAGCTGAGCAGAGGAAGGGGCTAGCTGGTGTCAGCGTGTTTAGCACAAAGGATCTGGCCTCTTAGTGAGAAAGAGAAAATGTTTGTAGAAAATTCAGCAGCTTGAATGCAGTTTGATGCCTTTGTTTAATGACATAAAGTAAAAGAGAAGTCGTTTATTATAATGGCCAAAAATGTTTAGAAACAGCAAAGAGGTGAGAAAGAAAATCATGTATCATGGACAATCAAAGACAGAGAATTATCACAGCGACTGGAGGGTTGCAGGGGAACTGTGGAAGTCAAGAGAACACCCCAAGACATGTACAAGTGCTCAGTGAGACAGGGACAGCAATCTATTTCATACATGTATGGACTTTCTGATCCCTCTACCCTGCTAACAGGACTCACCCAGAGTCAAACATCTTCACAGATGTGATGTGACGATGCAAATGTTACCATTACCATGGCTACAGAACCCTTGGAAGTAAAAACAAATCTCAGAAGACAAAACTAACCAACCTGGTTTTTCTGGACTCATACACACACACACACACACACACACACACACACACACACACACACACACATACACGCACAATGCACACATATACAAATAAATAGCCCACATATACACAACAGACACATACATGCATACATTTGTGTGCATGCTCATGTACTCACATGTGTGTACACAAAAGCACACACACAGTACCACACACATATGCACAAATATGCATGCAAGCACAGAAATATGTGCATGTGCACACATACACACGTACACCCTCCATCACACACTATCTATCTGGAGTAGATAATAGATATTTAAACCTACATCTAGAAAAAAAATAGTGCCACTGACTACTTTGGGACAGAGTAGATGAATGAGGATGGATATTGAGGATAGAAAAAAAGAAATTAATATTGATAAATGTACATTTATACTAAATGATATTGTACATGTCATTTAATCTACAAACTCCATGGGATGCCTTCAAATCCAATGACTGACTTGGGAAACTCTATGTAATGGGTTTGAAAGTTTCTATGATTCATATTTTTATGTTGAAACTTAGGCTCCAATACAATATTAGTAAGAGTGAGGCCTAGTGGAGGTCTGGGTCATAGGAAATATTAAATATCCCAATACCCAGGTTTCACCTTTGGATCAGAGAGCTGGTCATCACGATACAGCAAACGGGTTCAGATCTTAACCTTGGACTTCATGGTCTCCAAACGCATGGACCTAATGAGATAGAGCTCCTGATTTTGACACAACCCACCCATATGATACGGGGTTTTTGAAGAACCCATATCAATGTTTTTCAAAATTCTGCTTTACTTTAAAAAGAAGTGGTTACAATGGGGCTCACAAATCCACATTGTTATGGGAGCATTCATTGAGTTAGTCTAACCAAAGATGACCCTGCAGGATAGAGTATCATACACAGGATTGGTGATAACTGTAGAAGAAAAGATAAGTGCAGAGGTTATATGAATCAACCAAGAAATTGTGTGTGTATGTGTGTGTGTGTGTGTGTGCGTGCGTGCGTGTATGTATGTATGTATGTATGTATGTATGTATGTATATAATCAACCCAGATCCCTCAATAAGATTTGGAAACTTAAGGTGACCCCACAAGCAGCCAATGCTACCCACCATTCCTAACACAGGGCACTATAGCTCCTTGTGCATGCGCTCAGATTTCTTTAGCTCCTGGATCTTCTGGGGCAGAGTCTGGGTCCAGAACTGCAGCCTTCTGGCCTTCAGGGCTCATCCCACAGCAGGCTGGATGTCCAGCTGCAGGTACTGCTCATCCTCGTCCATCATGGGCCAGTAGGGTAGACCCTCGCTGTTGGGGTTCCTGTGGATATGCCAGCCAGTGTCCCGCGCTACCGTCTCGCCAGCAAGAACCACACGGTACACATAGGATACTTCTGCAGTAAAGCTTTAATGCCCCTTGGGAGAGCGGGCATCAGCCAACATGGCGGAGACCCAGATAAGATGGAACCCATCCCTTATATAGGAAACAGACCCTGCTTTGGACGTGTCATTCTTGGATTGGTCAACTGCTCCCAGTCCCAGGTGATACCTTGGGAGTAGTGGAAAAATACCAACACGTGTGAGCTTTCTAGCTCACCTGGCGGTGCAGCGCCATCTATGGTGGAGAGTGTGGTTGCGGCCTTCTACATCTCCCCCTAATTTTACTTCTTTGCAGAAAGGCAACTCCCTAGGAAGGTAAAGATAGAGGTCGCACTTCCCAAAATGAAAACATTAAAATGGGCTTACACGGAATCTGTCCCTAGGCTCATGACACCTGGAACCTATCCGGCCTGCCCTCTGCCAATTTTCTGGGAAAGGGAAATATACGGCAGGAAACCCTTATGCAGAGCGACTTATCTCTCAGAGAGGGCCATTCTCTGTGCGATGCTTTTCAGCTCCACAACCTTTAGGGCTAGCTAAGCCAAGCACTCCACCCTGTGCAATGGACCATTGTCCTAGGGGTGCAGGAGCTGGTTGGCTTAAACCTTACTGCTTTAACATAGATAACCACATATCAGTAGAGGCTCCCTGTTCTAGGGCAGCCAGCGCTGTGCAAAAACCACTTTGTCCCTAAGACTTTGGGATTTGAGTCAGCAGACCATCCAGAGGAGAAACACTATTCCATAGCATAGGATTGTTCCAAAACATTTCCACCCCCACCCATTCTTTGAAGTAGGGGATGAAGGACACGATCCAGGACTGGAATCCTTTGGCCAAGCTTAAGTCCACTCGCGTGGGGTTGATTGTCATGATGGACCGTCTCAAGGAGGACAGCAAATCATCAAAATTCTCCTGCAAGATACAAAGACAATTCTCGGGACAAGTTAGCCATTTTTATAAAGTTCTCATATGGTACATTGGTCACACATAAGGCTGGAGTTTTCCATTTACGGCCCAATCGGGCAAGCTGTCATAAGCTATCCACCTGTTCTTTATTTTACCTCTAATAGATGTATCTATGGTAGCCTGTTGATCCAGGGCTGTAGCCACTGTGGTAGATAACTGATTGAGGGTCTTTGTTTTTTATGGTATAGGCTGTGCTGCCATTTAAAAAATTTATAGTGAACAGAGCCATGGCGAATAGCCATTCTTGGCATTGGGGGCAGTTCCTTTATTATTCCCCCCTTTTTGTTTAAATAGATATTTATCCAATTTTTAATTTAAATAACCATGGCATTTTGTAACCTGTCTTGAAGATACCCATAGTGTTTAGCAGAAATAACTGACAGGATAAGGGAAACTGATAGCAAGCAATAACTGACAAAACAAGGGGAAATCCAGCAGCATAGCAATGGCACAGCAACAACAACACTGCAATGTACAGCAACAACAGCACAGCAATAACTGACAGATCAAGGGCAGGAGCTGGACCATCCCTCAGGAACCGGCCAGCTCCGCAGCAATCAGGCCAGACAGCTCCATAGTAGAGGCTTTGTCCTCAGGCCTCTGGACAGATGAATTCACAGCATGAATAGTAGCATTTCTAGAAAAAAAAACATAAACAAACTCTTCTCCCAAAATAACATTTAAGAGTATTAAAAAACTCAGTGTAAAAATTTAGCACAGTCAGTACTGGAAGTAGGCTGGTCTTGAACTTAGAGATCTACAGGTCTCTGTTTGTTGATATTAGATTTAAGATTTATTGGCTCCCGTATTTCTTGCCGGTACGGTGGCCTCGGGCTCCAGAGCCCACCCGCCATCCAAGGGCTGTGTGCGGCCCTGGGCCTGCTCGCCGGGCCAGGAAGTGGTGGCTCCACCCCCAGGCGCCCCTGCCTTCCCCGCGGGGCTAGCCTAGTTCTCTGAGGCTGTGATGGTGGCGGAGTGTGGCGGGAGCCGACACCCAGACCGAGGCGGCACAGGCCGGCAATATCTCAAGGTCCGCGCCAGAGCCGCTGCGGCTCAAGGGGCCGATGGGAGAGGCGGCGACCAGGGCCGCTTCCCTACTAGCAAACTTTCAACACCTGTGCCACAGCAAAAGCGGCTGTAAACTCTCACAGATCCAGCCAACCCAATCACCCCAAAATCCAAGGGCCCTTCGCATCCACCTCCCTGCGGATCCTGAAACACCAGACAAGCCAAGCGTATACACAGCAATCTTTTAGGAGGACTTGAGTTCTTAAAATGCTAAGCAGTTTTTAAAAACTTAAGTCGCACTATGTAGATGTAATACGGTACTGCCTGTTTACTGCGTCTAAACCTTAATTGCGCTTTTATTATGATAAATACGACCAGCCCTGCCTGAAGTCAGCATCGTTTAGCGTAGCCAAATGGAACCAGAGCCATTTTACCCTCAGAGACCCTCACAGTTTTAGGTACATTGTAAGCCTTCTGGCCCGGCTGCCTGTGGCACCGTTCTCACTCTTGGCATTGCTGTGACATCCTCCAGGCCAGGCACCAACCGAGCCTGCGCAACGTGCTCCCCACCATAGCCATAGAGCAAAGCTCCGCTCCAGCCGCCCTCCAGCCCCAGCTGCACCCGCTCCGCGCCCAAACCGGTGCATGGAGCAAAGCTGAACTCAGAGAAGCAGGCTTGAAAGAACCTCATTTAATCTTTTAGGGAATTTGGGCGTCGTTTAGTCTCTTTGGCTGCTTCCTGCTGTTATTGGGCCGCTGAATTTCAGGGGTATACACTACATTTCAGGAGGTCTCGGTGATTCAAACCACATAAATCCCAAGTACACCCTTAGGCTCTCCTTTTCTGTGGAGACGAAAACAGAACCTCTTTTCCAAAACATCATATCCTTAGCAGTTTCTAAGTTTAAATATCTTTCTCCTATCCAGTACACAACAGACAACACACATAACATAACATAAAGCTTTTGACCTTGTAAATCAGCCTTCTCCCCCATTTTTACTTTTTTAAAATCACTGGGAGGTCCTTTTTAACTTATTTTCCTTTCTGTCTCCCCCATTCTTTACCGGAGGGTCATTTTTTAACTTATCTGGGTGCGCGCACAACCTCCCACTGCTGCTCAGTTTCTGATATGCTCTCTGGACTTTAGAACGTACCTCTCTGAGCACGCATGCCTGCAGTTCTGAATCCTCCTTGTGTCCAAGGGGTCTCCGGCGGTGCAAAGTTCTTCTTCTTCTTCCCGGGTATGAAACCAGATGTCCCGCGCTACCGTCTCGCCAGCAAGAACCACACGGTACACATAGGATACTTCTGCAGTAAAGCTTTAATGCCCCTTGGGAGAGCGGGTATCAGCCAACATGGCGGAGACCCAGATAAGATGGAACTCATCCCTTATATAGGAAACAGACCCTGCTTTGGACGTGTCATTCTTGGATTGGTCAACTGCTCCCAGTCCCAGGTGATACCTTGGGAGTAGTGGAAAAATACCAACACGTGTGAGCTTTCTAGCTCACCTGGCGGTGCAGCGCCATCTATGGTGGAGAGTGTGGTTGCGGCCTTCTACAAGCCAGCACAGAGGGGTGATGTCACTCTGATTTAAGTTTGAACCCCTTCTTTGGGTCAAGGGGGTGGAACATTAGGCCAGTGGTTAATGGGGCTGATGAGACAGGTGTTCTGATAAAGGGACACAAGTGTCACCCACTAGTTTCTGTTACCTGTAGAGGAAGACTACCTGACCTGTTTTATATCTAATCTAAGAGACAAGATAAAAAGAACAGTCCCAGAGCACTATGGCTTATGAGCAAGGTCACTGTGAGATGACCAGTAACTGACACCTACAAAGTATCTATACAAATGTGCTATTCTCGAGAAGATTCTGTCATGTGATGGAAGATTCAGGAAAGCTAAAGACACCATGACACAGAAGGGATTCCTATATAGGGACCCACATATCCCTATAACCCATATAGGGAAGATTGAGAGAGAGGTGTGTTCTCACCCATGTTTTGCAAAGTTGGCCCAGTACTTCATCATCCTCCTGTTCAGCAGCTTCTCCTCCTCAGTGAGGTCAACTGCAGTCATGAGAAAAATAAATCTTGAAGTCCATGACATCAAACATAACTGCTCACTCATGCTTCACATCAGAATTCCATCTGCTGTCAGACCATAACTATCAGCTTTATTACCTCCCTTCTTCACTACACAATAGTCAACATCCATGCAATCCTCTAATGGAATCCCTGCCCAGTGAGCTGTCATCTCCATCACAGGCTAGACTGGCACGGGTCCAGATTCTAACCTTGGTATAATTTTTTAGCCTATGATATGGTACACAGTTAAATTTATTCTCTCCCAGAATCTAGTTTTTCTCAAACGGACTGAGAACTCAGGAGTCCTTGGGATATCATCTGTGATTTCAGTCAGCTCAAGGAGAAAAAGGAAAACTCACATTTCATTCCAAAGACGAAGGACCCAAAGACAAAAATAATCTCATCACCATGGTCAGCCTTCACATAGGGTGGCCTAAAACTCTTGAGGGAGGTGGGTTGGTTTTGGAATTCATAGAAGTAGACAGGGGCATGGGAACCTGGAGGTAAGACAAACAGTGACTTAGTAGCCCATCAACATGATTTTTTTCTGATACGTATTTGCTGACAAGGTACTTTGATATGAAGTTACCTGGAATCACATATGTTAAAGGGGAGAGAAAGTTCCAGGCTGGAACTCTAGCTGTGTAAAAACTCAGTGCAAAACAGTGCCCATGGCCTTCCCAGCTGGATGGTTATGCCAAGTTAATAGATTATCAGAAACTCATTTTCTCCTCTGTACCTGGATGTCACTCTACTAAACTAGACATTGGTTGATCTGAATACCACGCTGCCTCACAGTGCTCACCCAAGGTCTACATCACTGAGCAGCTCCCCCAATCCAGGACATCCAGGGGGTACTGAATAGTGACCACCACCACATCCTCAGTGGCTGCCAGCAATGACCCATCAGTCATAGAAGCCATTCCTACAACCAGAACCCCACCATGGAACCACACCATCATTTGGAGAAGTCAAGAGGCTTCTTTCAGGCACAAGTTCAAGTGGAACTGACTCCCAGATTATTGTCTGCTTTCTATCTCTGCAGCTAAGCACACACAGGAGTCCTCAGCATCTTAGACCCAGGCCACAGGCGAGGAACACAGTCTCATCAGCGTATTTCCAAGCCCCACTGTTGACCAGGAATCTCAGTTTGGATTAATGGATTCAAGTCTAGAGTGATGTCATTATCACTCTCAGACTCCTCAAAAATGTGGAGAAGGGAGTCTCCATAACAGTGTTCCTGATTATGAATCAAAAGCATCACCAAATCTCATTGGCACAACCAATATCCCAAAGTTGGAAATTTGGCTTATCTCAGAGTTCATCCCTTGGATACCTGCCTGGGCTCTAAGGCTCAACTTTGTTGAGAATGTCCTGAGTGAGTCCATAGAACACAACCCTGACCTCTCAGAGTTCCGTGCTCAGTGTCCTATATCCAGGATTTAGTTGACCACCATGACTGAGAAGGTTCTCATGGACACATTAGGAAAAGACTTCTCATTAGGGTCTACACTGCAGTGGAACTGGTTGATTTTATGCTTTCTAATGCTCCTGAGAAATAAATCTCCACCCCCACACTGTTGACTGTGGCCCAACTCTCACAGGCAGGTTAGAGCCCTCACGGGCATGCGCTGGTGTGTAGATGTTGAGATACAGGCAGTCCTCAGACATAGAGATGGGAGGCATGAGGTGTTTTCTCATCTTCAGACCCTCTGAATTCATCATATCATCATTTTGTGGACACCTGGTGACAATGGCAGACAGTTATCAAGAGATGTCTGGTAGTCAAAACCGGGTTTTTGTATGAATTTTCTCTCAGACACTTTTGGCCCCTTTCCTTCAAGATGTCCCGCTAAAGTATGCTTGTGCTCTCAAGTCCTTTCCTATCAAGGTAAAGGCTACAGTCTCAATGAAATGAACCAGATTTCCAGAAACACCTGCACTTGGGTGAGGATGTATATGTTTTTCTTTCTGAGCCAAGGATATGGAGAACTCTAGGGGCTCAATGAGAATAACTTCCGGCACACAGTGACAGTCACCACTTCTCTTTGTACTCTGTAATTCCTGTTGAGGTTGTTAGTTTTGATTTCCAACTCGAAACAACAGAGCATCACCTGGGGGATTTAGACTCAAAGAAGGATTGTCTAGATAAGGAAAGCTTATGGGAATTTTCTTGGTTCTGTGAGTAGAGGTAGGACTGTCCCCAACCCTGAGTGGCGCCATTCCCTAGGAAGGAGCAGAGAAGGCAACTGACTACTAACAGGTATGGATGTGTTCTTTGACCTCTGATGTTAAAGATGTGATGATGTTCCAGTCCTGTAAGTTCCCCTTGCAATGGATGGTCATTGTATTATGGAACTGTGACCCATAATAAACTGTTTCTGCCTATAGTTGACATTACCAGGTATGTTACCCCAGCAACAAGAAACAAACTGAAGATACTTGGATAATGTGGTGCTCTGCCTATACAACTCCTAAGGAGTCAGTGGACAGCAATGTCCCAAAGACTAGTGGGATGGGTTTCACCCCACATCCAGAAACTTAGCGTAGTTCTCATTCCCACGTAATTTCCAGAGGAAGCATTTAGACATTTCTTTGAACAATGTTACTTGCCTCTATGGATTGTCCCAGTGAGTGCTGAGGATGGAGTTGCTAAGGACCTATCACTGATACCCTCCTGAGAGACTTACAGGACTTGGCACAAGACCCTGGGCTTTGACTGGTTAATGTGCTTATATTGGCCCTTGTCCCTAGATCTGTTCCATGGTGGCAGAAATCACTTGGCACAATCTGAATCTGGGAACCTTTTTTTTAAAAAATCTCTTTCTCACTACAAAATTGAGAGATAACTCCCTACAGGAACTGAAATATGGCCCAGGAGTTTGGCAAGGTTGCTTTGTTAGAAGCCTTAGTCATGTATCTGAAAATGCATGACAAACTACATATCCCAGACAGAAAACTTCTGTTATGTCGGGATGAAGGAAGCCCCTCATTCTGGCCCAGAGCTCAGAGCACATTCTCACCTCAGAGCCTGAAAGTTCTCTGAACTCCAGAGCTTACATGGGTGGATAGGAGGTCCCATCTCTCACACCACTCCATAGTTCAGGGGCTTAGTGGGTGCAAAGCACAGTGATCCTACAGGTGGCTTGGCAAAGGGGATTTCCAGGAAGCTGTAGACACCAACTTCAGTGTTTTCCACCTTGACGAGGCTTCCTCTAACCTGGCCTGTGTGTGTGTTCCTGATGGGGCTGGCTGAGTCCTGGCCTGGGAGAGATGCCATCAGGGTTAGTTCTACTCAGGCAGCTGCCACCAGACTGTTGTTTCCCACCTCATTTTCTCTAGGGTACATGGGGAAGGGAATCTGGGGTGCCTGGGCTTAGCTATGAGATGTGGGGATAGGAGTTTCTTTATCGCCCTGATGGCCAGGGACACAGCTCATGTTCCTTTTGAGTGGTGGCTGTGCCAGCGTGTGACCAACAAGGAGACATCTCAGAGCCACTTGGCAGCATGGATGTATTATTTTCATTATCATCCAGAGTTCTGTAGCAGCTACAGTCATGCACAAAGGAAAGAAATGTCCCCTTTGTTCTTTCCCCTAATCTGCAGGTCCAGTGCTGCTCTGACCTCCTTATCCTGGATTGCTTTTTGGTATGGACTGTAGGGCCTGGTCTACCCTTGCTTCTTGGGGTGAAATTTGAGGATGGTTTCTGGCAGCAGGCTAAGCATCCTGTTTGCTCCTATGCTCCCTCTACCCTAGCCTGGTGATTAGCTGTAGGGTATTGTTTCATTTTTGGTATGGTAATTTCCCACCTGCCCATGAGGAAATCCTTGCAGCAACCAGAGTCCCCCCTGCCTGGGAGGTAATCCTTTCGCAGCAGCCAAAGTATATTAGTTTTGCAATAAGCTGAATAAAGTGGCATTCGGCTAATCTCTTTTCGAATGGCCCATGTCTCTTGTGTGTTTCTTTCAATCTCCAGGCCTTTGCCTGACTCTCGTAAGGTATAGCTGCACGCGAACTGTACCGAGAGGGTAACACAGAATCGGGTGTTACAATGGACATCTCTAGTCCTTTGAGTGCTACAGGGCTCATTATGTGAACTTTGGTGGGGGCTCTGGGAGACACACAGTTCCCTCATTCTTGTCTTCCATCTTTATAAACTCCTCCCTCCGTGGTACCTTCCCACAAGGTCAGCCTCTAGTCAGAGAAATTGGGCCCACCTAGCCAGTTGGTCAAACACCTTTCTCCTGGTCAAACC
Source organism: Myodes glareolus (assembly GCF_982192425.1). Taxonomy (NCBI): domain Eukaryota; kingdom Metazoa; phylum Chordata; class Mammalia; order Rodentia; family Cricetidae; genus Myodes; species Myodes glareolus. The sequence continues at coordinate 36,588,906 of NC_142047.1, forward strand.
TTAGGTGCATATGAACACATCAAGACCAGCTTCTCACAAAAGTGGACAATAGAAATTTGGGAAGGAAATTGATGAGATTTCCTCTACTTTGATAATCTGGATAATCTGTCCAGAGTTTTCCATAGCTGGTGTGCTCAGTAACTGATGTCAGAGAGGTCTAGGAGCTGAGCTCTGGCAGCCCGTGTGGCTCAAATTTCTTTGTAGACACTGTATTTCTCAGCCCACAGAACTTTACATATATTTCTGCTATTTACAAATTACCAGACAATTGTTTCTGGTTTTGAGAAACAAGTTTTGCTATGTTGTCCAAGTCGGTATGGAACTCCCAGACTGATGCAATATTCCTGTCTCAGTTTCTGAGTAGCTGTAGCCACAGATATGTATCATAAGACCTGCTGGTGGTTAGTGATCTATTTGGAACAGCAGCCTAAATTTGTGAAGATCATGGGACTTCAGGGCTCACACATCCATATTCCACATTGTTACAAGAACTTTTATTGAGTGGATCTACCAGAATAACAGCAGTGTTTTGTGAAGAAGTGACATGCAGAGGTCTTGTCATACAGATTGGTATAAGGGGTGGCTGTATATGTTAGGAATGGTTATGTGAATGTTAGGATCGAAAGGCTGTCCAAACCTCGGACAGAACCCACATGTCTATGAAGCCCAATTCCTTTCTTCACACAGAATACTACAACTCTTTGTGCCCCTCCTGAGCCCCCTTTAGCTGCTGGATCTTCTGGGGCAGAGTCTGGGTCCAGAACTGCAGCCTTCTGGCCTTCAGGGCTCGGCCAACAGCAGGCTGGATGTCCAGCTGCAGGTACTGCTCATCATCGTCCATCACGGGCCAGTAGGGTAGACCCTCGCTATTGGGGTTCCTGTGGATATGACAGCCAGTGGGGGAAGGGTGAGGTCACTCTGACCCAAAGTCTGACCCCCTGATTTGAGTCAGTGCAGTGGAACAATTCGGCCAGTGGTGAAGGGGTTAATGGGACAGGGACTGATGGGACACACACAGATGTACACACACACACACACACACACACACACACACACACGGGTACACACACAGAGGTACACACACAGGTACACACACAGGTAGGTACATACACACACACACACACACACACACACACACTTATAGGGATACAAGTGCCAAACTCTGGTTTCTGCTTTAGATGGGAGACAAATACTTGACCTGTTTTATGTGTCCGAGAGGTAATATCTAAAGAACATTCCCATAGCGCTATGGTTCATGAGCCAGGCCACTGTGAGATGACCAGTAACTGACACCCACAAAGTGTCTGTATAAATGTGCTATTAGGTAGAGAAGACTCCATCATGTGATGAAATAACTATGCATAAGAAGTCCTCCATCCAAAAGGGAGCCCTAGAAAGGGACCCACACCCGGAAGGTTGAGAGAGAGCTGTGTTCTCACCCATGTCTTGCAAAGTTGGACCAGTACTTCATCATCCTCCTGTTCAGTAGCTTCTCCTCCTCAGTGAGGTCAACTGGGGTCATTAGGAAGACAATAGTCCAAGTTAGGCTACCCCATGGAACTGCCAACTCATGCTTCAGACTCCCGATTCCAACTGTTGTCTGACCCCAAACTATTGGCTTTGCTACCTCCCCTCTTCACTATTCACAGTATCCATGATCCATGGAAGTCTCTAATTGAATTCCTGACCCACCCAATGTGCTGTCTTCCTCCATTACAGGCTAGCCTGGAACGGGTCCAGCTTTTAAATATCTATCTATCTATCTATCTATCTATCTATCTATCTATCTATCTACCTACATCTATCTGTCTGTCTATCTATCTATCTACATATATATATATATATATATATATATATATATATATATATATATATATATATATATATACAGGTTTCTCAAATGAATTGAGAGTCTGAACTCTCAGTTCCCCAGAGAGCCATCTGAGACCTCATTCAACTCATGGAAAATAAGGAAGACTCACTTTTCACACCCCAGAAGAAGGACCCAAAGACAAAAGGAACCTCATCAACATGGTCGGCCTTTACGTGGGGTGGCTTGATATCCTTGAAGAAGCTGGGCCGATGCTGGAACTCATAGAAGTAGACAGGAGCGTGGGACCCTGGGGGAGAGGACCTGGGGTGACATCTTTGTCCAGAACTGTCCTGACACACATTTGGTGACAAGACAGCTTGGTTTCAAGTTATCTGGAGTCACAACAGTTGAGCGTGGAGCTCCAACATGGAGCATTGGCTGTGGCTGTGGGAACTCCCCCTGTTAAATAATGGCTCTGCCGTCCACAGCTGAGCAGTGTGGTCAAGCCACAGAGTATCACTCAGTCACTTCCTCCTCTGTACTGGATCAGATGTCATTCTCTCACACTCAACATAAGGATCTACTCGACAAAGACTCTCAGTTTTGAACCATCAGGGAGGCTGTGTGGGTCTCAGCTCGGTCCTTTGCATATGCCACAGTGGCATAGCTTGGTGTTTTAGTGGAACTCCTAACAGAGGGAGTGGGGACTGTCTCTGACTCTGCTGCCTGCTTTTGGGACCCTTTCCCTCCCAGTGGGTGGCTTCATGCAGCCTTAATATGAGGGAAGCTGCCTAGTCCTATTGCAACTTGCAATGTTATGTTTGGCTGATATCTTTGGGAGGCATGCCCTTTTCTGGAGGGAAACAGAGGAGGAGTGGATGGGGAGGCAGGAGGGACAGAGAGACTGGGAGAAGAGGGAGTGGAAACTGTGGTTGGGATGTAATATATGAGAGAATAAATTAATAAAAAAGACTCTTGGTTGTCTGGAACCAGAGATCTTATTCAGACACAGGCCAAGCCTGGACCCTACAGAGCTCACCTGGGACCCACTGTCTGAGTTTCTTCCCTCCATCTTGTTACAGATGTACTCACGTTGAAAATGTGCTACTTGGAGTGCAGGGACCACAAATGTGACGTCTCCCATCATCTCTGCGTACTGTACTTGGAGGGTCTGTGGGTCCTCAGTGTCCCCCATGTACTCTTCCATTATCAGGTTACTACACTTGGGAGGCAGCATCTACACCACAGGAATCAAGAAGAATGAGGGGACACGGGCACTAAGATGTGTAGACAGTAGGCTCAGTGGGGAAATGCAAAAGAGGTGTGGTATGGGGAAAGCTTGGAGTGACTTCAGATAGACAGGTATACACAAACACACACACACAGGTACATACAGACATGCACACACACACACAGGTACATACAGACATGCACACACACACTCACAGGCACACAAGAAATGCACACACACACAGGTACACACAGACATACACACACAGGTACACACACAGAGGTACACACACACAGGCACACACACACAGAACTACACACAGAGAGATGCACACACACACAGGCATACACAGAGAAACACACACAGGTAGGTGCACTTGTGCACGTGTTTGCGCGCGCATACACTAATTTATTTCTGGAGATGCTCCTTATGAAAATTAGACAGGAGTCCTTGTAATGGTGGCAGTGTCTCTAGAGTCTCACCATCTGTGCTGTTGTGCTCTTCAGAACAGCAGGCAGGGATTGTCTAGTTATTCCCTTCATTTTCTGAGCAGAGCCCATGATCTGGGGGTATGGAGAATGGTTTTAAGTATGCCATGGCATGGATATGGAACAACGAATCTCTGAGTTCCCATTGCCCACCGCATGAGTCCCCAGGGTCCCAGAAGATTAGAACTGAGCCTTACCATAGGCACAAACCAACCATACTCATCATTGTTGACACCAATGATGCTTGGGACAGGGTGAAAATCAGCAGAGGCCAAGAGCTCCTCAGGGTGCCTGGGGAAGAACTCTCCATCCACCACTGCGGGGATGATCTTGAAGACCTGAGGGGCATTAAAATTCAATGCTGAAGGTCGATGAAATACATATGCTACAGACCACTGAGTTACCTCCACCCCTTCTCCACTTGCTAATTGGTCTCAGGATAGTTATTCTCCACCACACCTCTCCCATCTCACCTCAGAAGAGCCCTTAAACTTGGAATAGTTGATGCTGGTATTGATTTTGCCCAGGACTCAAAGGATCCTAAGCCACGGAGCTTAGGTAATTTGCTCATACTACTGAGGACTACCTGTAACACATCTTGCAACCTGCCATCTTCCCAGCCGCACCTTGTTAATAGCCAGAATCTCTGCTTCACTCTTGCCCCGTAGGCAGCGTACTAGTGTCTCCGTGTCCACAGCTGCACAATCAGAGAGATTGGCCACAGTCTGCAAAGGGAAGAGGATGAGGCTGCCTGGATGCCCTGTCTTCCAGGCAGAGGAGTTTTCCCAGGCCTGGGAGGGCGCCATTGGTTCTAAATATTATACCATGCTGTGTAATGTATGTGGACTGGAGTAAGAATAAAATTGTTCTTGTTTTCCTCTTGGTCAGCGGTGGCAGTTCTCCCCTCCTCCCTCTCACCTTTTCTCCCTCTCTGCCCTTCTACCTCCCTCCATTCCTCCCTCACTCCCCTCTCCTTCCCTTCTTCCTCTTCCCATATTCCTTCTAGTTTGAGAAATACTCTCTTTTTCTGCTGAAGCCTACACCAATCTAGCTAGTCTGTGACCTTCCAGGGATTAACCTGTCGCTGTTTCCCATCTCACCATAGAAACTCCTGGATTAGAGACAAGAAAAACCACACCCAGATATGTGTGTGTTCTGGGGAATTGCTCTCAGATCCTCACACTGGCACAGAAAGCTCTCTTGCCTCTTGTACCATCTCCCAATACCCCACACTCTTGCTTTTGCCAATAATGGAAGCTTCTAGGTACAGCTTTGCTGAACATACAACATATGCACCTTGTATAAAGCACTGTGGGATGGAGTAGGGGTGAGGGATCTAAACCTTGAGCCTTTCAGAAAGTACTGAAGGGAAGTTACTTCCCATGGTCCTCATTTTCCCGACTGATGGGGGCAGCAGAGTCCTAGAGAGTGAGAGCTAAGACAGCAGGTCAGGTCTGGAGGAATAGAGTGCACTCACTCCATAAACCACCTCAGAGGAGCTGGAGATGAGGCCAGGCAACATGACTACTCCACTCTCCATGATGGCTCTGTGGAAGAGTCCTTTGGACATGGGGGACACAACATGTGAAGACACACTTATGCCACCTGCTGACTCGCCAAAGATGGTGACAAGGTCAGGGTTGCCTCCAAAGTGGGCGATGTTCTGCTGGACCCAACGCAGGGCGGCCACTTGGTCCAGGTAGCCCCAGTTGCCCCTGGCGTGCTGGTCTCCAGTGCTGAGAAGTGGAAGGGACATGAATCAAAGGGCTGTCTAGGTTCTTCTCAGCTGCCATTGCCCCAACCAGCCCTAGTCTCACCTGAAGAAGCCCAGGACACCCAGACGGTACTGGATAGTGACCACCACCACATCCTCAATGGCTGCCAGTGTGGACCCATCATACATGGAGGCCATTCCTACAACCAGACCACCACCATGGATCCAAACCATCACCTGGAGAAGTCAAGGGAGATGTGAGGAGGATACTTTCAGGCACAAGTTCAAGTGGGACTATCTCCCAGATTATTGTCTGCTTTCTATCTCTGCAGCTAAGCACACACAGGAGTCCTCAGCATCTTAGACCCAAGCCATAGGCGAGGAACACAGTCTCATCAGCGTATTTCTAAGCCCCACCGTTGCACCAGGAATCTCAGTTTGGATTAATGGATTCAAGTCCAGAGTGATGTCACTATCACTCTCAGACTCCTCAAAAATGTGGAGAAGGGAGTCTCCACAACAGTGTTCCTGATTATGAATCAAAAGCATCACCAAATCTCATTGGCACAACCAATATCCCAAAGTTGGAAATTTGACTTATTTCAGAGTTCATTTCTTGGATACCTGCCTGGGCTCTAAGGCTCAACTTTGTTGAGAATGTCCTGAGTGAGTTCATGGAACACAACCCTGACCTCTCAGAGTTCCAGTGCTCAGTGTCCTATATCCAGGATTTAGTTGACCACCATGACTGAGAAGGTTCTCATGGACACATTAGGAAAAGACTTCTCATTAGGGTCTACACTGCAGTGGAACTTGTTGGTTTTATGCCTTCTATTCCTCCTGAGAAGGAAATCTCCACCTCCACCCAGTTGACCGTGGCCCAACTCTCACAGGCAGGTTAGAGCCCTCACGAGCATGCGCTGGTGTGTAGATGTTGAGATACAGGCAGTCCTCAGACATAGAGATGGGAGGCATGAAGTGTTTTCCCATCTTCAGAGCCTCTGAATTCATTTTATCATCATTTTGTGGACACCTGGTGACAATGGCAGACAGTTATTAAGAGATGTCTGGTAGTCAAAACCGGGTTTTTGTATGAATTTTCTCTCAGACACTTTTGGCCCCTTTCCTTCAAGATGTTCTGCTAAAGCATGAGTGTGCTCTAAAGCCCTTTCCTACCAAGATAAAGGCTACAGGCTCAGTGTTAGCAAGGATAGAACCAGATTTCCAGAAATGCCTGCACTTGGGTGAGGACATGCATATGTTTTTCTTTCTGAGCCAAGGATATGGAGAACTCTAGGGGCTCGGTGAGAATAACTTCCGGCACACAGTGACAGTCACCACTTCTCTTTGTACTCCATAATTCCTGTTGAGGTTGTTAGTTTTGATTTCCAACTCGAAACAACAGAGCATCACCTGGGGGATTTAGACTCAAAGAAGGATTGTCTAGATCAGGAAAGCCTATGGGGATTTTCTTGGTTCTGTGAGTAGAGGTAGGACTGTCCCCAACCTTGAGTGGCGCCATTCCCTAGGAAGGAACAGAGAAGGCAACTGACCACTAGCAGGTATGGATGCGTTCTTTGACCTCTGATGTTAAAGATGTGATGATGTTTCAGTCCTTTAAGTTCCCCTTGCAATGGATGGTTATGTGGAACTGTGACCCATAACAAACTGTTTCTGCCTACAGTTGACTTTACCAGGTATGTTACCCCAGCAACAAGAAACAAACTGAAGATACTTGGATAATGTGGTGCTCTGCCTACACAGCTCCTAAGGAGTCAGTGGACAGCAATGTCCCAAAGAGTAGTGGGATGGGTTTCACCCCACATTCAGAAACTTAGGGTAGTTCTCATTCCCACGTAATTTCCAGAGGAAGCATTTAGACATTTCTTTGAACAATGTTACTTGCCTCTATGGATTGTCCCAGTGAGTGCTGAGGATGGAGTTGCTAAGGACCTATCACTGATGCCCTCCTGAGAGACTTACAGGACTTGGCACTAGACCCTGGGCTTTGGCTGGTTTAATGTGCTTATATTGGCCCTTGTCCCTAGATCTGTTCCATGGTGGCAGAAATCTCTTGGCACAATCTGAATCTGGAATTTTTTTTAAATCTCTTTCTCACTGCAAAACTGAGAGACAACACCCTACAGGAACTGGACTATGACCCAGGAGATTGGCAAAGTTGTCTGTAAGAAGCCTTAGTCATGCATCTGAAAATGCACGGAAGACTACACATCACAGACAGAAAACTTCTGTGGGGTTGGGATGAAGGAAGCCCCTCATTCTGGCCCAGAGCTCAGGGCACACTCTCACCTCAGAGCCTGAAAGTTCTCTGAACCCCAGAACTTACATGGGTGGATAGGAGGTCCCATCTCTCACACCACTCCATGGTTCAGGGGCCTCAGGGGGTGCAAAGCGCAGTGGTCCTACAGGTGGCTTGGCAAAGGGGATTCCCAGGAAGGTGTGGACACCAACTTCAGTGTTTTCCACCTTGACGAGGTTTCCTCTAACCTGGCCTGTGTGTGTGTTCCTGATGGGGCTGGCTGAGTCCTGGCCTGGGAGAGATGCCATCAGGGTTAGTTCTACTCAGGCAGCTGCCACGATATTGTTGTTTTCCACCTCATTTTCTCTAGGGTACATGGGGAAGGGAATCTGGGGTGCCTGGGCTTAGCTATGAGATGTGGGGATAGGAGTTTCTTTATCGCCCTGATGGCCAGGGACACAGCTCATGTTCCTTTTGAGTGGTGGCTGTGCCAGTGTGTGACCAACAAGGAGACATCTCAGAGCCACTTGGCAGCATGGATGTATTATTTTCATTATCATCCAGAGGTCTGTAGTAGCTACACTCATGCACAGCGAAAAGAAATGTCCTCTTTGTTCTTTCCCCTAATCTGCAGGTCCAGTGCGGCTCAGACCTTGTTATCCTGAAGTGGCTTTTTTGGTAAGGACATTTCTAGTCCTCTGTGTGCTGCAGGGCTCTTTGTGTGGATTTTGGTGGGGACACTGGGAGGTCCATAATTCCCACCCTTTTTTCTGCCATCTTTACCAACTGCTCCCTTGTTGGTTCCTTCCCTCCTGTAAGACAAGCTGCCCACTCTGCAGATCTGGGCAGCCCTGACCCTGGTCCTCAGTGCTCACTGAAGGAGTCTCACCTTGTACATGCAGGAAGAGAAGCAGGAGCCCACAGATCACAGCCTTCAACCAGCCAGGAAGTCTTTGCAGTTTCATGGTCGGCTCCTAGTCTGAGTCCGTGTTGCTACAGGATAGCTGTGTGTCATGGACAGAAAAGAGAATGTGTGGGCCTTGCGCAGTCAGGACGTTGGACCTACAGTCAAGGAGTAGAAACTCAGCAGGGCGGGCCAAAGTCCTTATTGTCGAAGAGGTGAAGGCCCGCCTGCAGGCAAAGCAATCTTTGTTCTTGCTCTTTGACCTCCTAGAAAGAGTTATCATGGCATCCAAAGCAGCTCTGTGATCTCAGGAGTCCTGTATGAAAAGTTAAATGAACTCAAACTGCGACGGATGTCCCTGTTCTCCATGATCAGATGCCAGGGGACAAAGAGAGGAGAAGCCACGGGGGCTCATCTGAGCAGGTAAATCCTGAAGATACCCCAGAAGGAGAGGAATCAGAATGTGACCATCCCTGAGATCTTAGGATCCACGCACCCTTCTGCACAGCTTGTGGCTGCTTCACGGAAGCACTGCAACTCTGGCACTTGTCAGTCAGATCCCCATTCACTCCGCCTCCACAATCTGTTTCCTCTTTCAGCAAACTCCTGCTGAAATCGACTTCCTAGTTCTTTATCTACTTGAAAAACACTTTCAATTTTTTCCTGTTTATTTAGTGTGTGTGTGTGTGTGTGTGTGTGAATGTCAGGGTATTCCTGTGGAAAACTGCCAGTGAGACCACCAGGAAGGTGGCCCTGGACTCATCCTCTGAAACTGGAAGGAAGCCCACAATGCAATGTTTTCTGTTACAAGGTGTCGGGGTCATGGTGTCCTCCACAGCAACAGAGCAGGGACTGTGACAGCTGGGGGAGGGTGGAGCCCGTGGGCTTTGTTACTCTCTGCACCTTCATCCAGACCCTGTGTTGGTAATTGCCAAGGCCACAGCAGGTGTGTGGGATGAAGACGCTCAGGTGCATTTCATGGAAGAAGCGGGGAGAGAGCCCAGGCGCAAGTGTGTGTGTGTGTGTGTGTGTGTGTGTGTGTGTTGGGGGGGAGCTGAGGCTCAAACTCCAATAAAGCTCCTGCATATCATTCCATAACATCTGACTTGGGAGCCATAAGGACAAGTGGTCAGAAAGATATGGAATCACTGAAACTCTTATACATGTATGGAGGAGATGCAAAATGATAGTCATAGAAGACAGGCTGTCACTTTAATTGAAAGTTAAACACACAGGACGGTGTTAGTGCACACCTTTAATCCTAGCACTTGAGGGGCAGAGGCAGGCAGATATCTGTGAGTTTGAGGTCAGCCTGGTGTAAAAGAACTAGTTCCAGGACAGGTTCCAAAGCTATAGAGAAACACTGCCTGAGAAATCCACCACCACCACCACCAACAACAACAACAAACCAAGCAAACAAAAAACCAAACAAAAAAAAACCCAAAACAATAAAAGCAAAAACAAAACAAAAAAGTGAAACACACCTGTGTTATATGACTCAGCAATTCTGCTCTCAGATCCTTAGCCAAATGGGAACAAAATATTGCTATCAAAAGCCTATGTTTGATATATTTATAAGAGCTTGGCTAAAAGTAATCGAAATTGGGTCACTGAGGTGCGCCTGGAATCACACTGTTAACCAAGGGACAATACCCTTGAATAACTTGTACCTCACAGAAGAACCAATCACAGATGATTTCTTTTCCATGATAGGATAGCCAGGGCCCTTATGTTTTAAAATTCTGTTGAGTTTTCAAACTGTTCAGCCACAAAGCAGTCAAGGGGTTGGCAGGGAGCAGAGACCAGGCAAGGATTAACATAAAGGATCATGAGCTAAATTTTTCCAGTGAAAGAATTATTTTCATCCTTCAAGTGTGGATTGTTGTTCACCTCATCCTCTTATGCAAATTTGCCAAGTTACTCTGGCAAAAGGTTAATTTGATTGTATAGAAATCATTTGATGATGAAGTTTTCCAATGGTAAGAGGGCTACATAGTGTCTAAAAACCCCTTGGCGAAGTGTTCTGTGCATCAGCAGAAGTGCACACCTCACAGAGATGTGTTTACAGCAGGAGCTCCTGTGGAAGTATCAAGCACAACTCCTCTGCCCAGCTGTAGAGGCCAGGTATAAGAGTATTCTCATTGCTCTCCTGCCTCCTGCTGGTCAGAGAGGGCATTGCAAGAGTCATCACTTGGCTGATGATGTTCCATTGGTTTAAAACAACAAATAAAGGAAAAACTGGTACCAGTTTTCCCAAGTCAGGGAATAGTAGCACACCACTGTAATCTCAAGACCCTAGACAAGAGGACTGTGTTTTGGACATGCTGGGCTATGAGGAAATTTTAGGACAATCAGTCCAACATACCCTTTTTTAAAATAAAAATATTTTCAAAATACACAGCATAAGGCATTCCCATCTGCCCCTAAGCTTGTTACTGTGCTCACTTGGGAGTCCATCTGCCCACATCCAGACATGTTGGAGAGCAACAGTACAAGAATTATGCAGGGAGCATTCCTTTAATCCCAGTGGTACACACCTTTAATCCCAGACCTAGAGAGGAATATAAAACGGAAGGAGACAGCCCTCAGTCTCAGTCTCATTCTGAGATTCTTGGAGGCAGGATGGACATTTTGGACTGAGGTAGAGGTAAGAGCCAGTGGCTGGGTGATTTGCTTTTCTGATCCTCAGGTTGAACCCCACTTTCTGTCTCTGAGTTTTTCTTAATCGTGTTTCACCCTTTGTGATAAAAGTCCTGAGGAACACACCTCAAAATAATAAAGGCAGTTTACAGCAAGTCCATAGCCAATGTCAACTTAAATGAAGTGAAAAATCAAAACAGTTCCACTAACATCAGAAACAAGGCAAGGTTGTCCACTGTCTCCTTACATATTTAATATAATACCTGAATTCTAAGCTAGAGCAATAAGACAACTTAAGGAAATCAAGGAGATATAAATTGAAAAGGAAGGAGCCTAAGTACTTATAGATGATGATGATATGATAGTATATATAAGCGACCTGAAAAATCATACCAGGAAACTCCTATAGCTGATAAACACTTTCAGCAAAGTAACAAAACATAAAATTAACTCACAAAAATCAGTCGCTCTCCTTTATGCAAAGTACAATTGGACTGGGAAAGAAATCAAGGATGGGCTGGAGAGATGTCTCAGAGGGTAAGAGCATTGCCTGCTCTTCCAAAGGTACTGAGTTCAATTCCTGGCAACCACATGGTGGCTCACAACCATCTGTAATGGGGTCTCCTCTTCTGGCGTACAGGCATACACACAGACAGAATATTGTATACATAATAAATAAATAAATTAAATAAATAAATATTTAAAAAAAGAAATCAAGGAAATATCTTTCTCAATAGTTTCAAATAATTTAAAATCTCTTAAAGCAACTCTAATCAAGCAAGTGAAAGACTTGTATGATTAAAAACCTCAAGTCACTGAAGAAAGAAACTGAAGAACATATCAAAAGATAGAAAGACCATGGTTTAATAGGATTAACTTAATAAACATGATCATTCTATGAAAAGAAGTCTGTAGATTCAGTGTACCTTCCTCCAAAATTCTGAGGCAATTCTTCACAGAACTTGAAAAGGGCAACTTCCAGCCTCATATGGAAACACACAAACACATACAAAATCCTCAAGATAACCATGGGGCTAACCTGGGCCCTCTGCACGTGTGTTGTGGGTCTGTGGCTTGGTTTTCTAGTGCAACTCCTGGCAGAGGGAGTGGGGGCTGCCTTTGACTCTGTTGCCTGCTCTTAGGACCCTTATCACCTGCTGGGTTGCCTAGTCCAGCCTTAGTTAGGAGAGGAGGCGCCTACTCTTGCTGCAACTTGATATCCTATGGCTAACTGATATACAAGGAAGATCTTCACTCTTTTGAAGGGAAGGGAGAGGGAGTGGATGGGGAAAGGGAGAGGTTAGGAGGAAGGACTGGGAGGAGAAAGAGAGGGAGGGATCTTGTGATCATACTGGGAAAAATAATTGATTGATTAACTTAAAAAAACTGAAGATAGCTAAAACAATCCTGAATAATAAAAGAACAGCTGGTGCTATCACCATTCCTGACTTCAAGTAGCACTGCAGAGCCATAGTAAGAAATAAGCATGGTATTGGCACAAAAAAGACATGTTGGTCAATAGAATTGAATTGATGACCCAGGCATAAGTCCACACACCTATGGACACCTGGTTTCTGACAAAGAGGGCAGAAGTGCACACTGGAAAAACACAGCATCTCCAGAAAATAGTGCTGGCCAAACTGGATGGTTGCAAGTAAAGAATGCGAATAGGTCCGTGATTATCATTCTGAATGAAACTTAACTCCCAGTGAATCAAAGATCTCAACCTAAAATCAGATGCATTGAAGCTGATAGAAGAGAAAGTGGCAAATAGCTTTGAACTCATTAGTACAGGTAAAGACATTTTTGGAGAGAACCCCATCAGCACAGGGACTAAGATCAACAATTAATAAAAAAGGACCTCCTGAAACTGAAAAGCTTCTTTAAATCAAGGGACACCATCAGTCATACACAGTGGCAACCTGGAAAATGGGACAATTTTTTTTTACCAACTCCACATCTGATGGGGAGTTAATATTCGAAATATTTACATAACTCAAGAAACTAGATATCAAGAAAACAAACAACCCTATTAAAAATGGGGTACAGATCTAAACAGATAATTTTCAATAGCGGAAACTAAATCAACAAAACAAGCGACAGCTCATGCTGGAGAGGATGTGAAGTAAGAGGGACACTCATCCGTTGCTGGTGGGAGTGCAAACTTGTACAACCACTATGAAAATCAGTGTAGCAGATCCTCGGGAAGCTGGCAATAGATCTACCTCAAGATTCAGCAATACCATTCCTGGGCATGTGCCCAAAAGAAGCTTCATCCTACCACAGACACACTTGCTCAACCATCTTCACTGCTGCTCTCCAGTCATAATAGTCAGAAGTTGGAAACAACCCAGACGTCCCTCAAAACACAAATGGATAAAGAAACTGGTACAGTTACAAAATAGATTATTACTCAGTTGTTCAAAGATATGACACCCTGGAATTTGCAGGCAAACGAATGAAAGTAGAAAAAAAAATTATCCCGAGTGTGGTATCCTAGATACTGGAAGGCAAATATTGTATATATTTGCTTATACATGAACATTAGCTGTTAAGTCAATGATAACCAAGCTACAATCTGTGGATCCACAGAGGATAGGAATAGAGCAAGGGACTAGAGGGAACAGAGTGCTCTCATTAGTAAAGGAAATGTAGTAGATAATTATGGAAGGATGCAGGGCTGGAATGGAAGGTTCAAGTGGTGGGGATCATTGGAGGGGGTTGAGGGAGGAAATATGGGGAGAGACAGCTAAAACTAAGGGGAATTTGAGGGAGAGTATGGTAATCTAATACATTAGATACTCCCTAATATAAATATATATATGTATATATATTTACCCATACAATCTCATATATATGTCATATATATATGAAAATGATCTAAACAAAATTGTCAAAATATGGGGGAGACAAAACCCCAGCTGACCTTCTTTTTTCATTAAATGAGGCTTCCAATACCAGAACTGGGTTACATCTAATTGAATTATTTGGCCAAAAATGTCTGTGGGAATCCCCAAAGAATCCAGGTCATTGCCAATACTATAGGGTACTCTCCCCAACCAAGCAAGGCCCACTGCTGAAGACAACACCTACACAGGTCATTGAGCTTGGAAAATTCCATCTGGTGCTTACATAGAGACTTCACAACTACATTCTAGTGTCTTTGGTACAAGAAGGTACTCTGCATGCATCCAAAGAGGAAATGTAAACACCAAACCAGCCACAAACCTTTTGATCAACAATGAGGGGGGGGGGGGCAATGAGAACAGGAGAATTCTGGGAAGAAGGAAGCCCAGTCTGCAGTTGTGATCCAGATGCAGAGGGAGCAAGATGTGACTGTCTCGCCCAAAAAAGTACCAAGCCATGTGGCTAACATAGACAAGAATAATGGGCTAATATAAGATGTAAGAATTACAGAAGAATGGTTAAGGAAGGTGTGGAACATATACACATTAGAGTTATACTCTGCGGTAAAAAACAATGACATCTTGAATTTTGCATGCAAATGGATAGAAATAGAAAATGCTTTACTGAGTGAGGTAACCCAGACCCAAAAAGAGGAATATGGTATGCACTCACTCATAAGTGGATTCTAGCCATAATTAAAGGACTTTGAGCCTATAATTCGTGGTCCTAGAGAAGCTAAATAAGAAGGTGAACCTAAAAAAAATCATATAGTTATCCTCCTGAATATTGGAAGTAGACAAGATTTCCAGGCAAAACTTGGGTGCACGGGGCAGTGGGGTGGTGGATGTAAGGGGAGATGGGTAGAGAGGGGGGAGAAGGGGCGGATTGGGGATGAGTGAGATGGAGGAAGGGTGGATAATGGAGCAGGGAAGTAAATATCTTAATTAAGGGAGCCTTTTTAGGGTTTGCAAGAGACTTGATTCTAGAGGGGTTCTCCGGTCCAAGGGGAGGTCCCCAGATTGTTCCTTGGGCAGCAGAGGAGAAGGTGCCTGAACTGGCCTTGTCCCATACCCACACTGATGAATATCTTGCATATCACCATAGAACCTTCAACTGGCGATGGATGGAGATAGAAACAGAGACCCACATTGGAGCACTGGACTTTGTTCCCAAGGTTCAAATGAGGAGCAGAAGGAGAGAGAACATGAGCAAGGAAGTCAGGACCACGAGGGGTGCGTCCACCCACTGAGACGGTGGGACTGATCTAATGGGAGCTCACCAAGGCCAGCTGGACTGGGAGTGATGGAGCATGTGACCAAAATGGACACTCTGAACGTGGCTGGCAATGAAGACTGACTGAGAAGCCAAGAACAATGGCACTGGGTTTTTTATTCTACTGCATGAACTGACTTTGTGGGAGCCTGGTTTGTTTGGATGCTCACCTTTATAGACCTGGATGGAGGGGTGAGGACCTTGGACTTCCCACGAGGCAGGGAACCCTGACTGCTCTTAGGACTAAAGCGGGAGGGGGAGGTGGGGATGGGGAGGGAAAAGGGAGGCAGGGAGGAGGTGGAAATTTTTAATAAATAAAAAAAAAGAATTAGTTAATAAGAAAAGCCTGAGCTACAAGGCCAACAAGTTTCTAATTGTGGAGGGCCGCAACCACATTCTCCATTGCTTCAAGGGACAAAAGGTCGAGATTGACCTCTGTGACCTCAAGGTGTGGTGGTACACGCCTTTAGTCCTGATGCCTGGGAAGCAGAGGCAGATTGACCTCTGTGACCTCAAGGTGTGGTAGTACATACCTTTGGTCCCAATGCCTGGGAGGCAGAGACAGGCAGATCTCTGTGAGTTCAAGGTGTTGTAGCACACGCCTTTAATCCCAGCGCATGTGCTTGGTAACTTCCTACTGCTGCATCCCTGCCTACTTCTGAGGCATCATCTGGGATAATGGGCAGCGGACCAATCCAAGAGTGACACGTCAGAAGCGAGGACTGTTTCCTTTATAAGGGCTGGGTTCCCCTCAGTCTGGGTCTCCGCTTTGGAAGCTGATGCTCTCCCTCTCAAGACTCATTAAAGCTTTACTGCAGAAGAATCCTAAGTGCCCCACATTGTTCTTGCTGGCGAGATGGTAGCGCAGGACATCTAATAATGTAGAACTCTGTGTATTTGTTTAGGACTAAACGGCCGTAGGACCAGGTGGAACAGAAACCTCTGTCAATACTCTACCACTGAACTACATTCCCAGAACCTTGGGGGTGGTATTTACTCTTTGCTAATTTCATGTCTGAACACAATGTGTTCAGATCTTGAACTCCATTAGTTGTGCCATCTGCCCTGTTGAAGACACAAGGTTCTATCTTTCGCATAGAGAGTTAGCCCTCACCACATAGCACATAGGCTGGTTTGCTCATGGTCTCCAAAACCATGAATGCACTTCTATTGTTTATAAACCATGTATGTTATGATACATACATGTTCACATATGTATATAGCATATACACTATTGAGTTGTTATATATGTATGATGTATATATATCCTTAGCTCCGGAGATCACCAAACCCTCTTGCTTTAGCCTTTCAAGGAACTGAGCCACAGGCATCTATCCCAGGAATGAATTAGTTAGCAGCTTGAACTGATGAAGACAGCAGGGCTGAGGCTCATCAGAAGTCTTCTAAGTCATTTGTAGATATGGGAAAGTTGGTGGTTGGTAAGAAATGGACATGGAAATTTGACATTCAACAGTCAATGTAGACAATGTAGACAATGACCCCAAAGCTTCTAAAGAGGGGACAGAGAATTGGATCCAGGATCTTACATGTGTCAGACAAGTGCTCTACCTCTGAGCTGTAGTCCCAGAACCTTGGGATTTTTTTAAGTTTTTTGGTAATTTCATACATGAATACAATGTGTCAAATCATCCTTGCCTCCATCACTCCTAAGATGCCTCAGACCCTGCAACCACATTTTCCTTTCAGTATTTCTTTTTATTCTTCCTTATCCTCCTCCTCCTTCTCCTCCTCCTCCTTCTTATTCTTTTCACTGAATTGAATCAGATTTTTTAAATCTTTTTTTGTACTAGGCAGAGCTTCTCTGTGTAGACCCGGCTGTCCTGGAACTCATGCTATAGACCAGGCTGGCCTCAACTCAGAGATCCACTTATCTCTGCTTCTCCAGTACTGAGACTAAAGGTGTGTGCCATTTTTGTAGTTGTTATGTGGAGACAGACTACAGTTAAATTTTCCAGCCTAGCCTGGAGTTTTTTCTATAGTTCAGGAAGGTCTTAACTTGTGTATCCTGGCCTCAGTCCTTTGAGTAGCTACGATTGAAAGCCTATGTCATCTGATCTGACTTTATTTTACTTTTTATGGTGCTGAGCATCACACCCATAGTCTTGCACATAGAGAAAGCCTTCTACTCATGCTGCGTCTCTAGTCTTGGAACTTCTTTGATTGTTTAACACATGAGTCTCATGACTTAGCAATTCTGCTCTAGGTTGTAAATCCAAAAAAAATGAATACATGTGATCACAGGAAATCATGTTTGAGAATCAGCTTTATTAAAACCCAAATAAAGGAAGAGAGGCCCATGTCTATAATTCAGCCACTCAGGAAGCCAAGCAGTGTAATCATGAGTTCAGGGCCCACCTGGCCTACATAGAGACCTTGTCTCAAAAAAGAAGAGCAAATTAGCAAGTGAAATGGTTGTGCATGATTGGGTGAGTGGATAGAGTGTAGTGTGCACACTTGAATAATATTCCACAATGAAAGGAAATGAAAGCATTATTCGAAGGGACACAGCCAGTCACAAATATTTATACTGGATTGGAGACAAGCCCCAACATAGCAACATAAAATAATGCCATGTTTACTTTGAAACAGGGTCAAAGGTAGTGAACGAGAGCAAAGGGGCCTGAGGAAAGTCCTTCGGGAAGTAGCGGGGACTGATCTAGATCTGATGTGGTGGCAGTTGTACTTGAGAATTTTCTCAGACTTTCTAAACCATAGAAAGAGGCTCCAAATCAACCCAAGCAGACACAGGAAGTTACCACAAGGCAAGATTTAATGCAGGGCAACAAAAAGAAGAGGGGAAAGAGGAGAGGAGGCTGATAGATCAGGGCCGCAGGACAGACTCAGAAGCTGAACTGCTGCCCTGAATGGCAGCTGAAGCAAGTATTTAAGCACAAAACTCACAAACATTTGTTGCTAAGTTACAGTTACAATCTTCACCAATCAGGACCTAGGGATTAGGGGCTTCCTCGAATATTCCATCATTGTAAACCGACATACAATGTAAGCCTTTTGGTTCAACCAATCAGATTCATTTGTTCCTTCTGTTGTTAGAAACAGCCGTAATGTTTCTAGAGAACTGAAAATGCATAACAACTATTTCTATGGCTTAAGGAAGAGCTAGGTCAGCTATTGGAAGATTCCCAGTTCCCCTAGGGCTTGGGAACCTGAACTTTGTTTCACCCTGTAGGTAAAATGAAGCCTGAAGTCAAAATGTTAGTGCTTAGGACAAGGTGCTTTTTGCCTGTTCCCAGCAATACCTAAAAGAGATGACCGTAGTTCACGGGTAGAGCACTTGACTAACACACACAAGTCCTAAGATCAAGCCCTAGCCCCACAAAAACAATCGACACTCATGCCACTTAAAATGAGATAATTATTCAAAGTCTAGAACAGATTCTGGCTCCCTATTGGAAGTTTAGTGTGAATGTGCAGAACTGAAAAGCAGAGGTAAGCTAGCAGTAGGAACGCCAATAAACGTTCTACAAATAGAACAGAAACAACCTGCATGGTCAGTCTCACTAAGAGGAAAATCTTCCCTGTCCCCAGTTCAAGTCAGCAGGGACTTATGTTGTCTTTGGAAAGGCCCTGTTTACACATTCTACCAGCAGAGGGCACAAGATAAAATCCCTGAGACCTCCAGCCAGAGACCTGTTTCTCACCACACAGCAAATCGGTGGGCATCTTGACCCTGGATTTCTCAGTGTACAAAACTGTGTGTGTTTTACGGTTTGTAAGTTACTGAGGTTATGGTTTTTTGTTTTGTTTCTGAGATGTGGGTCTTGTTATGGTGCCCTGGTCTTATATAATCCTCCTGTATCAGCCTTCAAACATCTGAGGACACAGACTAAGAGCACAGTCTGTAGCTTATTGTCTATTGGGAGGATCATTCTCAGAAAGGACAAGGGATTTTAACAAAACCAGTCTCCTGCACCCAACAGTCCCTAAAGCTTCTGCTTCGCCGAAGAGGGTTTGAGGCTTGGAGAAGAGGAGAGTGAGGATGGGGTTAGAAGATGATGGGAGGGATGGAGGAAGGAAGGAAGGTTGGAAGAAAAAAGGGAGGGAGGAAATTAACTACTAAGGACGTGAGTCCCAGTGAAGTGTTAGTGTAGATGGGGGCCCTTTAGGACTCACATATCCATACTGTTACTGGAAAATTTATTGAGTCTAATAAAAGTTTGTCCAGCCATATAAGGAATAATACACAGAGGGTTTGCAATACAAATCTGAAAGGAAAAAATGCTATGGTTAGAAATGCTTGTGTGAGTGTTGAAACAGGTGAAAATCAATAAATGGATCGCCTAACCTCAGGATGACCTCATCTGCCCTCAACCCTATGCGTCTTTGCTGTCACAGAGCTCTGAGTGATTGTCCTGAACCCCTTAAGCTCCAGGATCTTCTGGGGCAGAGTCTTCATCCAGAACTGCAGCCTTTGGCCCACAGGGCTCAGTCAGCAGCAGGGTGGATGTTCATCTGCAGCTTCTGCTCATCATGGACCTACTCCAGCCAGTTGGGCAGGCCCTCACTGTTGGGGTTCCTCTTGATATTCTACCCAGTAGAGAATGGTAAGGTCACTCTCATCCAAAGCCTCATCCCTTGATTTGGGTCAGAGCAGTGGATAAGCAGGCCAAGGGTCAGAGGGGACAGATGGACTGGTGTACTGATATTGAATACGAGTGTCATCCATCATTGCTGTCTTCATATGAAGCAAGGGAAGCTGTCTAAGTTTGTGTCTCCCTCTCAGAGGAGAAATCTAAAGAACAGTACCACAATACTGTAACTCACCCACCAAGCCTCTGTGGGATGAGCAGTAACTGAAAGCCATCTCTCACACCACTCCATGGCTCAGGGGGCTCATGGGGAGAAAAGCGTAGTGGTCCCACAGGTGGCTTGGCAAAGGGAATTCCCAGGAAGGTGTAGAGACCAAGTTCACCGTCTTTCACATGGACGAGGCTTCCTCTCACCTGCCCTGTGTGTGTGTTCCTGATGGGGCTGGCTGAGTCCTGGCCTGTAGTTGGAGAGAAGCCATCGGTTGTCACCACATTGGGGAATTCCTACCTCACTGTGGTACATGGGGAAGGTAAGCTGGGTCCTCTCAGTTCAGCCATGGGATGTGGTGATGAGGGATTCTAGATGACTTAGGGCCAGAAACCTTGTCCTTTGGCCATCTTGAAAATTGACAACAAGGTGACAGATTCAGAGCAGCTTGGCATTATGAAGGATTTATTGTCACCATCCAAGGTCAGTAGGAGCTCTAGCCACAACCACATGTAGAGGAAGGACGTCCCTCCTGCTCTTCTGTCCCTGCTGGCTCCTCAGTACAAGGTAACCCTACACATCTCTGACCCTCTTTGTACCACAGGGCCCATCCTGTGGACTTCAGTGGGGGCACTAAGGGGTGCACATATTCATTTTCATCTGTCATCTCTACCAGTTCCTCCCTCCCTGGTGTTTCCCTCCCACGAGCTAAGCCTCCGACTCTGCAGAAATGGGCAGCTCTGACCCTGGTCTCTCTGCTCACTTAGACAGTCTCACCATGCACGTGGAGGAGGAGAAGCAGGAGCCCACAGGCTACAGCAAACAGCCAGCCAGGAAGCCTATCGAGTGGCATGTTGAATGCCAGGGCTAAGTCTGTGCTGCTACAAGATGACAGTCTCTCAGCGACAGGAAGCAGAACAGGTAGGCTTTGCCCGGGCAGGAATTTATACCTCTCGGGGTGTGGGTGTGGAAATTTGGTTGAGTGGGACAAAGTTCTTATTGCGGCACAACTGATAAGGCAGAAGCCAACAGGGAACCAATAGCCAGCAGGCAGGGCAAAGGCAACTGTGCAGTTTCTTCTCCTTTCTTGACCTGTTGGATAGACATGGCACGGCATCTGGAGTCCTGGAATCAGGATCCCTGATCTGAACATGGAGTCACCATAATCCCTGGCCCTTTTACTTGCTAACCCAGTGTGGTGTGGGAGTGAAGGTCAGGGATCAGAAAGTTAACAGGAGAAGCCACGGGGAACACACACAAGATGTCTCAGATGGAGAGAAATGAGAGGGCAGGAGCTCTAAGTGTGACCTCATCCTCATGACACCCCTGTATTGCTAAGACTCGTAGAGCAGTGAGTCCACCTTCATGGATCCACGTCAATATGGTGATTTTGGGATCTGCAGGTACTCTCCCTGTTCAGGTCTTGGCAGTTTCTTTGAAAGACACTGAATCCTGGCTCTTTTGCCTCCACCTCCATAAGGTGGGTACTCACATCATCGCCAGCTCCTGCTGAGATCAACTTCTCAGCCATTTATTTAGTCACTTGACAAACATTTGACTGTGTATTCTTTTCCTACATTTACTCATGTATCGTGTGCCTGTATGTATGTATCCATGTGTGCGCTCAAATCCATCATGTGCGTGTCAGAAGAAAAGTTTAGTAGTCAGCTCTCTCTTTCCACCATAGGGCTCCAGGGACACAACTTAGGCTATTATGCTTGGCAGCAAAGCCCCATAACTGGCTAAGCCACTGGCCAGCCCTCACCTGACATTTGATGGGGTGCCCAAGCATACAAGTCTGGAAGGAGGAGTCTCAGAATCACAAGAATACTAGTAAGCTGCAGCATCCAGGAGTTAACACCTAGCTACACCTGACTTCCCGGAAAATGGTGTGGGAGCCAACTTTGAATAGTTTTGTTTTTAATTATTTATTTTTTAAAAAACAATCTTTTCTAATTTTACATACCAATCCCTCCCCTTTTCCTGCTCCCCCCACCTCCCCTGCCCTCAAGCCCCCCTCACTCTCAGAGGGTAAGGCTTTCTTCCCATGGGGAGTTGACAAAGTCTAGCACATCACTTTGAGGCAGGACCAAGACCCTTCCCCCTATATCTAGGCTGAGCAATGTATTCCTACAAAGAGAATGGGCTCTAAAAAGCCAATCAAGCACTAGGGATAAATCCTGGAGTCCCACTGCTCCACAGACTGCCCCAGCCACACAACTGTCACCCAAATTCCAAGGGACAAGTTTGACCTATGCAGGTCCCCCTCCCATCAGTTCAGAGTCAGTGAGTTCCCACTAGCTCAGATCAGGTGTTTCTGTGGATTTTCCCATCATGGTCTTGACCCCTTTGCTCATATTATCACTCCTTCTTCTCTTCAATTGGACTCTGGGAGCTCGGCCCAGTGCTAGCTGTGGATCTCTGTATCTGCTTCCATCAGTTGCTGGATGAAGTTTCTATGAAGACAATAAAGATAGTCATCAATCTGATTACAGGAGAAGGCCAATTCAGGTATCCTCTCCACTATTGCTTAGGGTCCTAGCTGGGATCATCCTTGTGGATTCCTGGGAATTTCCTTAGTGCCTAGTTTCTTGCTAACCCCATAATTGCTCCCTCAATCAAGAAATCATTTTCCTTGTTCTCTCTCTCTCTCTCTCTCTCTCTCTCTCTCTCTCTCTCTCTCCTTCCACCTCAGTCACTGTTTTCCCTCATGTTCTCCTCCCCGTTCCCTTCTTACCTTACAAGTTTGCACTCCCACAAGCAATGGATGAGTGTTCCCCTTACTCCACATCTTTTCCAGTATAAGCTATCATTGGTGATTTTGTTCTTAGCCATTCTGACAGGTGTAGGAGGTATCTCAGAGTCATTTTATTTTTATTTCTCTGATAGCTAAGGATGTTGAGCATTTCCTTAAGTATCTTTCAGCCATTTGAGATTCTTTTGTTGGGAATTCTCTGTTTAGATCTGTACCCCAACTTTAATTGGATTGTTTGGTATTTTGATGTCTAGTTTCTTGAGTCCTATATATATTTTGGAGATCAGTCCTCTGTCTAATGTGGAGTTGGTGAAGAACTTTTCCCATTCAGTAGGCTGCTGTTTTGTCTTATTTTTGTGTCCATTCTGTTAGCCTGTGTCTTTTTTTACCTTTTTTATTAAAAATTCTTTAATATGATATTTTCCCATTTTACATAGCTACCTCTATTCCCACTCCCCAGTCCTCCCACTTTACCCTTCCCTCCATCAGCCTGTATCTTTTTATAGATAAATTTAGTCCATTGATATTAAGAGATATTAATGACCAGTGATAGTTAATTCCCACTATTTTTGGTGGTAGTATTTGTGTGTTTCTATTTGAGGGGGGGTTGCTGGTGTGAGGTTATCTATTGTCTTTGTTTTGTGGGTGCTATAACTTATTTGGGCGGAAGGCTTACTTCTAGTACTTTCTGTAAGGTTAGATTTATGAATAGGCAGTGTTTGAATCTGGTTTTGTCATGGGATATCTTGTTTTCTCTATCTATGGTGATTGAAAACTTTGCTGGGTATAGTAGTCTGGGCTTACATCTGTGGTCTTCTAGTGTCTGCAGTATATCTGTCCAGGACCTTCTTGTTCTCAGAGTTTCCATTGAGAAGTTGGGTGTAATTCTGATAAGTTTGCCTTTATATGTTACTTGACCTTTTTCCTTTGCAGCTCTTAGTATTCTTGCTTTATTCTGTATATTTAGTGTTTTAATTAATATATGGGGGAATGCTTTTTGGTCTAGTCTAATTGGTGTTCTGTAAGCTTCTTGTACCTTCATAGACATGTCCTTTTATAGTTTGAGAAGGTTTTCTTCTATGGTCATATTTTCTATGACTTTGAGCTGGAGTTCTCCTTCTTTTCCATTATTCTTAGGTTTGGTCTTTTCATGGTGTCCCAGATTTCCTGAATGCTTTGTCTTAAGAATTTGTTGGACTTAACGTTTTCTTTGACTGATGAACCCATTTCCACTATCGTGTCTTCAGCTCCTGAGATTCTCTCTTCCATCTTTTGTATTCTGTTGGTTATGCTTGCACCTGTAGTTCCTGTTCATCTACCCAGTTTTTTCATTTCCAGAATTCCCTCAGTTTGTGTTTTCTTTATTGTCTGTATTTCGGTTCTCAAGTCTTGAACTGTTTGAATTATAAGCTTCTCCTGTTTAATTGTTTTTTTTTCTTGGCTTTCTTGAAGAGATTTATTGATTTCTTCCAATTTTTGTTTGTATTTTCTTCCATTTCTTTAAGGGATTTTTTCATTTCCTCCTTAAGGGCCTCTATCATCTTCATAAAGTTATAGTTAAGTTAATTTTTTTCTGTTTCTTCTGGGTTAGGATGTTCAGGTCTTCCTCCTGTAGGATCTCTAGGTTCTGGTGCTGCCATATTGTTCTTTATGTTGTTGAATGTGTTCTTGCTTTGGCACCTACCCATCGCTTCCTCCAATTTCTACAGGAAGTATCTTTGTCTCTTTATCCAATCTTTGCAGCTGGTGTCTCTGTCTCAGGGATCCTGTCTTGGACTAATCATTACAATTGCTGTCTGTCTTAGGGAGCTGCTTTTGGTCCACTCTGTTCAGTCACTCTCTGCATCTTAGGGAGGCACTGAGGTCTCTGGGGATGGATTTGGGAGTGGAGTGGGCCCTCTTGGTCCACCCTATGCAGTCCCAGTATGTGTCCCAGAGAGCTGCTGAGGTCAAGGTGGATGTGTGTGTTTAGGGGTGGAGTGGGACTTTTAGGTTACAGAGTCCAATCCAGTGTGGGGGTGTTAGGGAAGCCAGGAGGCTTTCCTGCTGGCTCCCCTTGGATAGTCTTTAGTCTAACTGAGATTGGTCTTGGCTCTACGGTTCCAGCCCTGGATAGTTTAGGGATCCAGGACCTGGCACTATATGACTTCCTTCACATACGTGGTTTCTCCTGCCTCCTCTTTAATATAGTATCATGCCTCCAATGCATACTTGTCCAATCTGTGATGCATGGCTCTCTTAAGAGACAGCTTCCTGGTTTGTGCTGGCAGCATGAATGTTTTTTTTTTTTTTAGAGGTCTTGCTATGGAACACTTGGATGGGGTTTGTGGGCAGCATTTTACAAGCTGCTTGATGGCATTGTACACTTGCTGCATCCCTAGAGTTGGGGTACCGAGCTTGAGTCCCAGAGTTGTCAGTGAATGTTCCTCCGCTGTGTTGGAAAGCCAAATGGGCAGAGCTAACTCCCTCGGCTTTGGTCCTAGCCAAGACCCCTTAGCATTTTGAAAACTCTCCTGGTCAGAAAATGATTACAGATACACAATAAAGACAGATTCAAACAGAAAGGCCTCTAAATGGTTCACAAAGTGTTTGATAAATATGCATAAGCTTGAGAAAGAGAGGATAAAGAATAGACAGAGTCATAGATTAAAAGATAATTTAAAGATAATAAATTAAGGTTCTTAAGATTAAATAGAGTAATAAAAATTATATTAAGCCATGTAAAATAGAAAATACACAGAGAGTCTGAATTATGTATAATATTGTGACTTATTTGAACTTTTTCACTGTTAATGAGCTAACTGAAGATAGACATTTGATTGTGGGGCTGCTAAGCTAAACCAAGTAAAAGGTATCTTAACTTCAAAATTTGGGTCTAAGGATATGTCGCTCTGGAAAAGAGGTTGTGCTTTTGTTTGCACAGAAAATGAAAGCTCTGGATTTCTTCCAGGTTGCTATGGTTTGAACAGCAAGACCACCTGAGAGGTCTCCAATGGGAGTGATCAGGTGACCCAACATCCAGAACAGCTTCCAGGATACTGGCTGAGATGGACTAACTGCATGAAATACCACAGTCAAGATCTAACCATAATTCTAAATTTTCTCAGGATCTCCATAAGATTACCAGTGCCCCCCGGTCGTCAGGAAGTGGTCGAGAAAACTACAACCAAATTCCCAAAATATTGTTTATAAATGTTCATTTTAATTTAAATGGGGTTATAAATGATTAATGATCATAGCTAATATCTTTCTAAAGAAAAAAGGGGGATATGATATAGAAATGATAAAAAGGTAGATTATCAAATCTACTTTAATTCAAAAAACAGTTGTAATCTCAAACTTATGGTATACACACAGCAGTACAAACATGTTTATGTATAATTATTGATAAGTGGTGACCCCATATCAAATGGGTTATTTTTGGAATCCTAAGCTCACACACTCCTCCTCTCTCTGCCTTCCAAGTAGCTGGGCCACAACCATCTGCATCAGCACAGAGCTCACAGCTTAAGATGATTTTGCTACAGCAGCTGTATTAGGCAGAGTTCCTGAAAGGAGTAGGAGAGATAGAATGTGCATATGTTGTAAAGGGGATGTACTAGGATGGCTGACTTACATGAGAAGGCCTGGGTGCTCTAAAGGTAGCCATCTGC
The DNA here is from genome assembly GCF_982192425.1 of Myodes glareolus. Lineage (NCBI taxonomy): Eukaryota > Metazoa > Chordata > Mammalia > Rodentia > Cricetidae > Myodes > Myodes glareolus. The sequence continues at coordinate 36,615,319 of NC_142047.1, forward strand.
ACCCTGGAGAGACTCGGGACACTGGTAGCTGCTGAGTCCATGAAGCTCAGTGCCCCAGCAGTTCCCATCTGGCATTGAAGACTTGGAAGATTCCTTGAGAGTCTCTAGTCTTCAACGCTCATCGGAAGGCTGAAGAAACTGGAGTCTGATGGCATTGATGGATTAAGGTAGCATCGGCAGCACAGCCAGTTAGATGCATTCACCAGGAAGAGGCAGAGGCAGGAAGGTAAGGAACACTGCTGTCCACGTGGGCCTCCTTATGTCTGGGACACGCTGTGGAGGGGGCTTTTCTCTTCCAGCCAGTCCTTTCTGGAAATGCTCTTCAAGATCTACCCAAAAGTGTGTCTCTTAGTTGAGCCCAGATGCTATGAAGTTGGGAATCCTTTTACTGTTTCACTGACACCCACCCTGGGTTATGCCCTCCTCGGTGGAAGCAGGCTGATCCATGGTTGGGCATGGATCAGGACCCATATTGGAATTGTGGTAGACTGAGGAAAAACATAAGCATACCCTCTCCCATGGGCTAGTTGGGGGGTGGGTGACTGCCATTGGAGGGAGAAAGAATCTCTCATTCTCACCAGGGGAAGGGATATGTTCCTTAGCAGAGATGCCCAGTGCTTGTAAGCTGGGCTGAACCCCTTGTCATCATACCTGAGAAAGTTCATATGGAAAAGGACCTCTGTTGAAGCCAGATAAGGATCTCTTCTAGCCTCTGTTGAGGTAGTCCTGGCCAACAGCTCCTTAAGAGCTCTGTGGGTTCTCTCCACAATGGCTTGTCTCTGTGGATTGTAGGGTATGCCAGTGGTGTAGGAAATCTTCCAAGAGCCCAGAAAGTCAATGAATTGTTGACAGGAATAGGCAGGAGGAGTATACTTGCAGACATATAGATATTAAAAATGCAATAATAGACTACTGAATATATGTCTAATCTACCTATCATCTATTTATCATCTATCTACCTACCGATGCACCTATCTACTATTGATCAATCATCTGCCTATCTACATCTATCTAACTATCTATCATCTATTTTACCTATCAGTCTATCAATATATACTTAAGTTGCTTAGCCAAAGAAAGGTACTAAGGAATCTAAAATAAGTAAGGGAAAAAATAGAATTTGGGGGAGATGGCAGAGTTTTAACAACAATAGTTGAGTTTTGACAACAGTAGTTCTTGAATTTTTGGTTTTCTTCTGTCCCACACCAGGTGGCTCTTCTGATATGAGACAGAAACTCTGAATTTTTCTTCTAACAACATGCTTGGACTTTGAGAAGGAAAGAGCCACACTCCAACTCCAATGCTAGCTTTGATTTTTAATTGAGTCAGAACTACAACTTTCTGAGAAGTAAAGAGATACAGATGTTTAGGTAGTGAGATCTAATATGTGACAGGTACCAGCGCTCAGTCCACTGAGTTTCTATTGGAATCTGAAAAGGTCAGCATGCCCTGAGAGACGGGAGTGGAGGCGGGGACTGCGGGGCTGTATCTTTATTGGAAGTGTAGGGAGCCCTGATCAGATCTTGTTTTTGAGCAAGCGATTGGCAATTAGTTTGATATTGTATCCAAAATAATAGTATCTGATAAACCATTCAGCCCAGGGATGTCCAGGAGATGAGTCAGTCTTGTCCAGTTAATTCCCAAAGGTATTTTCCTAAGAAAGAAGATGGACAATGCTCCAACTAAAGGCATGTCTCCAATGTACGGCTCCAGGATCACACACATTGTCCCATGAACTTGAACACTTTTCACATACCAGTTTTACAAAAATACTGTTTGATCTCCAAATCAATCTCACAATTTCCTGCAAAAATAATCTGAAAGTCCAGAATAATTTGTCTTTTGTTCATATTTTTAGCATAAACCTTAGCACCATTGACTCTGAGAGGTTGCTGACCCACGTTTACTTTTGTGAAGCTGGAGGTGCTGAGGGGGGCATTTGCTCCCCACACAGCTGGTTCTAGGGTTTCTCAAAAGAGCTTCTCTATAAATTGACAAATAAAGGGCCTCATGTGCTTTTCCATCTTATTTAGCCACTCTGCTCTTTCCGTGTCAGGACAATGAACCCAGGGGGGCAGATTACAGGCATGCACTCCCAGGTGCCCAGCTCGTCCCTTGTCCTCCAAGAGTGCCAGTGACCAGTACAGGTGGCTGGCCTTGAGGACACGGCTTCAGCGGCACCAGCGAGAAGCCCAAGTGCCAGCAGCGCCCAACTGAACAACAGCCCCAGGTAGCCAAGAGCGTACACTGACCACAGCAGCATGAAGCTGTGGCCACTGCTGCATCCACCCAGCAGCTGCTGAGAGTCAAAGGAGACCAGAAACTCTGAGGACACAGTACAGTAGACAGTTATGCCCTCACTCTGTGGGCCAGGCCCCAGCTCCCACTGCTTGGACCACCTGCTGAAGTTCCTGTGGGCCTTGCTGAAGCTGCAGGCATCCCAGACGGCTCTGGTGGGCTCAGACCCTCCTGCGGTGGCCCAGACATTGGACCTGGGACCCAAGCTTTACCAGCAACGTGCTGCTGTTCCTGGGCAGGCTGTTGAAGCCCAAGGAGGGGGAGGGGCAGGCAAGCCTTCCATGCACTACTGTGAGGTCTGCAAGGTGAGCTGTGCAGGGCAGCAGACCTATCAGGACCACCTGGAAGATGCAGCCCGCTCAGATACCAGGTACACAGTGCAGCGGAGGTCTGAGGGGGGCCCAGAACCTTCTCTGCGGTCTAGTTGCACACCAGGCTAGAGAAGACTGTTACCTCGGAGTGTCACCTACACCTGAGGCTCAGACAGCAAGCACCCTGAGACCTCAGTCAAGCAGGAAGTTCACACCAGTCACAGCTCACACACCTCAGGCCTGGCCAGCACTGGCCTCCAGGCCCTCATCTCCCATGCCTCCGTGCAGCTCACTTCTCTGTGCGGAGGTTAATGTGTCACTCCCACAGATGACAGGTCATTCCACCCTGCCTGTCAAAACCCCTCTGAGAGGGACAACTGGTGATCAACAGTCAATAGGATTGGGAAATTGTGTCGGATCCTTATATCTGGTGGCAAGTGGGGACTGTCTGTGGTTCCTTAGGCCACAGCTGTATGCCCACACAATGTCTCCAGATGAGGGATGACATTCAGAAGATGATCCTTGGTTTCGCCTCCTGGGAGGTCAGCCCTTATATGGAGATGCCAGGAAAACCAAAACAGAAAAAAAAATGTGCCCTCCTAACAGGATGGGCAGACAAACATGACAGACAACACAAAGAGAAGGGTGGGGGTCTCAGCGCTTATCCACTGAAGGGACCCAGGGGCCTTTCCAAAGAAGGAAAGGGTGGGGGTCCCAACGCTTAGCCACCAAAGGGACCAAGGACCCCAAAATATATACCACCTTGATGGTGCTGTACAGACCACAAGAGAAGAGAGGAAGATGACTAGAGCCTGTTCTGGGCAAGACATAAAAATTACAATGACAGGGAGGGGTAAGTGTATTGTTCCTGACCGCCACACAAGGCCGGTTAGGGAACACACAATATTCCCGCCACCCTTATCTCCCTGACTACTCCAAAGGGGCAGCTTCCCCAGCTAATCCCTCTCTCCTGTTACGCCATCCCAGCTTTCTGCCTGGAACCCATACCCTCCCCTCTCCTTTTTTCGGGGCTTAAATTCCTCCATCTCAGCCGGGGTGGGCACCGCGGGCCAGGTTAGGCGGTGAGTGCAAAGGGACTGGAGTCCCTTTGTTCTGAGAGCTGGCCTGCAGCAAGCTAAGACTGCAGGCAGGGGCACCTCTGACCAGCGAGGGGCTCTGATCCTGTGGAGGGGTAAGTGTATTGTTCCTGACCGCCACACAAGGCCGGTTAGGGAACACACAATATTCCCGCCACCCTCATCTCCCTGGCTACTCCAAAGGGGCAGCTTCCCCCAGCTAATCCCTCCCTCCTGCTACGCCATCCCAGCTTTCTGCCTGGTACCCATACCCTCCCCTCTCCTTTTTTCGGGGCTTAAATTCCTCCATCTCAGCCGGGGTGGGCACCGCGGGCCAGGTCAGTAGGTGAGTGCAAAGGAACTGGAGTCCCTTTGTTCCGATAGCCGGCCTGCAGCAAGCCAAGACTGCAGGCAGGGGCACCTCTGACCAGCGAGGGGCTCTGATCCTGTGGAGGGGTAAGTGTATTGTTCCTGACCGCCACACAAGGCCGGTTAGGGAACACACAATATTCCCGCCACCCTTATCTCCCTGACTCCTCCAAAGGGGCAGCTTCCCCAGCTAATCCCTCTCTCCTGCTACGCCATCCCAGCTTTCTGCCTGGAACCCATACCCTCCCCTCTCCCTTTTTCGGGGCTTAAATTCCTCCATCTCAGCCGGGGTGGGCACCGCAGGACGTACAGGCGGTGAGTGCAAAGGGACGAAAATCCCTTTGTTCTAATAGCCTGCCTGCAGCAAGCTAAGGCTGCAGGCAAAGTGATTCCTGGATAGCAAGGGGCACTAATCCAGTAGCAAAAGACCCAGTGGAGGGAAGAGCCATTGGAGAGCATCTGAAGGAAGAGATGGGCAGGCGCCAAGGCAAGAATTCCTCCAACAATCTGAAAAACAACACGAAAACACCAGATCCCAGCGATCTTATGACAGAAGGACTTGAACACCCTATACCGGAAGAAGTGAAAAACAGAGTCATTATAAAAGCAATAGAGTCTCTTAAACAGGGTATGAATAACTCACTCAAAGAAATAGAAGACAAATATAACAAAAAGATGGAAGAAATGAGTAAAGAAATGGAAGACAAATATAACAAAAAGTTTGAAGAAATAAGTAAATTCGTAAATGATACCCTGGGAAACCAAGAAAAAACAATCAAACAGGTAATGGAATCCGTTCAAGAATTGAAAACTGAAATGGAGGCAGTGAAGAAAACACAAACCGAGGACCGGCAGGATATGGAAAATCTAGGTAAACAAACAGAGACTTCAGGAACAAGCATAACCAATAGAATACAAGAGATAGAAGAACGAATCTCAGATTATGAAGACACCATAGAGAAAATAAATGCCCTGACCAAAGAAAACAGCAAATCCAACAAATTCTCATCACAAAACATTCAGGAAATATGGGACATAATAAAAAAACCAAATCTAAGAATAATAGGAGTAGAAGAAGGAGAAGAATTGCAGACCAAAGGTCCAGAAAATATATTCAACAAAATTATAGAAGAAAACTTTCCCATCCTAAAGAGTGATATTCCTATGAAGGTGCAAGAAGCATACAGAACACCGAATAGACTGGATCAGAAAAAAACATCCCCTCGCCATATAATAATCAAAACACAAAGCATTCAGATTAAAGAAAGGATATTAAGAGCTGCAAAGGAAAAAGGTCAAGTAACCTATAAAGGTAAACCTATCAGACTTACACCAGACTTCTCTATAGAAACCATGAAAGCCAGAAGGTCCTGGATAGAGGTACTGCAGAAACTAAGGGACCATGGATGCAAGCCCAGATTAATATACCCAGCCAAGCTTTCATTCACTATCAACGGAGAAAACAAAATATTCCAGGATAAAAACAAATTTAAACAATACGTAACTACTAATCCAGCCTTACAGAGAATATTAGAAGGAAAATTACATCCCAAGGAATCCAACATTGCCAACACTGACTACAATAACTCAGACATCTAGCGACCCTTCACTAGCACAACTCAAAGAAGGAAAACACATACACTCTACTACCCCCCAAAAAAAATGACTCGAGTCAACAACCGCTGGTCATTAATATCTCTTAATATCAATGGACTCAATTCACCTATAAAGAGGCACAGACTTAGAGATTGGATACGAAAACAGGATCCAACATTCTGCTGTTTACAAGAAACACACCTCAACCACAAAGACAGACACCTACTCAGAGTAAAGGGTTGGGAAAAGGTTTTCCAAGCAAATGGACCTAAGAAACAAGCAGGTGTGGCCATTCTAATATCTAACAAAATCGACTTCAAACTAAAATCAATCAGAAGAGATGGAGATGGACATTTCATACTCATAACAGGAACATCTCATCAGGAAGAAGTCTCAATCCTGAATATCTATGCCCCTAATATAAAGGCACCCACTTATGTAAAAGAAACTCTTCTAGAACTCAAGGCAGTCATCAAACCACACACGCTAATAGTAGGAGACTTCAACACTCCTCTCTCACCAATGGACAGGTCAATCAGACAGAAACCAAACAGAGAATTAAGAGATTTATTGGAGGTATTGAATCAAATGGACTTAACAGACATCTATAGAACACTCCACCCAAATAGGAAAGAATATACCTTCTTCTCTGCAGTTCATGGAACCTTCTCGAAGATTGACCACATACTCGGTAACAAAGCAAACTTCCACAGATACAAAAAAATATTAGTAACCACCTGTGTCTTGTCAGATCACCATGGATTAAAATTAGAATTCAACAACAATGCTAACCCCAGGAAGTCAACAAACTCATGGAAGTTGAACAGTCAACTACTAAATCACCCCTGGGTCAAGGACGAAATTAAGAAAGAAATTAAAGACTTCCTTGAATTTAATGAAAACAAAGACACAACATACTCAAACCTATGGGACACTATGAAAGCAGTGCTAAGAGGAAAGTTCATAGCAATAGGTGCCCAAATAAAGAAAACGGAGAAAGCACACATTGGAGACCTAACAGCACACTTGAAAGCTCTAGAAAAAAAAGAAGCTGATTCACCCAGGAGGAGTAGAAGACTGGAAATAATCAAACTGAGGGCTGAAATCAACAAAATAGAAACAGAGAAAACAATCCAAAGAATCAATGAATCAAAAAGCTGGTTCTTGGAGAAAATCAACAAGATTGACAAACCCCTATCCAAACTAATCAAACGGCAGAGAGAGAACATGCAAATTAATAAGATCAGAAATGAAAAGGGGGACATAACCACAGACACAGAGGAAATTCAGAGAATCCTTAGATCTTACTACGAAAGTTTATATGCCACAAAGTTGGAAAATGTAAAAGAAATGGACATTTTTTTAGATAAGTACCATATACCAAAGTTGAACCAAGAACAGGCGAACAATCTAAATAGACCTGTTAGTCGCGAAGAATTAGAAGCTGTTATCAAAAATCTCCCTACCAAAAAAAGCCCAGGACCAGATGGTTTCAATGCAGAATTCTACCAGAACTTCCAGGAAGAGCTAATACCTATACTCCTTAACGTATTCCACAATATAGAAACAGAAGAGTCATTGCCTAACTCCTTTTATGAAGCTACAGTTACCCTAATACCAAAACCACACAAAGACACAACCAAGAAAGAGAATTACAGGCCAATCTCACTCATGAACATCGACGCGAAAATTCTCAATAAAATACTGGCAAACCGTATCCAAGAGCACATTAGAAAAATTATCCATTATGATCAAGTCGGCTTCATTCCAGAGATGCAGGGCTGGTTCAACATTCGCAAATCTATCAATGTAATCCATCATATAAATAAACTGAAAGAAAAAAACCATATGATCATCTCACTAGATGCTGAAAAAGCATTTGACAAAATTCAACACCCATTTATGATAAAGGTGTTGGAGAGACTGGGGATACAAGGATCATACCTAAATATAATAAAAGCAATATACAGCAAGCCGACAGCTAACATCAAACTGAATGGAGAGAAACTCAAAGCCTTTCCACTAAAATCAGGAACGCGACAAGGCTGTCCACTCTCTCCATACCTTTTCAATATAGTGCTTGAAGTTCTAGCAATAGCAATAAGACAACATAAGGAGATCAAGGGGATTCGTATTGGAAAGGATGAAGTCAAACTTTCGTTATTTGCTGACGATATGATAGTTTACATAAGTGACCCCAAAAACTCTACCAAAGAACTCCTACAGCTGATAAACACGTTTAGTAACGTGGCAGGATACAAGATCAACTCCAAAAAATCAGTGGCCTTCCTATATACAAAGGATAAAGAAGCAGAGAGGGAAATCAGAGAAACATCACCTTTCATGATAGCCACAAATAGCATAAAATATCTGGGGGTTACTCTAACCAAGGAAGTGAAAGACCTATTTGACAAAAACTTTAAGTCTTTCAAGAAAGAAATTGAGGAGGATACCAGAAAATGGAAAGACCTCCCCTGCTCTTGGATTGGGAGAATCAACATAGTAAAAATGGCAATTCTACCAAAAGCAATCTATAGATTCAATGCAATCCCCATCAAAATCCCATCAAACTTCTTCACAGACCTTGAGAGAACAATAATCAAGTTTATATGGCAAAACAAAAAACCCAGGATAGCCAAAACAATCTTATACAATAAAGGAACTTCAGGAGGCATTACCATCCCTGACTTCAAACTCTATTATAGAGCTACAGTATTGAAAACAGCTTGGTATTGGCATAAGAACAGAGAAATCGACCTTTGGAATCGAATAGAAGACCCGGATATTAACCCACAAACCTATGAGCACCTAATTTTTGACAAGGGAGCTAAAGGTATACAATGGAAGAAGGAAAGCATCTTTAACAAATGGTGCTGGCATAACTGGATGTCAACCTGTAAAAAAATGAAAGTAGATCCATATCTATCACCATGCACAAAAATCAAGTCCAAATGGATTAAAGACATCAACATTAATCCGTCCACTTTGAACCTGATAGAAGAGAAAGTGGGAAGTAGTCTACAAGATATAGGCACAGGAGGCCTCTTCCTAAGTAGGACCCCAGCAGCACAGACAATAAGAGAAACAATGAATAAATGGGATCTACTGAAACTGAGAAGCTTCTGTAAAGCAAAGGACACTGTCAGTAGGACAAAAAGGCTGCCTTCTGACTGGGAGAAGATCTTCACCAACCCCTCATCAGACAAAGGACTGATCTCCAAAATATACAAAGAACTCAAGAAACTAGGCACTAAATCTCTAATTAACCCAATTAAAAAATGGGGTACTGAACTTAACAGAGAATTCACAACAGATGAACTTCGAATGGCCAGAAAACACTTAAGGTCATGATCAACCTCCTTAGCGATCAGGGAAATGCAAATCAAAACCACTTTGAGATACCATCTTACACCTGTCAGAATAGCTAAAGTCAAAAACACCAATGATAGCCTATGCTGGAGAGGATGTGGGGTGAGGGGAACACTCATCCATTGTTGGTGGGAATGCAAACTCGTGCAGCCACTGTGGAAATCAGTGTGGCGGTTTCTCAGGAAACTGGGAGTCAACCTCCCTCAGGACCCAGCAATTCCTCTCTTGGGAATATACCCTAAAGATTCCCTAACATACTACAAAAGCATTTGTTCTACTATGTTCATAGCAGCACTATTTGTAATAGCCAGAACCTGGAAACAGCCTAGGTGCCCCTCAATAGAAGAATGGTTAAAAAAGGTGTGGAACATATACACATTAGAGTTTTACTCAGCGGTAAAAAACAATGACATCTTGAATTTTGCATGCAAATGGATGGAAATAGAAAACGCTTTACTGAGTGAGGTGAGCCAGACCCAAAAAGAGGAACACGGTATGTATTCACTCATTAGTGGATTCTAACCATAATTAAAGGTCTTTGAGCCTATTATTCGTGATCCTAGAGAAGCTAAATAAGAAGATGAACCTGATGAAGATTATTTACCTATCCACCAGGAGGTAGGAAATAGTCAAGAGTCCCAGGTAACCTCGGGTGCATGGGGGGGTGGGAGGGTTGATGGAAGGGGAGAGGGTTAGAGAGAAGGGAGTAGGGGAGGAATGGGGAAAGCTCGATGGCCTGGGATGGGGGGGGAGGGAGGGAGGATGAATATGGGAGCAGGGAAGAATATATTTCAACTAAGGGAGTCATTTTAGGGTTTACAGGAGACTTGATTATATATGGGATCCCAGGTCCAAGGAGAGATCCCCCAGATTGTTCTCTGGACAGAGGAGAGGGTGCCTGAATCGGCCGTGGCCCATAACCATACTGATGTATATTTTGCTTGTCACCATAGATCCTTCATCTGGCGAAGGACGGGGATAAAGTCGGAGACCCACATTGGAGCACCGGACTGAGCCCCCCGAGGTCCAAATGAGGAACAGAAGGAGGAAGAACATGAAAAACGAAATCAGTACTGCGAGGGATGCTATCACCCACTGATACAATGGAACGGATCTAATGAGAGTTTACCAAGGCCAGTTGGACTGGGACTGAACGAGGAAGTGATCTTACCAGATTCTCGGAATTTGACCGGATTCTCTGAATGTGGCTGGCCTGAAGTCTTTCTGAAAAGCCATTGACTATGACACTGGGACCTGTTTCCTCTACATATACTGGATTTTGGGGATCAAGTCAGTTTGGACACTCACCTACTGGACCTGGAGGGATGGGGGAGGAACTTGAACTTCCCACAGGGCAGGAAACCCTGGCTGCCCTAAGGGTCGAAGAGGGAGGAGGAGAGGGAGTGGGGGGAGTGGGAGGGGGTTGGGAAGAGGGGCGGAAATGGAAACTTTTATAATTTAATAAAATTTACTTTAAAAAAAAAGAAAAAAAATTACAATGACAAAGAAACAAGGACTCTGACCAGGAGAGCTCAAAACTGGTTAGAAGTCATTGTTCTGGGCATCAGATGTTGCTGGGTCCTGGGGCGGTGGGGGGTGGAAAGGTGTGACGTCAATGAACACAGACACAGGGAGTCAGGTAGAAGGCAGACTCATTTATTTAACAACAGGGAACAACATAAATACCTTCCCAGCACCAGGCATTCTGATCCCTTGACAGTTGATATCTCGTGCTCAACTCTCATTGGCTAGGCACGGTCAGGACCTCTGATAGCACCTGTTGCTAGGCACTCAGGAAACACTGTTTAGTAGCTCCTTATTGGCTAGGCACAGACAGGACCTTTGGCAACTCCAGGCAGACTCCAGATTGGCTCCCTTTGGTCTGGTAGGCCTTCACTTCCTACACATATGATATGGGTACTCCTAAGAATCCATATCAACATTTTCCAACATTTCTGCTTCACTTAAAGACTGTTTTGGTCTTAGAGAAGAGGACAGTGAGGATGAGAGGAAGACCGGAAGGGACCTCGTCCCTGTGGAGTGTGAAAAGAAATGGGCACTTTGGGGCTCACACATCCACATCGTTATGGGAGCATTCATTGAGTGGGCCTAACCAAAGATGACCCAACTGGATAGAGTCACATGCAGAAGATTCATGACAAATATAGAAGAATAGACAAGTACAGAGGTTATGTGAGTGTTAGACTCAACCCAGGTTACTCAATACATTTTGGGAACCTCAAGGTGACCCCATCAGCAGGCAACCCCACATACCATTCCTCACACAGGGAGCTAGAGCTCTGTTTGCTTGTCCCAGGCCCCCTGTAGCTCTTGGATCTTCTGGGGCAGAGTCTGGGTCCAGAACTGCAGCTTTCTGGCCTTCAGGGCTCGGCCCACAGCAGGCTGGATGTCCAGCTGCAGGTATTGCTCATCATGGTCCAACATGGGCCAGTAGGGTAGATCCTCACTATTGGGGTTCCTATGGATATGCCAACCAGCATGGAAGAGTGAGGTTACTCTGATTTAAAGACTGATCCCCTGATTTGGGTCAGGGCCGTGGAACGTTAAGGGGTCTGATGTGGCATGTTTCCTGACACAGGGATAGAAACAGTTCTATCCCTGTACCAGGAAACAAATGAGTTTTCTGCTCCACATGAGGGAAGAGAACCTGAACTATTTTATGTCTCTCTCTAAGAGACAAGATCTAAAGAAGAATTCCATAGCACTATGGCCTACCTGCCAGGGTACTGTAAGATGACCAGTGTCTGATAGCTACAAAGAATCCATATAAACATGCTATTGGGAAAAAAACCAAAAAAACAAAAAAAAACCCACTCTATCATTTGATGGAAGATCCATGCTTGCTAAAAAGATCACCGCATAAAAGGGAGCCCTAGATAGGGTCCCACATGTGAAAGGTTGCGAGAGAGCTGTGTTCTCACCCATGTCTTGCAAAGTTGGCCCAGTACTTCATAATCCTCCTGTTCAGTAGCTTTTCCTCCTCAGTGAGGTCTCCTGGAGTCATGAGGAAAAAGATGTTGAAGTCCATGACACCTCACACAACTGCCAGCTCATGCTTCACACTCTCAATTCCAGCTGCTGTCTGACCACAAACTATTGGCTTTGTTACCTCCCTTCTTCACCATACAGTATCCCTGATCCATGCGTGCCTCTCATGGAATTCCTGTCCCAGTGTGCTATCCTCTCCATCACAGGCTAGACTGGGATGGGTCAAGATTCTAATCCTGGTTAATTTTTAGGCTATGATATGGTGCACACATGATTTTATTCTCTCCCAGAGCCTAGGTTTCCTCAAAAGGACTGAGAGCTCAGTAAACCCCAGGGAGTCATCTGTGACCTCATTTACTTTAAGGAAAATAAAGAAGACTCACGTTTCATGCCAAAGGAGAAGGCCCCAAAGACAAAAAGAACCTCATCACCGTGGTCAGCTTTCACATGGGGTGGCCTGACATCCTTTGCAAAACTGGGTTGATGTTGGAACTCATAGAAGTAGACAGGGGCATGGGAACCTAGAGGCAGGTACGAAAGGTGACTTAGTAGCCCCTTACCTGGAGCTCCTCTAATACATATTTTCTGATGATATACCTTAATACAAAGTTACCTAGAATCATAAATGTTAAAGGGGAGAGAAAGTTCTAGGCTGGAGCTCTAGCTGTAGAAAAAATTAAGGCAAAACAGTGCTCATGGCCTTTCCAGCTGGATGGTTATGTCAAGTCAATAGATTATCAGCTCATTTTCTTTTCTGTACCCAGACGGCACTCTCTTTAACTAGACATGAGACCTGGATACTACATGGCCACCCATGATCCACATCTCTGAACTGTTCCCCTAATCCTTGTTACAGATGTACTCACGGTGAAAATGTGCTACTTGGAGTGCAGGGATCACAAACATGAAGTCTCCCATCATCTCCATATACTGTATTTGGAGAGCTTGGGGATCCTTAGTGTCCCCCATGTACTCTTCCATTAGCAGGTCACTACACTCAGGAGGCAGCATCTACAACAAGAAGAGCCGGGAAAATGAGGTTAGTTAGGCATGTTGTTGGTTAGGTATGGGGAGAATAGAGCCTGAGATGAGGTAGGTTATAAAGTAAAAAGCTTCATGCTCTGAGGTCATGCCACACAGAATCACACATGTATACCATAGTGGTTTGAAAGTAATTAGCCCCACAAGTAGTGACACTATTAGGAGGTGTGGCTTTGTTAGAGCAGGTATAGCCTTGTTAGAGAAAGTGTGTCACTGTGGGAGTAGGCTTTGAGGTTTCATATATGATTCAGTCTCACCCAGTGGTTCAGATCACTTGCTGTTGCCTGGGATTCAAGATGTAGGAATCTCTGTTCCTTCTATAGCATCATGTCTGCTTGCACACTGCTATGTCACACCATGAAGATAGTGGACTAAACTCCAGAAACTGTGACCCCTCCCCCAAGTAAAATGTTTTCCTTTATAAGAGATTGTATGGTCATGGTGTCTCTTCACAATAGGAACCCTAACTATAACCCTAACACCTACACTGACCTTTATTAATGGGAATCTCTCTGAGAAGGGATAGGAGGGACCTCTCTATTTGGACAGGACCAGAGGTATCTCACCATTTGTTCTGCTGTATTCTTCAGAACATCCTGCAGGTTCTCTCTAGTTATTTCCTTTATTGTCTTAGCAGAGCCCATGACCTGGGAGGCAGAAGACACTGATAAGTGTGAGATCTGATGGGCTTGGATTAAAGCATTAAAGATGTACTGAGTTTCCACTGCTTAGTATAAGCGTCTCCAGGCTCCCAAAGAATTGAAACTGAGACTCACCATGGGAATGATCAAACCATACTCATCACTGTTGACACCAATGATGCTGGGAGCAGGGCGAAAACCCACAGAATCCAACAACTCTCGGGGATGCCTGGGTAGGAAAACCCCATCTACCACAGCAGGGATGATCTTGAAGACCTAAGGGGCATTAAAATCAATGCTGAAGGTCAATGAAATACATATGCTGATCCACTGAGCTGCCACCACTATTTTCTCATTCTCACTAGTTTCAGGGTACTCTGTTCACTCTGGAAGAGAATTTACATCTAGAACAGTATGTCTTGGTGTCCATATTGTACACAGAAGTAAAAAAAACACAAAGAGTGACCAGATCCTTCCAGACACACAATTATACAAACCTTATTAATGACCAGAATCTCTGCTTCACTCTTGCCTCTCAGACAGCGCACCAGACCCTCTGAGTCCGTGGTCTCACATCCAGACAGATTTGCCACCATCTGTAGACGAAATAAAGAAGGGAAAGAGCTTTCTCAATTCCAACTAGATGAGATTGCATCTAATCCTCACGCTTACTGTGTGTTGTGTGTTGATCGGAATAAGTATAAGTTCATTCCCTTTGTCAAAGGTGACAGGTACTAAGCGGTCCCCTTCCAGCCTGTATATTTGTTCTTTTCGTTTAGAGTAGTTTTATTTTTCCACCCATCTGTCTGTGTTCTGTGTATAAGAGAAGAATAAATGTGCCAGCATTTGTATGTGAATGTTAGAGAACAAAGTTCCCTTTCTTCAAAGACACCCGCACCTTTCTTTCAGACAGGGTACATTCTTCTTCTGCTCCTACACTAGCTGAGCTGCTATGTGAACATCCATAGATTCCCTAGTCTCTGGTTCCCACCCGACCACAGGAATATTGGAACTGCAGGCACATGTTACCAGGTCCAGTCCTTTGTGAGTTATGGGAATTTGAACTTAGGTACTCGAGCTTGCTCTCCAAGCACTTAAAAAACCCACTAGACCATCTCCCAAGTGCATGTTTATTTTGTCAATGAAGGAAGCTGCTACGAGCAGGTTGCTGGTCAGATAACATACTCACCCTGTATGAAGTAGATGGAAGTAGACGCTAACCCCTGAGTTTCTGAGAAATTACTGGAAAGAAACTATTTCCCAGGTCCTTATTTTCCCCCACTGAACAGGATAATAGAGTTCCAGAAGATGAAGGCTGAGAGGGTAGACTCAGTCTATGGTGGTTGAGGACACTCACAGTGTAGACCCTCTCATGGGTGTCAGAGATAAGGTCAGGAAGCAGGGTCACTCCACTCTGCATGATGGCTCTGTGGAAGAGTCCTTTGGACATGGGGGACACAACATGTGAAGACACACTTGTTCCTCCTGCTGACTCGCCAAAGATAGTGACAAGGTCAGGGTTGCCTCCAAAGTGGGCGATGTTCTGCTGGACCCAGCGCAGGGCAGCCACTTGGTCCAGGTAGCCCCAGTTGCCTCTGGCGTG
This sequence comes from Myodes glareolus, assembly GCF_982192425.1. Taxonomy (NCBI): domain Eukaryota; kingdom Metazoa; phylum Chordata; class Mammalia; order Rodentia; family Cricetidae; genus Myodes; species Myodes glareolus. Next base: position 36,630,632 of record NC_142047.1, read on the forward strand.
CTGGTCTCCAGTGCTGAGAAGTGGAAGGGACATGGATCAAAGGAATGTCCAGGTTCTTCTCAGCTACCATTGACCCAACCAGCCCTAGTCTCACCTGAAGAATCCCAGGACACCCAAGCGGTACTGGATAGTGACCACCACCACATCCTCAATGGCTGCCAGCGTGGAGCCATCATACATGGAAGCCATTCCTACAACCAGTGCACCACCATGGATCCACACCATCACCTGATTAAGTCAAAAGAGATGCCAGGAAGCTGCTAGGCAGTGTAAGCTCTGCAGGATTACTTACTGGAATATCACCTGCTGTGCCGCTGTGCAGCTACACAAATACATGCAAATCCTCAGGACTTCAGGGCCTCAGTCATAGACAGGGTCCTCTAGTAGCCCCATTAGGACATTTCTAATCCCCATTCCCACCATGTATTCACTTTAAATTAATGGCTCTATGTATATACTAATGTAATCATTATTCAGACTCCTAATAGTGGAGCAAAGAGGGGTGGGTGTCTCCATGGATAGCTCTTCAGATTCAAAATGGAAAGGATCATCAACTCTCATTGGTAGAACAGATAATCCAAAAGTAGAAATGGGTGACCTCAAGGTTGAGGCTTGATGAGGTCAGTGGTTCCACGGGGCTTGGGTTGTAGAATGAGTCCTCTAGCTTTTTTATAAAAGAGATAGAGCCTTTGATTGCTCAGCGCTCTAATGCCCTGTGTCCCATATCTAGGTTCCAGCTTTTTAGTGTGACCGAGAATGTCGTCTTTGGCCCAAATAGGACAGGGCTTTTCATAAGAGTTCACTCTGCAGTGGAGCTCAGGTTGCTTCTGTCCCTTCTAATCATCTTGAAAACCATGCCCTCTCTCAAGCTGACCATGTCCTGTCACTCACAGGCAGGTTAGAGCCCTCATGGGCAAGAGCTGGTGTGTAGATGTTGAGATACAGGCAGTCCTCAGACATAGAGATGGGAGGCAGGGTCAGTTTCATGTCCTTCAGACCCTCTGAATTCATCATCTCAAGGTTTTGCAGACACCTGATAGAAATAGTAGACAGATATTCCAAGAAATATATGGTGGTCAAAAGCAAATGTGATTCTGAATCTTTTCTCAGCTGTTATTCCCCCAAGATGCCCTGTTAACACATTATCTCTCTAAAGTCTCTTCCCACCGAGGTAATGGTCACAGGTCAATTCCCTTGAAAGATGGGATGGAGTGAGATTGCAAGAGAGTACTCCAGTTGGGTAGGAACTAGATGTTATTCTTTCTGAGTCTGGGATATAGAGACTTCTAGGTGTCTTTATGGAATGATTTATTATGTGGTGACATTCACTGGAAAAATGACCTGAACATTAGCACGCATGCAAGCATTTTCTACTCTCTGTTCCTGGTTATGGATGGGATGTGATCAGCCCCTTCAATTTGCCTTCACTGTGAATTCCAGCATGTAATGGATTGTGATCTGGAGCCGTTAATAGTAACGTTCTCTCCTAAGTTGCTTTTGTTGCTAATTTATTGCAGGAACAGAAAACAAACTTAGATTGCAATATTGGAGTTTTGCACTCCACAGGCACTAGAGGAATCAGGGCAGTGAGAAATCCTTCATCCCATGTACAGACTCTCAAGGAAGATCTTGTTCCTATGCTGTCTTCAGAGCGAATTAGTCACATATTCTTGTTCCTTGGTCAATGTTGCTTGGCCCTATAGGTTGTCACAGTGACTATGAGGACGGGGTTAGCAAGTATCCATCTTGCTGTACACCTCATGACTTGAAGTAAATTGTACTGGATTCAGGGTGTCCTCTGCTTAATAGGTCACATAAATCATACCTAGCAATCCCTCTCATTGTGGCAGAGAACACTGGTCTTAATTTGAATCTGTGAACAATTTTATCTTTGTTCTTCTCTATCGTACATGCATCTAACTCATATGGGTGCTAAGCTCCGATGCAGGAGACTGGCAAGGTTGTTCTACTCAGCGTTAGCATATGTGTTAGAAAAATGCATGGCGGACTCCCCACACTGGGAGGGAAATGTTATGGAGCTGAGATGGAGGAAAGACTTCAGCATGACTCAGAGCTCAGAGCAAATGTTCACCCCAGGGCCAGATGTCCAGAACTTACATGACTGGATGTGAGGTCCCATCTCTCACACCACTCCACGGTTCAGGGGCCTCAGGGGGTGCAAAGCGCAGTGGTCCTACAGGTGGCTTGGCAAAGGGAATTCCCAGGAAGCTGTGGACACCAACTTTGGTGTCAGTCACATGGACAAGGCTGCCTCGGACCTGGCCTGTGTGTGTGTTTCTGATGGGGCTGGCCTCTGAGGAGTCCTGACCTGGGTGGAGAGATGGCATCAGGGTTAGTTTTGTGCAATCAGCTACCAGCAGATTATGGAAGTTCCCATCTCACTGTTACCGGGGCACACGGGATGTGAACTGTGTAGTGAGTGTGGGCGCAGGAGCTTCCCTATCCCTCAGGGCCTGAAATCTTTCCTATTACCCCTTGGAAGGTTGTCAGAACATTTTCCTGGCCAAAGGGGTCACATGATCTCAGGCATTTGGGCAAATGTATTTGTGATGATTGTCACTCTTATCCAAAGGTCACTAGTAGCTGCCACCGTAGCCAGGCACTGGGGGGAAAATGCCTTCTGCTCCCTTTTCCTTGAATTGTCTAGATCTCTCCAGAGCTCCTGACACTGAACTGCCTCCTCACTACGGAGTGATATTAAACACCTCTGGCCCTCTGTGTGCTAGTGGGCCCACAAAATCTGTGGACTTTGACCAGGGGATTGGGAGGCCCAAGTTTTCCACAGTTTTATATATCATTTCCATCACCCGTCCTTCCCCCACCTTTTCTCTCAGAAGTTCAGCCTCTGACATGCAGACTGTGGCAGCTCTGACTCTAATCATTTCCCATTGGCAGCTTAGTGAGCCTCACCCTGCACACGGAGGAGGAGGAACAGGAGCCCAAAGACCACAGCGTTCAGCCATCTATGAAGCTGGTTCAGTGACATGATCAGCTCTCAGGCCTGAGTCGGTGCTGCTATGTAGGACGACCACGTTTGACGAACAGGAAGCAGACAGAATCTGTGGGTCTTCTCCAGGCAGAAATTTAAACCCAAAGGAAGTAGGAGGGACCTTGGTGTGGAGGGGCAAAGTTCTCATTGCTGGACAACTGAATAGTCAGAAGCAACAGGAACCAATGTCCAGGAGGCAGGGCAAAGTTACCTCTGCTGTTTCCATTTTCTCTCTGATCTTCTAGAAAGGCACAGTGTGGATTCTGAAGCTTTTCTGGGACACCAGGAGTCCTGTCCTCACACATGGATAGAAAGCTGTAACAGGAGAGACAGAGGACTTCTGTGAGTAGGGACACACTCAAGATGTCACAGGAGAGACAGAGGGCTTCTGTGAGTAGGGACACACTCAAGATGACACAGACAGACAGGGGGCTTCTGTGAGTAGGGACATATTCAAGATGTCATAGGGAAGACAGGCAGATGCAGGAGCTCTGAGTGTGAATGACAGAAGGAATCTTCCCCCTGGCAAAAGTGGTGAACAAAGGGAATAATTTGGTCATAGGTAGAGGGCTGTACAGGTTCCGGGGTCAAGGAACACAGAACACACCCTCTGAAATAACAGAGAAAATGCTTTGGGGAAGCAAAAGGCATAGAAGACAATTTGGCATCATCAAGAAAGACAAAATACAAGACACTTTAAATTGGTGGGTGTGAAATGGTTAAGTACAACACTAATAAAGAGAGGTCTACGAGCTGAAATAAATGAAAGCCAATCACAGGGAACATAGAGAAGAGATACTATTGTTCAGGAGAGTTTGTGGAAAACAGGAAGACACTCCCACACATGGAGAAGCCATCAGTCAGGGTGCCAGGGACAGGGATGCATTCTGCTAGACAAGCCTGTGCCTCCGTACCTCCCCCACCTCACACCCTTGACAGACAGCAAAAGATCTTCACTCTCCCTACAGGAACTGATCTCTGATACAGGAGACTGGCAAAGTTGTTCTGTTAGAAGCCTTTAGTCATGTATCTGAAAATGCACAGTCGACTGCACATCCCAGACAGAAAACTTCTATTAGGTTGAGATGAGGGAAGCCCCTCATTCTGGCTCAGAGCTCAGAGCACATTCTCACCTCGGGGCCTGAAGTCCTTTGGGCTCCAAATCTTACATGGCTGGATAGGAGGTCCCATCTGTCCCACTACTCCATGGTTCAGGAACCTCTCGGGATCAAAAGCACAGTGGTCCTACAGGTGGCTTGGCAGAGGGAATTCCAAGGAAGGTGTGAACATCAAGTGTGGTGCCTTTCACAATGACAGGGCTTCCTCTAACCTGGCCTGTGTGTGTTCCTCGTGGGGCTGGCTGAGTCCAGGCCTGTGGGTGGAGAGATGCCCAGGCAGCTGCCACCACACTGCTGTTTCTCACCTCATTTCACTGGGATACATGGGGAAGGGAATCCGGGGTGTCTGGGTTCAACTGTGGGTTGTGGAGGTAGGAGTTCTTTCCTTCCTTCCTCCCTCCCTTTCCTTTCTTTTTCCTTTTCTTCCTTCCCTCTCTCCCTCCCTTCCCTTTTTTTTGTTTTGTGTGGCAACCTGGTAGGAATCAGCTGGGGATACCTAGGAGGGGGCGCTGAGGCTAAAGAAATATTAGATTAAGAGAAGTGGAGACAGAAAGCATAGGTTAGACTGGGAGGAGCAAAGGTTAATACCAAACAGCCCCGAGTTTATTTCTCAGCCAGCTTGTATACTAATTACAGGTGAAAGTCAGAACTAGGGCAGTCCAGTCAGCTGACCACCTCCCCGCACTGTCCTAGGGAGGAAGCTCACGCAGGTGCACTCTCGTGCAGCTAAGCAGCTTCTAGTCTCTAATGAGGAGTGCCCCTGGCTGGCATACCCCAGCCCAAATCTTAACAGAAAAATGTGCTCTTTCATCTGGGCAAAAATACTCTTTCTATGGGTTAACACAGATGTTACTCACAGTCCTCAAGGTTACTGGAAAAAGCAGAGCAGGGACGCTTGAACTCAAATGACTTCTTTAAGTCAGTCACGACTCCAGATGGAAACTGAGCCACATGTGGGCTACCACAGTTTTGTTTTGTTTTTCCAGGCAGAGGTTCTCCACACAGCCTTGGCTGTCCTGGAATCAGCTCTGTAGACCAGGCTGGCCTCAAGTCAGAGAATTCTTCCTGACTCTGCCCGCCCCCAGCCCCGAGAGCTGGGATTAAAGTTGTGTGCATCTACTGACTCGCTAAGGCAGCAGCTTCTTTCCCCCCCTCCCCCATGCACCACCATGAGACCAGGAAGAGTACTCCTGCCCCTTTTAGTGGTGTCTGTTCACATCTCTGGCCAACAAAGAGACATCCTCAGAGACACTTGGCGGCATGAATGTATTATTTTCACTATTATTCAGAGTTCTGTAGCAGCTACACACACGCACAGAGGAAAGAAATGTTCCCTTTGTTCTTTCCCTTAATACTCAGGTCTGCTGCTGCTCAGACCTCCTTACACTGGAGTGGCTTTTATAGTATGGAGTGTCACAGATTGAGAGAGTTCAGAATGTGACCATTACAGGGATCTTAGGATGTACATGGACCTCTTAAGTCGCATCCCCTATTCACTCCACCTCCATAATTTGCTTTTGCTTTGGTTTTTCAGACCAATAATCTATGGACCAGCTTCCTCCTTGATGCTTTTCTGTTTTTCCTAGCATGACACAGCCATGTCTTTTCCTATTAAAGATTCCTGTTGTTTGCATGGTGTAGGGGCTCTAAGGCACTCTTGTCCAGTCTGTGGTCCCAGTTGTAACTGGAAGCTGATTTCCCTACATTAAGCACCTTGACCAAAGGCACTGATTAGCTGTGGGGCTAAGAAGTCTTTAGCGTCTCCTTTTTCAGGAGGAAGGAACTGGCTTCTTCAGGTGTCCCAGGCTTCCTGCTGCCTCTTCTTGAACAAGATTTTCCCAGCTTAGCTGGTGTGCTGGTTTAATGAGAATGGCCCCTAGAGACTCATGTGTTTGATTGTTTGCTTCCCAGTTGGAAGACTTTAGAAAAGATTAGGAGGCGTGGCCTTGTTGGGGGAGGTGTGTCCCTGGAGTTGGGGTTTGACGTCTCAGAAGCCCACACTAGGTCCAGGCTAACTGTCTGCCTCCTGCTGGTGGATCAGGGTATAAACTCTCAGCCACTGCTCCAGAGCTGTGCCTGCTGCCTGCTGCCTGCTGCCTGCTGCCTGCTGCCCGCCAGGAAGGTGGCCCTGGACTCATCCTCTGAAACTGGAAGGAAGCCCCCAATGCAATGCTTTCTATTACAAGGTGTCGTGGCCATGGTGTCCTCCACTGCAACAGAGCAGTGACTGAGACAGCTGGGGGAGGGTGGAGCCCGTGGGCTTTGTTACTCTCTGCACCTTCATCCAGACCCTGTGTTGGTAATTGCCAAGGCCACAGCAGGTGTGCGGAATGAAGACACTCAGGTACATTTCATGGAAGAAGCAGGGAGTGAGCCCAGGAGCAAGTGGAAGGGGGAGGATGAGGCTCAAACTCCATTAAAGCTCCTGCAATGAGACATTCTTTCACACCATTCTATAACATCAGGCTAAGGAACCATAAGGACAAGTGGTCACAAAGATATGGGGTCACTGACACACTCATACGTGTCTAGAGGAAAAGCAAAATGATAGTCATAGATGTCGGTTTGACACTTTCTTTTAAAATTAAACACACATGTGTTATAGGATTCAGCAATTCTTGTCTCAGATCTTTAGCCTGATGGAAAGAAAACATTGATTTAAAAAAACCCTATGTTTGAGATGTTCGTAAGAGCTTGATTAAAAGAAGTCAAAATCTGGTCACTCAGGTGTGCACCAGCTGAAGTGTGGGCGGGTAAATGTGTCCAGGGAAGTCTTTCTTGTTCTGGATTTGTCATCCCCCCCAAGCGCCCACCTCCATGGTACCTCACCTCATAGAGCGTCATGTTTTGACACTGTAGAATTTGGCAGATCTAAGCTTCAAATCAGTCTTGTGTTTCTGAGATGACTTGGCCTATCTGATCTACACGGATGAACATCTTTTGTGTCAACTAATGTCAATGAGGCCAGAGCAGAAGCACATACAGGCATCAGAGGCTTTTGGCATTCATCTTCCCAGAGTCAAAAGCTCACCTCTTGTCGTCTGGACTTGCTGCCTACATGGGATGCCTTGCTGCTAGGCTTCTCTGTGCATGACGCACACCGGGTCCACCACTGACAGCTGGCACTGTTACAGAGGCAGACAAAACTTGATGAAGTAGCCCTGCTTCAACCCTGGCAAGCCATGATGTTTCATCCCCCCAAGAGCAGCTTTCCGTGAATGGCATTCAGTGGGATTTCCACCTTATGAGGTTGGAAAAGCCCAGGGCAAGAAGGGGTCAGATTGTGACCAATATGTGAAAACCAAACACATGTGCACACATTTATCCTCTTTTTACATTTTTTACTTTTATGAAGCAGAGCTGGTTTTCTTTTTTATTTCTTCGAGATCCAATGAGTTAATCAGGGTGTGTGTCTGAGTGAGAGATTTCTCACAGGAGTCCCCACAACAGGCACAGCAGACCTTCCTCCTCAGTGTTTTTCCTAATGTTTCCACTGACATGGTACAACCATCGGCTGTGTCTGATTACCTCAGTCAGCAAGGCATGATGTCAATTCAGTGTCTCCCTTCAAATTGTCTGTGCTCCCAGTCCTGTCCTGGGCAGATGCTCTCTCTTCCCTTATCTTGCCAACTGAAGGAACCACTGGCCTATGGCAGATGGACTGTATTAGTTCTTATAAGGTCAAAGACATGCACTAGACTTTTTGTGCTACCTGAAAAGCCTGATGTGTCTTACTCATTGGCAGCAGGAGTCCAATAATGAGCTTGGGTCCCAGTGGGAGAATCTGGAACCAGTCCTCCGGGAGGGTATCTTTCTCTGCCCATGGTGTCCAGAATGGACAATCAATAATCTTCACTGTGACTTCAAAGGTCATGCTGTCCTGGGGTTGGTCTTCTTTGCACTAAAGGATTCTAAAAGGGGGAGTTTGTCAATTGGGAAAACTTGGCTAGCTGGGCAAGCTGAGCAGAGGTAGGGGTAGCTGGTATCAGCGTGTTTAGCACAAAGGATCTGGCCTCTTAGTGAGAAAGAGAAAATGTTTGTAGAAAATTCAACAGCTTAAGTGCAGTTTGACCCCTTTGTTTAATGACATAAAGTAAATGAGAAGTCATTAATTAGAATGGCCAAAAATGTTTAGAAACAGCAAAGAGGTGAGAATGAAAATCATGCATCATGGACAATCAAGGACAGAGAATTATCACAGCGACTGGAGGGTTGCAGGGTAACTGTGGAAGTCAAGAGAACACCCCAAGACATGTACAAGTGCTCAGTGAGACAGGGGACAGCAATCTATTTCATACATGTATGGACTTTCTGATCTCTCTACCCTGCTAACAGGACTCACCCCAGAGTCAAACATCTTCACAGATGTGATGTGACGATGCAAATGTTACCATTACCATGGCTACAGAACCCTTGGAAGTCAAAACAAATCTCAGGAGACACAAACTAACAAACCTGGTTTTTCTGCACACATGCACACACACATACAATGCACACATATACAAAGAAAAGAACATATATACACACATACAGACACATACATGCATACAATTGTGTGCATGTTCACATACTCACATGTGTAAACACAAAAGCACACACATATGCACAAATATGCATGCAAGCACAGAAATATGTGCACATGCACACATACACATATGCACCCTCCATTACACACTATCTATCTGGAGTAGATAATAGATATTTAAACCTACATCTAGAAAAATTAGTGCCACTGATTACTTTGGGACAGAGTAGATGAATGAGGATGGATATTGAGGATAGAAAAAAGAAATTAATATTGATAAATGTACATTTATGCTAAATGAGATTGTAGATGTCATTTAATCTACAAACTCCATGGGATGTCTTCAAATCCAGTGACTGACTTGGGAAACTCTATGCGATGGGTTTTGAAAGTTTCTATAATTCATATTTTTATGTTGAAACTTAGGCTCCAATGTGATATTATTAAGAGTGAGGTGTAATGGAGGTCTGCGCCATGAGCAATATTAAATATCCCAATACTCAGTGAAAAACTGAGTTTCATCTTTGGATCAGAGAGCTAGGCATCACAATACAGCAAACAAGTTCATATCTTAACCTTGAACATCATGGTCTCCGAAAGCATGAATCTAATGAGATAGAGCACATGATTTTGACACAACTCACCCATATAATACAGGGGTTTTTTAAGAACTCATGTCGATGTTTTATAAAATGAAGCTTTGTTTTAAAGAGATGTTTTTATCATAGAGAAAATGACAGTGAGGATGAGAAAATGAGGGAGGATAGAAGGGACCTAGTGCCAGTGGAGTGTGAAAGGAGATGAGCCTTCCTTGGGAGGTTAACAATTCCACATTGTTATGGGAGCATTCACTAGAGGGTCTAACAAAGATGGCTCAGAAGGATAGAGTGAAATGCAGCAGATTTGTGATTAATGTAGAAAAACAGACAAGTGCAGAGGTTATGAGAATGTTAGGTTCAACCCAGGTTAGTTAGTATGTTTTGGGAAACTCAAGGTGACCCCATCAGCAGCCAGTGCTATACACCATTTCACACATAGGACACTATAGCTCTTTGTGCATGCGCTGAGATTTCTTTAGCTCCTGAATCTTCTCAGGCAGAGTCTGGGTCCAGAACTGCAGCCTTCTGGCCTTCGGGGCTCTGCCCACAGCAGGCCGGATGTTCAGCTGCAGGTACTGTTCTTCATGATCGAACACATGCCAGTAGGGTAGACCCTGTGGACATGCCAGTCAGCAGGGAAGGGTGAGGTCATTCTGATAATAAGTTTGACCCCCTGATTATGGTCAAGGCAGTAGAATATTAAGCCAGTGGTTAATGGGGCTGATGGGACAGGTGTCCTGATAAAGGGACACAAGTGTCACCCACTAGTTTCTGCGCCATGTGGCGGATGACTACCTGACCTGTTTTATATCTAATCTAAGAGGCAAGATTTAAGAACAGTGCCATAGTGTGATTACTCAGGAACCAGGTCACTGTAGATGACCAGTAACTGACACCTACAAAGTATCTATATAAATGTGCTATCCAGCAGAGAAGAATATATCATGTGATAGAAGATTCAGAAAAACTAAAGAGACCATCACCCAAAAGGGAGACCTATACAGGGACCCATACAGAGAAGGTTGACAGAAAGATTTGTTCTCACCCATGTCTTGCAAAGTTGGCCCAGTACTTCATCATCCTTTCATTCAGTAGCTTCTCTTCCTCAGTGGGGACAACTAAAGTCATGAGAAAAATAAATCCTGAAGTCCATGACACCGAACATAACTGCTCACTCATGCTTCCCACTCAGAATCCCAGCTGCTGTCGGATCCTAACTATCAGCTCTAATACCTTCCTTCTTCACTACACAATAGTCAACATCCATGTAATTCTCTAATGGAATTCCTGCCGCAGTGAACTGTCATCTCCATCACAGGCTAGACTGGCACGGGTCCAGATTCTAACCTTGGTATAATTTTTTAGCCTATGATATGGTAGACATTTGAATTTATTCTCTCCCAGAATCTAGTTTTTCTCAAATGGACTGAGAGCTCAGGAGATCCTGGGGTGTCATCTGTGACCTCAGTCAGCTCAAGGAGAATAAGGAAAACTCATGTTTCATGCCAAAGATGAAAGACCCAAAGACAAAAGGAACCTCATCACCATGGCCAGCCTTCACGTAGGGTGGCCTGAAATTCTTGAGGTAGCTGGGTTGATGTTGGAATTCATAGAAGTAGACAGGGGCATGGGAACCTGGAGGTAGGATAAACAGTGACTTAGTAGCCCATCAACATGCTATTTTCTGATACATATTTGCTGACAAGGTACCTTGATATGAAGTTACCTGGAATCATGTATGTTAAAGGGGAGAGAACGTTCCAGGCTGGAATTCTAGCTGTGGAAAAGCTCAGGCCAAAAGAGTGCTCATGGCCTTCCCAGCTGGATGGTTATGCCAAGTTAATAGATTATCAGAAACTCATTTTCTCTTCTGTACCTAGATGCACTCTACTAAACTAGACATGGGTTGGCAAGAATACAACATTGCTCCACAGTGCGCACCTATGACCCACATCTTTGAACTGCTCCCCCAATCCTTGTTACAAATGTACTCATGTTGAAAATGTGCTACTTGGATCACAAACATGAAGTCTGCCGTCATCTCTCTGAACTGTGCTTGCAGGGTCTGTGGGTCCTTAGTATCCCCCATGTACTCTTCCATTATCAGGTCGCTACACTCAGGAGGCAGCATCTACACCAAACAGATCAGAATGAATGCGGTTAGGCATGTTCTCAGTTACTTGGGCAGCAGCATTTGCTTTGGGGAGAATGGGGCCTGGGCAGAGATAGAGCGATAGGGAAAAAGGTTCATGCTCTGAGGTCACCCCGCACAGAATCACACACATATGCTGACCTTTGTTAATAGGGATACTATATGGGAAGGGATATGAGGGACATCTCCATTTGGATAGGACTAGCAATATCTCACCATTTGTGATGCTGTATTCTTCAAAACAGCCTGCAGGTTCTCTCTTGTTATTTCCTTTATTGTCTGAGCAGTACCGAACATCTGGGTTGTAGAAGACCCTGTTAAGTGTAGGTTCTGATGGACTCCTTTAAAGATGCATTGTGTCCCCACTGTTTAGCATTTGAATCATCAATCACCCAAAGAATTGGAACTGAGACTCACCATGGGGATGACCCAACCATACTCATCATTGTTGACACCAATGATACTGGGGACAGGACGAAAATCCACAGAAGCCAACAACTCTTGGGGATGCTTGGGTAGGAAAACCCCGTCTACCACAGCAGGGATGATCTTAAAGACCTGAGGGGCATCAGAGTTAATGTTGAATGCAATGTGTATGTTGATGCCCACTGAGTTACCTCCACCACTTTCATATTTCTTACTGGCCTCAAAGTTCTCAGCTCACTCCAGAAGAGAATCTACGCTTAGATTAGCCTATCTTGGTGTTCATACTGTACACAGAACTAAAGAACACAAAGTTTGACTAGATGTCCCAAGGCTCACAATTCTACTTACCTTGTTAATATCCAGAATCTCTGCTTCACTCTTGCCTTTCAGACAGTGCATCAGGGCCTCTGAGTCCATGGTCCCACATCCAGACAGGTTGGCCACTGTCTGTGAAAGGGAACAAGTCGGGAGAAGAATACTTACAATTTCAAACTCAATGCTATTGCCCTAAATTCCATACAATATTATGTGTTGCATGTGTGTATATTATTTGTGTGTGTGTATATATGTATACATATGTATACATATACATATAAATTATTCCCTTTGTCCTACTCTTCAAAGGTGACAGGCATCAGGCAGTATCCTCTCTACCTCCACACGTTTTTATTTAGATTAGTTTTACTATCTCCAGCCACCCTTCTGTACATCGGAAATGAGAGAAGCAGTAAGTCTGCCGATGTTTGTATGTGAACATTAGAGGCCCAGATCTTTATTCACAGATGACCCTTATTTGAGACAGGGTGTCCTCTTGTTTTCTGCTCCTAGTTGTAGCTACACCATGAACATCTATGGATTCTCTTGTCTCTGCATCCCCCACCTAAGTACAGGAACCTACTATCACTACTATCTAGAGATAGATATCCTACTATCTCTAGACTTTTGGGAGTACTGGATATTTGAACTTAGGTCCTCAGGTTTGTACTCCAAACACTTTTTAAAAAACCCACCAAGCTACCTCCATAAGCACATGCATATTTATTTTTGTCAGTGATGGAAGCTGCTTGGAGCAGTTTGCTGGTCAGATAACATAATCACCCAGTACGAAGTAGAAGCAAATAGCAGCTAACCCCTGAGTCTCTCAAAACTGGAGGGAAACCATTTTCCATGGTTATTGTTTTCCCCATGAGTCAGAAGACCAGATACCAGAAGACAAAGGCTGAGGGGGCAGACTCAGTCTATGATAGTTGAGGGCACTCACATTGTAGACCCTCTCATGGGTGTCAGAGATAAGGTCAGGCAGCAGGGAAACTCCACTCTCCATGATGGCTCTGTGGAAGAGTCTTTTGGACATGGGGGACAGAACAAGTGAAGACACACTTGTGCCACCTGCTGACTCGCCAAAGATGGTGACAAGGTCAGGGTTGCCTCCAAAGTGGGCAATGTCCTGCTGGACCCAGCGCAGGGCAGCCACTTGGTCCAGGTAGCCCCAGTTGCCTCTAGCGTGCTGGTCTCCAGTGCTGAGAAGTGGAAGGGACATGGATCAAAGGGCTGTCTAGGGTCTTCTCAGCTGCCAGTGGCTGCCCCAGTCCTATCCTCACCTGAAGAATCCCAGGACACCCAGATGATACTGGATATTAACAACCACCACATCCTCAATCGCTGCCAACATGGATCCATCAGTAATAGAAGCCATGCCTCCAACAAGGGCACCACCATGGATCCATACCATCACCTGGAGAAGTCAAGAGAGTTGCCGGGAAGTTCATAGCCATTCCTATTCTGCAAGACTGCTTACTAGAGAATCAACTGCTGTGCCTCTGTGCAGCTACACAAATACATGCAAATCCTCAGGACTTCAGGACCTTCGTCATAGGCGGGTTCTCTAGGTGCCCCATCAGTATATTTCTAGTCCCCACCACCCCCATGTATCTCAGTTTGAATTAATGGGTATTTGTAGAGTAATGTCGTCATTACTCAGACTCTGCATAGTGGAACGAAGAGCGGTGTCTTCATGGTTATCTCTCCAGACGAAAAAAGGAAAGGATCATCAGCTCTCAACAACACAACACATAATCCAAAAGTAGATATAGGTAAGCTTAATACTGAGGCTTGAGCACCTAAGTGGTCCTACAAAACTCAGGTTGTGTAATGAGTCCAGTTGTAATAAAGAACTAAAGCCTTTAATCAGTCAATGCTCCTGTTCTGTGTTCCATATCCAGGTGCTTAGTGTGGCTGAGAAGGCCTGCTTTGACCCAATAGGTAGAGGCTTTTCAGCAGAGTCCCCATTATAGTGGAGATCAGGTAGCTTTTATCCATTCTAATCATCTTGAAAACAATGCCCTTTCCCAAACTGACCATGTCCGGACACTCACAGGCAGGTTAGAGCCCACATGGGCATGAGCTGGTGTATAGATGTTGAGATATAGGCAGTTCTCAGACATAGAGAGTGCGGGCAGGGGCAGGTTCATGTCCTTCGGGCCCTCTGAATTCATCATTTCAAGGTTTTGCAGACAGATGATGGAAATAGCAGAGAGATATTTCAAGAGATACATAGTGGTCAAAAGCCAATGTGAGCTTGGATCTTTGTCCCCCACCTCCAGCGGCTCCTCTTCATGAGGCCCTGATAACACACCTTCCCCCTCTGAGGCCCTTCCACCAAGGTGATGGCCACAGGCTCCATGAGAGCTAGGATGGGTCCTCCAGTTTGATTAGGTCTGTATATTTTTTTTTCTGATTCTGGTATATAGAGACATCTCAGTGTCTCTATGGAAAAGATTGGATGTATGCGGTGACACTCACTAAAGTGTGTAAGAATAGAAAAGTGACCTAGACCCTTGCAATGTAAAGTATGCAAGCGATTTCACCTCTCTGTTCCTGGTTGTGGATGTGATGTGACCAGCTCCTATAATTTTCTTTCAGTGTAACTTCCCCACCATGATAAATTATCATCTACTTTAATAGTAGCTTTCTTTCCTAAACTGCTTTTCTTGGTACTTTATTACAACAACAGAAAACAAGCAGATTGCAATATTGGAGTGTGGTTCTCTACAGGAATCAGAGGAATCAATGGACAATACTGCCCAAAGCCAGTGAGAAATCACTCACCCCATGTACAGACTCAGGGAATTTCTTTTTCCTATGCCATCTTCAGTGAGAATTAGTTACATATAGTTCCTTGGTCAGTATTGCTTGGCCCAATAGGTTGTCACAGTGGCTGTGAGGATGGAGTTAGGAAGTATTCCTTCACACCTCTCAGAACCTGAAGTGTATTCTACTTGATTTGGGGTGCTCTCTCCTTAATAGTCACACAACTCATGCCTCGAGATCCATCCCATTGTTGAAGAGAACGCTGGGCTTTATTGAATCTGTGACTAAATTTAATCTTTGTTCCTCTCTACAGTACCTGCATCTGACTCTCAATGGTGCCAAGCTCTGACCCAGGAGCTGGTACAGTTGTTCTACTCAGCCTTTGCACATGTGTTAGAAAAATGCATGGCGGATTCTCCACAGTGAAAGAAAACTGCTGTGGGGCTGAGATGGACGAATGACTTCAGCACGACTCAGAGCTCAGAGCAGGGCCAGACGACCTCTGTACAGAACTTACATGGCTGGATGTGAGGTCCCATCTTTATGGTTTAGGGGCTTCAGGGGGTGCAAAATGCAGTGGTCCTACAGGCGGCTTGGAAAAGTGGATTCCCAGGAAGGTATGGACACCAACTTCGGCATCATTCACTTCAACAAGGCTGCCTCGGACCTGGCCTGTGTGTGTGTTTCTGATGGGGCTGGACTCTGAGGTGTCCTGACCTGTTTAGAGAAACGCCATCTGGGTTAGTTGAGTGTAATCAGTTGCCAGCAGATTGTGGGAGTTAACATCGCACTGTTACCAGGGCAAAAAAGAAGGGAACCCAGGACCTCCTAGTTCAGCTAGCTGTAGGGTGTGAGTGTGGGAACTTCCCTATCCCTCAGGGCCTTTCCAATTGCCCTTTGAAAGGTGTCAGAACATTTCTCTGGCCACAGAGTTCACACACTCTGAGCTATTTGGCCACGTGAAATTATGATTATTGTCATTCTTACATAAAGGCCTGCTGTAGCTACAGTAAGAGTCATATATTGAAAAGGGAAAAATTCCAGGAGCCAATATCCAGAAGACAGGGCAAAGTCACCCTGCTCATTCTGTTTCCTCCTTGGCCCTGGAAAGGCACAGCATGGATTCTGAAGCTCTCCTGGGACACCAGGAGCCCTGTCCTCACATGGGACAGAAAGCTGTAACAGGAGAGACAGAGGGCTTCTGTAAGTAGGGACACACTCAAGATGTCTCAGGAGAGACAGGCACATGCAGGAGCTCTGGGTGTGACCTTCATCCTCAAGACTCTTCTGTGCTTGGAAGACTCAGTTACTGAGCCTGGATCCAGGCTCCTGGTCTCTTCAATATTCTTAGTGTCTACATGGACACCTCCCTGTTAGGTCACAGGTGTTTGATCAAAACAGAGTACAAAACTGGTTGTTTTATAGTCCCCAGACCCTATTCACTCCACCCTTGAGATGTGTCTCCTCTAGTGGCCTGCTCCTGCCAAGATCAACTTCACCATCACTTATACATTTCACAAATATTTATAACTGTTTGTATCTATTTATTTATTTATTTTGTGCGTATGTACATATGTATGTGCATGTATGTAGATTTTCCCAGTGCCTAGCTCACATATGGAGGTGAAGGAAGAATTTGTGTAAGTTTATACTCTAATCCCACCATATGAAGGGCAAAGTGGACCTTAGGTCGTTAGGATTGGAGTGAAGTTCTTTTACCACCTCTTGATTAATATCATATGTAACCATGTGGTAAGCATTTGATTGGGCCTTGCAGATTCCAACACAGGGGTTAATCAGAGGTCAAAGGAACTATGATAAACCTGAGATAAAGGTGTATAAATAGAAGTTTTAGAGTCCCAATAAAGCACTAAGATGATATATCAAAGGATGCAGGATCAGGAGTCCAGACTGGCTACCGAGAGGAAGTGGCATGGGGGTCAGTGTCAGACAACCTTTAGTGCCACCTGAGAATTGGCTTTGGCTACAAATTATCTTCATTATTACTATATAATAGTCTAGAGTTCCACTAGGAAACTCAGCTCATGGATATCATTATTAATCCCATCAGCCCAGTCTAACCAAAAAAACCAACAACAACAACAACAAAAAAAAACAATATTTGAATAAGAAAGCTAGCCATCAATACACAGCACACCCAATAGTACCTTAACTTTGGAATTCATGGTCTCCAAAATTGTGAGCAAATTCCTTTTGGTTATAAGTCACATTGGTTATGATATATACAAACTCATGTATGCATATTACATGTATCAGTCTATGCATACAGGCAATTGAGATGAAGTGTGTGTATCTGTTACCAGATGACCTGAAACTCTTGAGCTCATATAACCCACCTTCCTTGGCCTTCCAAGTACCCAGGACACTTGTGTCTGTCATAGACCTGAGCTTGCTGCTTACGATGAATTTTGTTATGGGCACATAAACTTTCTGATACACCAGGGCTGTGTCAAGTCACATGTTTTATAAGTTTCTCGTGTAGATAAGAATACTTAGAGCTTGTTAACAAATGGACATGAGAATTTGACATCCCATCACTGCTTCTGAGTCAATTTCCTCAAACATCAGAAGTGGAGACAGAATATTGAATTCCAGGATCTTATACATATGAGACAAGTGCTCTATTCCTAAACTATATATTGAAGATGTATATTTTAATCTTTGATAATTTCATAACATATACAATGTATTTAAATCATGCTTACTCCCTTACCTTAGGCAGCCTTGATTCTTTCCATACAGAAAGGTGCAGGGAGGTGTCCAGTGAAGCCCCTTTTGCTGGGTTGGTCATGACCACAAGCTCCCATCTTTCTGGTAACTCACTGTAACATGAGAGGGCCTGCTTGTTTGTGTTTTCTCCCCTGCCCGGTTCCCATAGCTTTTTAGCCCCAAAGAAAATTACACAGAGATCTCTGTAAGTTATAAAGATGGTTGGCCCATTAGGTCAGGCTTCTTACTGGCTAACTCTCACATCTTGATTAACCCATTTTTCTGATGTATTTTTGCCATATCGCTTGGTACCTTTTTCAGCTGGTAGATCACAACATACTTCTTTGGAGTCTGGGCAGAAGTGGGAGGAATCAGCTTCCTCCTTGCAAAATTCTCCTGTTCTCCTTGCATCGTTTCTACTTCCTGTCTGGTTTTCCCGCCTATGCTTCCTGCCTGGTTAATCAGCGTTTTATTTAAAACATGATTGACAGATTACAGACAATTCTCCCGCACCAACTCACCTCACAGAGCACCATGTTTTTTCACCATAGAGTTTGGCAGAAATAAGCTTCAAGTCAGCCTCATGTTTCTGAGATGCCTTCTCTCTGATCCACATGGCTGACCACCTTTTGTGTCAACTGGTGTGGATGAGGGCAGAGCAGCATCATATCCAGACATCAGTAGGTTTTGCCTACATCTTCCCAAGGTTAAAAGCTCATCCCCTGTCTTCAGTGATTGCTGCCTGTTAGAAATTTTTCCTAATGCGACCTCTCTGCCAACACAAAAACCCCAATGACGCCAAATCACAACAAGCCAAATTAAGAAATATCCAGGTTTAATGGGATTCCTGCACTCTCGGGTGGCCCCCGGGAACGGAGAGGAGGAGAGGAAAGAGACCTTGCTTTTAACGCTAGTGACCATTAACTAGAACCCAGGAAAGTGCAGACAAGGGTCTCAGGCTGAGGGAAGTATGTCATCTTTGAGTGGCTTGTACTACTAGGAGTGGTAATAAGTTCTCAGAGTTCACAGTAGAACGACTAGGGATAAGAAGCATCAAGGTTTGAAGACACACCCTGCCCCAGTACTCTCTTGGCTCAGCTTCTTTAAGGACAGAAAGACTATGTGGCAGACCTAGACCACATGTTCTTTGCCCTAGAGTCTACCTTGTTCCTTTGTCCAAGGTCAGACATGTTGAAGGGATCCTGTCCTCTCATTTCTCCAGCTGTGAGGCTGGAGAGGTCCAGTTCTGTTTTGGTCCAGGATACTCTCCATAATCTTTCTGAGGGCACCTGGGTAATTCTCTGACCTAAGTGGTGAGTTGTAAGATGCCAATGACGCCATGAATAATAGTTAATAGTTTCATTGTTATTCTTGGGTACTCAGCAGCAGCCGCCACAGTCTAACCATAGACACACAGAGAAGAGAAATGTCCCCTCTGTCCCTGTGCTCCTGACCATCTGCCTGGTCCCCTGACCTCCAGGTCCAGCACTCATCAGAGCCCCTCACACTGTTATTTCTCAGTGCTGAGTGTCTTCGGGTCTCGCTGACCCCCGTCTTTGTTATAGGGCCACCCGTGGGCTTAGGTGGAGGCATTGTCCCTCACTGCTGCCTGTCATTCTCCATATGATCCTCCCTCTCTGACCCCTTGCCTCCTCCTGCCTCTCGGTCTCTGACTCTGCAGAGGTTGGCAGTTCTGACCCTGCTCCCATCTTCCTCTTTCAGAGTCTCACCCTGAACACACAGGAGGAGAAGAGAAACACACAGGCTATGGCCTTCAGGAAGTCAGGAAATTGATCCAGTGGCATGGTCAGGTTTCTCAGTGGTTCTCACTGTTCCTAATGCTGTGATCTTTTAAGACAGCTCCTCATGTTGTGTTGACCCCAACCATAAAATCATTGTGTTGACACTTCATAACTGTAATTTCATTACTATTATAAACAATAATGCAAATATCTGATACTTGGAATATGAGATATGCAACCCATCTAAAAAGCTTTTTTTGGGCACTCTCTGCACCCACAAAGTGGTCACAACTGACAGGTTGAGAACCACTCAGCTAGGTCCTGGGCCTGGGTTTGTGTTGCGATGAGATGCACTGTGTTTCCCAACAGGAAGCAGTTGTGGGCCTCACCCAGGAAGGAATTTGAACTCAACAAGGTATAGGTGAGAACTCTATGAGGCAGTGCAAGGTAATGTCCCAGGAGACCAGCACTGACCAGACAGACTTAAAGAGAGCCTGTGCTTATCAGTCTATTAGGCTGGCAAAGACACCTATCTGTTTTGTCTTTTTATTGCATCCCCTTCAGAAGGAACAGCATGGACTCTGAAATCATTCTGAATATCAGTGACCCTTACCCCAAACCCCACCCCAAATCACGGTGACTTCCTTGTCACAGACCCAGCCCAGGGGACGGGTAGGGAGCAGGAAGCAGAAGGCTGCACTTGAGAGTCTGTATCTCTCAGCAGATGTGTGCAGAGGATTCCACAGATGGAGAAATCGCAGAGGGAGAAGGGCATGGACATTTGAAATTTATACCTAGGGACTTAGGCCTGCAAATGCCACTCCACCCCTCATAACTGCATATCTTCCATGGAATATTGTATGTTGTCTTTTGCATTTCATTTGTTTCCTTTCCATTTTATTTCATTTGTTGAATTTTAACCTTCATGTTTGATTTTTTGAATGACATATTCATCATTCAAAAGCATATTGGTTAATCTCAATGAGATTGCATGCTCTATAGTTTCTTTTGCTGTGATTGCAGAGTTTATTCCATTGTAATAAAACAGGAGAAATGTTTTCAGTTTTTCTATATTGGGTAAAACGTTCTTTCTGTCATAATATATACGTATATATGTTTCTATCATATATATATATACATGCACACACATATATATGTATGTGTGTATGAGTGTGTGTGTGTGTGTGTGTGTGTGTGTGTGTGTGTGTGTGTGTGTGTGTTTGTGTGTGTGAGAGAGACCTATCTTATAGAACATCCCAGAAGTTCTGGAAATAATGTGTATCATCTGTAGTGTTTGGATGGAATTTTATGTAGGTAGCTGTTAAGTCTCAATGATATCATTTTCATTGTATTTCTCTGTTGACTTTTATGTGTTTTCCTTAATTGCCTGTCTCTTAATTCATCTATCATTCATCTGTACCCACACTATTGGCAAACTCCCACCAAGATCAAACTTAGAGACAATAATATCCAACTGACAGACATTTTCAGGCCCTGTTGTATCCCATACTGGGACTCTCTGGGCTCTCAGAGCCTATGATATAATGAGATACTGGCCCATGAACAGGAGTTTCAGAATCCCAGGGATCCTGCCAGGACACAAACAGAGTACAGGGTAAAGATTCTGCAACAGCTCAGTATGAATTCTTGGATGAGAAGGTAAGCAGTCTCAGACTTTAGGGACACCTGAGGACTGGCTAACCTTGGCTTTTCTGCCCCGCCCCAATTCTAGGGCACGCACAGCCCAGAACAGTAGACTTTCCCCGTCAGTGGATTACAGTGTTCTCATTGACCAGGTACAGCCATGTCTTCACTTGCCCTGTCCCGAGCAGATGTTCTCTCTTCCCTCAATTTCCTGGCTGAAGAACAGCTGGCCTATGGCAGATGGACTGTTCCAGCTCTTCTAAGATCAAAGACGTGCACTACATTCTTTGTGTTACCTGAATAGCCTGATGTCTTAATTGTTGGCAGCAGGAATTAAATACTGAGCTCAGGCCCCACTGGGGAAATCTGGCACCAGCCCTTCTGGAGGGTATCCTTCTCTGCCCATGGTGTCCAGAATGGACAATCAATAATCTTCACTGTAACCCCAAAGGTCATGCTGTCCTGGGGTTGGCTTTCCTTGCATTGGATTTTAAAAGGGGGAGTTTGCCAACCAGGAAGTTTGATTTGTAGAACGAGCTGAGCAGAGGTAAGATGACATGTCAGTATCTCTAACACAAAGGATCTGGGCTCTTAGTGAAAAGGAAAAAAATGTTTTGAGAAAATTCGGCAGCTTGAGAACAGTTTGACCCCTTTGTATACTGACATAAAGTAAAAGAATTATTTTATTTTTATTGTTTACTTTTATTAGAATAGCCAAAAATGTTTAGTAACAGCAAATAAGTGAGAATGAGAATCATGGATTATGGACAATCAAGGACAAAGGGTTATCACAATTGGGAGGTTGCACGGGAACTGTGGAAGTCAAGAGAACACCCTGAAACAAGTGCTCAGTGAGACAGGGGACAGCAATCTCTTTCATTCTTGTGGACTTCTGATCCCTCTACCCAACTATGAGGACTCACCCAAGAGTCAAACATCTTCACAGATGTGGTTTGATGATGCGATTGTTGGCATTACCATGGCTACAGAACCCTTGGGATTCAAGTCAAACCTTGGCAGACACAAAATAACAAACTTGGTTTTCTGGACACACATACACACACATGCACACGGACACACACAAATAACCCACAAGTATGCACATACAGACACATACATGCATATAATTTTATGCATGCCCACATACACACATGTGTGTACACAAAAACAAAATACTACTCACACAAAAGCACAAATATGTATGCATTCACACAAGTACTGAGTCATCTGTGTGTACACGCACACAGACATGTACACCTCCCCCCCCCCACACACACACACACTGTCTCAGACTGGAGTAGATAATAGATATTTAAACCTACATCCAAAACAAAATAGTGCCACTGACTACTTTGGGGCAGAATAGATGAATGCAGTTGAATATTAAGAAAAAACAAATCGTCAGGTAGTGGTGGCACATGCCTTTAATCCTAGCACTTCGGAGGCAGAGGCAGGCAGATCTCTATGAGTTCAAGGCCAGCCTGATCTACAAGAGCTAGTTCCAGGACAAGCTCCAAAGCTACAGAGAAACCCTGTCACAAAAAAACAAAAAAAAGAAAAAAAAGGAAAAAAATCAATATTGATCAATGTACAGATTATGTTAAATGAGACTGTAGGTGACATTTAATCGACAAACACCATGGGATGCTTTCAAATCCGGTCACTGACTTGGGAACCTCTATGTGATGTGTTTTGAAAGTATCTATGATACGTATTTCTATATTGAAACTTAGACTCCAATGTGATGTTATTAAGAGTGAGGCCTAGTGGAGGTCTGGGACATGAGAAACATTAAAATATCCCAATACTCAGTGAAAAACCCAGGTTTCATCCCTGGATCAGAGAGCTGGTCATCACGATACAGCAAACAGGTTCATATCTTAACCTTGGACTTCATGGCCACAAAAGCACGAACCTAATGAGATTTTTCACACCTCACTCATATGATATGGTGTTTTTGAAGAACCCACATCGATGGTTTTCAAACTTCTGCTTTATTTTAAGGAGATGTTTTTGTCTTAGAGAAAATGAAAATGAGGGTGAGAAATTAAGGGAGGAAGGAAGGAAGGAACCTAGTACCAATGGTTGTTAAAGTTGGTGAGAACGCCTTGGGATGTTAACAATTCCACATCGTTATAGGAGCATTCATTGAGTGGCTCTAACCAAAGGTGACCCAGCAGGATAGAGTCACATGCAGGGGATTCGTGATAAATGTAAAAGAACAAGTTCAGAGGTTATATGAATGTTAGAATCAGCCCAGATCCCTCAATTAATTTTTTGAACCTCAAAGCAACCCCATCAGCAGCCAATGCTAAACACCATTCCCCGCACAGGACACTATAGCTCTTTGTGCGTGCTCTGAGATTTTTTTAGCTCCTGGATCTTCTGAGGCAGAGCCTTGGTCCAGAACTGCAGCCTTCTGGCCTTCAGGGCTCGGCCCACAGCAGTCTGGATGTCCAGCTGCGGGTACTGCTCATCATGGTCCATCATGGGCCAGTAGGGTAGACCCTCACTATTAGGGTTCCTGTGGATATGTATACATGCATACAATTGTCTGTATGCTCACAAACACACATGTGTATACACAAAAGCACACACATAAAATCACATACGTGCACAAATATTCATGCAAGCACAGAAATATGTGTATGTGCACACATACATACGAGGACCCTCCATCACACACTATCTATCTGGAGTAGATAATAGATATTTAAACCTACATCTAGAAAAAAAATAGTGCCACTGATTACTTTGGGACAGAGTAGACGAATGAGGATGAATATTGAGAAGGATAGAAAAAGAAATTAATATTGATAAATGTACATTTATGCTAAATGAGTTTGTACGTGTCATTTAATCTACAAACTCCATGGGATGCCTTCAAATCCAGTGACTGACCTGGGAAACTCTATGTAATGGGTTTGAAAGTTTCTATGATTCATATTTTTATGTTGAAACTTAGGCTCCAATGTGATATTATTAAGAGTGAGGTGTAATGGAGGTCTGCGCCATGAGCAATATTAAATATCCCAATACTCAGTGAAAAACTGAGTTTCATCTTTGGATCAGAGAGCTAGTCATCACAATACAGCAAACGGGTTCGTATCTTAACCTTGGACTTTATGGTCTCCAAAAGCATGGACCTAATGAGATAGAGCACCTGATTTTGACACAACCCACCCATATGATACGGGTTTTTAAAGAACCCATATAAATGTTTTTTCAAAATTCTGCTTTATTTTAAAGAGGAATGGGTATATTGGGGCTCACAAATCCACATTGTTAAGGGAGCATTTATTGAGTTGGTCTAACCAAAGATGACGCAGGATTGGTGATAAATGTAGAAGAACAGATAAGTGCGGAGGTTATATGAATCAACCAGGACATATATATATCTATATGTGTGTGTGTGTGTGTGTGTGTGTGTGTGTGTGTGTGTATTCAACACAGATCCCTCAATAAATTTTGGGAACCTCAAAGCAACCCCATCAGCAGCCAATGCTACACACCATTCCTCACACAGGGCACTATAGCTCTTTGTGCATGCGCTGAGATTTCTTTAGCTCCTGGATCTTCTGGGGCAGAGTCTGGGTCCAGAACTGCAGCCTTCTGGCCTTCAGAGCTCGGCCCACAGCAGGGTGGATGTTCAGCTGCAGGTACTGCTCGTCATCGTCCATCATGGGCCAGTGGGGTAGACCCTCGCTGTTGGGGTTCCTGTGGGTATGACAGCCAGCGGGGAAGGGTGAGGTCACTCTGATTCTAAGTCTGACCACTTTTTTGAGTCAAGGCATTGGATCAAGGCCAGTGGTTAATGGGGTGTATGGGACAGGTGTCCTGATAAAGGGACACAAGTGTCACCCACTAGATTCTGCTCCATGTGGGGGAAGACTATTTGGCATGTTTTACAATCTACATCTAAGAGGCAAGATATAAAAAACAGTACCAGAGTACTATGGCTCATGAGCCAGGTTACTGTAGATGATCAGTAACTGACACCTACAAAATATCTATATAAATGTGCTATCCTTGAGAAGAATCTATCATGTGATGGAAGATTCAGGAATGCTAAAGAGACCATGACACAAAGGGAATTCCTATATAGGGACCTACATATCCCTATAACCCATATAGGGAAGGTTGAGAGAGAGGTGTGTTCTCACCCATGTCTTGCAAAGTTGGCCCAGTACTTCATCATTCTTCCATTCAGTAGCTTCTCCTCCTCAGTGAGGTCAACTGCAGTCATGAGAAAAATAAATCTTGACGTCCATGACATCAAACATAACTGCTCACTCAAGCTTCACATCAGAATTCCATCTGCTGTCATCCCTAACTATCAGCTTTATTCCCTCCCTTCTTCATTATACAATAGTCAACATCCATGCAATCCTCTAATGGAATTCCTGCCCCAGTGAGCTGTCATCTCTATCACAGGCTAGACTGGCATGGGTCCAGATTCTAATCTTGGTATAATTTTTTAGTCTATGATATGATACATGTTTGAATTTCTTCTCTCCCAGAATCTAGTTTTCCTCAAATGGACTGGGAGCTCAGAAGTCCCTGGGATGTCATCTGCGATGTCAGACTCACGTTTTATACCAAAGATGAAGGATCCAAAGACAAAAGTAATCTCATCACCATGGTCAGCCTTCACATAGGGTGACCTGAAACTCTTGAGGAAGCTGGGTTGATGTTGGAATTCATAGAAGTAGACAGGGGCATGGGAACCTGGGGGTAGGACAAACAGTGACTTAGTAGCCCATCAACTGGATTTTTGCTGAAACATTTGTTGGCAAGGTACCTTGATATGAAGTTACCCGGAATAATAAATGCTAAAGGGGGAGAGAAAGTTCCAGGCTGGAACTGTAGCTGTGGAAAAACCCAGGGCAAAACAGTGCTCATGGCCTTCCCAGCCGGATGGTTATGCCAAGTTAATAGATTTTCAGAAACTCATTTTTTTCCTCTGCATCTAGATGTCATTCTACTAAACTAAACATGAGGAGACCTGGATTCCCACACCACTCCACAGTGCTCACCCATGGTCTCCATCTCTGAACTGCTCCCCTAAGATTGTTACAGATGTACTCACGGTGAAAATGTGCTACTTGGAGTGCAGGGATCACAAACATGAAGTCTCCCATCATCTCTGTAAACTGTAATTGGAGGGTCTGTGGGTCCTCAGTGTCCCCCATGTACTCTTCCATCATCAGATCGCTACACTCAGGAGGCAGCATCTACACCAGGAGATCAGGATGAATGCAGTTAGGCATGTTCTCGCTTAGTTGGGCAGCAGAGTGTGCTTTCAGGAGAATGGGGCCTGGGCAGAGATAGGGCGCAGGTGAAAAGGTTCATGCTCTGAGGTCACCCCACACAGAATCACACACATATGTTGACCTTCGCTAATAGGGATGCTATCTGAGAAGGGATATGAGGGACATCTCCTTTTGGATAGGACCAGTGGTATCTCACCATTTGTGATGCTGTATTCTTCAAAATAGCCTGCAGGTTCTCTCTAGTTATTTCCTTTATTGTATGAGCAATGCCGAAGATCTGGGTAGTAGAAGACCTTGTTAAGTGTGGATCTGATGGACTCCTTTAAAGATGAATTGTGTCCCCACTGTTTAGCAAAAAATTCTCTAATCTCTCAAAGAATTGTACTGAGACTCACCATGGGGATGACCCAACCATACTCATCATTGTTGACACCAATGATGCTGGGGACAGGACGAAAATCCACAGAAGTCAACAACTCTTGGGGATGCTTGGGTAGGAAAACCCCATCCACCACAGCAGGGATGACCTTGAAGTCCTGAGGGGCATTAAAATCAATGCTGAAGGTCAATTAAACGTATATGTTGATGCTCACTGAGTCACTTCCACCACTTTCATATTTCTTACTGGCCTCAGGGTTCTCAGCTCACTCCGGAAGAGAATCTACACTTAGATTAGCCTATCTTGTTGTTCATAGTGTACACAGAACTAAAGAACACAAAGTCTGACTAGATGTTCCAAGGCACACAATTCTACTTACCTTGTTAATGACCAGAATCTCTGCTTCACTCTTGCCTCTCAGACAGTGTACCAGGGCCTCTGAGTCCATGGTCCCACATCCAGACAGGTTGGCCACTGTCTGTGAAGGGGCACAAGTGGGGAGAAGAATATTTACAATTTCAATTCAATGCTAATGCCCTAAATTCTATACAATAGTATGTGCTGTATGTGTGTATACATATATATACACACACACATATACATATAAATTTTCCCCTTTGTCCTACTCTTCAAAGGTGACAGGCATCAGGCAGTATCCTCTCTACCTCCACACGTTTTCCCTTAGGGTAGTTTTATGAACTCCAGCTACCCTTCTGTATATTGGATGTGAGAGAAGCAGTAAGTGTACCAATGTTTATATGTGAACATTAGAGGCCCTGATCTTTCTTCACAGATGCCTCTTATTTGAGAAAGGGGGTCATATTGTTTTCTGCTCCTAGTTTAAGCTACGCCGTGAACATCTAGGGATTCTCTTGTCTCTGCATCACCCACCTGAGCACAGAAACCTTGGAATTACAGACATCCTACTATCTTCAACCTTTTGAACTAGGTCCTCAGGCTTGTACTCCAAACACTTAAAAAAAAAAAAAACCCACCAAGCTATCTCCATAAGTACACGCATATTTATTTTTGTCACTGATGGAAGCCGCTTGGAGCAGTTTGCTGGTCAGATAACATGATCACCAAGTATGAAGTAGAGGCAAGTAGCAGCTAACCCCTGAGTTTCTCAAAACTTATTGGAAGGAAACTATTTTCCATGGTTATTGTTTTCCCCATGAGACAGAAGACCAGAGTACCAGAAGACAAAGGCTGGGGGGGCAGACTCAGTCTATGGTGGTTGAGGGCACTCACATTGTAGACCCTCTCGTGGGTGTCAGAGATAAGGTCAGGCAGCAGGGCCACTCCACTCTCCATGATGGCTCTGTGGAAGAGTCCTTTGGACATGGGGGACACAACAAGTGAAGACACACTTGTGCCACCTGCTGACTCGCCAAAGATGGTGACAAGGTCAGGGTTGCCTCCAAAGTGGGCGATGTTCTGCTGGACCCAGCGTAGGGCGGCTACTTGATCCAGGAAGCCCCAGTTGCCTCTGGCGTGCTGGTCTCCAGTGCTGAGAAGTGGAAGAGACATGGATCAAAGGGCTATCCAGGTTCTTCTCAGTTGCCATTGTCTGCCCCAGTTTTATCCTCACCTGAAGAATCCCAGGACACCCAGACGATACTGGATATTAACAACCACCACATCCTCAATCGCTGCCAACATGGATCCATCAGTAATAGAAGCCATGCCTCCAACAAGGGCACCACCATGGATCCACACCATCACCTGGAGAAGTCAAGAGAGTTGCCGGGAAGCTCATAGCCATTCCAATTCTGCAAGACTGCTTACTAGAGAATCAACTGCTGTGCCTCTGTGCAGCTACACAAATACATGCAAATCCTCAGGACTTCAGGACCTTCGTCATAGGCGGGTTCTCTAGTAACCCCATCAGTATATTTCTAGTCCGCATTACCACCATGTATCTCAGTTTGAATTAATGGGTATTTGTAGAGTAATGTCGTCATTACTCAGACTCTGCATAGTGGAACGACGAGCGGTGTCTTCATGGTTATCTCTCCAGACGAAAAAAGGAAAGGATCATCAGCTCTCAACAACACAACGCATAATCCAAAAGTAGATATAGGTAAGCTTAATACTGAGGCTTGAGCACCTAAGTGGTCCTACAGAACTCTGGTTGTGGAAGGAGTCTAGTTGTAACAAAGAACTGGAGCATTTAATCAGTCAATGCTCCTGTTCTGTGTTCCATATCCAGGTGCTTAGTGTGGCTGAGAAGGCCTGCTTTGACCCAATAGGTAGAGGCTTTTCAGCAGAGTCCCCACTACAGTGGAGATCAGGTTGCTTTTAGCCCTTCTAATCATCTTGAAAACAATGCCCTCTCCCAAGCTAACCATGTCCGGACACTCACAGGCAGGTTAGAGCCCTCACGGGCATGCGCTGGTGCGTAGATGTTGAGATACAGGCAGTCCTCAGACATAGAGAGTGTGTGCAGGGGCAGGTTCATGTCCTTCAGGCCCACTGAATTCATCATTTCAAGGTTTTGCAGACAGCTGATGGAAATAGCAGACAGATATTCCAAGAGATGCATGGTGGTCAAAAGCAAATGTGAGCCTGGACTTTGTGTCCCCCACCTCCAGCGGCTGCTCTTCATGAGGCCCTGACAACACATGTTCCCCCTCTGAAGTCCCTTCCACCAAGGTAATGGCCACAGGCTCCACGAAAGTTTGGGTGGGGTCTTTCAGTTTGGTTGGGTCTGTATATTTTTTCTGAGTCTGGTATATAGAGACATCTCAGTGTCTCTATGTAAATGATTGGATGTATGCAGTGACACTCACTAAAGTGTATAAGAATAGAAAAGTGACCTAGACCTTAGCAATGTAAAGCATGCAAGCATTTTCTCCTCTCTGTTCCTGGTTGGGGATGTGATGTGACCAGCTCTGTAGGGCCCTGTCTTCCCTGTTCCTTGAGGCTGAAGCACAGGATGCAAGAATTGTTTATGCTAACCAGCTTAACTTCCCCTGCGCATTCTGGCAGCAGGAGGGAATTAGCCTTGTTTCTGTCATTGCTATGATAATTTCACTTGCTAAGAAGGTCCTCACAGGAGCCCTAAATCTCCTCCCATCTGTCTGTCAGAGTTCCCAGCTTGATACCCCCTGCATGGAGGCTCAGGCCACTGGCTCCAGGCAGTCAACACTATGATCTCACTCCCAGGTGGGAGGGGGGCTCTCATCCTCTTGCCTCCAAGTATATAAGCCTACGTGTGCTGAAGAAAGATTGACATTTACCCTTTGGGTGAATGATCCGATCTCTGTGTGTGTGTGTGTGTGTCTGTTCAACTCCTGGGATAATGATCCAGACTCGTGGCAACCTGGTACAGGAGGCGCGCCCTGTACCAGGAGAGTGAGGTTTCACAGAAAAGCAAGCAGCATAGCTCCTGTAATTTTCTTTCAGTGTAACTTCCCCAACATGATAAATTATCATCTACTTTAATAGTAGCTTTCTTTCCTAAACTGCTTTTCTTGGTACTTTATTACAACAACAGAAAACAAACAGATTGCAATATTGGAGTGTGGTTCTCTACGGAAATAGAGGAATCAATGGACAATACTGCCCAAAGCAAGTGAGAAATCCCTCACCCCATGTACAGACTCAGGGAATTTCTTTTTCCTATGCCGTCTTCAGTGAGAATTAGTTACATATAGTTCCTTGGTCAGTATTGCTTGGCCCAATAGGTTGTCACAGTGGCTGTGAGGATGGAGTTAGGAAATATTCCTTCACACCTCTCAGGACCTGAAGTGTATTCTACTTGATTTGGGGTGCTCTCTCCTTAATAGGTCACACAACTCATGCCTCGAGATCCATCCCATTGTTGAAAAGAACACTGGGCTTTATTGAATCTGTGACTAAATTTAATCTTTGTTCCTCTCTACAGTACCTGCATCTGACTCTCAATGGTGCCAAGCTCTGACCCAGGAGCTGGTACAGTTGTTCTACTCAGCCTTTGCACATGTGTTAGAAAAATGCATGGCGGGCTCCCCACAGTGAGAGAAAACTGCAGTGGAGCTGAGATGGAGGAAAGACTTCAGCAAGACTCAGAGCTCAGAGCAAATGTTCACCCCAGGGCCAGACGTCCTCTGTACAGAACTTACATGGCTGGATGTGAGGTCACATCTCTCACACCACTCCATGGTTCAGGGGCTTCAGGGGGTGCAAAACGCAGTGGTCCTACAGGCGGCTTGGCAAAGGGGATGCCCAGGAAACTGTGGACACCAACTTTGGCATCATTCACTTCAACAAGGCTGCCTCGGACCTGGCCTGTGTGTGTGTTTCTGATGGGGCTGGCATCTGAGGAGTCCTGACCTGTTTAGAGAAATGCCATCTGGGTTAGTTGAGTGTAATCAGTTGCCAGCAGATTGTGGGAATTAACATTGCACTGTTACCAGGGCAAAAAAGAAGGGAACCCAGGACCTCCTAGTTCAGCTGTGGGGTGTGAGTGTGGGAACTTCCCTATCCCTCAGGGCCTTTCCAATTGCCCTTTGAAAGGTGTCAGAGCATTTCTCTGGCCACAGAGTTCACACACTCTGAGCTATTTGGCCTCGTGAAATTATGATGATTGTCATTCTTACACAAAGGCCTGCTGTAGCTACAGTAAGAGTCATATATTGAGGAGGGAAAAATTCCTTCATCTTGCTTTTCCTTGAATTCTCTAGCATTCACCAGAGCTCCTTACACTGAACTGGTCTCCTCACTATGGAGAGATTTTAGACATCTCTGACCCTCAGTTAGTGTGCTTTGGCTATGGGCTTGGGAGACACATGATTCCCACACTTTAGTCTGTCCTTTCCATCACCAAATCCTGCACCCCTGCTCCCTGGCCTTCCCTCCCTCCCACAAACTCAACCTCTGATTTCAGTCATTTCCCATTAACAACTTATTGAGCCTCACCCTTTACATGAAGTAGGAAAAGCAGGAGCCCAAAGACCACAGCATTCAGCCAGCTATGAAGTTGTTTCAGGGGCATGATCAGCTCTCAGGTCTGGGTCTCTGCTGCTATGTAGGACAGCCACGTTTCACAAACAGGAAGCAGAATGTGTGTGTCCTCCCTAGCTATGAATTTAAATCAAAAGGATGTGGGTGGGGACCTTGGTGTGGTGGGGCAAAGTTCTCATTGTTGGAGAACTGATTAGTCAGAAGTAACAGGAGCCAATATCCAGAAGACAGGGCAAAGTCATCCTGCTCGTTCTGTTTCCTCCTTGGCCCTGGAAAGGCACAGCATGGATTCTGAAGCTCTTCTGGGACACCAGGAGCCCTGTCCTCACACATGGACAGAAAGCTGTAACAGGAGAGACAGAGGGCTTCTGTGAGTAGGGACACACTCAAGATGTCACAGGAGAGACAGGCACATGCAGGAGCTCTGAGTGTGACCTTCATCTTCAAGACGCTTCTGTGCTTGGAAGACTCAGTTACTGAGCCTGGATCCAGGCTCCCAGGTCTCTTCAATATTCTTAGTGTCTACATGGACACCTCCCTGTTAGGTCACAGTTGTTTGATCAAAACAAAGTACAAAACTGGTACTTTTATAGTCCCCAGACCCTATTCACTCCACCCTTGAGATGTGTCTCCTCTAGTGGCCTGTTCCTGCCAAGATCAACTTCACCATCACTTATACATTTCACAAATATTTGTAATTGTTTGCATCTATTTATTTATTTTGTGCGTATATACATATGTGTGTGCATGTATGTAGATTTTCCCAGGCCCTAGCTCACATATGGAGGTGAAGGAAGAATTTGTGTAAGTTTATACTCTAATCCCACCATATGAAGGGCAAAGTGGACCTTAGGTCATTAGGATTGGAGTGAAGTTCTTTTACCACCTCCTGATTAATATCATATGTAACCATGTGGTAAGCATTTGATTGGGCCTTGCAGGTTCCAACACTGGGGTCAATCAGAGGTCAAAGGAACTATGATAAACCTGAGATAAAGGTGTATAAATAGAAGTTTTAGAATCCCAATAAAGCACTAAGATGATATATCAAAGGATGCAGGATCAGCAGTCCAGACTGGCTTCTGAGAGGAAGTGGCGTGGGGGTCAGTGTCAGACAACCTTTAGTGCCACCTGAGAATTGGCTTTGGCTACAAATTATCTTCATTATTACTATATAATAGTCTAGAGTCCCGCAGCATGGCACTATGGTACTTCTTCCTTGGTTTCCCTGGCACATCACAGCTCAGCCCCAGCCTCCTCTAATCAACAGGGGCTCCTTTGATTCACTGTCACCCCTCCAATGCACTCTTGTCCTGACTGTTGTCCTGGCATTTCTTGGCGAGTGTTCTCTCCACTCCAAGTTCCCAACCAAAAGAAGAGCTGGACTACAAGGGCTGAGAAGTCCCCAGTTCCTCCAGTCTCTATATGAAGGAACTATATTCCTAGTGGATCCTGGGCATCCCTGGGCTTTTAAATCCCAGACTTTTTTTGTAGCTCAGCTGGGGAAATCCCTGTGTGCTGCTACTCACTGCCCCATCATCAGAGGCCCCGTGTGGATGATGGCCATGGTCCCAGTGAAGATGGGAAATGAAAAAGACGCTCAAACTCTGGTCTGTAGGGGAGGCAGAGAGTGAGAAGGGAGAGCATGAGAGGTAGAAAAAGAAATGACATAGATAGATAGATAGATAGATAGATAGATAGATAGATAGATAGATAAAGAAAATAGAGGCTCAAGTCCATAAAATTCCTCCAATGAGATGCCTCTGTATCCCTGTTCAGTGTGATCAGATTTAAGATCAATAAAACCGAGTGCTGGGAAAGACATGGAGCCACTGGCACTCTCCTAGACCACTGGAGGAGACACATAATGATGTAGTCATTATAGACAACAGTCAGATAGTTCCTTTAAAAGTTAAACATATTTATCCTGTGGTTGAGTAATTCTACTCCCAGGTCTTTAGTTCAAGGAACTGAAAACACCAATCACAAAAACTCATACTTCCAAAGTTCATAAGAGCCTGTTTAAAAGTAGGTCATTCAGGAGTTGATCAACTAGGGATTGGGCAAAATGAGATGTTTGCACATGGGGAGAGACACTATTAACTAAATGCAGCACACTTGACTCTTTTGTCCCTTTTCAATTTTCCTTCTTTCTCTTTGTACATTTATTTTATTTAAATAAGATTTTTTTAATTAGTTTACGTTTCAACCACAGTTTCCCCTCCCTCCTCTCCTCCTGCCCACACCTGGGCCCCACTTCTGTTCTACTTCCCTTCCCTTCCACTCCCCCTCCATCTCCACTCTGAAAGGGACAGCTCTCCCCTGGGCTTGCACAAAGCATGGCACATCAAGTTGTGGCAGGACCAAGCTCCTCCCTTTGTGTCAAGTCTTGGCAAGATAATCCAGCATGGGAAATAGGTTCCCAAAAGTCAGTTAAACACCAGGAACAGGTCCTGATCTCACTGCAAGGAGCTTTACAAAGAGACCAAGGTACACAACTGTCACACACATATGCAGACAGCCTAGGTCAGTTTCCTGGAGGTTCCCTAAATGTTGATCTAGAAACCTTGAGATCCCTTGAGCTTAGCTCAGCTCAGCTGTCTCTGGGATTCCCCTTTCATGACCCCCAGGTTCCTAATTCCCTCCTCCTTTTCTTCAACAAGACTCCCTGAGCTCAACCCAGTACTTGGCAGTAACACACTCAAATCTAAAAGGCGTTTAACTTAGTAACAGAATGTTTCACATAGAAATACTTTACTGAGATAGGATAACCCAGGACTCTGATGTTTCTAAATTATATCCAGGTTCTGAACTGGACCATCAGAAAGGGACTGCAGAAACCAGGCAATGATGGACAGAGAGGAGCTACGGGAACCTTCCTCCAGTGAAATGAGACTTGTACTTCCGTGAAAGTAGCTGCACAGCTCGTTTCTTGTGCAAAGTTTACACATCTATGCTGTTAAGTGGGCAAATGTAATTTCTTAGAAATCATTTGACTTCAGAGACTTTAAAAAATGACACAGCTACTGAAATTCTAAAGGCCATTTGATGAGGTGTCCTGTGTCTGTCAACAGAAATGGAGACTTCACAGATGTGTGCAGCAGGAGCTCACAAACGCCAGTCCCCAGTGAGAGCATCAGGCAGCAGTCTTCTTGCACTCAATGGAAGGGATCTTCTCTGCCCAGCTACCAAGCCAAGGCTAAGAGAGTCTTGTCTCTCTTCTGCCTCCTGGTGTTTGCAATGTGGAACATAAAAATCATCCCATCCATAAATGCTATAGATTTAGTGCCTCCCCTCCACACTCTCTGTGCTTTCAAGCCCTATCTAGGCAGATGTTCTCTCTCTCCTCAACTCCCTTTCTGGAAAACATCTGGACTGTGAGAGCTGAATGGTCCACCTACCCTCCTCCATTTCTTCCAAGCTCAAAGACATGGAAGCTTCTTTATGTTCCTGGGACAGCCTGGTGAGTCCACTTAACCCTGGTTTGTTTTGTAGCACGACATGGGGGAAGTTTCCCATGTGCTCTGTCGCCCAGTGCAGCATCATTCAGACCCTTCATGGATGATGGTGGAGACCATCATAAACATGTAAAACAAGGAAGACTCTCAAATTCTGTGTGTATGCTGGAAGGGGTGGATCTGGCACCTTTCATTTATTGGCAAAAAGGGGGAGAGGGACTAAAGTCTACAGATTCCTCTTTATGGAGATATTACTGCATATGCACACATATACCAGTGTTGAAAAATTATGGCGCCACTGCTATGCTCACACATGCATGGCTGGAGGAGATGCAAAATGGTGTAGTCATATTGAAAGACAGGTTGACCTTTTCTACAAAAGATAAAGGCACCTATGCTGGGACTCAGCAAAACTACTACTGTTGATAAAGCCTACTGGAATTACCAGGTGTCCCTTCAAGCCTTTCCCTGTCTCTATCTGACCTTGTTCTTTGCTGCTGTGACATCTATTGTCAGGTCACCTCAAACCTTCACTCTGCAGTGAGAATATTGAGAGTTGGTCCACTAGGAAACTCAGCTCATGGATATCATTATTAATCCCATCAGCCCAGTGTAACCAAAAAAAAAAAAAACCAACAACAACAAAAAACAATCTTTGAATGAGAAAGCTAGCCCTCAATACACAGCACACCCAATAGTACCTTAACTTTGAAATGCATGGTCTCCAAAATTGTGAGCAAATTCCTTTTGGTTATAAATCACATAGGTTATGATATATACAAACTCATGTATGCATATCACATGTATCAGTCTATGCATACAGGCAATTGAGATGAAGTGTGTGTATCTGTTACCAGATGACCTGAAACTCTTGAGCTCATAAAACCCACCTGCCTTGGCCTTCCAAGTACCCAGGCCACCTGTGTGTCTGCCATAGACCTGAGCTTGCTGCTTACGATGATTTTTGTTATGGACACATAAACTTTCTGATACACCAGGGCTGTGTCAAGTCACATGTTTTATAAGTTTTCTATGTAGATGAGAATATTAGAGCTTGTTAACAGATGGACGTGAGAATTTGACATCCCATCACTGCTTCTGAGTCAATTTCCTCAAACATCAGAAGTGGAGACAGAATATTGAATCCAGGATCTTATACATATGAGATAAGTGCTCTATTCCTAAACTATATATTGAGGATGTATATTTTAATCTTTGATAATCTCATAACATATACAATGTATTTAAATCATGCTTACTCCCTTACCTTAGGCAGCCTTGATTCTTTCCATGCAAAAAGGTGCAGGGAGGTGTCCAGTGAAGCCCCTTTTGCTGGGTTGGTCATGGCCACAAGCTCCCATCTCTCTGGTAACTCACTGTAACATGAGGGGGCCTGCTTGTTTGTGTTTTCTGTCCTGCCCGGTTCCCATAGCTTTTTAGCCCCAAAGAAAATCACACAGAGATCTCTGTAAGTTATAAAGATGGTTGGCCCATTAGGTCAGGCTTCTTACTGGCTAACTCTCACATCTTGATTAGCCCATTTTTCTGATGTATTTTTGCCATATGGCTTGGTACCTTTTTCAGCTGGTAGGTCACATCTTACTTCTTTGGAGTCTGGGCAGAAGTGGGAGGAATCAGCTTCCTCCTTCCCAGAATTCTCCTGTTCTCCTTGCATCATTTCTACTTCCTGTCTGGTTTTCCCGCCTATACTTCCTGCCTGGTTAATCAGCGTTTTATTTAAAACATGATTGACAGATTACAGACAATTCTCCCGCACCAACTCACCTCACAGAGCACCATGTTTTTTCACCATAGAGTTTGGCAGAAATAAGCTTCAAGTCAGCCTCATGTTTCTGAGATGCCTTCTCTCTGATCCACATGGCTGACCACCTTTTGTGTCAACTGGTGTGGATGAGGGCAGAGCAGCATCATATCCAGACATCAATAGGTTTTGCCTACATCTTCCCAAGGTCTAAAGCTCATCCCCTGTCTTCAGTGATTGCTGCCTGTTAGAAATTTTTCCTAATGCGACCTCTCTGCCAACACAAAAATCCCAATGACGCCAAATCACAACAAGCCAAATTAAGAAATATCCAGGTTTAATGGGATTCCTGCACTCTCGGGTGGCCCCCGGGAACGGAGAGGGGGAGAGGAAAGAGACCACCGGGAAACTTTTCAGGGAAGCAGTTTAAATAGAATGAGGGGGTGGTCAAGATTTTGGTGGGCTCATCTTGACCCTTCTCCAGAGAGGGGTCAAGACTTGGCGGGCACAGGGATGGGGCCTCCAGAGATGGAGGCCAGAGACCGGAGCATATATTGCCTACATGGAATACTTACCTGCATGGTTTCTGTAACCATGATGCTCACTGAATCCACCACTGATGCCTAACAGTGTTACAGCAACAGACAAAGCATGGTGAAG
This sequence comes from Myodes glareolus, assembly GCF_982192425.1. Taxonomy (NCBI): domain Eukaryota; kingdom Metazoa; phylum Chordata; class Mammalia; order Rodentia; family Cricetidae; genus Myodes; species Myodes glareolus. The sequence continues at coordinate 36,668,147 of NC_142047.1, forward strand.
TGGTCCTACTTGGAGTTTGACATAACCATGATTCTTCATCCTCTAAGAGCAGCTTTCTCAGAAATGACATTCAGTGGAACGGAGTCCTTTCTCTCTGAGGGAGGATGAGCTCAGTGCAGGAAAGGGTCAGATTGTGACCAATATGCAAAAACCAAATACACGTGCACACACTTATCCTCTTTTTGATTTTGTTTATTTCTATGAAGCAGCTAGTTTTCTTTGCATTTCTTGGGTATCCAATGAGTTTAACAGGGTATGGTGTCTGGGTGAGAGATTGTATACAGGAGCAAGAATAATTCAAAGGCCACCCCAGTATGAGTCTGACCAAGTCTGCCTCAAGAGAGCGGCATCCATAGAGACCTATTGTGGTTTTTACATAGCTCATCAGATCCCAGAGTCTCCTCTCCTCGGCAGTCCACTTCTTTCAGAGCTGTCATTTGAAAGGACAGATGTTTGCATGTTTTCAGCACAGGGTTAAAGAGAGGCCCCTGAGGAGAGGACAAGACACCTTTGAGCATGACTGTTGTCTTCTCAAGTGTGAGACATGTATTGGATTTTGGAGGCTTCTGGAGTAACATGCTAGGAATCCTCTTCTTTGGTGCTGAATGGGGTCATGTGTGGTTGCTGATGTGCACTGGATAGCAGCCAACCAGGGATGTGGAACTGTAAACAAGGTTCACTGTCTTTCTTGTGAGGTTCCCAGAGCCTTGGAGCATCACACCTGGCAGAGGAGTAAAGCTGAGCATGCTTAGGCCTGCAGCACTGTGAGAGCTCTTAGAATACTCTACTCTGAAAACATCGCTCTACAAAAGGAACGTTGTCTTGATGTAGATAGTCTTGACATGCAACCTTATTGTGTTGGAGTTCTTTTTGCTCTATGTTTTCTCTTAGTATATACTGATGATATATAATAATGGGTTTTATTATGACATTTTTAATACATTGAGTGAGGTATTTGTTCCTTTCAATTCCCATATTATTCTTCCTCATCTGATTCTCTTTTCTGCTGAAAACTAGTTCATCTTCACTTTACTGGTTTTTTAAAAATCATTATTGATCATCCAGAAACTTTGATTAGAGTAACCGAGTGTATGAGAGTTTATTTACAGGAGTATGGGTGGTTTCCTGGTAGCAATTTCACTGAAAAAAAGTATTTTTTCCCTCCCCAGTGTCCATCACTCATGTAGAGATGCTGAGGAAGGGATGGGGCCTCCTGAGCCTACGTGACCTTGTAGCACTTCATTGCGTACAGTTCTTCAGTGTTTAGATGTTTGAACAGATTCTTACCAGATTTCTGGATTTCATTTGGAGAGCCTCCAATTTCCTTTGCCTCTGCAAGCGTGCTCGATCCTCAGGCATGTGCCACCACATCCTGCTCACACCTGCATCTTAAGGAATCCTGGAGATTATGTAGACGACACTGTCACCTTGGTGTCCTTGTGGATGAGGCAGCTCTGGGTGCCACAGAAGAGAATGTGCTGCAACTCTGTGCCTTCTTATAAAGTTGTCTGAGGTTCAGAATCCAGGTACCTGAACCAAGGCTGTTCAGAAGAACAGCCACGTATAAGCAGGTTAGACCTTCTTGCCTATAACGCTAGTGACCATTAATGAGAACCCAGGAAAGTGCAGACAAGGGTCTCAGGCTGAGGAAAGTATGTCATCCTTTGAGTGGCTTGGACTACTAGGAGTGGCATGAATTTCTCAGAGTTCACAGTAGAAAGTCTAGGATTAAGAAGCATCAAGGTGGGTGGGGGCTGGAGAGATGGCTCAGTGGTTAAGAGCACTGACTGCTCTTCCAGAAGACCCGGGTTCAATTCCCAGCACCCACATGGCAGTTTACAACTGTCTGAAGATCCAGTTCCGGGGGATCTGACACCTTCACACCAATACAGATAAAATAAAGTTAAACAAACCATAAAAAATTTTAAAAATAAATAAATACTGCTATGTTTAAAAAAAAAAAAAGAAGAAGCATCAAGGTTTGCACACACACCCTGCCCCAGTACTCTCTTGGCTCAGCTTCTTTAAGGACCTAAAGACTATGTGGCAGACCTAGACCACATGCTCTTTGCCCTAGAATCTACCTTGTTCCTTTGTCCAAGGTCAGACATATTGAAGGGATCCTGTCCTCTCATTTCAGCAGGGTGCTGTGAGGCTGGAGGGGTCCAGCTCTGTTTTGGTCCAGGATACTCTCCATAATCTTTCTGGGGTACCTGGGTAATTCTCTGACCTAAGTGGTGAGTTGTAAGATGCCAATGACGCCATGAATAATAGTTAATAGTTTCATTGTTATTCTTGGGTACTCAGCAGCAGCTGCCACAGTCTAACCATAGACACACAGAGAAGAGAAATGTCCCCTCTGTCCCTGTGCTCCTGACCATTTGCCTGGTCCCCTGACCTCCAGGTCCAGCACTCATCAGAGCCCCTCACACTGTTGTTTCTCAGAGCTGAGTGTCCTCGGGTCTCACTGACCCCCGTCTGTGTTATAGGGCCACCCGTGGGCTTAGGTGGAGGCATTGTCCCTCACTGTTGTCTATCATTCTCCATAAGCTCCTCCCTCCCTGACCCCTTGCCTCCTCCTGCTTCTCAGTCTCTGACTCTGCAGAGGTCGGCAGCTCTGACCCTGTTTCCATTTTCCTCTTTCAGAGTCTCACCCTGATGACACAGGAGGAGAAGAGAAACACACAGGCTATGGCCTTCAGGAAGTCAGGAAATTGATCCAGTGGCATGGTCAGGTTTCTCAGTGGTTCTCACTGTTCCTAATGCTGTGATCTTTTAAGACAGCTCCTCATGTTGTGTTGACCCCAACCATAAAATCATTGTGTTGACACTTCATAACTGTAATTTCATTACTATTATAAACAATAATGTAAATATCTGATACTTGGAATATGAGATATGCGACCCATCTAAAAAGCTTTTTTTGACACTCTCTGCACCCACAAAGTGGTCACAACTGACAGGTTGAGAACCACTCAGCTAGGTCCTGGGCCTGGGTTTGTGTTGCAATGAGATGCACTGTGTTTCCCAACAGGAAGCAGTTGTGGGCCTCACCCAGGTAGGAATTTGAACTCAGCAAGGTATGGGTGAGAACTCTATGAGGCAGTGCAAGGTAATGTCCCAGGAGACCAGCACTGACCAGACAGACTTAAAGAGAGCCTGTGCTTATCAGTCTATTAGGCTGGCAAAGACACCTATCTGTTTTGTCTTTTTATTGCATCCCCTTCAGAAGGAACAGCATGGACTCTGAAATCATTCTGAATATCAGTGACCCTTACCCCAAACCCTACCCCAAATCACGGTGACTTCCTTGTCACAGACCCAGCCCAGGGGACGGGTAGGGAGCAGGAAGCAGAAGGCTGCACTTGAGAGTCTGAATCAAGGTGTGTGCAGAGGATCCCACAGATGGAGAAACTGCAGAGGGAGAAGGGCATGAACATTTGAAGTTCATACCTAGGGACTTAGGCCTGCAAATGCCACCCCATCCCTCATGACTGCATATCTTCCATGGAATATTGTATGTTGTCTTTTGCATTTCATTTGTTTCCTTTCCATTTTATTTCATTTGTTGAATTTTAACCTTCATGTTTGATTTTTTCAATGACATATTCATCATTCAAAAGCATATTGGTTAATCTCAATGAGATTGCATGCTCTATGGTTTCTTTTTCTGTGATTGCAGAGTTTATTCCATTGTAATAAAACAGGAGAAATGTTTTCAGTTTTTCTATATTGGGTAAAATGTTCTTTCTGTCATTATATATATGTATATATGTTTCTATCATATATATATATACATGCACACACATATATATGTATGTGTGTATGAGTGTGTGTGTGTGTGTGTGTGTGTTTGTGTGTGTGAGAGAGACCTATCTTATAGAACATCCCAGAAGTTCTGGAAATAATGTGTATCATCTGTAGTGTTTGGATGGAATTTTATGTAGGTAGCTGTTAAGTCTCGATGATATCATTTTCATTGTATTTCTCTGTTGACTTTTATGTGTTTTCCTTAATTGCCTGTCTCTTAATTCATCCACCATTCATCTGTACCCTCACTATTGGCAAACTCCCACTGAGATCAAATTTAGAGACACTTATATCCACGTGACAGACATTTTCAGGCCCTGTTGTATCCCATACTGGGACTCTCTGGGCTCTCAGAGCCTATGATATAATGAGATACTGGCCCATGAACAGGAGTTTCAGAATCCCAGGGATCCTGCCAGGACACAAACAGAGTACAGGGTAAAGATTCTGCAACAGCTCAGTATGAATTCTTGGATGAGGAGGTAAGCAGTCTCAGACTTTAGGGACACCTGAGGACTGGCTAACCTTGGTTTTTCTGCCCCGCCCCAATTCTAGGGCACGCACAGCCCAAAACAGTAGACTTTCCCCGTCAGTGGATTACAGTGTTCTCATTGACCAGGTACAGCCATGTCTTCACCTGCCCTGTCCCGGGCAGATGTTCTCTCTTCCCTCAATTTCCTGGCTGAAGAACAGCTGGCCTATGGCAGATGGACTGTTCCAGCTCTTCTAAGATCAAAGACGTGCACTACATTCTTTGTGTTACCTGAATAGCCTGATGTCTTAATTGTTGGCAGCAGGAATTAAATACTGAGCTCAGGCCCCACTGGGGAAATCTGGCACCAGCCCTTCTGGAGGGTATCCTTCTCTGCCCATGGTGTCCAGAATGGACAATCAATAATCTTCACTGTAACCCCAAAGGTCATGCTGTCCTGGGGTTGGCTTTCCTTCTACTGGATTTTAAAAGGGGGAGCTTGCCAACCAGGAAGTTTGATTTGTAGAACGAGCTGAGCAGAGGTAAGATGACATGTCAGGATCTCTAACACAAAGGATCTGGGCTCTTAGTGAAAAGGAAAAAATGTTTTGAGAAAATTCAGCAGCTTGAGGAGAGTTTGACCGCCTTGTATACTGACATAAAGTAAAAGAATTATTATATTTTATTGTTTACTTTTATTAGAATAGCCAAAAATGTTTAGTAACAGCAAATAAGTGAGAATGAGAATTATGGATTATGGACAGTCAAGGACAAAGGTTATCACAATTGGGAGGTTGCAGGGGAACTGTGGAAGTCAAGAGGACATCCCGAAACATGTGCTCAGTGAGACAGGGGACAGCAATCTCTTTCATTCTTATATGAACTTTCTGATCCCTCTACCAAACTATGAGGACTCACCCCAGAGTCAAACATCTACACAGATGTGGTTTGATGATGTGAATGTTGGCATTACCACAGCTACAGAACCTTTGGGATTCAAAACAAACCTCGGCAGACACAAAATAACAAACCTGGTTTTCTGGACACACATACACACACACACATATGCACACAGACACACACAAATAACCCACAAATATGCACATACAGACACATACATGCATATAATTGTATGCATGCCCACATACACACATGTATGTACACAAAAACAAAATACTGCACACACAAATGCACAAATACGTATGCATTCATGCAAGCACAGAATCATTTGTGTGTATATGCTCACAGAGATGTACACCCCCTCACACACACACACTGTCTCAGACTGGAGTAGATAACAGATATTTAAACCTACATCCAAAAACAAAATAGTGCCACTGAGTACTTTGGGGCAGAATAGATGAATGCAGTTGGATTTTAAGAAAAAACAAATCAATATTGATCAATGTACAGATTATGTTAAATGAGACTGTAGGTAACATTTAATCTACAAACACCGTGGGATACTTTCAAATCCTGTCACTGACTTGGGAACCTCTATATAATGTGTTTTGAAAGTATTTACGATTCGTATTTCTATATTGAAACTTAGACTCCAATGTGATGTTATTAAGAGTGAGGCCTAGTGGAGGTCTGGGACATGAGAAACATTAAAATATCCCAATACTCCGTGAAAAACCCAGGTTTCATCTTTGGATCAGAGAGCTGGTCATCACAATACAGCAAACAGGTTCATATCTTAACCTTGGACTTCATGGCCACAAAAGCACAAACCTAATGAGATTTTTCACACCTCACTCATATGATATGGTGTTTTTGAAGAACCCATATCGATGGTTTTCAAACTTCTGCTTTATTTTAAAGAGATGTTTTTGTCTTGGAGAAAACGACAGTGAGAATGAAAAATTAAGGGAAGAATTAAGGAAGGGACCTAGTACCAGTGGAGTGTGAAAGGAGATGAGCCTGTCTTGGGAGGTTAACAATTCCACATTGTTATAGGAGCATTCATTGAGTGGCTCTAACCAAAGGTGACCCAGCAGGATAGAGTCACATGCAGAGGATTCGTGATAAATGTAAAAGGACAAGTTCAGAGGTTATATGAATGTTAGAATCAGCCCAGATCCCTCAATAAATTTTGGGAACCTCAAGGTGACCCCATCAGCAGCCAATGTTAAACACCATTCCCCGCACAGGACACTATAACTCTTTGTGCATGCGCTGAGATTTCTTTAGCTCCTGGATCTTCTGAGGCAGAGTCTTGGTCCAGAACTGCAGCTTTCTGGCCTTCAGGGCTCGGCCCACAGCAGGCTGGATGTCCAGCGGCAGGTACTGCTCATCATGGTCCATCATGGGCCAGTAGGGTAGACCCTCACTATTAGGGTTCCTGTGGATATGCAAGCCAGCGGGGAAGGGTGAGGTCACTCTGATTCTGACCCCTGATTTGGGTCAAGGGTGTGGCACATTAGGCCAGTGGTTAATGGGGCTGATGGGACAGGTGTTCTAATAAAGGGACACAAGTGTCACAAACTAGTTTCTATTTCATGTAGAGGAAGACTACTTAACCTGTTTTATATCTAATCTAAGAGGCAAGATATAAAGAACAGTACCAGAACACTATGGCTCAAGGCTAGGTCACTGTAGATGACCAGTAACTCACACCTACAATGTATCTATATAAATGTGCTATCCAGGAGAGAAGAATCTATCATGTGATGGAAGATTCAGGAAAGCTTAAGAGACCATCACCCAAAAGGGATTCCTATATATGGACTCACAAATCCTTATAACACACAAAGAGAATGTTGAGAGAGAGCTGTGTTCTCACCCATGTCTTGCAAAGTTGGCCCAGTACTTCATCATCCTCCTGTTCAGTAGTTCTTCCTCCTCAGTGAGGTCAACTGCAGTCATGAGAAAAATAAATCTTGAAGTTCATGACACCAAACATAACTGCTCACTCATACTTCACATCAGAATTCCATCTGCTGTCAGACCATAACTATCAGCTTTATTCCCTCCCTTCTTCACTATACAATAGTCAACATCCATGCATTCCTCTAATGGAATCCCTGCCCAGTGAGCTGTCATCTCCATCACAGGCTAGACTGGCATGGGTCCAGATTCTAATCTTGGTATAATTTTTTTAGTCTATGATATGGTACACATTTGAATTTATTCTCTCCCAGAATCTAGTTTTCCTGTAATGGACTGAGAGCTCAGGATTCTGAACTCAGTCAGCTCAAGGAGAATAAGGAAGACTCACGTTTTATACCAAAGATGAAGGACCCAAAGACAAAAGAAACCTCATCAGAATGGTCAGCCTTCACGTAGGATGGCTTGAAACTCTTGAGGAAGCTGGATTGGTGTTGGAATTCATAGAAGTACACAGGGGCATGGGAACCTGGAGGTAGGACAAACAGTGACTTAGGAGTTGATCAACTGGATTTTTTGCTGAAATAATAACTTGTTATAAAATTACCTGAAATCATAAATGTTAAAGGGGAGAGAAAGTTCCAGGCTGGATCTCTAGCTGTGAAAAAGCTCAGGGCAAAACAGTGCCCATGGCCTTCCCAGCTGGATGGTTATGCCAAGTTAATAGATTTTCAGAAACTCATTTTCTCCTCTGCATCTAGATGTCACTCTATTAAATTAGACATGAGTCGACCTGGATACCCACACTGCTCCACACTGCTCACGCATGATCTACATCACTGAGCAGCTCCCCTAAGACTTGTTGCAGATGTACTCACGTTGAAAATGTGCTACTTGGAGTGCAGGGACCACAAACATGAAGTCTGCCATCATCTCTCTGAACTGTGCTTGCAGGGTCTGTGGGTCCTCAGTGTCCCCCATGTACTCTTCCATTATCAGGTCGCTACACTCAGGAGGCAGCATCTACACCAAGCAGATCAGGATGAATGAGATTAGGAATGTTCTCTGCTAGGTGGGCAGCAGTGTTTGCTTTGGGGAGAATGGGGCCTGGGCAGAGATAGAGCATAGGGAAAAAGGTTCATGCTCTGAAGTCGCCCCACACAGAATCACACACATATGCTGACCTTCGCTAATAGGGTTGCTATCTGAGAAGGGATATGAAGGACATCTCCATTTGGATAGGACCAGCAGTATCTCACCATTTGTGATGCTGTATTCTTCAAAACAGTCTGTAGGTTCTCTCTTGTTATTTCCTTTATTGTCTTTGCAGTGCCAAACATCTGGGTTGTAAAAGACCCTGTTAAGTGTGGGTTCTGATGGACTCCTTTAAAGATGAATTGTGTCCTCACTGTTTAGCATTTGAATCATCAATCTCTCAAAGGATTAGAACTGAGACTCACCATGGGGATGACCCAACCATACTCATCATTGTTGACACCAATGATGCTGGGGACAGGACGAAAATCCACAGAAGCCAACAACTCTTGGGGATGCTTGGGTAGGAAAACCCCATCCACCACAGCAGGGATGATCTTGAAGACCTGAAGGGCATAAAAAGTCAATGCTGAAGGTCAATGAAATGTGTATGCTGATGCTCACTGAGTTACCTCTACCACTTTCATATTTCTTACTGGCCTCAGTGTTCTCCGCTCACTCCGGAAGAGAATCTACACTTAGATTAGCCTATCTTGGTGTTCATATTGTACACAGAACTAAAGAACACAAAGTCTGACTAAATGTTCCAAGGCACACAATTCTACTTACCTTGTTAATGACCAGAATCTCTGCTTCACTCTTGCCTCTCAGACAGTGCACTAGGGCCGCTGAGTCCATGGTCCCACATCCAGACAGATTGGCCACTGTCTGTGAAGGGGAACAAGTTGGGAGAGGAATATTTACAATTTTAATTCAATGCTATTGCCAAAGATACCATATTATAGTGTGTGTTTTGTATGGATTGCTACAAATATAAATTTTTCCCTTTATCCTATTTCTCAAAGGTGACAGTCATCAAGCAGTCTTCTCTCTACCTCCACACGTTTTCCCTTAGAGTAGTTTTGCTAACCCCAGCCATCCTTCTGTATATTGGATGTGAGAGAAGGAGTAAGTGTGCCAGTGTTTGTATGTGAACCTTAGAGGGCCAGAACTTTCTTCACAGATGCCCCTTGTTTGAGACAAGGTGTCCTCTTGTTTTCTGCTCCTAGTTTGAGCTACCCGCTGAACATCCAGGAAATCTCTTGTCTCTTCGTCCCCTATGTGAGCACAGGAACCTTGGAATTACAGACATCCTACTATCTCCAGCCTTTGAGAGTTCTGGGGTTTGAACTTAGGTCCTCAAGCTTTTACTCCAAGCACTTAAAAAATCCACTGAGCTATCTTCCTGAGCATATGCATAGTTATTTTTGTCAGTGTTGGAAGCTGCTAGGAGCAGTTTGCTGGTCAGATACATGACCACCCAGTATGAAGTGGAGGCAATTAGAAGCTAACCCCTGAGTTTCTCAATAATTACTGGAAGAAATCTATTTTCCATGGTAATTGTTTTCCCCATGAGACAGAAGACTAGATACCAGAAGATGAAGTTTGAGAAGGCAGACTCAGTCTATGATGCTTGAGGGCACTCACAGTGTAGACCCTCTCATGGGTGTCAGAGATAAGGTCAGGCAGCAGGGCCACTCCACTCTGCATGATGGCTCTGTGGAAGAGTCCTTTGGACATGGGGGACACAACTTGTGAAGACACACTTGTGCCACCTGCTGACACGCCAAAGATGGTGACAAGGTCAGGGTTGCCTCCAAAGTGGGCGATGTTCTGCTGGACCCAGCGTAGGGCAGCCACTTGGTCCAGGTAGCCCCAGTTGCCTCTGGCATGCTGGTCTCCAGTGCTGAGAAGTGGAAGGGACATGGATCTAAGGCTTGTTTAAGTTCTTTCCAGCTACCGTCGTTCACCTAATTCCTAGTCTTACCTGAAGAAGCCAAGGACACCCAGGCGGTACTGGATAGTCACCACCACCACATCCTCAATGGCTGCCAGTGTGGATCCATCATTCATAGAAGCCATGCCTATAACCAGAGCACCACCATGGATCCACACCATCACCTGGAGGGGTCAAGAGAGATGCCAAGGAGCTCATAGCCATTCCAATTCTGCAAGACTGCTTACTAAAGAATCAACTGCTGTGCCTCTGTGCAGCTACACAAATACATGCAAATCCTCAGGACTTCAGGACCTTCGTCATAGGCGGGTTCTCTAGTAGCCCCATCAGTATATTTCTAGTCCGCATTACCACCATGTATCTCAGTTTGAATTAATGGGTCTTTGTATACAGTAATGCCATCATTACTCAGACTCTGTATAGTTGAACAAAGAGGGGGTTCCTCCATGGTTATCTCTCCAGGCTAAAAAACTCTCACCGACACAACACATAACGCAAAAGTAAACATAGGTAAGCTCAATATTGAGGCATGAGCACCTAAGTGGTCCTACAGAACTCAGGTTGTGGAATGAGTCCGCTTTTATCAAAGAGCTGGAGCCTTTAATCACTCAATGCTCCTGTTCTGTGTTCCATACCCAGGTTCAGCTGCTAGTGTGGCTGAGAAGGCCTTCATTGATCCAGTAGGAGGAGGCTTTTAAGCAGAGTCCCCACTACAGTGGAGCTCAGGTTGTTTTATCCCTTCTATTCATCTTGAAAAACATGCCCTCTCCCAAGCTGACCATGTCCGGACACTCACAGGCAGGTTAGAGCCCTCGCGGGCATGAGCTGGTGCGTAGATGTTGAGATACAGGCAGTCCTCAGACATAGAGAGTGCGGGCAGGGGCAGGTTCATGTCCTTCAGGCCCTCTGAATTCATCATTTCAAGGTTTTGCAGACAGCTGATGGAAATAGCAGACAGATATTCCAAGAGATATATGGTGGTCAAAAGCAAATATGAGCCTGGATCTTTGACAGCCTCCTCCAGCGGCTGCTCTTCATAATGTCCTGTTAATACACATTCCCCCTCTGAAGTCCCTTCCACCAAGTAATGGCCACAGGCTCCACGAAAGTTCGGGTGGGGTCTTTCAGTTTGGTTGTGTCTGTATATATTTTTTTCTGAGTCTGGTATATAGAGACATCTCAGTTTCTGTATGAAAATGATTTGCTGTATGCGGTGACATTCACTGAAGTGTATAAGAAAAGAAAAGTGGTCTAGACCTTAGCAATGCAAGACATGCAAGCGTTTTCTCCTCTCTGTTCCTGGTTCTGGATGTGATGTGACCAGCTCCTGTAATTTTCTTTCAGTGTAACTTCCCAAACATGATGAATAATACTGTAGAGCCTTTAATAGTAGCTTTCTCCCCTAAGTTGCTTTGTTGGTACTTTATTGCAGCAACAGAAAGCAAACTTAGAAGCAATGTTAGAGTGTTGTGCTCCACAGGTACTAGATGAATCAATGAACAGTGAGTCCATTGTTCCTAAAGGGCAGTGAGAAATCCTTCACCCATGTACAGACTCTCAGGAAACTTCATTTCCACATGCTGTCTTCGGAGGGAATTAGTTACATATAGATTCTTGGTCAACCTATAGGTTGCCACAGTGTCTGTGAGGACGGGGTTAGAAAGTATCCATCACACTGCAACGCTCAGAACCTGAAGTGTATTAGTGGATTCAGGGGTGCTCTCTGCTTAATAGGTCACACAACTCATGCCTCAAGATCCCTCCCATTGTAGCAGAGAATACTGGGTTTAATTTGAAGTTGTAAACAATTTTACTTTTGTTCCTTTCTATAGTACCTGCATCTAACTCTCAATGGTGCCAAGATCTGACCCAGGAGTAGGTACAGTTGTTCTACACAACCTTAGCACATGCATCAGAAAAATGCATGGCGGGCTCCCCACACTGGGAGAAAACTGCTGTGGAGCTGAGATGGAGGAAAGACTTCAGCACGACTCAGAGCTCAGAGCAAATGTTCACCCCAGGGCCAAACATCCTCTCGGCCCAGAACTTACATGGCTGAATGTGAGGTCCCATCTCTCACACCACTCCACGGTTCAGGGGCTTCAGGGGGTGCAAAGCGCAGTGGTCCAACAGGTGGCTTGGCAAAGGGAATTCCCAGGAAGGTGTGGACACCAACATTGTTGTCTTTAACATGGACGAGGCTTCCTCTCACCTGCCCTGTGTGTGTGTTCCTGATGGGGCTGGCCTCTGTTGAGTCCTGACCTGTTTAGAGAAATGCCATCTGGGTTAGTTGTGTGTAATCAATTGCCAGAAGATTGTGGAAGTTAGCATCTCACTGTTGCCAGGGCAAAAAAAGAAGGGAACCCAGGACCTCCTAGTTCAGCTGTGGGGTATGAGTGTGGGAACTTCCCTATCCCTCAGAGCCAGGAAGCTTTCCTATTGCCCTTTGTAGGGTGTCAGAGCATTTCTCTGGCCAAAGAGGTCACACACTCTGAGCCATTTGGCCACATGAAATCATGATGATTGTCATTCTTACCCAAAAGTCAGCAGTAGCTACAGTAAGAGCCATACTTTGAGGATGAAAAAAATCCTTCAGCTTGCTCTTCCTTAAATTCTCTAGCATTCTCCAGAGCTCCTTACACTGAACTGTCTCCTCATTATGGAGAGATTTTAGCCATATCTGACCCTCTCTGTGTCAAGCACCCTCAAAATCAGTGTGCTTTGGCTAGGGGATTGGGAGACACATGTTTCCCACACTTTACTCTCTTCTTTCCATCACCCAACCCTGCCCCCCTGCTCCCTGGCCTTCCCTCCCACAAGCTCAGCCTCTGATTCTGCAGACTGTGGCACTCTGATTCTTGTCATTCCCCATTGTCAGCTTATTGAGCCTCACCCTGCACATGGAGGAGGAGAAGCAGAAGCCCAAAGACCACAGCGTTCAGGCAGCTTGGCGGTTGTTTCAGCGGCATGATCATCCCTCAGGTCTGAGTTTCTGCTGCTATGTAGGACGGCTACGTTTCACAAACAGGAAGCAGAATGTGTGCGTCCTCCCTAGCTATGAATTTAAATCAAAAGGATGTGGGCGGGGACCTTGGTGTGGTGGGGCAAAGTTCTCATTGTTGGAGAACTGATTAGTCAGAGTGACAGGAGCCAATGTCCAGGAGGCAGGGCAAAGTCACCCCTGCTGTTTCCATTTTTTCTATGATCTCCTAGAAAGGCACAGTATGGATTCTGAAGCTCTTCTGAGACACCAGGAGCCCTGTCCTCACACATGGACAGAAAGCTGTAACAGGAGAGACAGAGGGCTTCTGTGAGTAGGGACACATTCAAGATGTCACAGGAGAAACAGAGGGCTTCTGCGAGTAGGGACACACTCAAGATGTCACAGGAGAGACAGAGGACTTCTGTGAGTAGGGACACACTCAAGATGTCACCGGAGAGACAGGCAGATGCAGGAGCTCTGGGTGTGACCTTCATCCTCAAGACTCTTCTGTGCTTGGAAATCTCAGTTTACTGAGCCTGGATCCAGGCTCCCAGGTCTCTACAATATTCTTAGTGTCTACATGTACACCTCCCTGTTAGGTCACAGGTATTTGATCAAAACACAGTACAAAATTATGGTCCCCAGACCCTATTCACTCCACCCTTGTGATGTGTCTCCTCTAGAGCTCTGCTCCTGCCAAGATCAACCTCACAGTCATTTATCCATTTCACAAATATTTATAATTGTTTGCATTTATTTATTTATTGTGGTCATGTACATATGTGTGTGTATGTATGTGTAGAGTCTCCAAGGCCATAGCTCACATATGGAGGTAAATGGACTTTTGCATAAGCCATACTCTAATTCCACCATATGAAGTTCAAAGTGGAGCCTAGGTCATCAGGATTGGAGTGAAGTTCTCTTACCACCTCCTGATCAATTTCATATGTAACCATGTGACAAGCATTGATTGGGCCTTGCAGGCTCCAACACTGGGGTTCAATCTAAGGTCTCATGAACTATGATGAACCTGAGATAAACGTGTACAAATAGGTTTTAGAGTCCCAATAAAACACTAAGATGATATATCAAAGAATGCAGGATCAGGAGCCCATGCATAGGCCAGACTGGCTTCCTAGAGGAAGTGGCATGGGGGTCAGTGTCAGAAAACCTTTAGTGCCACCTGAGAATTGGCTTTGGCTACAAATTATCTTCATTATCATTTAAATAATAGTCTAGAGCCCCACAGCATGGCACTGTGGGATTTCTTCCTTGGTGTCTCTGTTTGTTTTCCTGTCACATCACAGCTCAGCCCCTGCCTCCAATAATCAACAGGGGCTCCTTTGATTCACTGTCACCCCTCCAATGCACTCCTGTCCTGACTGTGGTCCTAGCCTTTCTTGGAAGGTGCTCTCCACTCCAAGTTCCCAACCTAAGGAACTGCTGGACCACGAGGGCTGAGAAGTCTCCAGTTCATCCAGTGTCTGGATGAAGGAACTAGATTACCAATGGATCGCAGGAATCCCTGGATTTTTTGGTTCCAGATATTGTTGTAGCTCAGCTGGGGAAATCCCTGTGTGCTTGGCTACTCACTGCACCACCACTTGGAGGTGCTGTGTTGATGATGGCAATGGCCACAGGAAAAATGTCAGATGAAGAAGATACTCAGTTCTATGGAGGGAGGCAGAGAGTGAGTAGAAAGAATGTGAGAGATTAAAAAAAGAAATAAAATAGATAGATCATATATAGAAAGATAGAGAAGAAAGTAGAGGCTCAAGTCCATAAAATTTCTTAAATGAGATGCTACTATATTCCTGTTTAGTATGACCAGATTTAAAACTCATAAAGCCAAATGTACGTATCCACAAACCCATCCTTACAGAAAGTACTAGAAAGAAAACCTCAACCCAAGAAAGCTAACTACACCCACAAAAACACAGACATCTGATAACCCCCACCACCAGCATAACTCAAAGAAGGGAAACACACTAACACTACTACCTAAAAATAACCAGAGTTAACAACCACTTGTCATTAATATCGTTTAATACCAATGGGCTCAATTCACTGATAAAAAGACACAGGCTAAGAGAATGGATACACAAACAGGATCCAGCCTTCTGCTGTATACAAGAAATACACCTCGACCTCAAAGACAGACACTACCTCAGAGTAAAGGGTTGGGAAAGGATTTTCCAATCAAATGGACCTAAGAAACAAGCAGGTGTGGCTATCCTAATATCTAACAAAATTGATTTCAAACAAAATCAATCAGGAGAGATGGAGAAGGACACTTTATACTCATAACAAGAACAATTCATCAAGATGAAGTCTCAATCCTGAACATCTATGCCCTTAATACAAGAGCACCCACATATGTGAAAGAAACTTCACTAAAGCTTAAATTGCACATCAAACTCCACACACTAATAGTAGGAGACTTCAGCACTCCACTCTCGCCAATGGACAGGTCAACCAGACAGAAACTTAACGGAGAAATAAGAGAACTAATAGATGTAATGAATCAAATGAACGTAATAGACATCTATAGAACATTCCACCCAAACCAAAAAAAAATATATACGTTCTTCTCAGCACCTCATGGAACCTTCTCTAGAATTGATCACATACTCAGTAACAAAACAAACCTTCACAGATTCAAAAAAATTGGAGTAATCCCCTGTGTCTTATCAGATCACCATAAATTAAAGTTAGAATTTAACAACCATACTACTCTCAGAAAGCCTACAAACTCACGGAAATTGAACAGTCAACTACTGAACCACCCCTGGGTCAAGGAAGAAATAAAGAAAGAAATTAAAGTCTTTCTTGAATTCAACGAAAATGAAGGCACAACATAGCCAAACCTACGGGACACTATGAAAGCAGTGCTAAGAGGAAAGTTCATAGCACTAAGTGCCCACATAAAGAAAACAGAGAAAGCTCACATTAGTGACTTAAAGCTCTAGAACAAAAAGAAGCAGACTCACACAGGAGGAGTAGAAGACAGGAAATAATCAAATTGAGGGTTGAAATCAACAAAAAAGAAACAAAGGAAACAATACAAAGAATTAATGAAACAAAGATCTGGTACTTTAAGAAAATAAACAAGTTTGGAAAACCCTTATCCAAACTAATCAAAAAGCAGAGAGAGAACATTCAAATTAACAAAATCAGAAATGAAAATGGGACATATCTCAACAGACACTGAGGAAATTCAGAGAATCATTACATCTTTCTACAAAAACTTGTACCCCACAAAATTAGCAAATGTAAAAGAAATGTCCAATTTTTTAGATAGATACCATACACCAAAATTAAATCAAGGTAATCAAGGTGAACAATTTAAATAGGCCTATAAGTTGCGAGAAAATAGAAACTACTGTCATCAAAAACTTCCCAACCAAAAAAAAAAAAAAAAAAAAAAAGCCCAGGGCCTGATGGTTTTAGTGCAGAATTCAAGAAGAGCTAATACCTGTGCTCCTCAAAGTGTTCCACATAATAGAAATAGAAGGGACATTGCCAAACTCTTTTTATGAGGTTACATTTACCCTGATACCAAAACCACACAAAGATTCAGGCAAGAAAGAGAATTATAGACCAATCTAACTCATAAAACTGGATGCAAAAATTCTCAATAAAATACTGACATACCGAATCCAGGAACACATTAAAAAAAATCATCCATCATGATCAAGTAGGCTTCATCCCAGAGATGCAGGGCTGGATCAACATATGAAAATCTGTCCATGTAATCTATCATATAAATAAACTGAAAGAAAAAAACCATATGATCATTTCATTAGAGTCTGAAAAGCATATGACAAAATTCAATACTTTCATGATAAAGGTCTTGGAGAGATTAGAAATACAAGAATCATATCTAAATATAATAAAAGCAATATAGAACAAGCTGAAAGCTAACATCAAATTAAATGGAAAGAAACTCAAAGCGATTCCACTAAAATCAGGAACAAGACAAGGCTGTCCACTCTCTCCATATCTCTTCAACATAGTTCTTGAAGTTTTAGCAATAGCAATAAGACAACATAAGGAGATCAAGGGGATTCAAATTGGAAAGAAAGAAGTCAAATTTTTGTTATTTGCAGATGGTATGATAGTGTACGCAAGTGACATCAAAAACTCTACCGGAGAACTCCTACAGCTGATACAAGATCAACACACACAAAAAAAATCAGTTTTCCTGAGCTAATGGGAGCTCACCAACTCCAGCTGGACTGGGAAGGAACAAGCATAGGACCAAACTAGTCCCTGTGAATGTGGTTGACAGATGCATGGCTGGGGCAGACTGAGGGGCCACTGGCAGAGGCACTGGGAATTTTCTCTACTACATGTACTGGCTTTGGGGGATCCCGTTCTCTTTGGATGTATACATTGCTCAGCCTAGTTTTAGAAGGGAGGGCCTTGAACCTTCCACAAAGCAAAGTGCCTTACCCTCTCAGGATTAGAGGGGGTGGGATGGGAGGGTGTGTGGAGGGAATAATAGGAGGGGAGGGAGTGGGAATTTAGATTGGTATTTTTTTAATAAATAAATAAATAAAAACCAAGTGTTAGCAAAGACATGGAGCTACTTGTACTATTGAACACTGAAGGAGATTCAAAATGTTGTAGCCATTATAGACGACAGTTCGACAGTTCCTTTAAAAGGCAAACATATTTATTTTGTGATTGAGTAATTCTACTCCCAGGTCTTTAGTTCAAAAAACTGAAAACACCAAACACAAAAGCTCATACTTCCAAATTTCATAAGAGCTTGTTTAAAAAATAGTCAAAATCAGGTCACTCAGGAGTTGATCAACTAGGGATTAGGCAAAATGAGATGTTTGCATATAAGGAGAGACACTGTTAACTAAATGTAGCACACTTGAATCTTTTTTTCTTTTTTCAATTTTCCTTCTTTCTCTTTTGATATTTTATTGTATTTAAATAAGATTCTTTCAATTATTTTGCATTCCAAACACAGTTTCCCCTCCCTCCTCTTCTCCTGCCCACACCAATGCCTCATTTCTAATTTACTCCCCTTTCCTTCCACTCCTCCTCCATCTCCACTCAGAAAGGGGCGGGCCTCCCCTGGGCTTGCACAAAACATGGCACATCAAGTTGTGGCAGGACCAAGCTCTCCCCCTTTGTGTCAAGGCTGGGTAAGGTAATCCAGCATGGGGACTAGGTTCCCAAAAGTCAGCTAAACACCAGGGACAGATCCTGATTTCACTGCAAGGTACAAAGAGACCAAGCTACACAACTGTCACACATATGCAAGCAGCCTACGTCAGTCCCCAGGAGGTTCCCTAAATGTTGGTCCAGAATCCTTGAGCTCCTATGAGCTCAGCTCAGCTGTCTCTGTGATCCTCCCTCCCTTCATGGCACCCAGGTTTCTAAATCCCTCCCCTCTGTCTTCAGCAAGACTCCCTGAACTCAGCCCAGTACTTGGCAGTAGCACACTTGAATCTTAAAGACGTTTTACTTAGTAACAGGACCAAACACATAGGAATCCCTTCCTGAGATAGGATAACCAGGACTCTGATGGTTCTAAATTATATGCAGTTTCCAAACTGTAGTATCAGAAAGTGGTTGCTGTTGAGCAGAGTCCAGCCAATAACTGACAGAGAAGAGTTAAGGGAACCTTCTTCTAGTGAAAGAAGAAAACTCATACTTCCCTGAAAATAATTACATAGCTCATACTTTCATGCATAATTTACCCATCTATGTTGGTAAGTGGGCAAATGGGTTTGCATAGAATCATTTGATGTCAGAGGTTTTAAAAAAAAATAGCAGACAGGAAATAGACTCATCAGTCAAAGAAAATATTAAATCTAGCAAAAACTTCACACAAAATATCCAGGAAATAGGGGACACCATGAAAAGACCAACCTCAGAATAATAGGTATAGAAGAAGGAAAAGTTCAACTCAAAAGTACAGAAAATATATTTAACAAAATCATAGAAGAAAACTTTCCCAACCTAAAGAAAGATACACTTATGAAGATAGAAGAAGCGTAAAGAACACCAAATGGACTGGATCAAAAAAAAAAGTCCCCTCGCCACATAATAATCAAAACACTAAACATACAGAATAAAGAAAGAATATTAAGAGATGAAAAGGAAAGGGGCCAAATAACATATACAGGCAGACCTATCAGAATTACATTACAATGAAAGCCAGAAGGTTGTGGTCAAGCCCTGTGCAGACAGTAAGAGACCACGAATGCCAGCCCAGGCTACTCTACCCAGAAAAACTTTCAATCAATCAAAACAAGATATTCCATGGCAGAACCAGATTTAACTAATACCTAGTCACAAACTCAGCCCTACACAAAGTTCTAGAAGGAAAACTCCAACCCAAAGAAGTTGGCTAGATCAACAAAAACACAAACAATTGATGATCTCACAGCAGCAGATCCAAAAGAAGGGGAAAACACACAAATTAACATCACAAACAATGAAAACTAAATTAACAGGAGATAATCATCACTGGTCATTAATATCATTAATATAAATGAACTCAATTCACTCACCTATAAAAAGACACAGGCTAACAGATTGGATACAAAAACAGAATCCATCCTAACGCTGCATACCAGAAACACACCTTAACCTCAAAGACAGATATCGTCTCAGAGTAAAGGGTTGGGAAAAAAATTCCAGTCAAATGAACCTAAAAAAACAACCTGGTGTAGCTATCCTACTATCTAACAAAATATCCTTCAAACTAAAAATCAATCAAAAGAGACAAAAAAAAGACGTTTTAACTTAGTCATAAGAAAAAATTCATCGAAGGGAAAGAAATCTCAATACTGAACGTGTATGCCCCAAATACAAGTGCACCTTCATATGTAAAAGAAACACTTCTAAAGCTTAAATTATACATTAAACCCCGCACACTAATAGTGGGAGATTTCAACACTCCATTCCCACTACTGGACAAGTCAATCAGACAAAACATTACAGAGATATAAGGGAAGTAACAGATGTTATGACTCAATTGGACTTAACAGACATATATAGAATATTCCATGCATACAGAAAAGAATATACCTTTTCTCAGGACCACATGGGACCTTCTCAAAAATTGATCACATACTCAGTAACAAAATAAATCTCAACAAATACAAAAAGATTTGAATAACCCCGTGTATCTTATCAGATCACCAGGCTTAAAACTAGAAGTCATACTAATTACAGGAAACCCACAAACACATGGAAATTAAACGATGCTCACCAGAATTATCAATGGGTCAGGAAGAAATAAAGGGAGAAATTAAAGACTTCTTAAAATTCAATGAAAATCATCACACAACATACCTAAATTTATAAGACACAATGAAAACAGTGTAAAGAGTAAAGATTCTGCTGCATGGACTGGCTTTGTGGGAGCATAGTCTGTTTGGATGCTCACCTTCCTAGACCTGGATGGAGGGGGGAGGACCTTAGACTTCCCACAGTGCAGGGAACCCTGACTGCTCTTTGGACTGGAGAGGGAGAAGGAGGGGGAATGTGAGGAGGGGAGGAGGTAAAATATTTTAATAATAATATTAATAAATACCAGGAAAAAAGAGTAAGTTTATAGCACTAAAAACCTACGGAAAGAATTTGGAAAAATCCCGTGCTAGTGAATTAACAGAACATTTGAAAACTTTAGAACAAAAAGAAGCAAACTCACCAAAGAGAACTTAACAGCAGGAAATAATCAAATTGAGAGCTGAAATCAACAAAACAAAAGCAAAAAGAAATACAAAGATTCAAAGAGACAACGAGTTGGTTCTTCGAGGAAATCAACAAAATAGACAAACCTTTATCCAAACTAACCAAAAAGCACAGGAGAGAATATTCAAATTAACAAAATAAGAAATGAAAAGGGGGACATAACAACAGACATGGAGGAAATACAGAGGATCATCAGGTCATATTTTAAAAACCTGCATTCCACAAAATTGGAAAACTTAAAGGAAATGGACAACTTTCTGGATAAATATCACTTACCAAAATTAAATCAAGACCAGATAAGCAAATTAGACAGACCTATAACTGCTGAAGAAATAGAAACAGTCATCAAAAGTCTCCCAACCAAAAAAAGTTAGGACCAGGTGGTTTCAGCTCAGAATTCTACAAGACTTTCAAAGAATAATACCAATACTCCTCAAATTGTTCCACACCATAGAAACAGAAGGAACATTGCTGAACTCTTTTTATGAGGCTACAATTACCCTGATACCCAAACCACGGAAAGACATTACTAAGAAAAAGAATTACACACCAATCTCACTCATGAATATTGATTCAAAAATACTAAATAAAATACTGGCAAATTGAATCCAAGAACACATCAGAACTATCACCCACCATGATCAAGTTGGCTTCATCCCAGAGATGCAGGGATGGTTCAACATATGAAAATCTGTCAACATAATCCATCATATAAACAAACTGAAAAATATAAAACACATGGTCATCTCTTTAGATGATGAAAAAGCTTTTGACAAAATACAATATCCCTTCATGATAAAGGTCTTGGAGAGAGCAGGGATACAAAAATCATACCTACACATAATAAAGGCAATATACAGCAAGCCAACAGCCAACATCAAACTAAATGGAGAGAAACTCCCAGCGATTCCACTGAAATCAGGAACAAGACAATGTTGTCCACTCTCTCCATATTTATTCAATATAGTTCTTGAGGTCCTAGCTAGAGCAATAAGACAGCAAAAGGAGATCAAGGAGATACAAATCAGAAAAGGAGAAGTCACCATCTCACTATTTGCTGATGATATGATAGTTTACATGAGTGACCCCAAAAATTCTACCAAGGAACTTCTATACCTCATCAACACTTTCAGTAATGTAGCAGTATAAAAGATTAACTAAACAACAACAACAAAAACCAAGTAGCCTGCTGTGCACAGATGATAAAGGGGCTAAGAAAGAAACAGAGAAACATCACCCTTCACAACAGCCACAAGTAACATAAAATATCAGAGTAACTCTAACCAAACAAGTGGAAGACCTATATGACAAGAACTTTCAATCTTTGAAGAAGGAAATTGAAGAAGATACCAGAAAGTGGAATAATCTCTTATGCTTTTGAGAAGATAGAATTAACATAGTAAAAATGGCAATCTTACCAAAAACAATCTACAGATTCAATGCAATACCCAGCAAAATTCTTCACAGACCTTGAAAGAAAAGTACTCAAGTTCATATGGAAAACCAAAAAACCTGGATAGCCAAAACAAACCTGGGCAATAGAAGAACTTCTGGAGGCATCACAATCCCTGACATCAGACTCTACTACAGAGCTACAGTGCTGAAAATAGCCAGGAATTGGCATAAGAACAGACAGGAGGACCAATGGAACTGAATCAAACACCCAAACATTAATCAACACCCCTTTAAACACCTGATTTTTGACAGAGAAGCAAAAAATATCAAATGGAAAAAAGAATGCATATATAACATATGGTGCTGGCATAACTGAATATCAACATGTAGAAGAATGAAAATAGATCCATCTCTATCACTATGGACAAAACTCAAGTCCAAGTGGATCAGAGACCTCAACATAAAGCCAGTCATACTGAACCTTATAGAAGAGAAAGTAGGAAGTGCACTGGAATGCATTGGCACAGGACACCACTAAATATAACCTCAGCTGCACAGACACTGAGAGAAACAATTAATAAATGGGACCTCTGAGACTGAAAATCTTCTGTAAAGCAAAGAGCATGATCAACAAGACAAAAGGACGGCCTACAGAATGGGAAAAGATCTTCACCAACCCCACATTAAACAGAGGTATGATCTCGAAAATATACAAAAAACTCAAGAATTGGTCATCAAATGGTCAAATAATCCAATTTAAAAAAATGAAGTACAGACCTAAACAGAGAACTCATAACAGAGGAATCTAAAATGACTGAAAGACACTTAAGGAAATAAATGCTCAACATCCTTGGCCATCAGAGAAATGCATATAAAAACGACTCTGAGATTCCATATTACACCTGTCAGAATGACCAAGATCAAAAACACTGATGACAACTTATGCTGGAAAGGTTGTGGGGAAAAGGGAACACTCCTGCATTGCTGGTGGAAATGCAAGCTGGTACAGCCCTTTTGGATGTCATTGTGGCGATTTCTCAGAAAATTAGAAAACAGCCTTTCTCAAGACGCAGTAATACCACTTTTGGATAAATATCCAAGGATACTCAATCATACCATAAGAACAAGAGCTCAACTATGTTCATAGCAGCATTGTTTGTCATAGCTAGAACCTGGAAACAACCTAAATGTCTCTTGACTGAAGAATAGATAAGGAAAATGTGGTACATTTACACAATGGAGTACTACACAGCAGAAAAAAATAACAACATTTTGAATTTTGCAGGCCAATGGATGGAGGTAGAAAACATCATTTTGAGCAAGGTAACCCAGACCCAGAAAGACAATTATCACATGTACTCACTCAGAAGTGGTTTTTAAACATAAAGCAAAGAAAGCCAGCCTACAAATCACAATCCCAGAAAATCTAGACAACAATGAGGACCCTAAGAGAGACATACATGGATCTAATCTACATGAAAAGTAGAAAAAACAAGCTCTCCTGAGTAAATTGGGAGCATGGGGACCTTGGGAGAGCGTTGAAGGGAGCAGAGAGGCAGGTTGGGAAACAGAGTAAAATGTTAAGCTCAATAAAAATCAATTAAAAAATGCAACAGCCATTGAAATTCAAAAGACCATTTGTTGAGGTGTCCTACGTATGTCAACAGAAATGGAGACCTCACAGATGCATATGTGCAGCAGGAGCTCACAAGAGCCTCAAGTCCCCAGTGAGAGCATCAGGCAGCAAGCAGTTGTCTTGCACTCAAAGGAAGGGATCTTCTCTGCCCAGCTACTGAGCCAAGGCTGAGCTTTCCCCATTCCTCCCCTGCTCCCTTCTCTCTAACTCTCTCCCCTTCCAACTACCCTCCCACCCCCCCATGCACCCGAGGTTACCTGGGACTCTTGTCTATTTCCAATCTCCAGGAGGAAAACTACCTGAATTTTCTTCAGGTTCACCTTCTTATTTAGCTTCTCTAGGATCACGAATAATAGGCTCAAAGACCTTTAATTATGGCTAGAATCCACTTATGAGTGAATACATACCTTATTCCTCTTTTTGAGTCTGGCTTACCTGTCTCAGTAAAGCGTTTTCTTTTTCTTTTTTTTTTATTTTTCTTTTTATTTATTTATTTTTTTATTTAATTTTTACTGGGAACCCCTCCAGAATCATGTCTCTTGCAAACCCTAGAATGGCTCCCTTAGTTGCGATATAAACTTCCCTGCTCCCATAACCATCCTTCCTCCCTCCCTCCCCTCCCATTCCCCCAAGCCATCCCCGATTCTCACCCTCTCCCCTCTCCCTAACCATCTTCCCTTACTTCCATCCCCCCCACCCCCCATGCACCCGAGTTTGCTTGGCAATCTTGCCTAGTTCTATTATCCAGGAGGATAACTATATAAATTTTCTTCAGGTTCACCTTCTTATTTAGCTTCTCTAGGATCACAAATTATAGACTCAAAGACCTTTAACTATGGCTAGAATCCACTTATGAGTGAGTACATACCATATTCCTCTTTTTGGGTCTGGGTTACCTCACTCAGTAAAGTGTTTTCTATTTCCATCCATTTGCATGCAAAATTCAAGATGCCATTGTTCTTTACCGCTGAGAAAAACTCTAATGTATGTATGTTCCACACCTTCTTTAACCATTCTTCTATTGAGGGGCACCTACGTTGTTTCCAGGTTCTGGCTATTACAAATAGTGCAACTATGAACATAGTTGAACAAATACTTTTGTAGTATGATAGGGCATCTCTTGGGTATATTCCCAAGAGTGGAATTGCTGGGTCCTGAGGGAGGTTGACTCCCAGTTTCCTGAGAAACCGCCACACTGATTTCCACAGTGGCTGCACAAGTTTGCATTCCCACCAACAATGGATGAGTGTTCCCCTCATTCCACATCCTCTCCAGCATAGGCTATCATTGGTGTTTTTGAGTTTAGCTATTCTGACAGGTGTAAGATGGTATCTCAAAGTGGTTTTGATTTGCATTTCCCTGATCGCTAAGGAGGTTGAGCATGACCTTAAGTGTCTTCTGGCCACTCGAAGTTCATCTGTTGTGAATTCTCTGTTCAGATCAGTACCCCCATTTTTTAATTGGGTTAATTAGAGTTTTAGTGTCTAGTTTCTTGAGTTCTTTGTATATTTTGGAGATCAGACCTTTGTCTGATGAGGGGTTGGTGAAGATCTTCTCCCAGTCAGAAGGCAGCCTTTTTGTCTTACTGACAGTGTCCTTTGCTTTACAGAAGCTTCTCAGTTTCAGCAGGTCCCATTTATTCATTGTTTCTCTTATTGTCTGTGCTACTGGGGTCCTACTTAGGAAGTGGCCTCCTGTGCCTATATCTTGTAGACTACTTCCCACTTTCTCTTCTATCAGGTTCAAAGTGGACAGATTAATGTTGATGTCTTTAATCCATTTGGACTTGAGTTTTGTGCATGGTGATAGATATGGATCTACTTTCATTCTTCTACAGGTTGACATCCAGTTATGCCAGCACCATTTGTTAAAGATGCTTTCCTTCTTCCAGAGACAGTCTTGTCTCTCTTCTGCCCCCTGGTGTTTACAATGTGGAACATAAAAATCATCCCATCCATAAATGCTACAGATTTAGTGCCTCCCCTCCACACTCTGTGCTTCCAGGCCCTATTTAGGCAGATGTTCTCCCTCTCCTCAGCTCCCTTTCTGGAGAACATCTCGGCTGTGGGAGCTGAAGGGTCCACATGCACTACTCCATTTCTTCCAAACTCAAAGACATGGAAGTAAATTCTTTGTGTTACCTGAACAACCTAGTGGTCCTCTTATTCCTGGGCTGCTGTGTAGCATGGCTTGGGGGATGATTCCCATGTGCTTTGTCACCCAGTGCAGCATTATTCAGAGACCCTTCATGGATGATGGTGGATACCATCTTAAACATGTAGAATAAGGAAGACTCTCAAATTCTGTGTGTATGCTGGAAGGGGTGGATCTGGCACCTTTCATTTATTGGTAAGAAGGGGGAGAGGGACTAAAGTCTACAGATTCCTCTTCATGGAGCTATTACTGCATATGAATATACATACCAGTGTTGGAAAATCATGGAGCCACTGGCATACTCACACTCGCGTAACTGGAGGAGATGCAAAATGGTGCAGTCATATTGAGAGACAAGTTGAACTTTTCTGCAAAAGTTAAAAACACCTGTGCTCAAACTCAGCAAAACTACTACTGTTGATGAAGCCTACTTGAATTACCAGGTGTCCCTTCAAGCCTTTTCCTGTCTCTATCTGACCTTGTCCTTTGCCGCCGTGACACCTATTATCAGGTCAACTCAAACCTGCACTCTACAGGGAAATTGAGAGTTGGGCCACTAGGACGCTCAGGTCATAGACATCATTATTTGTCTCATCAGCCCAGTGTAACCAAAAAGAACAATCATTGGATGAGAAAGCTAGTCCTCGATATATAGCACACCCGATGGTACCTTAACTTTGTAATTCATAGTCTCCAAAATTGGGAGAAAATTCCTATTGGTTATAAGTCACATAGGTTATGATATATACAAACTCATGTATGCATATTACATGTATCAGTATATGCATACATGCAATTGAGATAAAGTGTGTGTATATGTTATCAGATAAACTGAAACTCTTGAGCTCATAAAACTCACCTGCCTTGGCCTTCCAAGTACCCAGGCCACTTGTGTCTGTCATAGACCTGAGCTTGCTGCTTATGATGATTTTTGTTATGGACACATAAACTTTCTAAGACACCAGGGCTGTGTCAGGTCACATGTTTTATAAGTTTCCTATGTAGATGAAAATACTAGAGCTTGTTAACAGATGGACATGAGAATTTGACATCCCATCACCTCTGGTGAGTCAGTTTCCCCAAACATCTGAAATGGAAACAGGAAATTGAATTCAGGATCTTATACATGTGAGACAAGTGCTCTGTCCCTAAATTATATATCCAGGATGTATATTTTAATCTTTGATAATTCCATACACATACACAATGCATTTAAGTCACACTTACTACCTTACCTTAGGCAGCCTTGATTCTTTCCATGCACAAAGGTGCAGGGAGGTTTCCAGTGAAGCCCCTTTTGCTCTTTAGGGTTGGTCAGGTCCACAAGCTCCCATCTTTCTGGCAACTCACCTTTTCCACTGTAGAGTTTGGCAGATCTAAGCTTCAAGTCAGCTTCATGTTTCTGAGATGTCCTCTCTCTGAACAACATGGCTGACCACCTTTTGGGTCAACTGGTGTAGATGAGGGCAGAGCAGCATCATATCCAGACATCAGTGGGTTTTGCCTACATCTTCCCAAGGTCAAAAGCTCATCCCCTGTCCTCAGTGATTGCTGCCTACATAGGATACCTAGCTGCATGACTTCTCCAGAGAGGGGTCAAGACTTGGAGGGCACAGGGATGGGGTCTCCAAAGATGGAGGCCAGAGACCGGAGCATTTATTGCCTACATGGAATACTTACCTGCATGGCTTCTTTAACCATGATGCTCACTGGATCCACCACTGATGACTAACATTGTTACGGCAACAGACAAAGCACAGTGAAGTGGTCCTACTTGGAGTTTGACATAACCATGATTCTTCATCCTCCATGAGCATCTTTCCCAGAAATGACATTTAGTGGAACGGAGTCCTTTCTCTCTGAGGGAGGATGAGCCCAGTGCAGGACGGGGTCAGATTGTGACCAATCTGTGAAATCAAATACTCATGCACACACTTATCCTCTTTTTGCTTTAGTTTATTTCTATGAAGCAACTAGTTTTCTTTGCATTTTTTGGGTATTCAATGACTTTATCAGGGTGTGGTGCCTGCATGAGAGATTGTAAACAAGAGCCACCCCAGTCTGAGTCTGACTCAGTCTGACTCAGGAGAGCTGCATCCATAGAGATCTATTGTGGTTTTCACACAGCCCAACAGATCCAAAAGTCTCCTCTCCTTAACAGTCCACTTCTTTCAGGGTTGTCATTTGAAAGGACAGATGTTTGCATGTTTGCAGCACAGGGTTAAAGAGAGGCCCCTGAGGAGATGACAAAACACCCTCAAGCATGGCTGTTGTCTTCTCAAGAGTGCATCCCCTTTATAGTAGCCATACACCAGATTTTGGAGGCTTCAGGAGTTACATGATAAGAAACCTCTTCTCTATTATTGAATAGGATCATATGTAGTTGCTGATGTGCACTGGATAGCAGCCAACCAGGGATGTGGAACTGTAAACAAGGTTCACTGTCTTCCTTGTGAGGTTCCCAGAGCCTTGGAGCATCACACCTGGCAGAGGAGTAAAGCTGAGCATGCTTAGGCCTGCAGCACAGTGAAAGCTTCCTGCTTACCAGAATACTCCCAGTCTCTTTGCTCCACCTCTACTTCCTGTCTGGCTTTCCCGCCTATACTACCTGCCTAGCCAATCAGCGTTTTATTAAAATATGATTGACAGAATACAGACAATTCTCCCACATCATTTCCCTCTCTTTTTTTTTTAAACAAAGGAATATACTCATAGTCCATTTGTTGGGAATATGGGCGTAGTATTTCAGGCTACTTCCTGTTGGTTGGGGGCGCTGATGATCTTATGGGGACCTAAAGAAAATTTAGAGTTAAAATCAAGTCCTGACTGGAGTATTCTGTGAGACTTGATCATTTCAGGCAGCAGTCTTGAACCTTAGAGGTTTTCTTTGTCTTTGAATCTCTCTTTACTGTATATCTCTCTTTTTCTGACCACATGAGCCTTTAATTTACTAAGCAATATGGAGAGTCTTGACTTTGACGGCTAGATCCAGCCCATTCCTTAGCTTTCCAGACTCATGGCAGAGGTACCGCTGGAGCCATTTTTACTGCCACAACTCTATAGCGTTTCAAGGTCCCTGCCAGCAAACAAGCTTTAGCATTCTGCTCACAGACCACACTCAGTCGGACTGCCTGCCTCAAAGAGTTTGCCCTGGCAGGACTGCCCAGAAAGCCGGCATTTTAATACGGCACAGCTTTTTTCCTGCTATGGCTGAAAACTGAAAAGCATGCGTTCAGCTTTTCATCAACACTGTAAGTGTTTCGTGGCAGGACCTCTTAAAAGAGCTGAAGGATTTTGCAGCTAAAGCTGAGTCACGAAGTCTCTCTTAGATGAGAGCGCTTGCATGCCTCTAGAAAGCAGAGCAGACCTGAGAAATTGCTACTACCAAGAAAACATGCTTTACTCTATTCTTTCCCAAACTTTCTCAGGCTTTCTGTGGATGCTGTTATCCACGTGGGCGCCATCTGTAACATGAAGGGCCGCTTGTTGGGATTTCTGTCCGCCTGGTACCCCACAGCCAGTCTGTAAAAGGAACGGCGGGCTGTGTCCCGCCACCTGGCTCCCGGCTAGCTTTATCCAAAATAATTACATGGAAACTATATTCTTTTAAACACTGCCTGCCCCATTATCTGTAGCCTCTTATTGGTTAACTTTTACATATTGATCTAACCCATTTCTAATAATCTGTGTAGCACCACGAGGTGGTGGCTTACCGGGAGGATTCTAACCTGCGGCTGTCTTGGAGAGGAGAGTCATGGCGACTGCCTCACTGCCTTCTTCCTCCCAGCATTCTGTTCTGTCTACTCCATCCACCTAAGGGCTGGCCTATCAAAAAGGCCAAGGCAGTCTCTTTATTAACAAAGTAACAATAGACAGATGACCCTCCTCCATCACTCATGTTGTGTTGACCCCCAACTATAAAATTATTGTGTTGATATTTCCTAACTGTAATTTCATTATGATTATGAACAATAATGTAAACATCTGATACAAGGAATATGGGATATATGACCCATCTGAAAGGATCATTTGACACCCTACACACAAAGTGGTCACTACTGACAGATTGAGAACTGCTGAGCTAGCTCCTGGGCCTGAATTTGTTCCTACAATGGATGCACTGTGTTTCCCAACAGGAAGCAGTTGTGGGCCTCCCCCAGGAAGGAATTTGAACTCAACAAGGTATAGGTGAGAACTCTATGAGGCAGTGCAAGGTAATGTCCTAGGAGACCGGCACTGACCAGACAGAGGTGAGGAGAGCCTGTGCTTACCAGGCTGGCAAAGCCACCTCATCTGTTTTGTCTTTTTATTGCACCCCCTCTGAAAGGCACAGCATGGACTCTGAAGTCATTCTGAACATCAGTGTCTCTTACCCCGAACCTCACCCCAAATCAGGGTGACTTCCTTGTCACAGACCCAGCTTGGGGGAAGGATGGGGAGCAGGAAGCAGAAGGCTGCACAGGAGAGTCCTCTCAGCAGGTGTGTGCAGAGGATCCCACAGATGGAGAAACCACAGATGGAGTAGGGCATGGACATTTGAAATTCATACCTAGGCACTTAGGCCTGCAAATGCCACCCCACCCCTCATGACTGCATATCTCTCACAGGATTTGTATGTTGTCTTTTGCATTTCATTTGTTTCCTTTCCATTTTATTTCATTTGTTGAATTTTAGCCTTCATTTGTGATTTTTTTCAATGACGTATTCACCACTCAAAAGCATATTGGTTAATCTCGATGAGACTCTGCATGCTCTATAGTTTCTTTTGCAGTGAGTGCAGAGTTTATTCCATTGTAATAAAATAGGAGAAATGTTTTTAGTTTTTCTATATTGGGCAAAATGTTATTTCTGTTATATATGTGTGTGTGTGTTTCTATCATATATATACATATACATGCACACACAGATGTATATATATGTATGAATATGTGTATATATATATATATGTATGTGTATGAGTGTGTGTGTGTATGTGTGTGATGTATTTTATAGAACTTCCCAGGGCTGCTGGAAATAATGTGTATCATCTGTAGTGTTTGGATGGAATTTTATGTAGGTAGCTGTTAAGTCCATTTGGCGATAATATCATTTTCATCTTCTTTCTCTGCCTATCTCTTATTCATCAATCTTCCACTCTGTACCCACACTATTGGCAAAATCCCACTAAGATCAAACTTAGAGACACTTATATCCAACTGACAGACATTTTCAGGCCCTGTTGTTTCCCACACTGGGACTCTCTGGGCTCTCAGAGCCTATGATATAATGAGATACTGGCTCATGAACAGTTTCAGTATCCCAGGGATCCTGCCAGAATACAAATAGAGTACAGGGTAAAGATTCTGCAACAGCTCAGTATGAATTCCTGGATGAGGAGGAAAGCAGTCTCGGACTTTAGGGACACCTGAGGATTGGCTAACCTTGACTTTTCGGTCCAGCCCCAAGTCCAGGGCACATACAGGCCAGAACAGTAGACTTTTCTCGTTAGTAGATCACAGTGTTCTCATTGATCAGGTACAGCCATGACTACACCTGCCTCCACTAATCATCCAATCAGTAAAGTATTCTATAGACTCAGAGTCTTCAGAGTCTCCATCTAATATTCTCCTAACAGGAGAAGATATTCTCTCTCTCTCTCTCTCTCTCTCTCTCTCTCTCTCTCTTTTTCTCTCTCTCTCTGAACCAAGGAATGTCTGGCCTCTGAGTGATGCCCATGTTCAAATTTGTGTAACTAGTTTCTCTGTGTGACCTGTAAATCCTGGTGTATCCTCTGATCCTTATACTGCTGTGTAGTACGACTTGGGGGAGGCCCCCATGGGCTCTGTCACAAAGGCCTTTCAATGTTGATCGTGCAGACCATAGTGAACATGAAGAATGAAAAGGACTCTCAAATCTGTGTTTATGGGGCAGTTGTGAAAGCATTCATATGTAGAGGAGAGAGAGAGAGAGAGAGAAGGAGGAGGAGGAGGAGGAGGCAGAGGGGGAGGAAGAGGGAAAGGGAGAGAGAGAGAGAGAGAGTTCACTCTAACCAGGAAAGGGGGTTGGCTGATTGAGGATCTTCACTTCTCCCTCTACTCCTACAAATCCAGTCCCCCAGTCTCATCCCCAGGTCTGCACCAGAACACCTGCTACAGCCCCTCTTCCTCCTCCCGCACCCATCTCCAGGGAACCCCCAGGTCTTCACTTCTTAATGTCCCTAACCCTCCCATTGCTTTGTCCCACCCTCCAACTGCAGCAAGCATTCCCTGGGATTCCACAGGTCACTTGGAGCAGGGAAGTGAGTAGGCTAACTGTGGATCTTCAACTCTCCCCACTTCTCCAAGCCCAGCCCCCCAGTGAAATCCCTAGCACTAGACCTTCAGCTGTGGCCTCTCCCCTGTCACTGTCTCTGTTCCTGGGGCACTAACACTGACACTATACAGATCCTGTTTCCTCACCCTGTGAACCCCTTCAGATGCCCTGACCACCCCCCCCCCCCAGCCCAGCTCAGTTCTTGAGTTTCCGCTCCCAATACTCAGAAACACTTTTTATCAAGGACCCCCAGTGGCCACACCTATCAGGAACCCAGCAAAGTTTCCTGTGGCCACAGATAGCCACCGTATGCTTCAGAGAACCAGAGAGTGCAACAGAAACCAAGAAACAAAACAACCACGTGACCAAGTTAAAACCAGATAGCAGGATATAGAATTAATTACTACCTTCCCAAACCTAGATATGCAGATGGTAGTATAAAAACACAATTAATAATAGCCAGGACAAGTTATTTCTGTTAGAGTCCAGCAACCCTACCACAGCAGGCCCTTAATATTTCAACATAGCTGAACCAAAGAAAAAAAAAGAGCCTTCATGAATATGATAGAGGACTTTAAAGAAGAAAAAGTCCATTAAAGAAATCTATGGAATTGAAATGGATACATCAATAAACAAAAGGTTAAAAATAAAAATCGTCTGACACAAAACATTTAGAAAATCCAGGACACTGTTAAATGATCAAATCTACAAATAATAGGAATAGAGGAAGGAGAACATAAGCACAGAAAATGTCCCAACCTAAAGTAGATGATGCCAATAGGCACACAAACCACCAAACAGATTGGATCAGAAAAGAAGTTCTCCCCATCATATAGTATGAAAAACACTGAGTGTATAGAACAAAGAAAGAATATTAAATGCTGAAAAGTAAAATGTCCAAGTAACACTTCAAGTCGGACCTATCAGAAACTCTCTTGACTTCTCAATAGATATTCTGAAAGTCAGAAGGGCCTGTACAGATGTGCTGCAGACTCTGAAAGATCACAGACACCAGCCCACACGATTATGCCCAGAAAAACTTTCAATCATTATAGATGGAGAAAATGAGACATTCCAAAACAAAACCAAATTTAAACAACATCTATCTACAAATGCAGCCCTACAGAAGGTACTAGAAGAAAAACTCCATTCTAAAGAGGATAAGAATATTCAAGAAAACACAAGTATTAAATATACTAGACAATAAGTAGACCAGAAAATTCAAAATAAGAGAGTGTGTATGTGCATGTGCACACACATACACTAGCAGCAGCAGCACCACCACCACCAGCAGCAACAACCACAACAAAATAACAGGAATCAATAACCATTGGTCATTGCTATTTCTCAACATTAGCAGGCTCAATTCCACAATAAAAAGACACAGACAACAGAATGAATGAGAATACTGGATCCATTCTTCACTTTAGTATCTAATAAGATAGACTTCAAATGTAAAAGAATCAGAAGAAATAGGGAAGGACAGTAAACACTCATGAAGGGAAAAAATTCAAAGGAGAACATTTCAGTTCTTAACATCTATGTCCCAAACACAGGGGAACACAAGTTGGGGGAGTGGGAGGGAAATGGGGGGATGGGAGGAGATGGAAATTTTAAATTAATTAATTAATTATAAAAAAGAAATACTACTGCAGCTGAAATCACATAAAGACCTCACACTCTGATAATGGGAGACTTAAAAACCCATTCTCGACAACATATAGACCATACAGACAAAAGCTAAATACAGAAATGTGAGATCCAAATGGTGCTGTAAACCAAATGTACTTAACATATATTTACAGAGCATTTCACCCAAATCAAAGAATATACCACCTTCTCAGCACCTCATGACTGTCTCCAAAATTGATCACATATGTGGACACAAGCAAGTCTCAACAAATACAAAAAAAATCGAAATACCACCCTGCATCTTATCTGTCCACCATGATTTAATGCTGCATACCAGCAACAGTAACAACAAAAATAAGTGTGGCAGTTCTTCAGGAATATGGGAATTGACCTACCTCAGGATCCAGCTATACAGATCTTGAGCATATACAAAAAGAACTCTTTATTCTACCACAGAGGTTCTTCCTCCGCCATGTTTATTGTAGCAGTATTCATTATAGCCAAATTAGAAAACTTCTAGATGTTCATTAGCATTCGTTAGATAAATGGATAAAGAAAATGTTGTGCATTTATACATTGGGTTATTACTCAGTCGTTCCATGCTCCACAACGCAAGCACAAATTGGTATTATTCTTTTCTTCTTCTTCTTTTTTCTTCTTCTTCTTCTTCTTCTTCTTCTTCTTCTTCTTCTTCTTCTTCTTCTTCTTCTTCTTCTCCTCCTCCTCCTCCTCCTCCTCCTCCTCCTCCTCCTCCTCCTCCTCTTCTTCTTCTTCTTCTTCTTCTTCTTCTTCTTCTCCCTTTTACTCCACCTCTTCTCCTCTTCCTCTTCTTCCTCCTTCTTATTCCTTCCGGTTCTCCTCTTCTTCCTCCTTCTCTTTCTCCTCCTCCTATTTTAGGGGTCAGAAGTAAGAAGACTTGTGGGGACAAAACTGGAAGTACTGAGAAGTGATTGTTCTTGGGGTTCATGATGTGAAATTCCCAAATAATCAATAAGTATTATGGAAAAATATGGTATCATTGGATTTACAGAAAAACAAATGGTACTAGAAAAAAATACCATAAGTGAGGTATTCCAGGTCCAGAAAAGCAGATATTGTGTATATCTGATTACACGTGGACATTGACTGTCAAGCCAAAGAAAACCAAGAGGCAATCTTTGGAGCCACAGAGAGAAGATATAGAGCAGGAATAGAGGAAACAGAGTGATCTCATTAGAGGGGGAAATGTAATAGATAATTATGGATGGATAGGAGACTTGGCATGCAAGCTTCAAGTTATGAGGGTGACTGCAAGGAAGTTGTAGGAGGGTTTATGAAGAGAGAGAGCTAAATCTAAGGGGAATTTGAAGGGTAGTATGGAAACCTAACACAGTAGATACTTCCTAAAAATATACATCTATGAAGGAGAGCTAAATGAAATTAACAAAGAATAGGGGAGACAGAATATCAACTGGCCATCTCTTGTCACCAACAAAGCATCTAATTTCAGGACTGGATTACATCCAATTGAGTTTTTGGCCAAAAAAGTCCCATGGGAATTCACAATTAACCCAGGCTCTTGCCAAGAGAATAAGTTACTATCCACACAGTGACAGCAAGACTGTGTTGTTGAAGACAACACCTACGTAGCTCCTTCAACATGAAAGAGTCCTTCTGGCGCCTACACAGAGCCTCAATCCCCTAAATTCTAGTGTCCTTGATACAGAAAGGTGACCTTCATGTTATCAAGAAAGAAAGAAAGAAAGAAAGAAAGAAAGAAAGAAAGAAAGAAAGAAAGAGAAATTTCTAAACTCCAAACCAGACACTAACTATCTGATTTGCAATGGTGTTCTACATGCAAGATATGTTAGGGAAATGGTGACACAAAGCTTGTCGGAGTAACCAACCAATATCTGATTTGACTTAAGGCCACTTCAGGACTCATACTGGACCTATACTGCTTGGGTGAACAAGAATCAGAGACTAGATATCCCAGCAATGTAAGGTAAAACCAAATATTACTGGTCTGAAAAAAGAAAAGAGGCAATTAAATGAGTCCTAATAATATTCTTCTATACTCAAAAATCAGTGCCTTTGTCAGCCATCATCAGAGAAGCATCATTCTAATGCAGATGGGAACAGAGACCCAAACCAGATATCACACAGAAGGTGAGACCTTGGAACACTCAACCCAAAATGGGATTTCACTCTCAAATTCCTCACCTCAGAGCAAAAGGATCTTGGAAAAGAGGAGACAGGGTGAATGTAAGAGCCAGAGTGGGTGGATGATTCCAAAACAACAGGGCCTTCTAAATCAACATGGGAAAGCTTGTGTGAGCTCACAGAGACTGAAACAGTGTTGGCAAAGAAGTAGAACCACAGACACCCTCACACATGGTTGGAGGGGATGAAAACGGTGGAGTCATTTTGAAATACAAGTTGACATTGTCCTCTAAAGGTAGACACACAGGAGTCCTTTGATTCAACAAATCTGCCCTTAGGTCTCAAGTCCACGAATGTGAAAGCACATCACAGAAACTCATGCTTCAAATGTTCATAACTACATAATTAAAAATAACTTAATAAACAAAACTCCCTCAGGTGCGCATTCTCGGGAACAAGCTGCTCTGCCCTAAGCCAGTGATCCTATTTTGTATGAAGTAAGCTTCTCCGCACCATACCTTGCACCAAGACCTCCATTTTACAAGGAGCACTTGACAGTATTGTGAGCATGGAGAACAACCTACACCTGGCTAGACGTATAACCACAAAGGCCGTGCTGGCCTTCATGCAGTGGGTTAAAAAATGTAAAATTTGGTAACATGAGAGAGCTTTTCCTTCAGGTCAAAATGGTCAGAAGTGTGAGTGTGGGGACATCTCAATGTCTAGGGTAAAGGATTCAACATATAAATGACTCAGGAAAATTCTTCATGGACGAATACATGTGAACACAATTTTACACCTTCACATAATGATATAAAGCACAAGGCAGGACATTCATTAGTCAGGCCAAAACTGTACAGTGACAACAATTAGGTAAGAATTAAAGCCATGCATGTGGACTATAAGTGAGAATGTGGTGTCACAGGGGACCAGGAGATTGAGAAAAGCGAGGATGACCAATCCATATAAAGATAGGTTCTCAGGGAGACAGGAGACAGGAATCTCCTCTACTGGTCAAGTCTGGACTTTCTGACATCCTCATCCCTACTGTCAAACATTTTCACAGATGTGCTGTGATCATGCAGGGTGGGCATCACAGAGTCAACAGAAGCCTTAGGGGAAGAACAAACTCAGCAGACAGAAAGGACCCAGCCCTACTCTTCAGGGCAGACACACACACACGCCCTCGAACATGCACACTGACACACAGACACACAGAGGTACAATGGCACACACCCATAGGTACACCACACACACATACATGCAAACAGGTACACTCACACACACATACACACACCCATAGGCACCTTCACACACACATAGGTACACCCCGCTACATACACTTCACCCACAAAACAACTTGGGAAACAAAAATCACACTCTCTTTTTACTGTGGATAACATTGGATCTAGGTCTTACATGTGTCAGGTAAGAACTGTAACACTGACCTGTATGCTCAGATCATTGGAAATTTTAACCACAGGCATAAAAAGCTTCTAGATACCCAGACCTGTCTCTTTAAAAACTTAAACCACTTGAAACCTTGCAGCAGAAACAGACTGTATTGATAGAGTATGTTAAATGTAGATCATCTGTGACGTTTGATTAGCAAACACTAAGTAGCAACATTTTCCATCAATCACGGCGTTAGTGGCTAATCTGGGGACCTCTAGTGTCATGTTCTCAATGTTTATGTACCACATGCCTATGTTGAAACCTAGTCTCCAATGGGATGTCAGTATCATTGGGTCTTTAGGAGTTGTCACAGGGACCAGGAGATAAAAAAGCCAAGACAGAGAACTCGATCCAGGGTCTTGCTCAAGCTTGATGAGTGCTATACCACTGAGCTGTATTCTCTGACCATTGGGGATTTATTTATTCTTTGGCAATTTCATATATGAACACAATGTGTCCAGATCTTGAACACGATTAGTTATCCCATCTGCCCAGTAGAAGACACGGGGTCAATCCTTGACATAAAGAGCTGGCCCTCACCACAAAGCATATATGCAGGTAGGTGTTTCATGGTCTCCAAAACTACAAATACAGTTATTGTTTGTAAGCCACATATGTCATGGCATATACATGTTCACACATGAAGATAAGATGCATATTCTTGAGATGAAGTGTATATAGAATGGGTAGTTCTTTAGCTCCCAAGATAACAAAACCCTCCTACTTCAGTCTTCCAAGAAACTGAACCACAGAATCTATCTCAGAACTAAACAAGGTGACAACCTGAATTGAGAAGACAACAGGGTTGAGCCTCATCAGAAGTTTCATAAACAATTTGAAGATGTGAAAAAACTTGGTGAGTAACAAAAAATTGATATGAAAATGTGTCGACCATTACCAATGTAGACCATTACCCCAAAGCTTCTAAAGAGTATACTGATATGGAATGTTGCTTTATTAGTTAATGAATAATGCTGTTTTGGCTTAGCAAACTAAAGCTAGGCAATAATTCTGAACAGAATTAAGAAAGAGGCGGCAGAGTTGAAGGAGACATCATGTAGCTGCTGAAGGAGAAGAATGCAAGATCCTTACCAGTAAGTCACACCTTTGTGGCAATATATATATTTAATAAAAATGGGTTACTTTTTATATTTTATATTATATATAAGCATATATTATATATATTAAATAAAAATGGGTTAATTTAAAATGTAAGCGCTGGCTAGGAATATGCCTAAGTCATTGGCCAAACAGTGATGTAATTGTCATAGTCTCTGTGTGATTATTTCAGTCTGGGCATCTGTGAAATGACAGTGCAGTATCTGCTTACAGTGGACAGACTTGGATCTAAGCCTTACATGGGTCATGTAAGAACTGTGACACTGACCTGTTTCCCAGATCTTTGGAAACTTTTAATTCCTTGGTAAATTCATACATTGTTACAATGTGTTTTATTCAATCCTACATCCCAACAACCTCAAGACCCACAAATGTCCACAATATTCTTCTTCCAACTTCATTATTTCTTCCTTACTTCACCCTTTCCTCCTCTTCCTTATCCTCCTCCTCTTCTTCCTTTTCTTTTTCTTCCTCCTCCACATCCGTTTCCTCCTTTTCGTCTTTCTCCCGCTTTATTAACCCACTCACTGAAATTAGATTTTTATACTTTTTTTAATTTCTCTTGTGGAGAGAAAGCATAACGAATCTAGGCCTCCCAAGAGCTAGTTCTATAGCTCAGGCAGGTTTTAACTTGTGAAGAGGCCTAGTACCTGTGGAGTGTGAAAGGAGATGAGCATGCTTTGGGAGGTTAACAATTCCTATTGATATGGAGCATTCATTGAGTGGGTCTGACAAAGATGACCCAGCAGGATAGAGTCACATGCAGAGGATTCATGAGAAATGCAGAAGAACAGACAAGAGCAGAGGTTATGTGAATGTCACAATCAACCCAGGTTAGTCAATGAGTTATGGGGACCTCTAAGTGACCCCATCAGCAGCCAATGCTACACACCATTCCTCAACACAGGACACTACAGCTCCTTGTGCATGTTCTGAGATTTCTTTAGCTCCTGGATCTTCTGGGGCAGAGTCTGGGTCCAGAACTGCAGCCTTCTGGCCTTCAGGGCTCGCCCCACAGCAGGCTGGATGTCCAGCTGCAGGTACTGCTCATCCTCATCCATCATGGGCCAGTAGGGTAGACCCTCGCTGTTGGGGTTCCTGTAGATATGCAAGCCAGTGGGGAAGGATGAGGTCATTCTGATTCTAAGTCTGACCCCCTGATTTGGGTCAAGGCAGTGAAACATTAGGCCAGTGGTTAATGGGGCTGATGGGACAGGTGTCCTGATAAAGGGACACAAGTGTCACCCACTAGTTTCTGTTCCTCGTGGGGAAGACTACTTGACTGTTTTATATCTAATCTAAGAGGCAAGATATAAAGAACAGAACCAGAGCACTGTGGCTCATGAGACAAGTCACTGTGAGATGACCAGTAACTGACACCTACAAAGTATCTATATAAATTGTTATCCTTGAGAAGATTCTATCATGTGATGGAAGATTCAGGAAAGCTAAAGAGAACATGACACAAAAATAATTCCTATATAGGAACCCACACATCCCTATAACACACATAGAGAAGGTTGAGAGAGAGCTGTGTTCTCACCCATGTCTTGCAAAGTTGACCCAGTACTTCATCATCCTCCTGTTCAGTGACTCTTCTTCCTCAGTGAGGACAACTATTGTCATGAGAAAAATAAATCGTGAAGTCCATGACATCAAACATAACTGCTCACTCACGCTTCACATCAGAATTCCATCTGCTGTCAGACCCTAACTATCAGCTTTATTCCCTCCCTTCTTCACTATACAATAGTCAACATCCATGCATTCCTCTAATGGAATCCCTGCCCAGTGAGCTGTCATCTCCATCACAGGCTAGACTGGCACAGGTTCAGATTCTAACCTTGGTATACTTTTTTAGTCTATGATATGTTACACATTTCAATTCATTCTCTCCCAGAACCTAGTTTTCCTCAAAAGGACTGAGAGCTCAGGAGATCCTGGGATGTCATCTGCAACCTCAGTCAGCTCAAGGAGAATAAGGAAAACTCACGTTTCATGCCAAAGAAGAAGGACCCAAAGACAAAAGGAACCTCATCACCGTGGTCAGCCTTCACGTAGGGTGGCCTGATACTTTTGAGGTAGCTGGGTTGATGTTGAAATTCGTAGAAGTAGACAGGGGCATGGGAACCTGGGGGTAGGACAAACAGTGACTTAGTAGCCCAACAACTGGATTTTTTCTGATACATATTTGCTGACAAGGTACATTAGAATGAAATTACCTGGAATTTTAAATGTTAAAGGGGAGAGAAAGATCCAGGCTGGAGCTCTAGCTGTGGAAAAGCTCAGGGCAAAACAGTGCTCATGGCCTTCCCAGTTGGATGGTTATGCCAAGTTAATAGATTTTCAGAAACTCATTTTCTCCTCTGCATCTAGATGTCATTCATTAAATT
The DNA here is from genome assembly GCF_982192425.1 of Myodes glareolus. NCBI lineage: Eukaryota > Metazoa > Chordata > Mammalia > Rodentia > Cricetidae > Myodes > Myodes glareolus. Next base: position 36,709,175 of record NC_142047.1, read on the forward strand.
AGATATGAGGAGACCTGGATACCCACACTACTCCACACTGCTCACGCATGATCTACATCATTGAGCAGCTCCCCTAAGACTTGTTACAGATGTACTCACGTTGAAAATGTGCTACTTGGAGTGTAGGGACCACAAACAAGAAATCTCCCACCATCTCTCTGAACTGTGCTTGCAGGGTCTGTGGGTCCTCAGTGTCCCCCATGTACTCTTCCATTATCAGGTCGCTACACTCAGGAGGCAGCATCTACACCAAGAGATCAGGATGAATGCGGTTAGGCATGGTCTCAGTTAGTTGGGCAATAGCCTTTGGTATGGGGAGAATGGGGCCTGGGTAGAGATAGGGCACAGGTGAAAAGGTTCATGCTCTGAGGTCACCCCACACAGAATCACACACATATGCTGACCTTCGTTAATAAGGATGCTATCTGAGAAGGGATATGAGGGACATGTCCATTAGGATAGGACTAGCAGTATCTCACCATTTGTGATGCTGTATTCTTCAAAACAGCCTGCAGGTTCTCTCTTGTTATTTCCTTTATTGTCTGAGCAGTGCCGGAGAACTGGGTTGAAGAAGACCCTGTTAAGTGTGGGATCTGATGGACTCCTTTAAAGATGAATTGTGTCCCCACTGTTTAGCATATGAATCTCCAATCTCCCAAAGGATTAGAACTGAGACTCACCGTGGGGACCAACAAACCATATTCATCATTGTTGACACCAATGATGCTGGGGACAGGACGAAAATCCACAGAAGCCAACAACTCTTGGGGATGCTTGGGTAGGAAAACCCCATCTATCACAGCAGGCATGATCTTGAAGACCTGAGGGGCATTAAAAGTCAATGCTGAATGTCAATGAAATGTGTATGTTGATGCTCACTGAGTTACCTCCACCACTTTCATATTTCTTACTGGCCTCAGGGTTCTCCGCTCACTCTTGAAGAGAATCTATACTTAGATTAGCCTATCTTGGTGTTCATATTGTATACAGTACTAAAAAACACAAAGTCTCACAGGGTGTCCCAAGGCACGCAATTCTACTTACCTTGTTAATATCCAGAATCTCTGCTTCACTCTTGCCTCTCAGACAGTGCACCAGGGCCTCTGAGTCCATGGTCTCACATCCAGACAGATTGGCCACTGTCTGTGAAGGGGCACAAGTGGGGAGAAGAATATTTACAATTTCAATTCAATGCTATTGCCCTAGATACCATACTATAGTGTGTGTTGAGTGTGGATTATTACAAATATAAATTATTCCCTTTATCCTATTCTTCAAATTGACAGTCATCAAGCAGTCTTCTCTCTACCTACTCATGTTTTTCCTTAGGGTAGTTTTGCTAACCCCAGCCATCCTTCTGTATATCGGGTGTGAGAGAAGGAGTAGGTCTGCCCGTGTTTGTATGTGAACATTAGAGGCCCAGGTCTTTCTGCGCAGATGCCCCTTATTTGAGACAGGATGTCCTCTTGTTTTCTGCTCCTAGTTTGAGCTACCCTCTGAATATCCAGGGATTCTCTTGTCTCTGTATCCCCTATGTGAGCACAGGAACCTTGGAATTACAGATATCCTACTATCACCAGCTTTTGAGGTTTCTGGTTGTTTGAACTTAGGTCCTCAAGCTTGTACTCCAAGCACTTTAAAAATCCACTGAGTTATCTTCCTGAGCATATGCATAAATATTTTTGTCGGTTTTGGAAGTTGCTATGAGCAGTTTGCTGATTAGATAACATAATCACCTGTATGAAGTAGAGGCAAGCAGAAGCTAACCCCTGAGTTTCTCAATAATTACTGGAAGAAATCTATTTTAATGGCCATTATTTTCCCCATGAGACAGAAGACCAGAGTATCAGAATCTGAAGGCTGAGAAGGTAGACTCTGTCTGATGGTTGAGGGCACTCACAGTGTAGACCCTCTCGTGGGTGTCAGGGATAAGGTCAGGCAGCAGGGCCACTCCACTCTGCATGATGGCTCTGTGGAAGAGTCCTTTGGACATGGGGGACACAACAAGAGAAGACACACTTGCGCCCCCTGCTGACACACCAAAAATGGTAACAAGGTCAGGGTTGCCTCCAAAGTGGGCGATGTTCTGCTGGACCCAGCGCAGAGCGGCCACTTGGTCCAGGTAGCCCCAGTTGCCTCTGGCGTGCTGGTCTCCAGTGCTGAGAAGTGGAAGGGACATGGATCAAAGACTTGTCTAGGCTCTTCTCAGCTACCATTGTCCACCTAATTCCTAGTCTTACCTGAAGAAGCCCAGGACACCTAGGCGGTACTGGATAGTGACCACCACTACATCCTCAATGGCTGCCAGCATGGATCCATCAGTCATAGAAGCCATGCCTATAACCAGAGCACCACCATGGATCCACACCATCACCTGGAGGGGTCAAGAGAGAAGCCAAGAAGCTCATAAGCTATTCCAATTCTGCAAGACTGCTTACTAGAGTATCAACTGCTGTGCCTCTGTGCAGCTACACAAATACATGCAAATCCTCAGGACTTCAGGACCTTAGCCATGGGCCGGCTTTCTAATAGCCCCATAGTATATTTTTAATCTCCATCCTACCATGTATCTCAGCCTGAATTAGTGGCTCTTGTGTAGAGTAATGTCATCATTACTCAGACTCTGCATAGTTGAACAAAGAGGGGTTCCTCCATGGTTATCTCTCCAGACTGAAAAAGGAAAGTATCATCAGCTCTCACCGACACAACACATGATCCAAAAGTAGATATAGGTAAGCTCAATATTGAGGCTTGAGCATCTAAGTGGTCCTACAGAACTCAGGTTGTGAAATGAGTCCGCCTTTACCAAAGAACTGGAGCCTTTAACCACTCATTGCTCCTGTTCTGTGTTCCATAACCAGGTTCAGCTGCTTAGTGTGGCTGAGAAGGCCTTCTTTGATCCAGTAGGAGGAGGCTTTTCAGCAGAGTCCCCACTACAGTGGAGATCAGGTTGCTTTCATCCCTTCTAATCATCTTGGAAAACATGCCTTCTCCCAAGCTAACCATGTCCGGACACTCACAGGCAGGTTAGAGCCCTCGTGGGCATGAGCTGGAGTGTAGATGTTGAGATACAGGCAATCCTCAGACATAGAGAGTGTGTGCAGGGGCAAGTCCATATTCTTAAATCCCTCTGAATTCATCATTTCAAGGTTTTGCAGACAGCTGATGAAAATAGCAGAGAGATATTCCAAGAGATATATGGTGGTCAAAAGCAAATGTGAGCCTGGATCTTTGTCCCCCACCTCCAGCGGCTGCTCTTCATGAGGCCCTGATAACACATATTCCCCCTCTGAAGTCCCTTCCACCAAGGTAATGGACACAAGCTCCATAAAAGCTGGGGTGGGGTCCTCCGGTTTGTTTGGGTCTGTATATTTTTTTTCTGAGTCTGGAATATAGAGACATCTCAGTGTCTGTGTGGAAGTAATTTGCTGTATGCAGTGACATTCACTGAAGTGTATAAGAATAGAAAAGTGACCTAGACCTTAGCAATGCAAGACATGAAAGCATTTTCTCCTCTCTGTTCCTGGTTGTGGATGTGATGTGACCAGCTCCTGTAATTTTCTTTCAGTGTAACTTCCCCAACATGATGGATTATACTGTAGAGCCTTTAATAGTAGCTTTCTCCCCTAAGTTGCTTTGTTGGTACTTTATTACAGCAACAGAAAATAAAGTTAGACGCAATATTGGAGTGTTGTGCTCCACAAGTACTAGATGAATCAATGAACAGTGAGTCCATTGTTCCTAAAGGGCAGTGAGAAATCCTTCACCCATGTACAGACTCTCAGGGAACTTCATTTCCACATGCTGTCTTCGGAGGGAATTAGTTACATATAGTTTCTTGGTCAACCTATAGGTTGCCACAGTGTCTGTGAGGACGGGGTTAGCAAGTATCCATCACACTGCACCGCTCAGAACCTGAAGTGTATTAGTGGATTCAGGGGTGCTCTCTGCTTAATAGGTCACACAACTCATGCCTCAAGATCCCTCCCATTGTGGCAGAGAATACTGGGTTAATTTGAAGTTGTAAACAATTTTACTTTTGTTCCTTTCTATAGTACCTGCATCTAACTCTCAATGGTGCCAAGATCTGACCCAGGAGTAGGTACAGTTGTTCTACACAACCTTAGCACATGCATCAGAAAAATGCATGGCGGGTTCCCCACACTGGGAGAAAACTGCTGTGGAGCTGAAATGGAGGAAAGACTTCAGCATGACTCAGAGCTCAGAGCAAATGTTCACCCCAGGGCCAATGTCTTCTCAGTCCAGAACTTACATGGCTGAATGTGAGGTCCCATCTCTCACACCACTCCATGGTTCGGGGGCTTCAGGAGGTGCAAAGCGCAGAGGTCCTACAGGTGGCTTGGCAAAGGGAATTCCCAGGAAGGTGTGGACACCAACATTGTTGTCTTTCACAAGGACGAGGCTTCCTCTCACCTGCCCTGTGTGTGTGTTTCTGATGGGGCTGGCCTCTGATGAGTCCTGACCTGTTTAGAGAAATACCATCTTGATTAATTGTGTGTAATCAATTGCCAGAAGATTGTGGAAGTTAGCATCTCACTGTTGCCAGGGCAAAAAAGAAGGGAACCCAGGACCTCCTAGTTCAGCTGTGGGGTATGAGTGTGGGAGCTTCCCTATCCCTCAAAGTCAGGAGCCTTTCCTATTGCCCTTTGCAGGGAGTCAGAGAATTTCTCTGGCAAAAGAGTTCACACACTCTGAGCGATTTGGTCACATGAAATTATGATGATTGTCATTCTTATCCAAAAGTCGGCAGTAGCTACAGTAAGAGCCATACTTTGAGGATGAAAAAATTCCTTCAGCTTGCTCTTCCTTGAATTCTCTAGCATTCTCCAGAGCTCCTTACACTGAACTGTCTCCTCATTACGGAGAGATTTTAGAGATCTCTGACCCTCTGTGTGCTAAGCTCCCTCAAAATCAGTGTGCTTTGGCCAGTGCTTTGGGAGACACATGTTTCCCACACTTTACTCTCTTCTTTCCATCACTCACCCCTGCCCCCCTGCTCCCTGGCCTTCCCTCCCACAAGCTCAGCCTCTGATTCTGCAGACTGTCTCAGCTCTGATTCTTGTCATTTCCCATTGCCAGCTTAGTGAGCCTCACCTTGCACATGGAGGAGGAGGAGCAGAAGCCCAAAAACCACAGCATTCAGCCAGCTTGGCAGTTGTTTCAGGGGCATGATCATCTCTCAGGTCTGAGTTTCTGCTGCTATGTAGGAAGGCTACGTTTCACAAACAGGAAGCAGAATCTGTTGGTCTTCCCTAGCCATGAATTTAAATGAAAAGGATGTGGGCGGGGACCTTGGTGTGGTGAGGCAAAGTTCTCATTGTAGGAGAACTGATTAGTCATAGTGACAGGAGAAAATGTCCAAGAGGCAGGGCAAAGTCACTCCTGCTGCTTCCATTTTCTCTCTGATCTCCTAGAAAGGCACCGTATGGATTCTGAAGCTCTTCTGGGACACCAGGAGCCCTGTCCTCACACATGGACAGAAAGCTGTAACAGGAGAGACAGAGGGCTTCTGCGAGAAGGGACACACTCAAGATGTCACAGGAGAGACAGAGGGCTTCTGTGAGTAGGGACACACTCAAGTTGTCACAGAGAGACAGAGGGCTTCTCTGAGTAGGGACACACTCAAGATGTCACAGGAGAGACAGAGGGCTTCTGTGAGTAGGGACACACTCAAGATGTCACAGGAGAGACAGAGGGCTTCTGTGAGTAGGGACACACTCAAGTTGTCACAGAGAGACAGAGGGCTTCTCTGAGTAGGGACACACTCAAGATGTCACAGGAGAAACAGAGGGCTTCTGTGAGTAGGGACACACTCAAGTTGTCACAGAGAGACAGAGGGCTTCTCTGAGTAGGTACACACTCAAGATGTCACAGGAGAGACAGGCAGATGCAGGAGCTCTGGGTGTGACCTTCATTCTCAAGACTCTTCTGTGCTTGGAAGTCTCCCAAGTGTCTACATGGGCACCTCCCTTTTAGGTACAGTTGTTTGATCAAAACAAAGTACAAAACTGGTTCTTTTATAGTCCCCAGCCCCTATTCACTCCAGCCTTGTGATGTGTCTCATCTAGTGGCCTGCTCCTACCAAGATCAACTTCACAGTCATTGATCCATATAACAAATAATTTTAAATGTTTGCATTTATTTATTTATTTATTTGCTTGTTTATTGTGGTCATGCACATATGTGTATGTGTGTATATGTAGATTCTCCCAGGCCATGGCTCACATATGGAGGTAAATGGACATTTGCATAAGCCATACTCTAATTCTACCATATGAAGTTCAAAGTGGAGCTTAGGTCATCAGGATTGGAGTGAAGTTCTCTTATCACCTCCTGATCAATATCATATGTAACCATGTGACAAGCATTGATTAGGCCTTGCAAGCTCCAACACTGGGGTTCAATCTAAGGTCTCATGAACTATGATGAACTTAAGATAAAGGTGTACAAATAGGCTTTAGGGTCCCAATAAAACACTAAGATGATATATCAAAGGATGCAGTTTCAGGAGCCCATGCATAGCCCACACTGGCTTCCTAGAGGAAGTGGAATGGTGGTCAGTGTCAAACAACCTTTAGTGCCACCTGAGAATTGGCTTTGGCTACAAATTAACTTCACTATCATCTAAATAATACTCTAGAGCCTCACGGCATGGCACTGTGGGACTTCTTCCTTGGTGTCTCTGTCTGTTGTTCTGTCACATCACAGCATAGTCCCTGCCTCCTCTAATCAACAAGGGCTCCTTTGATTCACTGTCACCCCTCCAACACATTCCCATCCTGACTGTGGTCCTAGCCTTTCTTGGAAGGTGCTCTCTCCACTCCAAGTTCCCAACCTAGGGAACTGCTGGACCACGAGAGCTAAGAAGTCCCCAGTTCCTCCAGTGTCTGGATGAAGGAACTAGATTACCAATGGATCGCAGGAATCCCTGGGCTTTTTGATTCCAGATATTTTTGTAGCTCAACAGGGGAAATTCCCGTGTGCTCTGCTACTCACTGCACCACCACTTGGAGGCGCTGTGGTGATGATGGTCATGGCCACAGAAAAAATGTCAGATGAAGAAGATGCTCAGTTCTATGGAGGGAGGCAGAGAGTGAGTAGAAAGAATGTGGGAGATAAAAAAAAGAAATAAAATAGATAGATCATATATAGAAAGATAGAGAAGAAAGTAGAGGCTCAAGTCCATAAAATATCTTAAATGAGATGCTACTATATCCCTGTTCAGTATGACCAGATTTAAAACTCATAAAGCCAAATGTACGTATCCACAAACCCAGGCTTACAGAAAGTACTAGAAGGAAAACCTCAACCCAAGAAAGCTAACTACACCCACAAAAACAGACATCTGATACCCACCCACACCAGCATAACTCAAAGAAGGGAAACACACAAACACTACTACCGAAAAATAACCAGAGTTAACAACCACTGGTCATTAAAATCGCTTAATATCAATGGACTCAATTCACCGATTAAAAGACACAGGCTAAGAGAATGAATACACAAACAGGATCCAGCCTGCTGCTGTATACAAGAAACACACCTCGACCTCAAAGATGGACACTACTTCAGAGTAAAGGGTTGGGAAAATATTTTCCAATCAAATGGACCTAAGAAACAAGCGGGTGTGGCTATCCTAATATCTAACAAAATTGATTTCAAACAAAATCAATCAGAAGAGATGAAGATGGACACTTTATACTCATGACAGGAATAATTCATCAAGATGAAATCTCAATCCTGAACATCTATGCCCTTAATACAAGAGCACCCACATATGTAAAAGAAACTTCACTAAAGCTGAAATTGCACATCAAACTAAAAGTAGGAGACTTCAGCACTCCACCCTCGCCAATGGACAGGTTAACCAGACAGAAACTTAACTGAGAAATAGGAGAACTAATAGATGCAATGAATCAAATGAACTTAACAGACATCTATATAACATTCCACCCAAACCATATATATATATATGTTCTTCTCAGCACCTCATGGAACCTTCTCTAGAATTGATCACATACTCAGTAACAAAACGAACCTTCACAGATTCAAAAAATTGGAGTAATCCCCTGTGTCTTATCAGATCACCATAAATTAAAGTTAGAATTTAGCAACCATTCTACTCTCAGAGAGCCTATAAACTCACGGAAATTGAACACTGAACTACTGAACCACACCTGGGTCAAGGAAGAAATAAAGAAAGAAATTAAAGTCTTCCTTGAATTCAATGAAAATGAAGGCACAACATAGCCAAACCTATGGGACACTATGAAAGCAGTGCTAAGAGGAAAGTTCATAGCACTAAGTGCCCACATAAAGAAAACATAGAAAGCTCACATTAGTGACTTAAAGCTCTAGAACTAAAAGAAGCAGACTCACCCAGGAGGAGTAGAAGACAGGAAATAATCAAATTGAGGGTTGAAATCAACAAAATAGAAACAAAGGAAACAATACAAAGAATTAATGAAACAAAGATCTGGTACTTTAAGAAAATAAACAAGTTTGGAAAACCCTTATCCAAACTAATCAAAAAGCAGAGAGAGAACATCAAAATTAACAAAAACAGAAATGAAAAGAGAAAATATCAACAGACACTGAGGAAATTCAGAGAATCATTATGTCTTACTACGAAGACTTGTACCCCACAAAATTAGAAAATGTAAAAGAAATGGACAATTTTTTAGATAGATACCATACACCAAAATTAAATCAAGACCAAGTGAGCAATCTAAATAGACCTATAAACTGCGAGAAAATAGAAACTGTCATCAAAAACTTCCAAAAAAAAAAAAAAGCCCAGGGCCTGATGGTTTTAGTGCAGAATTCAAGAAGAGCTAATACCTGTACTCCTCAAAATGTTCAACATAATAGAAACAGAAGGGACATTGCCAAACTCTTTTTATGAGGTTATATTTACCCTGATACTAAAACCACACAAAGACGCAGGCAAGAAAGAGAATTATAGACCAATCTAACTCATAAAACTGGATACGAAAATTCTCAATAAAATACTGACAAACCGAATCCAGGAACACATTAAAAAAAATCATCCATCATGATCAAGTAGGTTTCATCCCAGAGATGCAAGGCTGGATCAACATATGAAAACCTGTCCATGTAATCTATCATATAAATAAACTGAAAGAAAAAAACCATATAATCATTTCATTAGATGCTGAAAAAGTTTTGGTAAAATTCAACACCCATTCATGATAAAGGTCTTGGAGAGATTAGAAATACAAGAATCATATCTAAATATAATAAAAGCAATATACAACAAGCTGAAAGCTAACATCAAATTAAATGGAAAGAAACTCAAAGCGATTCCACTAAAATCAGGAACAAGACAAGGCTGTCCACTCTCTCCATATCTCTTCAACATAGTTCTTGAAGTTTTAGCAATAGCAATAAGACAACATAAGGAGGTCAAGGGGATTCAAATTGGAAAGAAAGAAGTCAAATTTTTGTTATTTGCAGATGGTATGATAGTGTACGCAAGTGACATCAAAAACTCTACCGGAGAACTCCTACAGCTGATACAAGATCAACACAAAAAAATCAGTTTTCCTGAGCTAATGGGAGCTCACCAACTCCAGCTGAACTGGGAAGGAACAAGCATAGGACCAAACTAGTCCCTGTGAATGTGGTTGACAGTTGCATGGCTGGGGCAGACTGAGGGGCCACTGGCAGAGGCACTGGGATTTCTCTCTATTACATGTACTGGCTTTTGGGGATCCCGTTCTCTTTGGATGTATACATTGCTCAACTTAGTTTAGAAGGGAGTGCCTTGAACCTTCCACAAAGCAAAGTGCCTTACCCTCTCAGGATTAGAGGGGGTGGGATGGGAGGGTGTGTGGAGGGAATGATAGGAGGGAGGGACTGGGAATTTGGATTGGTATTTTTGTAAAAAATAAATAAATAAAAACCAAGTGTTGGCAAAGACATGGAGCTACTTGTACTATTGACCATTGAAGGAGATACAAAATGTTGTAGTCATTATAGACGACAGTTCAACGGTTCCTTTAAAAGGTAAACATATTTATCCTGTGACTGAGTAATTCTACTCCTAGGTCTTTGTTCAAGGAATTGAAAACACCAACCACAAAAGCTCATACTTCCAAAGTTCATAAGAGCTTGTTTAAAAATAGTCAAAATCAGGTCGCTCAGGAGTTGATCAGCTAGGGATTGGGCAAAATGAGATGTTTGAACATAAGGAAAGACACTGTTAACTAAATGTAGCACACTTGAATCTTTTTTTTCTTTTTTCAATTTTCCTTCTTTCTCTTTTTATAGTTTATTTTATTTAAATAAGATTTTTCCAATTATTTTGCATTCTGAACACAGTTTCCCCTCCCTCCTCTTCTCCTGCCCAAAACCATGACTCACTTCCAATCTACTCCCCTTTCCACTCCTCCTCCATCTCCACTCAGAAAGGGGCAGGCCTCCCCTGGGCTTGCACAAAGCATGTCACATCAAGTTGTGGCAGGGCCAAGCTCCTCCCTTTGTGTCAAGGCTGGGCAAGGTAATCCAGCATGGGGACTAGGTTCCCAAAAGTCAGCTAAACACTAGGGACAGGTCCTGATTTCACTGCAAGGTACAAAGAGATCAAGCTACACAACTGTCACACATATACAAGCAGCCTAGGTCAGTTCCCAGGAGGTTCCCTAAATGTTGGTCCAGAATCCTTGAGCTCCCAGGAGCTCAGCTCAGCTGTCTCTGTGATCCTCCCTTCCTTCATGGCACCCAGGTTTCTAAATCCCTCCACTCTTTCATCAGCAAGACTCCCTGAACTCAGCCCAGTACTTGGCAGTAGCACACTTGAATCTTAAAGACGTTTTACTTAGAAACAGGAACAATCACATAGGAATCCCTTCCTGAGATAGGATAACCAGGACTCTGGTGTTTCTAAATTATGTGCTGTTTCCAAACTGTAGTATCAGAAAGTGGTTGGGTGGAGCAGAGATCAGCCAATAATTGACAGAGAGGAGTTAAGGGAACCTTCTTCTAGTGAAAGAAGAAAACTCATACTTCCCTGAAAGTAATTACATAGCTCATACTTTCATGCATAATTTACCCATCTATGTTGGTAAGTGGGCAAATGGGTTTGCATAGAATCATTTGATGTCAGAGGTTTTTTTTAAAAAGGCACAGACAGGAAATAGACTCATCAGTCAAAGAAAATATTAAATCTAGCAAAAACTTCACACAAAATATCTAGGAAATAGGGGACACAATGAAAAGATCAACCTAAGAATAATAGGTATAGAAGAAGGAAAAGTTCATCTCAAAAGTACAGAAAATATATTTAACAAAATCATAGAAGAAAACTTTTCCAACATAAAGAAAGACATGCCTATGAAGATAGAAGAAGTGTAAAGAACACCAAACGGACTGGATCAAAAAAAAAAAGTCCCCTCGTCACATAATTATGAAAACTCTAAACATACAGAATAAAGAAAGAATATTAAGAGATGCAAAGGGAAAGGGCCAAATAGCATATACAGGCAGACCTATCAGAATTACATTGCAGACAATGAAAGCCAGAAGGTTGTGGTCAAGCCCTGTGCAGACAATAAGAGACCATGAATGCCAGCCCAGGCTACTCTACCCAGAAAAACTTTCAATCACCATAGATGGTCAAAACAAGATATTCCATGGCAGAACCAGATTTAACCAATACCTAGTCACAAACTCAGCCCTACACAAAGTTCTAGAAGGAAAACTCCAACCCAAAGAAGTTGGCTAGATCAACAAAAACACAAACAATTGATGATCTCACAGCAGCAGATCCAAAAGAAGGGGAAAACACACAAATTAACATCACAAACAACGAAAACCTGATTTAACAGGAGATAACAATCACTGGTCATTAATATCATTAATATAAATGAATTCAATTCACTCACCTATAGAAAAGACACAGGTTAACAGATTGGGTACAAAAATAGAATCCATCCTTCTGCTGCATACCAGAAACACACCTTAACCTCAAAGACAGATATCATCTCAGAGTAAAGGGTTGGGAAAAAAATTCCAGTCAAATGAACCTAAAAAAGAGCTGGTGTAGCTATCCTAATATCTAACAAAATATCCTTCAAACTAAAAATCAATCAAAAGAGACAAAGAAGGACATTTTAACTTAGTCATAGGAAAAAAATTCATCAAGAGGAAAGAAATCTCAATACTGAACATTTATGCCCCCAAATACAAGGGCACCTTCATATGTAAAAGAAACACTTCTAAAGCTTAAATTATACATTAAACCCCACACACTAATAGTGGGAGATTTCAACACTCCACTCTCAACACTGTACAAGTCAGTCAGACAAAAAATTACAGAGATATAAGGGAAGTAACAGATGTTATGACTCAATTGGACTTAACAGACATATATAGAATATTCCATGCATACAGAAAAGAATATACCTTTTTTCAGGACCACATGGAACCTTCTCAAAAATTGACCACATACTCAGTAACAAAATAAATCTCAACAAATACCAAAAAAATTGGAATAACCCCGTGTATCTTATCAGATCACCAGGCTTAAAACTAGAAGTCAACAGTAATACTTATTCCAGGAAACCCACAACACATGGAAATTAAACAATGCTCACCAGAATCATCAATGGGTCAGGAAGAAATAAAGGGAGAAATTAAAGACTTTCTAAAATTCAATGAAAATCATCACACAACATACCTAAATATATGGGACACAATGAAAACAGTGTAAAGAGTAAAGATTTTACTGCATGGACTGGCTTTGTGGGAGCGTAGTCTGTTTGGATGCTCACCTTCCTAGACCTGGATAGATGGGGGAGTACCTTAGACTTCCCACAGTGCAGGGAACCCTGACTTCTCTTTGGACTGGAGAAGGAGAAGGAGGGGGGATGGGAGGAGGCGGAAGGAAATGTGAGGAGGTGAGGAGGTGAAAATTTTTAATAATAATAATAACAATAAATACCTGAAAAAAAGAATAAAATTTATAGCACTAAAAATCTATGGAAAGAAGTTGGAAAAATCCCGTGCTAGTGAATTAACAGAACATTTGAAAACTTTAGAACAAAAAGAAGCAAACTCACCTAAGAGAACTAGACAGCAGGAAATAATCAAATTGAGAGCTGGAATCAACAAAATAGAAACAAAGAAAATACAAAGATTCAATGAGACAAAGAATTGGATCTTCGAGGAAATCAACAAAAGAGACAAACCTTTATCCAAACTAACCAAAAAGCACATGAGAATATCCAAATTAACAAAATAAGAAATGAAAAGGGGGACATAACAACAGACACAGAGGAAATACAGAGGATCATCAGGTCATATTTTGAAAACCTGTACTCCACAAAATTGGAAAACTTAAAGGAAAGGGACAACTTTATGGACAAATATCACTTACCAAAATTAAATCAAGACCAGATAAGCAAAATAAACAGACCTATAACTGCTGAAGAAATAGAAACAGTCATCAAAAGTCTCCCAATCAAAAAAAGCCCAGGACCAGATGGTTTCAGCTCAGAATTCTACAAGACTTTCAAAGAAGAACTAATACCAATACTCCTCAAATTGTTTCACACAATAGAAACAGAAGGAACATTGCTGAACTCTTTTTATGAGGCTACAATTACCCTGATACCCAAACCACAGAAAGACATTACTAAGAAAAAGAATTACACACCAATCTCACTCATGAATATTGATTCAAAAATACTAAATAAAATACTGACAAATTGAATCCAATAACACATCAGAACCATCACACATGATCAAGTCTGCTTCATCCCAGAGATGCAGGGATGGTTCAACATATGAAAATCTGTCAACGTAATTCATCATATAAACAAACTGAAAAATAAAAAACACATGATCATCTCTTTAGATGATGAAAAAGCTTTCGACAAAATATAATATCCCTTCATGATAAAGGTCTTGGAGAGAGCAGGGATACAAAACTCATACCTAAACATAATAGTATACAGTAAGCCAACAGCCAACATCAAACTAAATGGAGAAAAACTCCCAGCGAATCCACTGAAATCAGGAACAAGACAAGGTTGTCCACTCTCTCCATATCTATTCAATACAGTTCTTGAGGTCCTAGCTAGAGCAATAAGACAGCAAAAGGAGATACAAATCAGAAAAGGAGAAGTCACCATCTCACTATTTGCTGATGATATGATAGTTTACATGAGCGACCCAAAAATTCTACCAAGGAACTTCTACACCTCATCAACACTTTCAGTAACGTACCAGTATACAAGATTAACTAAACAACCAAACAAATCCTAGCAAAATTCTTCACAGACATTGAAAGAAAAGTACTCAAGTTCATATGGAAAAGCAAAAAACCCAGGATAGCCAAAACAAAGCTGGGCAATAAAAGAACTTCTGGAGGCATCACAATCCCTGACTTCAGACTCTACTACAGAGCTACAGTACTGAAAATAGCCTGGTATTGGCATAAGAACAGACAGGAGGACCAATGGAATCGAATCAAACACTCGGATATTAATCAGCATCCCTTTGAACACCTGACTTTTGACAAAGAAGAAAAAATATCAAATGCAAAAAAGAATGCATATATAACATATGGTGCTGGCATAACTGAATATCAGCATGTAGAAGAATGAAAATAGATCCATCTCTATCACTATGGACAAAACTCAAGTCCAAGTGGATCAGAGACCTCAACATAAAGCCAGTCATACTGAACCTTATAGAAGAGAAAGTAGGAAGTGCACTGGAATGCATTGGCACAGGACACCACTAAATACAGCCTCAGCAGCACAGACACTGAGAGAAACAAATAATAAATGGAACCTCTGAAACTGAAAAGCTTCTGTAAAGCAACGGGCACGATCAACAAGACAAAACGACAGCCTACAGAATGGGAAAAGATCTTCACCAACCCCACATTAAACAGAGGTATGATCTCGAAAATATACAAAAAACTCAAGAAATTGGTCATCAAAAAATCAAATAGTCCAATTAAAAAATGAAGTACATTGAATATATACATACACACATACACACACACATACATACATATATATATATATATATATATATATATAGAGAGAGAGAGAGAGAGAGAGAGAGAGAGAGAGAAGAAAAAAAAGAAGTACAGCCCTAAACAGAGAACTCTCAACAGAGGAATCTAAAATGGCTGAAAGACACTTAAGGAAATGTTCAACATCCTTAGTCATCAGAGAAATGCAAATCAAAACAACTCTGAGATTCCATCTTACACCTGAAAGAATGGCCAAGATCAAAAACACTGATGACAACTTATGCTGGAGAGATTGTGAGGAAAAGGGAACACTCCTGCTTTGCTGGTGGTAATGCAAGCTGGTACAGCCCTTTTGGATGTCATTGTGGCGATTTCTCAGAAAATTAGAAAACAACCTTTCTCAAGACCCAGTAATACCACTTTTGGATAAATATCCAAAGGATACTCAATCGTGCCACAAGGACATGTGCTCAACCATGTTCATAGCAGCATTGTTTGTCATACCTAGAACCTGGAAACAACCTAAATGCCTCTCAACTGAAGAATGGATAAGGAAAATGTGGTACATTTACACAATAGAATACTACATAGTAGAAAAAAAATAACAACATCTTGATTTTGCAGGCCAATAGATGAAGATAGAAAACATCATTTTGAGCAAGGTAACCCAGACCCAGAAAGACAATTATCACATGTACTCACTCAGAAGTGGCTTTTAAACATAAAGCAAAGAAAGCCAGCCTACAAATCACAATTCCAGAAAATCTAGACAACAATAAGGACCCTATGAGAGACATACATGGATCTAATCTGCATGGAAAGTAGAAAAGACAAGCTCTCCTGAGTAAATTGGGAGCATGGGAACCTTGGGAGAGCATTGAAGGGAGGGGAGAGGCAGGGAGGGGAACAGAGTAAAATGTTAAGCTCAATAAAAATCAATAAAAAAAAAATGAGACAGCCATTGAAATTCTAAAGACAATTTGTTGAGGTGTCCTACGTATGTCAACAGAAATGGAGACCTCACAGATGCATATGTGCAGCAGGAGCTCACAAACGTCTCAAGTCCTCAGTGAGAGCATCAGGCAGCAAGCAGTTGTCTTGCACTCAAAGGAAGGGATCTTCTCTGCCCAGCTACTGAGCCAAGGCTGAGACAGTCTTGTCTCACTTCTGCCCCCTGGTGTTTGCAATGTGGAATATACAAATCATCCCATCCATAAATGCTATAGATTTAGTGCCTCCCCTCCACACTCTCTGAGAGAGAACATCTGTTTAGGCAGATGTTCTCTCTCTCCTCAGCTTTTTTTCTAGAGAACATCTGGGCTTTGGGAGCTGAAGGGTCCATACGCAATCCTCCATCTCTTCCAAGCTCAAAGACATGGAAGTAACTTCTTTGTGTTACCTGGACGACCTAGTGGCCCTCTTATTCTTGGGCTGCTGTGTAGCACGGCTTGGGGGAAATTTCTCATGTGCTCTGTTACCCAGTGCAGCATCATTCGAAGACCCTTCATGGATGATGGTGGAGACCATTATAAACGTGTAGAATAAGGAAGACTCTCAAATTCTGTGTGTATGCTGGAAGGGGTGGATCTGGCACCTTTCATTTATTGGCAAGAAGGGGGAGAGGGACTAAAGTCTACAGAATCGTCTTCATGGAGATACTACTGCACATGCACATATATACCAGTGTTGGAAAATCATGGAGCCACTGGCATACTCACACTCGCATGGCTGGAGGAGATGCAAAATGGTGTAGTCATATTGAGACACAGGTTGAGCTTTTCTGCAAAACTTAAAAGCACCTGTGCTCAAACTCAGCTAATCTACTACTGTTGATGAAGCCTACTTGAATTACCAGGTGTCCCTTCAAGCCTTTCCCTGTCTCAATCTGACCTTGTCCTTTGCCTCTGTGACATCTATTATCAGGTCACCTCAAACCTGCACTCTACAAGGAGATTGAGAGTTGGGCCACTAGGACGCTCAGATCATAGACATCATTATTTGTCTCATCAGCCCAGTGTAACCAAAAAGAACAATTTTTGGACGAGAAAGCTAGTCCTCGATATATAGTACACCGATGGTACCTTAACTTTATAATTCATAGTCTCCAAAATTGTGAACAAATTCCTATTGGTTATAAGTCACATAGGTTATGATATATGCAAACTCATGTATGCTGACAAATGTCTCAGTCTATGCATACATGCAATTAAGATGAAGTGTGTGTATATGTTACCAGCTGACTAATAAAACACAACTGCCCAGGCCACCTGTGTCTGCCATAGACCTCAGCTTGCTGCTTACAATATACAATATCTACTTCCCTGCTCCTATATTCACCCTTCCTCCATCCCAACCGTTCCATTCCTCCAAGCTCTTCCCATCCTCCCCTTCTCCCTTCTCTCTCCCCCTCTTTCCTTACCTCCACTCCACCCCACCCACAAGCTCCCAATTTTTGCCTGGAAATTTTGTCTACTTCCAATATCCAGGAGGATAACTATATGTTTTTCTTTGGGTTCACCTTCTTATTTAACTTCTCTAGGATCCCGAATTATAGGCTCAATGTCCTTTATTTATGGCTAGAATCCACTTATGAGTGAGTATATACCATATTCATCTTTTTGGGTCTGGGTTACCTCACTCGGGATAGTGTTTTCTATTTCCATCCATTTGCATGCAAAATTCAAGATGTCAATGTTTTTTTTAACGTCTGAGTAGTACTCTAATGTGTATATATTCCACACTTTCTTTATCCATTCCTCGATTGAGAGGCATCTAGGTTGTTTCCAGGTTCTGGCTATTACAAATAATGCTGCTACAAACATAGTTGAACAAATGCTTTTATAGTATGATTGGGCATCTCTTGGGTATATTCCCAAGAGTGATATTGCTGGATCCTGGGGTAGGTTGATCCCGAATTTCCTGAGAAACTGCCACACTGCTTTCCATAGTGGTTGCACAAGTTTGCATTCCCACCAGCAGTGGATGAGTGTTCCCCTTACTCTACATCCCGTCCAGCAAAGGTAAACATTGGTGTTTTTGATTTTAGCCATTCTGACAGGTGTAAGATGGTATCACAAAGTTGTTTTGATTTGCATTTCCCTGATCACTAAGGAGGTTGAGCATGACCTTAAGTGTCATTTGGCCATTTGAACTTCTGTTGAGAATTCTCTGTTCAGTTCAGTGCCCCATTTTTTAATTGGGTTAATTAGCATTTTAGAGTCTAGTTTCTTAAGTTCTTTATATATTTTGGAGATCAGACTTTTGTCTGATACGGGGTTGGTGAAGATCTTCTCCCAATCAGTAGGTTGCCTTTTTGGCTTAATGACAGTGTCCTTTGCTTTACAGAAGCTTCTCAGTTTTAGGAGGTCCCATTTATTCAATGTTGCCCTTATTGTCTGTGCTACTGGGGTTATACGTAGGAAGTGGTCTCCTGTGCCCATGTATTGCAGACTACTTCTCACTTTCTCTTCTATCAGGTTCAATGTGGTCAGATTTATATTGAAGTCTTTAATCCATTTGCACTTGAGTTTTGTGTATGGTAATAGATATTTCATTCTTCTACAGGTTGACATCCAGTTATGCCAGAACCATTTGTTGAAGATGCTTTATTTCTTCCATTGTATACTTTTAGCTTCTTTGTCCAAAATCAGATGTTCATAGGTTTGTGGGTTAATATCCGGGTCTTCTATTCGATTCCAAAGGTCGACTTCTCTGTTTTTATGCCAGTACCAAGCTATTTTCATTACTGTAGCTCTGTAATAGAGTTTGAAGTCAGGGATGGTAATGCCTCCAGAAGTTCCTTTATTGTATAAGATTGTTTTGGCTATCCTGGGCTTTTTGTTTTTCCATAGAAGGTTGATTATTGTTCTCTCAAGGTCTGTGAAGAACTTTGTTGGAATTTTAATGGAGATTGCATTGAATTTATAGATTGCCTTTGGTAGAATTGCCATTTTTACTATGTTGATCCTACGCCATCCAAGAGCATGGGAGATCCTTTCATTTTCTGGTTTCCTCTTCAATTTCTTTCTTCAATGCCTTAAAGTTCTTTTCAAATAGATCTTTCACTTCCTAGGTTAGAGTTACCCCAAGATACTTTATGCTATTTGTGGCTATCATACAAGGTAAAGTTTCTCTGATTTCCCTCTCTGCTTCTCTATCCTTTGTGTATAGGAGAGCTACTGATTTTTTTGAGTTGATCTTTTACCATGCCATATCACTGAAGGTATTTATCAGTTGTAGGAATTCTCTGGTAGAGTTTTTGGGGTCACTAATGTACACTATCATATTATCTGCAAATAACGAAAGTTTGGCCTCTTCTTTTCCAATTTGAATCCCCTTGATCTCCTTATGTTGTCTTATTGCTATTGCAAGAACTTCAAGCAGTATATTGAAGAGGTATGGAGAGAGTGGACAGCCTTGTCTTGTTCCTGATTTTAGTGGAATGGCTTTGAGTTTCTCTCTTTTAATTGGATATTAGCTGTTGGCTTGCTATGTATTGCTTTTATTATATTTAGATATGATCCTTGTATCCCTAACCTCTCCAAAACCTTTATCATGAAGGGGTGTTGAATTTTGTCAAACGCTTTTTTCACATCTAATGAAATGATCCTATCACAACCATGATTCTTCATCCTCCATGAGCATCTTTCCCAGAAATGACATTTAGTGGAACGGAGTCCTTTCTCTCTGAGGGAGGATGAGCCCAGTGCAGGACGGGGTCAGATTGTGACCAATCTGTGAAATCAAATACTCGTGCACACACTTATCCTCTTTTTGTTTTAGTTTATTTCTATGAAGCAACTAGTTTTCTTTGCACTTTTTTTAGGTATCCAATGAGTTTCTCAGGGTGTGGTGTCTGCGTGAGAGGTTGCATATAGGAGCATGGATCATTCAAAGGCTCCCCCCAGTCTGAGTCTGACTCAGTCTGACTCAGGAGAGCTGCAACCATAGAGATCTATTGTGGTTTTCACACAGCTCAACAGATCCAAAAGTCTCCTCTCCTTAGCAGTCCATTTTGTACAAAGTTGTCATTTGAAAGGACAGATGTTTGCATGTTTGCAGCACAGGGTTAAAGAGAGGCCCCTGAGGAGATGACAAAACACCCTCGAGCATGACTGTTGCCTTCTCAAGTGTGAGACATACATCGGATTTTGGAGGCTTCTGGAGTAACATGCTAAGAAACCTCTTCTTTGGTGCTGAATGGGGTCATGTGTGGTTGCTGATGTGCACTGGATAGCAGCCAACCAGGGATGTGGAACTGTAAACAAGGTTCACTGTCTTCCTTGTGAGGTTCCCAGAGCCTTGGCGCATCACACCTGGCAGAGGAGTAAAGCTGAGCATGCTTAGGCCTGCAGCACTGTGAGAGCTCTTAGAATACTCTACTCTGAAAACATCGCTCTACAAAAGGAATGTTGTCTTGATGTAGATAGTCTTGACATGCAACCTTATTGTGTTGGAGTTCTTTTTGCTCTATGTTTTCTCTTAGTATATACTGATGATATGTAATAATGGGTTTTATTATGACATTTTCATACATGTAAATGAGGCATTTTTTTTCCTTTCCAGTCCCTTATTACTCTTGCAGATTCGATTCTCCTTTAGTTCCTAAACTTGTCTATCCTCTACTTTACTGGCGTTTAAAAATCATTATTGATCACCAGATGGTGCTGGAGCACACATTTAGTTCCAGCACTCAGGAGACAGAGGCAGGCAGATCTTTGTGAGTTCAAGGCCAGCCTGGTCTAAAGAGCTAGTTCCAGGAGAGGCTCCAAAGCTATAGAGAAACCCTGTCTCAAAAAAACAAAACAAAAAAACAAAAAAATCATTATTGATCATTCAGAAACTTTGGTTAGTATAACCAATGGGTGAGAGTCTATTTACATTGGTTCTCTGGCAGCAATTTCACTGAAGGAAATGTCTCTTCCCTCCCCTGTGTCCATCACTCACGTAGAGATGCTGAGGAAGGGATGGGCCTCCTGAGCCTATGTGTCTTTGCAGCACTTCATTGTGTACAATTCCTCAGTGTTTAGATGTATGAACAGATTCTTGCCAGAATTCTGGATGTCATTTGGAGAGCCTCCAATTTCCTTGGCCTCGACAAGAGTGCTGGATCCTCAGGCATGTGCCACCACATCCCGCTCACACCTACATTTTAGGTAATCCTGGGGATTATGTGGAAGACACTGTGACGCTGATGTCCCTGTGGATGAGGCAGCTCTGGGTGCCATAGAGGAAAATGTGCTACAACTCTGTGCCTTCTTATAAAGTTGTCTGAGGTTCAGGATCCAGGTACCTGAACCAAGGCTGTTCAGAAGAGCAGCCACATATAATCAGGTGAGACCTTCTTGCCTATAATGCTCAGTGACCATTAATTAGAACCTAGGAAACTGCAGACAAGGGTCTCAGGGAAGCATGGCATCCTTAGAGTGGCCTTGACTGGTAGGAGTGACAGGAGTTTCTCAGAGTTCACAGGAGAATGGAGGCATCAAGGTTTGCACACACACCCTGCCCCAGTAATCTCTTGACTCTGGTTCAGTAAGGGCCAGAAGACTATGAGGCAGGCCTAGACCACATGCTCCTTACCCTAGAGTCTACCTTGTACCTTTGTCCAAGGTCAGAC
The DNA here is from genome assembly GCF_982192425.1 of Myodes glareolus. Taxonomy (NCBI): domain Eukaryota; kingdom Metazoa; phylum Chordata; class Mammalia; order Rodentia; family Cricetidae; genus Myodes; species Myodes glareolus. Next base: position 36,730,825 of record NC_142047.1, read on the forward strand.
ACGTTGAAGGGATCCTGTCCTCTCATTTCTCCAGCTGTGAGGCTGGAGAGGTTCAGTTCTGTTTTGGTCCAGGATACTCTCCATAATCTTTCTGGGGGCACCTGGGTAATTCTCTGACCTAAGTGGTGAGTTGTAAGATGCCAATGACGCCATGAATAATAGTTAATAGTTTCATTGTTATTCTCGGGTGCTCAGCAGCAGCTGCCACAGTCTAACCATAGACACACAGAGAAGAGAAATGTCCCCTCTGTCCCTGTGCTCCTGACCATTTGCCTGGTCCCCTGACCTCCAGGTCCAGCACTCATCAGAGCCCCTCACACTGTTGTTTCTCAGTGATGAGTGTCTTCAGGTCTCACTGACCCCCGTCTGTGTTATAGGGCCACCTGTGGGTTGTAGAGAGCTGCATGATGCCACGCCATAAAGGTGGCACTGGTTTCCGCCTTCCACCTTCCCAACGGTGAGTGCTCTCAGCTGTGGACAACTCCATATATGGCTAACGCTAAGAATCTGGCTTACTTCTGCGTTTCTGAACCTATCTGCGTTTCCCACGTGGCTTGCTGGGGTTGGCTACCCAGAGGTTATTTAAGCTGTAGGCTGGCTTTGCCCCGGGGCAAGAGAGTGAGAAGATTATTCAAAGGTCCTGAATAAAATCACAGTAAGAAAAGTCCGGTGTTGCGTCTTCCTTGCTGGCAAAGCAGGAGCCTGCAGTGGGTTTTGGTGGAGGCATTGTCCCTCACTGCTGTCTCTCATTCTCCATAAGCTCCTCCCTCCCTGACCCCTTGCCTCCTCCTGCCTCTCAGTCTCTGACTCTGCAGAGGTTGGCAGTTATGACTCTGTTCCCATCTTCCTCTTTCAGAGTCTCACCCTGAACACACGGGAGGAGAAAAGAAACCCACAGGCTATGGCCTTCAGGAAGTCAGGAAGTTGATCCAGTGGCATGGTCAGGTTTCTCAGTGGTTCTCACTGTTCCTAATGCTGCGATCTTTAAAGACAGTTCCTCATGCTGTGTTGACCCCCAACCATAAAATTATTGTGTTGACACTTCATAACTGTAATTTCATTACTATTATAAACAATAATGTAAATATCTGATACTTGCAATATGAGATATGCGACCCATCTAAAAAGCTTTTTCTGACACTCTCTGCACCCACAAAGTGGTCGCTATTGACAGGTTGAGAACCCCTCAGCTAGGTCCTGGGCCTGGGTTTGTGTTGGGATGAGATGCACTGTGTTTCCCAACAGGAAGCAGTTGTGGGCCTCACCCAGGAAGGAATTTGAACTCAACAAGGTATAGGTGAGAACTCTCTGAGGCAGTGCAAGGTAATGTCCCAGGAGACCAGCACTGACCAGACAGAGGTGAGGAGAGTCTGTGCTTATCAGTCTATTAGGCTGGCAAAGACACCTATCTGTTTTATCTTTTTATGCACCCCCTTCAGAAGGAACAGCATGGACTCTGAAGTCATTCTGAATATCAGTGTCTCTTACCCTGAACCCCATCCCAAATCAGGGTGACTTCCTTGTCACAGACCCAGCCTGGGGTACGAGTAGGGAGCAGGAAGCAGAAGGCTGCACTTGAGAGTCTGAATCTCTCAGCAGGTGTGTGCAGAGGATCCCACAGATGGAGAAACCATAGAGGGAGTAGGGCATGGACATTTGAAATTCATACCTAGGGACTTAGGCCTGCAAATGCCACCCCACCCCTCATGACTGCATATCTTCCATGGAATATTGTATGTTGTCTTTTGCATTTCATTTGTTTCCTTTCCATTTTATTTCATTTGTTGAATTTTAACCTTCATGTTTGATTTTTTTCAATGACGTATTCATCATTCAAAAGCATATTGGTTAATCTCAATGAGATTGCATGCTCTATAGTTTCTTTTGCTGTGATTGCAGAGTTTATTCCATAGTAATAAAATAGGAGAAATGTTTTCAATTTTTCCATATTGGGTAAAATGTTCTTTCTGTCATGATATATATGTATATATGTTTCTATCATATATATATATACATGCACACACATATATATGTATGTGTGTATGAGTTTGTGTGTGTGTTTGTGTGTGAGAGAGAGACCTATCTTATAGAACATCCCAGAAGTTCTGGAAATAATGTGTATCATCTGTAGCGTCTGGATGGAATTTTATGTAGGTAGTTGTTAAGTAATTTGCTTGATGATATTATTTTCATCTTATTTCTCTGTTTATTTTTATGTGTTTTCCTTTATTGCCTATCTCTTATTCATTCCTCTTTCATTCTGTACCCACACTGATAGCAAGCTCCCACTAAGATCAAAATTAGAGACTCTTATATCCGACTGACAGACATTTTCAGGCCCTGTTGTATCCCATACTGGGACTCTCTGGGCTCTCAGAGCCTATGATATAATGAGATACTGGCCCATGAACAGGAGTTTCAGAATCCCAGGGATCCTGCCAGGATACAAACAGAGTACAGGGTAAAGATTCTGCAACAGTTCAGTATGAATTCCTGGATGAGGAGGTAAGCAACCTCAAAATTTAGGGACACACGAGAACTGGCTAACCATGGCTTTTCTGTCCAGCCCCAAGTCCAGGGCACGCACAGCCCAGAACAGTAGACTTTCCTCATCAGTGGATTACAGTGTTCTCATTGTCCAGGTACAGCCATGACTTCACCTGCCACCTCCAGTCATCCAATCAGTAAACAATTCTATAGATTCAGAGTCTCCAGAGTCTCCATCCAATATGCTCCTACCAGGAAAAGATATATTCTCTCTCTCTCTCTCTCTCTCTCTCTCTCTCTCTCTCTCTCTCTCTCTCCCTCGATCCCTCTCTCTCCCTCCAAACCAAGGAACGGCTGGCCTATGAACAATGCCATGTTCAAATATGTGGATGTAGTTTCTCTGTGTGACCTGTACAGCCTGCTGTATCCTCTGATCCCTAGAATGCCGTGTAGCGAGACTTGGGGGAGGGTCCTCATGTGCTCTGTCATGCTCTGCACCATCATTCAAGGGCCTTCTGTGATGAAGATGCAGACCATCGTGGAAATGAAGAATGAACAAGACTCTCAAATCTGTGTGTATGAGGCAATTGTAAAAGCATTCATATATGAGGGAGGAGAGAGAGAGGGAGAGAGGGAGAGAGGGAGAGAGGGAGGAACGGAGGAATGGAGGGAGGGAGAGAGGGAGAGAAGGAGAGGGAGAGGAAGAAAGAGAGAGAGTTCCCAGACACAATCTAACCAGGGAAGCAGGTCCGCTGATTGAGGATCTCCACTTCTTCCTCTACTCCTACAAATCCAATCCCCCAGTCTCATCCCCAGGTCTTCCCCAGAACACCTGCTACAGTCCCTCTTCCTCCTCCCGCACCCATCTCCAGGGGATCCCACAGGTCTTCACTTCTTAGTGTCCCTAACCCACCCATTGCTTTGTCCCACCCTCCAACTGCAGCAGGCATTCCCTGGGATTCCATAGGTCACTTGGAGCAGAGAAGTGAGTAGGCTAACTGTGGATCTTCAACTCTCCCCATTTCTCCAAGCACAGTCCCCCAGTGAAATCCCTAGCACTAGACCTTCAGCTGTGGCCTCTCCCCCGTCACTGTCTCTGTTCCTGGGGCACTAACTACACAGATCCTGTTTCCTCACCCTGTGAACCCCTTCAGATGTCCTGACACCCCCAGCCCAGCTCAGTTCTTGAGTTTCAGCTCCCAATACTCAGAAACACATTTTACCAAGGACTCGCAGTAGCCACATCTATTAGGAACCCAGCAAAGTTTCCTGTGGCCACAGATGCCACCGTATGCTTCAGAGAACCAGAGAGTGCAACAGAAAGCAAGAAATGAAATAACTACATGACCAAGTTAATACCAAATAGCAGGATATAGAATTAATTACTACCTTCTCAATCCCAGACATGCAGATGGTAGTGTAACAACACAGTAAAATAGGCAGGACAAGTTATCTCCACTAGCGCCCAGCAACCCTATCACAGCAGGCCCTTAATATTCCAACACAACTGGACCACAAGAAAAAAAGAGCCTTTATAAATATGAAAGAGGTCTTTAAAGAAGAAATGAAAAGCTCCATTAAAGAAATCTATGGAATTAAAATGGATACATCATTAAACAAAAGGTTAAATATAAAAATCATCGGACACAAAACATTTAGGTAATGCATTACACTGTTAAAAGATCAAATCTACAAATAATAGGAATAGAGGAAAGAGAACATAAGCAAAGAAAGTATTTTCAACAAAATTGTAGAAGAAAATGTCCCCAACCTAAAGTAGATGATGCTAATAGTGGATGATGCTAAAGCACCAAACAGATTGGATCAGAAAAGAAGTTCTCCTCAGCATATAGTATGAAAAACACTGAATGTATATAACAAAGAAGAATATTAAATGCTGAAAAGTAAAATGTCCAAGTAACACTTGAAGTTGGACCTATCAGAAATGCTCTTGACTTCTCAATAGATATTCTGAAAGGCAGAAAGGCCTGCGCAGATGTGCTGCAGACTCTGAAAGATCACAGATACCAGCCCATACTATTATGCCCAGCAAAACTTTCAAACACGATAGATGGAGAAAATGAGACATGCCAAAACAAAGCCAAATTTAAACATCTATCAACAAATGCAGCCCTACAGAAGGTACTAGAAGGAAAACTCCATTCTAAAGACTATAAATATATTCAAGAAAACACAAGTATTAAAAATACTAAGCAATAAGAAGACTAGAAAATTCAAAATAAGAAAGTGTATGAGTGTGCGTGCATGCACACACACACACAAACAGCAGCACCACTACCAATAACAACAACAACTACAACAAAATAACAGGAATCATAACCATTGGTCATTGGTAGTTCTCAACATCAGCAGTCTCAATTCCACAATAAAAAGACACAGACTAACAGAATGAATGAGAAAACAGGGTCCATTCTTCACTTTAATATCTGATAAGAGAAACTTCAAATATAAAAGAATCAGAAGAAATAGGAAAGGACTTAGACACTCATGAAGCGAAAAATTGAAAAGGAGAACATTTCAATTCTTAACATCTCTGTCCCAAAATAAGGGAACACAAGTTGATAAAAGATATACTACTGCAACTGAAATCACATAAAGACCCTCACACTCTGATAGTGGGAGACTTAAAAACCCATTCTCAACCACATATGGACCATATAAACAAAACCTGAATAGAGAAATGTGGGATCCAAATGGTGTTGTAAACCAAAAGTACTTAACATATATTTACTGAACATTTCATCCAAACAGAAAGCTTATACCACCTTCTCAGCGCCTCATGACTGTATCCAAAATTGATCATATACTTGGACACAAGCAAGTCTCAACAAATACAAAAAAATCAAAATATTACCCTGCATCTTATCTGTCCACCATGATTTAATGCTGCATACCAACAACAGTAACAACAAAAATCAGTGTGGCAGTTCTTCAGGAATATGGGAATTGATCTACCACAGAGGCTCTTCCTCAACCATGATTATTGTAGCTGTGTCCATTATAGCCAAATTATAAAAACTTCTAGATGTTCCTCAGCAGATGAATGGATAAAGAAAATGCGGTGCATTTATACGGTAGAGTATTACTCTGTCGTTCCATCCTCCAGTGATTATATGGGCAACACAAACACAAATTGGTATTATTCTCTTCTTCTTCTTCTTCTTCTTCTTCTTCTTCTTCTTCTTCTTCTTCTTCTTCTTCTTCTTCTTCTTCTTCTTCCTCTTCTTCTTCTTCTTCTTCTTCTTCTTCTTCTTCTTCTTCTTCTTCTTCTTCTTCTTCTTCTTCTTCTTCTTCTTCTTCTTCTTCTTTTCCTTCTCCTCTCCTTCTCCTTCTCCTCCTTCTCCTTCTTCTTCTTCTCCTTGTACCCCACCTCTTATCTTTCTCTTCTTCCTCCTTTTTCTTCTTCCTTCCTGTTCTCTTCTTCCTCATCCTCGTTCTCCTCCTCCTTTTTTTGGTGGTCAAAGTAAGAAGACTGGTGGAGGCAAATCTGAAAGTACTGGGAAGTAATTGTTCTTGGGGTTCATGATGTGAAATTCCCAAATAATCAATAAATATTATGAAAAATTATGGTATCACTGAATTTATGGAAAAACAAATGGAACTAGAAAAAATATCATAAATGAGGTATTCCAGGTCCAGAAAATCAGATATTGTGTATATTTGCTCACACATGGACATTGGCTGTCAATCAAAGAAAACCAAGAGACAATCTTTGGAGCCACAGAGAGTAGGTATAGAGCAGAGACAGAGGGAACAGAGTGATTTCATTAGAAGGGGAAATGTAATAGATGATTATGGATGGATGGAAGACTTGGCATGCAAGCTTCAAGTGGTGAGTGTGACCGCAAGGACGTTGTAGGAGGGTTTATGAAGAGAGAGAGCTAAACTTGAAGGGAATTTGAGGGGTAGTGTGGAAACCTAACACAGTATATATTTCCCAAAAAATATACATCTATGAAGGAAAACTAAATGAAATTAACAAAGAATAGGGGAGACAGAATATCAATTGGCAATCTCTTGTCACCAACAAAACATCTCATTCCAGGATTGGGTTGCATCCAATTGAGGTTTTGGCCAAAAATGTCCCATGGGAATTCACAATTAACCCAGGCTGTTGCCAAGACAATAAGTTACTCTCCACACACTGACAGCAAGGCAATGTTGTTGAGGACAAAACCTACATAGCTCCTTCAACATGGAAGAGTCAATCTGGCACCTACATAGAACCTTCTCCCCTAAATTCTAGTGTATTTGATACAGGAAGGTGCTCTGCATGCTATCAAGGAAGAAGGGAAATAAGGAAGGAATGAAAGAAGGGAGGGAGGGAGAGAAGGAGGGAGGGAGGGAGGGAGGGAGGGAAGGAGGGAGGGAGGGAGGGAGGAAGGAAGGAATGAAGGAAAGAAGGAAGGAAGGAAGGAAGGAAGGAAGGAAGGAAGGAAGGAAGGAAGGAAAGAAGGAAGGAAGGAAGAAAATATAATCACCAAACCAGCCACTATCTGATCTGCAATGGTGTTCTACTTGCAAGATATGTTAGGGAAATGGTGGCATAAACCTTCTGGGAGTAACCAACCAATATCTGATTTGACTTAAGGCCATTCCAGGAGATGGGCCCATACTGCTTGGGTGAACAAGAATCAGAGACTAGATATCCCAGTGACCTAAGGTAAAACCAAATATTTCTGGTCTGAAAAAAGAAAAGAGAGGATTAAATGACTCCTAATAATATTCTGCTATACTCATAGATCAGTGCCTTGGTCAGCCATCATCAGAGAAGCATCATTCTAATGCAGATGGGAACAGAGACCCAAACCAGACATAACACAGAAGGTGAGATCCTGGTACACTCAACCCCAAACGGGTTTTCTCCCTTAAATTCCTCACCTCAGAGCAAAAAGACCCTGAAAAAGAGGAGACAGGGTGAATGTAAGAGCCAGAGTGGATGGAGGACTCCAAAACAACAGGGATCTCTAAATCAACATGAGCAAGCTCGTGTGAGCTCACAGACACTGAAACAGTGCTGACAAAGACATGGAGCTACAGACACCTTCACACATGGTTGGAAGGGATGTAAACGGTGGAGTCATTTTGAATGACAGGTTGACAGTTTCTTCTAAAGTTAGACACACAGGAGTCCTTTGATTTAGCTAATCTACTCTTAGGTCTCAAGCCCACGAATGTGAAAGCACATCACAGAAACTCATGTTTCAAATGTTTATAACTGCATAATTAAAAGTAACTTAATAAACAAAACTCCCTCAGGTGTGCATTCTCGGGAACAAGCTGCTCTGCCCTAAGCCAATGATCCTATTTTGTATGAAGCAAGCTTTTCCACACCATGCCTTGCACCAAGACCTCCATTTTACAAGGAGCACTTGACAGTATTGTGAGCATGGAGAACAACCTACACCTTGTAAGATGCATAACCCCAAAGGTCATGCTGGCCTGTGGTTTGCCTTCATGCAGTGGGTTAAAAAATGTACAGTTTGGTAGCATGAGAGAGCTCCTCCGTCAGGTCAAGATGGTCAGAAGTGTGAGTGTGGGGACGCCTCAAGGTCTAAGAAAAAGGATTCAACATCTAAATGACACACGGAAAATTCTTCATGGATGAATACATTGTGAACACAATTTTACACCTTCACATAATGATAATAAAGTACAAGACGGGACATTTATTAGTCAGGCCAAAACTGTACAGTGACAACAATTAGGTAAGAATTAAAGTCATGCATGTGGACTATAAGTGAGAATGTGGTGTCACAGGGGACCTGGGGATTGAGAAAAGTGAGGATGATGAATCCATATAAAGATAGGTTCTCAGGGAGACAGGGGACAGGAATCTCCTCTACGGGACAAGTCTGGACCTTCTGACATCCTCATACTTGTAGGACACACCCTACTGTCAAACATCTTCACAGATGTGCTGTGATCATGCAAGGGTGGGCCTCAGACTCAGCAGAACCCTCAGGGATAAAAACAAACCTCAGCAGACACAAAGGAACCAGTCCAACTCTTCTGGGCAGACAAACACACACATGCCCTTGCACACTTACACTGTCACACAGACACACACAGGCACACTGACACACACACACACACACACACATATGTACACCCTACACACACACACACACCATAGGCACCTCCACACACACATAGGTACACCCTGCTGCACACACTTCACCCACAAAACAACTTGGGAAACAAAAATCACACTCTCTTTTTACTGTGGATAATATTGGATCTAGGTCTTACATGTGTCAGGTAAGAACTGTGCCACCTACCTGTATTCCCAGATCATTGGAAATTTTAACCACAGGCTCGTAAATCTACTCGATACCCAGACCTGTCTCTTATAAAACTTAAACCACTTGAAACCTTGCAGCAGAAACAGACTGTATTGATAAGAGTATGTTAAATGTAGATCATCTGTGACGTTTGATTAGCATACAATAAGTAGCAACATTTTCCATCATTCATGACGTTAGTGGCTAATCTGGGGACCTCTAGTGTCATGTTCTGAATGTTTATGCATCACATACCTATGTTGAAACCTAGTCTCCAATGGGATGTCAGTATCATTAGGTCTTTAGGAGTTGTCACAGGGACCAGAAGATAAAAAGCCAGGACAGAGAACTTGATCTAGGGTCTTGCTCAAGCTTGATGAGTGCTATACCACTGAGCTGTATTCTCTGACCCTTGGGGATTTATTTATTCTTTGGTAATTTCATATATGAACACAATGTGTCCAGATCTTGAACACGATTAGTTATCCCATCTGCCCAGTAGAAGACACGGGGTCAATCCTTGGCATAGAGAAATAGCCCTCACCACACAGCACATATGCAGGTATGTGCTTCATGGTTTCCAAAACTACAAATACAGTTATTGTTTGTAAGCCACACAAGTTATGGTACATACATGTTCACACATGTATATAGCATATGTATTCTTGAGATGTAGTGTATATAGTATGGGTAGTTCTTTAGTTCCCAAGATAACAAAACCCTACTACTTCAGTCTTTCAAGAAGCCAAACCACAGACATCTATCTCAGAACTAAACAAGCTGGAAGCTTGAATTGAGAGGACAACAGGGTTGAGCCTCATCAGAAGTCTTATAAATAATTTGTAGATATGAAAAAACTTGGTGATTGACAAAAAATTGATATGGAAATGTGTCGACCATTACCAATGTAGACCATTACCCCAAAGCTTCTAAAGAGTATACTGATATGGGATGTTGCTTTTATTAGTTAATGAATAACGCTGTTTTGTCTTAGCAAAGTAAAGCTAGGCAGTAATTCTGAACAGAGATAAGAAAGAGGTGGTGGAGTTGAAGGAGACATCATGAAGCTGCTGAAGGAGAACAATGCGAGATCCTTACCAGTAAGCCACAGCCTTGTGGCAATATATATATTTAATAAAAATGGGTTATTTTTTATATTTTATATTATATATTATATATAAGCATATATTATATATTTAATAAAAATGGTTTAATTTAAAATGTAACCGCTAGCTAGGAATATGCCTAAGTCATTGGCCAAACAGTGATGTAATTAGTATAGTCTCTGTGTGATTATTTCAGTCTGGGCATCTGTGAAATGACAGTGCAGTATCTGCTTACAGTGGACAGACTTGGATCTAGGCCTTACATGGGTCATGTAAGAACTATGACACTGACCTGTTTCCCAGATCTTTGGAAACTTTTAATTCATTGGTAAATTCATACATTGTTACAATGTGTTTTATGCAATCCTACATCCCAACACCCTCAAGACCCCCCAAACGTCCACAATATTCTTCTTCCAACTTCATTATTTCTTCCTCAACTTCACCCTTTTCTCCTCTTCCTTATTCTCCTCCTTTTCTTCTATTTCTTTTTCTTCCTCCTCCACATCTGTTTCCTTCTTTTCCTCTTTCTCCCGCTTTATTAACCCACTCACTGAAATTATATTTTAAAATTTTTTTAATTTCTCTGGTGGAGAGAAAGCATAACTAATCTAGCCCTCCCAAGAGCTTGTTCTATAGCTCAGGAAGGTTTTAACTTGTGAAGAGGCCTAGTACCTGTGGAGTATGAAAGGAGATGAGCCCCCCCTTGGGAGGTTAACAATTCCTATTGATATGGAGCATTCATTGAGTGGGTCTGACAAAGATGACCCAGCAGGATAGAGTCACATACAGAGGATTCATGAAAAATGCAGAAGAACAGACAAGAGCAGAGGTTATGTGAATGTCACAATCAACCCAGGTTAGTCAATGAGTTTTGGGGACCTCAAGGTGACCCCATCAGCAGCCAGTGCTACACACCATTCGTCACACAGGACACTACAGCTCCTTGTGCATGTTCTGAGATTTCTTTAGCTCCTGGATCTTCTGAGGCAGAGTCTGGGTCCAGAACTGCAGCCTTCTGGCCTTCAGGGCTCGGCCTACAGCAGGGTGGATGTCCAGCTGCAGGTACTGCTCATCGTTGTCCATCACGGGCCAGTAGGGTAGACCCTCGCTGTTGGGGTTCCTGTAGATATGCCAGCCAGGGGGCAAGGGTGAGGTCATTCTGATTCTAAGTCTGACCCCCTGATTTGGGTCAAGGCAGTGAAACATTAGGCCAGTGGTTAATGGGGCTGATGGGACAGGTGTCCTGATAAAGGGACACAAGTGTCACCCACTAGTTTCTGTTCCTTGTGGGGGAAGACTACTTGACTGTTTTATATCTAATCTAAGAGGCAAGATATAAAGAACAGAACCAGAGCACTGTGGCTCATGAGACAAGTCACTGTGAGATGACCAGTAACTGACACCTACAAAGTATCTATATAAATGTGCTATCCTCGAGAAGAATCTATAATGTGATGGAAGATTCAGGAAAGCTAAAGAGACCATGACACAAAAGGGATTCCTATATAGGAACCCACATATCCCTATAACACTCAAAGAGAAGATTGAGAGAGAGGTGTGTTCTCACCCATGTCTTGCAAAGTTGGCCCAGTACTTCATCATCTTCCTGTTCAGTGACTCTTCTTCCTCAGTGAGGTCAACTGTTGTCATGAGAAAAATAAATCTTGGAGTCCATGACATCAAACATAACTGCTCACTCATGCTTCACATCAGAATTCCATCTGCTGTCAGACCCTAAATATCAGCTTTATGACCTCCCTTCTTCACTATACAATAGTCAACATCCATACAATCCTCTAATGGAATCACTGCCAGTGAGCTGTCATCTCCATCACAGGCTAGACTGGCACAGGTCCAGATTCTAATCTTGGTATACTTTTTTAGTCTATGATATGGTACACATTTCAATTCATTCTCTCCCAGAACCTAGTTTTCCTCAAGTGGACTGAGAGCTCAGGAGTGTCCCTGGGGTGTCATCTGCAACCTCAGTCAGCTCAAGGAGAATAAGGAAAACTCACGTTTCTTGCCAAAGGAGGACCCAAAAACAAAAGGAACCTCGTCGCCATGGTCAGCCTTCACATACGGTGGCCTGATACTCTTGAGGTAGCTGGGTTGATGTTGGAATTCATAGAAGTAGACAGGGGCATGGGAACCTGGGGGTAGGACAAACAGTGACTTAGTAGCCCAACAACTGGATTTTTTCTGATACATATTTGCTGACAAGGTACATTGGAATGAAATTACCTGGAATCATAAATATTAAAGGGGAGAGAAAGTTCCAGGCTGGATCTCTAGCTGTGGAAAAGCTCAGGGCAAAACAGTGCTCATGGCCTTCCCAACTGGATGGTTATGCCAAGTTAATAGATTTTCAGAAACTCATTTTCTCCTCTGCATCTAGATGTCACTCTATTAAATTAGATATGAGGAGACCTGGATATCCACACTGCTCCACAGTGCTCACCCATGGTCTACATCACGGAGCAGCTCCCCTAAGACTTGTTACAGACGTACTCACGTTGAAAATGTGCTACTTGGAGTGTAGGGACCACAAACATGAAGTCTGCCATCATCTCTCTGAACTGTGCTTGCAGGGTCTGTGGGTCCTCAGTGTCCCCCATGTACTCTTTCATTATCAGGTCGCTACACTCAGGAGGCAGCATCTACACCAAGAGATCAGGATGAATGCGGTTAGGCATGGTCTCAGTTAGTTGGGCAGCAGCCTTTGGTATGGGGAGAATGAGGCCTGGGCAGAGATAGAGCATAGGGGAAAAAGTTCGTGCTCTGAGGTCGTCCCACACAGAATCACACACAAATGCTGACCTTCGGTAATAGGGTTGCTATCTGAGAAGGGATATGAGGGGCATGTCCATTGGATAGGACCAGCAGTATCTCACCATTTGTGATGCTGTATTCTTCAAAACAGCCTGCAGTTTCTCTCTTGTTATTTCCTTTATTGTCTGAGCGGTGCCAGAGAACTGGGTAGTAGAAGACCCTGTTAAGTGTGGGATCTGATGGACTCCTTTAAAGATGAATTGTGTCCCCACCGTCTAGCATATGAATCTCCAATCTCCCAAAGGATTAGAACTGAGACTCACCGTGGGGACGAACAAACCATACTCATCATTGTTGACACCGATGATGCTGGGGACAGGACGAAAATCCACAGAAGCCAACAACTGTTGGGGATGCTTGGGTAGGAAAACCCCATCTACCACAGCAGGCATGATCTTGAAGACCTGTGGGGCATCAAAAGTCAATGCTGAAGGTCAATGAAATGTGTATGTTGATGCTCACTGAGTTACCTCCACCACTTTCATATTTCTTACTGGCCTCAGGGTTCTCCGCTCACTCTTGAAGAGAATCTACACTTAGATTAGCCTATCTTGGTGTTCATATTGTACACACAACTAAAGAACACAAAGTCTGATTGGATGTCCCAATTCTACTTACCTTGTTAATATCCAGAATCTCTGCTTCACTCTTGCCTCTCAGACAGTGCACCAGGGCCTCTGAGTCCATGGTCTCACATCCAGATAGTTTGGCCACTGTCTGTGAAGGGACACAAGTGGGGAGAAGAATATTTACAATTTCAATTCTATGCTATTGCCCTAGATACCATACTATAGTGTGTGTTGAGTGTGGATTGTTACAAATATAAATTATTCCTTTTGTCCTATTCTTCAAATTGACAGTCATCAAGCAGTATTCTCTCTACCTCCACATGTTTTCCCTTAGGGTAGTTTTGCTAACCCCACTGATCCTTCTGTATATCGGATGTGAGAGGAGTAAGTGTGCCAGAGTTTGTATGTGAACATTAGAGGCCCAGGTCTTTCTGCACAGATGCCCCTTATTTGAGACAGGATGTCCTCTTGTTTTCTGCTCCTACTTTGAGCTACCCTCTGAATATCCAGGGATTCTCTTGTCTCTGCATCCCCCACGTGAGCACAGGAACCTTGGAATTACAGACATCCTACTATCTCCAGCCTTTGAGGGTTCTGGGGTTTGAACTTAGGTCCTCAAGCTTGTACTCCAAGCACTTAAAAAATCTACTGAGCTATCTTCCTGAACACATGCATATTTATTTTTGTTGTTGTTGGAAGCTGCTAGGAGCAGTTTGCTGATCAGATAACATAGTCACCCTGTATGAAGTAGAGGCAAGCAGAAGCTAACCCCTGAGTTTCTCAATAATTACTGGAAGAAATCTATTTTTCATGGCCATTATTTTCCCCATGAGACAGAAGACCAGAGTATCAGAATCTGAAGGCTGAGAAGGTAGACTGTGTATGATAGTTGAGGGCACTTACAGTGTAGACCCTCTTATGGGTGTCAGGGAGAAGGCCAGGCAGCAGGACCACTCCACTCTGCATGATGGCTCTGTGGAAGAGTCTTTGGGCATGGGGGACACTACAAGTAAAGACACACTTGTGCCACCTGCTGATACACCAAAAATGGTAACAAGGTCAGGGTTGCCTCCAAAGTGGGCGATGTTCTGCTGGACCCAGCGCAGGGCAGCCACTTGGTCCAGGTAGCCCCAGTTGCCTCTGGCGTGCTGGTCTCCAGTGCTGAGAAGTGGAAGGGACATGGATCAAACGCTTGTCTAGGTTCTTCTCAGCTGCCATTGTCCACCTAATTCCTAGTCTTACCTGAAGAACCCTAGGACACCTATGCGGTACTGGATAGTGACCACCACCACATCCTCAATGGCTGCCAGCATGGATCCATCATATATAGAAGCCATTCCTGCAACCAAAGCACCACCATGGATCCACACCATCACCTGGAGGGGTCAAGAGAGAAGCCAAGAAGCTCATAGCTATTCCAATTCTGCAAGACTGCTTACTAGAGTATCAACTGTTGTACCTCTGTGAAGCTACACAAATACATGCAAATTCTCAGGACTTCAGGACCTTAGTCATAGGCTGGCACTCTGGTAGCCCCATAGTATATTTCTAATCCCCATCCCCATCATGTATCTCAGTTTGAATTAATGGGTCTTTGTGTAGAGTAATGTCATCATTACTCAGACTCTGCATAGTTGAACAAAGAGGGGTTCCTCCATGGTTATCTCTCCAGACTAAAAAAGGAAAGTATCATCAGCTCTCACCAACACAACACATAATCCAAAAGTAGACATAGGTAAGCTCAATATTGAGGCTTGAGCACCTAAGTGGTCCTACAGAACTCAGGTTGTGGAATGAGTCCGCTTTTATCAAAGAACTGGAGCCTTTAACCACTCATTGCTCCTGTTCTGTGTTCCATACCCAGGTTCAGCTGCTTAGTGTGGCTGAGAAGGCCTTCTTTGACCCAGTAGGTTATGGCTTTTCAGCAGAGTCCCCACTACAGTGGAGATCAGGTTGCTTTTATCCCTTCTAATCATCTTGGAAAACATGCCCTCTCCCAAGCTGACCATGTCCGGACACTCACAGGCAGGTTAGAGCCCTCATGGGCATGAGCTGGTGTGTAGATGTTGAGATACAGGCAATCCTCAGACATAGAGAGTGTGAGCAGGGGCAGGTTTATATTCTTAAATCCCTCTGGATTCATCATTTCAAGGTTTTGCAGACAGCTGATGGAAATAGCAGACAGATATTCCAAGAGATACATGGTGGTCAAAAGCAAATGTGAGCCTGGTCTTTCTCCCCCAATCCAGCGGCTGTTCTTCATGAGGCCCTGATAACACACATTCCCCCTCTGAGGCCCCTTCCACCAAGGTGATGACCACAGGCTCCATGAAAACTGGGGTGGGGTCCTCCGGTTTGTTTGGATCTGTATATTTTTTTTCTGAGTCTGGTATATAGAGACATTTCAGTGTCTGTGTGGAAATAATTTGCTGTATGCGGTGACATTCACTGAAGTGTATAAGAATAGAAAAGTGACCTACACCTTAGCAATGCAAGACATGCAAGCGTTTTCTCCTCTCTGTTCCTGATTGTGGATGTGATGTGACCAGCTCCTGTAATTTTCTTTCAGCGTAACTTCCCCAACATGATGGATTATACTGTAGAGCCTTTAATAGTAGCTTTCTCCCCTAAGTTGCTTTGTTGGTACTTTATTACAGCAACAGAAAACAAACTTAGAAGCAATGTTAGAGTGTTGTGCTACACAAGTACTAGATGAATCAATGAACAGTGAGTCCATTGTTCCTAAAGGGCAGTGAGAAATCCTTCACTCATGTACAAACTCTCAGGGAACTTCATTTCAATATGCTGTCTTCAGAGGGAATTAGTTACATATAGTTCCTTGGTCAACCTATAGGTTGCCACAGTGTCTTGTGAGGACAGGATTAGCAAGTAACCATCACACTGCACCACTCAGAACCTGAAGTGTATTAGTGGATTCAGGGGTGCTCTCTGCTTAATAGGTCACACAACTCATGCCTCAAGATCCCTCCCATTATGGCTGAGAACACTGGGTTTAATTTGAAGTTGTAAACAATTTTACTTTTGTTCCTTTCTATAGTACCTGCATCTAACTCTCAATGGTGCCAAGATCTGACCCAGGAGTAGGTACAGTTGTTCTACACAACCTTAGCACATGCGTCAGAAAAATGCATGGCAGGCTCTCCAGACTGGGAGAAAACTGCTGTGGGGCTGAGATGGAGGAAAGACTTCAGCACGACTCAGAGCTCAGAGCAAATGTTCACCCCAGGGTCAAACATCCTCTCGGCCCAGAACTTACATTGCTGAATGTGAGGTCCCATCTCTCACACCACTCCACGGTTCAGGGGCTTCAGGGGGTGCAAAGCGCAGTGGTCCAACAGGTGGCTTGGCAAAGGGAATTCCCAGGAAGGTGTGGACACCAACATTGTTGACTTTAACATTGACGAGGCTTCCTCTCACCTGCCCTGTGTGTGTGTTTCTGATGGGGCTGGCCTCTGATGAGTCCTGACCTGTTTAGAGAAATACCATCTTGATTAATTGTGTGTAATCAATTGCCAGAAGATTGTGGAAGTTAGCATCTCACTGTTGCCAGGGCAAAAAAGAAGGGAACCCAGGACCTCCTAGTTCAGCTGTGGGGTGTGAGTGTGGGAGCTTCCCTATCCCTCAGAGCCAGGAGCCTTTCCTATTGCCCTTTGTAGGGCGTCAGAGAATTTCTCTGGCGAAAGAGTTCACACACTCTGAGCCATTTGGCCACATGAAATTAGGATTATTGTCATTCTTACCCAAAAGTCAGCAGTAGCTACAGTAAGAGCCATACTTTGAGGAAGAAAAAATTCCTTCAGCTTGCTCTTCCTTGAATTCTCTAGCATTCTCCAGAGCTCCTTACACTGAACTGTCTCCTCATTATGGAGAGATTTTAGCCATATCTGACCCTCTATGTGCCAAGCACCCTCAAAATCAGTGTGCTTTGGTTAGGGGATTGGGAGACACATGATTCCCACACTTTAGTCTCTTCTTTCCATCACCCACCCCTGCCCCCCTGCTCCCTGGCCTTCCCTCCCACAAGCTCAGTCTCTGATTCTGCAGACTGTGGCAGCTCTGATTCTTGTCATTCCCCATTGCCAGCTTATTGAGCCTCACCCTGCACATGGAGGAGAAGCAGAAGGCCAAAGACCACAGCATTCAGCCAGCTTGGCGGTTGTTTCAGCGGCATGATCATCCCTCAGGTCTGAGTTTCTGCTGCTATGTAGGACAGCCACGTTTCACAAACAGGAAGCAGAATCTGTTAGTTTTCCCTAGCAATGAATTTAAATCAAAAGGATGTGGGCGGGGACCTTGGTGTGGTGGGGCAAAATTCTCATTGTAGGAGTACTGATTAGTCAGAGTGACAGGAGCCAATGTCCAGGAGGCAGGGCAAAGTCACCCCTGCTGTTTCCATTTTCTCTCTGATCTCTTAGAAAGGCACAGTATGGATTCTGAAGCTCTTCTGGGACACCAGGAGCCCTGACTTCACACATGGACAGAAAGCTGTAACAGGAGAGACAGAGGGCTTCTGTGAGTAGGGACACACTCAAGATGTCACAGGAGAGACAGGGGGCTTCTGTGGGTAAGTACACATTCAAGATGTTGCAGGAGAGACAGGCAGATGCAGGAGCTCTGGGTGTGACCTTCATCCTCAAGACTCTTCTGTGCTTGGAAGTCTCAGTTTACTGAGCCTGGATCCAGGCTCCCAGGTCTCTACAATATTCTTAGTGTCTACATGGACACCTCCCTGTTAGGTCACAGGTGTTTGATCAAAACACAGTACAAAACTGGTTGTTTTATAGTCCCCAGACCCTATTCACTCCACCCTTGTGATGTGTCTCATCTTTTTAGGTATCCAATGAGTTTCTCAGGGTGTGGTGTCTGCGTGAGAGGTTGCTTATAGGAGCAAGAATAATTCAAAGGCCCCCCCTCAGTCTGAGTCTGACTCAGCCTGACTCAGGAGAGCTGCATCCATGGAGATCTATTGTGGTTTTCACACAGCTCAACAGATCCAAAAGTCTCCTCTCCTTAGCAGTCCATTTTGTACAAAGTTGTCATTTTGAAGGACAGATGTTTGCATGTTTGCAGCACAGGGTTAAAGAGAGGCCCCTGAGGAGAGGACAAGACACCCTTGAGCATGGTGTTGTCTTCTCAAGTGTGAGACATACATCGGATTTTGGAGGCTTCTGGAGTAACATGCTAAGAATCCTCTTCTTTGGTGCTGAATGGGGTCATGTGTGGTTGCTGATGTGCACTGGATAGCAGCCAACCAGGGATGTGGAACTGTAAACAAGGTTCACTGTCTTCCTTGTGAGGTTCCCAGAGCCTTGGAGCATCACACCTGGCAGAGGAGTAAAGCTGAGCATGCTTAGGCCTGCAGCACTGTGAGAGCTCTTAGAATACTCTACTCTGAAAACATCGCTCTACAAAAGGAATGTTGTCTTGATGTAGATAGTCTTGACATGCAACCTTATTGTGTTGGAGTTCTTTTTGCTCTATGTTTTCTCTTAGTATATACTGATGATATGTAATAATGGGTTTTATTATGACATTTTCATACATGTAAATGAGGCATTTTTTTCCTTTCCAGTCCCTTATTACTCTTGCAGATTCGATTCTCCTTTAATTCCTAAACTTGTCTATCCTCTACTTTACTGGCTTTTAAAAATCATTATTGATCACCAGATGGTGCTGGAGCACGCATTTAGTCCCAGCACTCAGGAGGCAGAGGCAGGCAGATCTTTGTGAGTTCAAGGCCAGCCTGGTCTAAAGAGCTAGTTCCAGGAGAGGCTCCAAAGCTATAGAGAAACCCTGTCTCAAAAAAACAAAACAAAAAAATCATTATTGATCATTCAGAAACTTTGGTTAGTATAACCAATGGGTGAGAGTTTATTTACAGGAGTATGGGTGGTTCTCTGGCAGCAATTTCACTGAAGGAAATGTCTCTTCCCTCCCCTGTGTCCATCACTCACATAGAGATGCTGAGGAAGGGATGGGCCTCCTGAGCCTATGTGTCTTTGCAGCACTTCATTGTGTACAATTCCTCAGTGTTTAGATGTATGAACAGATTCTTGCCGGAATTCTGGATGTCATTTGGAGAGCCTCCAATTTCCTTGGCCTCGACAAGAGTGCTGGATCCTCAGGCATGTGCCACCACATCCTGCTCACACCTACACTTTAAGTAATCCTGGGGATTATGTGGAAGACACTGTGACGCTGATGTCCCTGTGGATGAGGTATCTCTTGGTGCCATAGAGGAGAAAGTGCTACAACTCTGTGCCTTCTTATAAAGTTGTCTGAGGTTCAGGATCCAGGTACCTGAACCAAGGCTGTTCAGAAGAGCAGCCACGTATAATCAGGTGAGACCTTCTTGCCTATAATGCTCAGTGACCATTAATTAGAACCCAGGAAACTGCAGACAAGGGTCTCAGGGAAGCATGGCATCCTTAGAGTGGCCTTGACTGGTAGGAGTGACAGGAGTTTCTCAGAGTTCACAGGAGAATGGAGGCATCAAGGTTTGCACACACACCCTGCCCCAGTAATCTCTTGGCTCTGGTTCAGTAAGGGCCAGAAGACTATGAGGCAGACCTAGATCACATGCTCCTTACTCTAGAATCTACCTTGTACCTTTGTCCAAGGTCAGACACGTTGAAGGGATCCTGTCTTCTCATTTCAGCAGGGTGCTGTGAAACTGGAGGGGTCCAGCTCTGTTTTGGTCCAGGATACTCTCCATAATCTTTCTGGGGGCATCTGGGTAATTCTCTGACCTAAGTGGTGAGTCACATGATCCCAATGATGCCATGACAGTGATAATAGTTTCATTGTTATCCTCGGGTCCTCAGCAGTAGCAGCAGCAACAGCAGCAGCAGCTACGGACACACATAGAGAAGGGAAATGTCCCATCTGTCGCTCTGCTCCTGACCTCTGACCTCCAGGCCCAGCACTCATCAGAGCCCCTCACACTGTTGTTCCTCGGTGCTGAGTGTCCTCAGGTGTCTCTGACCCCATGGCTGTTGGGTCACCCATGGGCTTAGGTGGAGGCATTGTCCCTCACTGCTGTCTCTCATTCTCCATAAGCTCCTCCTGACCCCTTACCTCCTGCCCTCTCAGTCTCTGACTCTGCAGAGGTTGGCAGTTCTGACTCTGTTCCCCTCTTCCTCTTTCAGAGTCTCACACTGAACACGCGGGAGGAGAAGAGAAACCACAGGCTATGGCCTGTGGGAAGCCAGGAAGTTGATCCAGTGGCATGGTCAGGTTGGCAAGTGGTTCTTACTCTTCCTAATGCTGCGATCTTTTAAGACCTCATGTTGTGGTGACCCCAAACCATAAAATTACTGTATTGCTACTTTTTTACTGTAATTTCACTACAATTATGAACAAAAATGTAAACATTTGATCCATAGAATATGGGATATGTGACCCATCTGAAAGGGTCATTTGATACCAGACACACTAAGTGGTCGTTACTGACAGGTTGAGAACCACTCAGCTAGGTCCTGGGCCTGGGTTTGTGTTGCGATGAGATGCACTGTGTTTCCCAACAGGAAGCAGTTGTGGACCTCACCCAGGTACGAATTTGAACTCAACAAGGTATAGGTGAGAACTCTATGAACTCTAGTGCAAGGTAATGTCCCAGGAGACCGGCACTGACCAGACAGAGGTGAGGAGAGCCTGTGCTTACCAGGCTGGCAAAGCCACCTCATCTGTTTTGTCTTTTTATTGCACCCCCTCTGAAAGGCACAGCATGGACTCTGAAGTCATTCTGAACATCAGTGACCCTTACCCCAAACCCCACCCCAAATCAGGGTGACTTTCTTGTCACAGACCCAGCTTGAGGGAAGGATGGGGAGCAGGAAGCAGAAGGCTGCACGGGAGAGTCCGGATCTCTCAGCAGGTGTGTGTAGAGGATCCCACAGATGGAGAAAGCACAGAGGGAGAAGGGCATGGACATTTGAAATTCATACCTAGGGACTTAGGCCTGCAAATGCCACCCCACCCCTCATGACTGCATATCTCCCACGGAATTTTGTATGCTGTTATTGGGTTTCATTTGTTTTCTTTCCATTTTATTTCATTTGTTGCATTTTAACATTCATTTTCTTCAATGACATATTCATCATTCAAAAGCATATTGGTTAATCTCGATGAGACTGCATGCTCTATAGTTTCTTTTGCTGTGAGTGCAAAGTTTATTCCATTGTAATAAAATGGGAGAAATTATTTCAGTCTTTCTATATTGGTCAAAACATTCTTTCTGTCATATATATATGTTTCTATCATATATATGCATGTACACATAAATATATATGTGTGTATGTATATATATGTGTGTGTGTTTGTGTGTGTAATTGTGTGTATGTGATATATATTTTATAGAATGTCCTGGGGGGGCTGGAAATAATGTGTATCATCTGTAGCGTCTGGATGGAATTTTATGTAGGTAGCTGTTAAGTCAATTTGCTTGATGATATCATTTTCATCATATTTCTCTGTTTATTTTTATGTGTTTTCCTTTATTGCCTATCTCTTATTCATCCATCTTTCATTCTGTACTCACACTAATGGCAAGCTCCCACTAAGATCAAACTTAGAGACACTTATATGCACCTGACAAACATTTTCAGGTCCTGTTGTTTCCAACACTGGGATTCTCTGGGCTCTCAGAGCCTATGATATAATGAAATACTGGCTCATGAACAGGAGTTTCAGAATCCCAGCAATCCCTGCCAGGATACAATAAGTACAGGTTAAAGATTCTGCAACAGCTCAGTGTGAATTCCTCAATGAGGAGGTAAGCAGTCTCAGACTTTAGGGACACCGGAGGACTGGCTAACCTTGGCTTTTCTGTCCAGCCCCAAGTCCAGGGCATGGACAGCCCAGAACAGTAGACTTTCCTCATCAGTGGATTACAGTGTTCTCATTGACCAGGTACTGCTATGACTTCACCTGCCGCTCCAGTCATCCAATCAGTAAACAATTCTATAGATTCAAAGTCTCCATCCAATATGCTCCTACCAGGAAAAGATATATTCTCTCTCTCTCTCTCTCTCTCTCTCTCTCTCTCTCTCTTTCTCTCTCTCCATCCATCCCTCTCTCTCCCTCCAAACCAAGGAACGGCTGGCCTATGAACAATGCCCATGTTCAAATATGTGGATGTAGTTTCCACATATGTTAGTATTAGCATGTAGTGTTACCTCTACAGCCTGGTGTATCCTCTGATCCCTAGATTGCTGTGTAGCAAGACTTGGGGGAGGGTCCCCATGTGCTCTGTCATGCTCTGCACCATCATTCAAGGACCTTTCTGTGATGAAGATGCAGACCATAGTGAACATGAAGAATAAACAAGACTCTCAAATCTGTGTGTATGCGGCAGTTGTAAAAGCATTCATATATGGGGGAGGAGAGAGAGAGAGAGAGAGAGAGAGAGAGTTCCCAGACACAATCTAACCAGGGAAGCGGGTCAACTGATTGAGGATCTTCACTTCTCCCTCTACTCCTACAAATCCAGTCCCCCAGTCTCATCCCCAGGTCTGCACCAGAACACCTGCTACAGCCCCTCTTCCTCCTCCCGCACCCATCTCCAGGGAACCCCACAGGTCTTCACTTCTTAATGTCCTTAACCCTCCCATTGCTTTGTCCCACCCTCCAACTGCAGCAAGCATTCCCTGGGATTCCACAGGTCACTTGGAGCAGGGAAGTGAGTAGGCTAACTGTGGTCTTCAACTCTCCCCACTTCTCCAAGCCCAGCCCCCCGGTGAAATCCCTAGCACTAGACCTTCAGCTGTGGCCTCTCCCCTGTCACTGTTTCTGTTCCTGGGGCACTAACACTGACACTATACAGATCCTGTTTCCTCACCCTGTAAACCCCTTCAGATGCCCTGACCACCCCCCCCCAGCCCAGCTCAGTTCTTGAGTTTCAGCTCCCAATACTCAGAAATACATTTTACCAAGGACCCCCAGTGGTCATACCTATCAGGAACCCAGCAAAGTTTCCTGTGGCCACACACAGCCACCGTATGCTTCAGAGAACCAGAGAGTGCAACCGAAACCAAGAAACAAAACAACCACATGATCGAGCTAATACCAGATAGCAGGATATAGAATTAATTACTATCTTTCAATCCCAGATACATTGATGGTAGTGTAAAAACACAATTAATATTAGCCAAGACAAGGTATCTCCACTATAGACCAGTAACCCTACCACACCAGGCCCTTAATATTCCAACCTAGCTGAACCACAAGAAAAAAAAGACCCTCTATGAATATGATAGAGGTCTTTAAAGAAATCTATGTAATTGAGAGCAAACAATGTAAGGAAATTAATAAAATATTTTAAAACCTGAAAATGCTCCCCTGCTCTTGGATTGGGAGAATCAACATAGTAAAAATGGCAATTCTACCAAAAGCAATCTACAGATTCAATGCAATCCCCATCAAAATCCCATCAAACTTCTTCACAGACCTTGAGAGAACAATAATCAAGTTTATATGGAAAAACAAAAAACCCAGGATAGCCAAAACAATCTTATACAATAAAGGAACTTCTGGAGGCATTACTATCCCTGACTTCAAACTCTATTACAGAGCTACAGTATTGAAAACAGCTTGGTATTGGCATAAGAACAGAGAAGTCGACCTATGGAATCGAATAGAAGACCCAGATACTAACCCTCAAACCTATGAACACCTAATTTTTGACAAGGGAGCTAAAGGTATACAATGGAAGAAGGAAAGCGTCTTTAACAAATGGTGCTGGCATAACTGGATGTCAACCTGTAGAAGAATGAAAATAGATCCATATCTATCACCATGCACAAAACTCAAGTCCAAATGGATTAAAGACATCAACATCAATCTGTCCACTTTGAACCTGATAGAAGAGAAAGTGGGAAGTAGTCTACAAGATATAGGCACAGGAGGCCACTTCCTAAGTAGGACCCCAGTAGCACAGACAATAAGAGAAACAATGAATAAATGGGACCTGCTGAAACTGAGAAGCTTCTGTAAAGCAAAGGACACTGTCAGTAAGACAAAAAGGCTGCCTTCTGACTGGGAGAAGATCTTCACCAACCCCTCATCAGACAAAGGTCTGATCTCCAGAATATACAAAGAACTCAAGAAACTAGACACTAAAACTCTAATTAACCCAATTAAAAAATGGGGTACTGATCTGAACAGAGAATTCACAACAGATGAACTTCGAATGGCCAGAAGACACTTAAGGTCATGCTCAACCTCCTTAGCGATCAGGGAAATGCAAATCAAAACCACTTTGAGATACCATCTTACACCTGTCAGAATAGCTAAAGTTAAAAACACCAATGATAGCCTATGCTGGAGAGGATGTGGAATGAGGGGAACACTCATCCATTGTTGGTGGGAATGCAAACTTGTGCAGCCACTGTGGAAATCAGTGTGGCGGTTTCTCAGGAAACTGGGAGTCAACCTCCCTCAGGACCCAGCAATTCCTCTCTTGGGAATATACCCTAGAGATTCCCGAACATACTACAAAAGCGTTTGTTCAACTATGTTCATAGCAGCACTATTTGTAATAGCCAGAACCTGGAAACAGCCTAGGTGCCCCTCAATAGAAGAATGGTTAAAAAAGGTGTGGAATATATACACATTAGAGTTTTACTCAGTGGTAAAAAATAATGACATCTTGAATTTTGCATGCAAATGGATGGACATAGAAAACGCTTTACTGAGTGAGGTGAGCCAAACCCAAAAAGAGGAACACGGTATGTATTCACTCATAAGTGGATTCTAGCCATAATTAAAGGTCTTTGAGCCTATTATTCGTGATCCTAGAGAAGCTAAATAAGAAGACGAACCTGATGAAGATTATTTAGCTATCCGCCAGGAGGTAGGAAATAGTCAAGAGTCCCAGGTAACCTTGGGTGCATGGGGGGGGTGGGAGGGTTGTTGGAAGGGGAGAGGGTTAGAGAGAAGGGAGTAGGGGAGGAATGGAGAAAGCTCGGTTGACCGGGATGGGGGGAAGGGAGGAAGGATGAATATGGGATCAGGGAAGAATATATTTCAACTAAGGGAGTCATTTTAGAGTTTACAGGAAACTTGATTATATATGGGATCCCAGGTCCAAGGAGAGATCCCCAGATTGTTCTCTGGACAGAGGAGGGGGTGCCTGAACCGGCCTTGGCCCGTGACCATACTGATGAATATTTTGCTTATCACCATAGATCCTTCATCTGGCGTTGGATGGCGATACAGACGGAGGCCCGCGTTGGAGCACCGGACTGAGCCCCCCAAGATCCAAATGAGGAGCAGAAGGAGGAAGAAAATGACGAAGGACTGCGAGGGATACTATCACCCACTGATACAAGGGGTCGGATCTAATGAGAGTTTACCAAGGCCAGTTGGACTGTGACTGAACGAGCACGTGATCCAACCAGATTCTCTGAATGTGGCCGGATTCTCTGAATGTGGCTGGCCTGCAGTCTTTCTGAGAAGCCATTGACAATGACACTGGGACTGGTCTCCTCTGCATATACTGGATTTTTGGGATCCAGTCTGTTTGGATACTCACCTTCCTGGACCTGGAGGGAGGGGGGAGGAACTTGGACTTCCACAGGGCAGGAGACCCTGACTGCCCTTAGGGACAAAGAGGGAGGAGGAGAGGGAGGGGGGGAGTGGGAGGGCGTTGGGAGGAGGGGCGTAAATGGAAACTTTTTATAATTTAATAAAATTACTTTTAAAAAAACCTGAAAATGGAAATAGAATCAACAAATAAAACTAAACTGAGAAAAAAATTGGAAATGAAAAATTTAGGTATACTAGCAGGATTCATACTGAAGCTTCACCAACACTATACAAGAGATAGAAGACAATCTCAGACACTGAAGACACAATAGATGAAATGGATACATCATTAAACAAAAGGTTAAATATAAAAATCGTCTGACACAAAACATTTACAAAATCCAGGACACTGTTAAAAGATCAAATCTGCAAACAATAGGAATAGAGGAAGGAGATCATAAGCACAGAAAATATTTTCAACAAAACCATTGAAGAAAATGTCCCAACCTAAAGTAGGTGATGCCAATAGGCATACAAACCACCAAACAGATTGGATCAGAAAAGTTCTCCTCAGCATATAGTATGGAAAACACCGAATTATAGAACAAAGAAAGAATATTAAACACTGAAAAGGAAAATGTCCAAGTAACACTTCAAGGTGGACCTATCAGAAATGCATTTGACTTCTCAATAGATATTCTGAAAGTCAGAAGGGCCTGCGCAGATGTGCTGTAGATTCTGAAAAATCACAGAAACCAGCCCATACTATTATGCCCAGAAAAACTTTCAATCACCCTAAATGGAGAAAATGGGACCTGCCAAAACAAAACCAAATTTAAAAGTCTATCTACAAAGGTGTTAGAAGAAAAACTCCATTCTAAAGAGGATAAGTACATACAAGAAAATACAAGTATTAAATATACTAGGCAATAAGTAAACCAGAAAATTCTAAATAAGAGAAGTACACACACACACACACAACAGCAGCAGCAACACCACCACAACCACCACCAGTACCACTGCCACCACCAGCAACAACCACACAAAATAACAGGAATCAATAACCATTGGTCATTGCTAGATCTCAGTAGTCTCAATTCTGCAATAAAAAGACACAGACTAACAGAATGAATTAGAATACGAGGTCCATTCTTCACTTTAATATCTGATAAGAGAGACTTCAAATGTAAAAGAATCAGAAGAAATAGTGAAGGACATTAGACACTCATGAAGGGAAAAATTCAAAAGGAGAACATTCAATTCTTAACATCTATGTCCCAAACACAAGGGTACACAAGTTGGTAAAAGAAGTACTACTGCAAGGGCTGCAGAGATGGCTCAGAGGTTAAGATCACTGACTATTCTTCCAGAGGTCCTGAGTTCAATTTCCAGCAACCACATGGTGGCTCACAACCATCTATAATGAGATCTGGTGCCCTCTTCTGGTCTGTAGGCACGCATGCAGACAGAACACCATATAAATAATAAAAAAATTAATCTTTAAAAAAAGAAATACTACTGCATATAAAGTCATATAAATACCTTCACACTCTTAAGTGAGAGACTTAAAAACACATTCTTGACAACATATAGACCATATAGACAAAAACTAAATAGAGAAATGTGGGATCTAACGATGTTGCAAACCAAATGTACTTAACACATATATACAGAGCATTTCATTCAAACACAAAGAATATACCACCTTCTTAGCACCTCATGACTGTCTCCAAAATTGATCACATACATGGACACAAGCAAGCCTCAACAAATACAAAAAAGACATTGAAATACCACCCTGCATCTTATCTGTCCACTATGATTTAATGTTGCATGCCAACAAGAGTAACGGCAGAAATCAGTGTGACAGTTCTTCAGGGATATGGGAATTGATCTGTCTCAAGATCCAGCTATACGGCTCTTGAGCATATACACAAAGGACCCTTTATCCTACCACAAAGGCTCTTGCTCAACCATTTTTATTGTTGCCATGTTCATTATAGCCAAATTAGAAAACTTTTGATGTTCCTCAGCAGATGAATGGATAAAGAAAATGTGGTGCATTTACACAATGGAGTATTACTCAGTCATTCCATGCTCCAGTGATTATATGGACAACACAAACACAAACTGGTATTATTCTCTTCTTCTTCTTCTTCTTCTTCTTCTTCTTCTTCTTCTTCTTCTTCTTCTTCTTCTTCTTCTTCTTCTTCTTCTTCTTCATCCTCTTCCTCTTCATCCTTCTCCTCCTCTTTCTCCTCCTCCTCTTCCTTTTTCTTCCTTCCTGTTCTCCTCTTCTTCCTCCTCTTTCTCCTCCTTTTTTGGGGACCAGAAGTAACAAGATTGGTGGTGGCAGAACTGAAAGTACTGGGAAGTGATTGTTCTTGGGGTTCATGTTGTAAAATTCCCAATCAATAAATATTATGAAAAATTTGGTATCATTTAATTTACAGACAAACAAATGGAACTAGAAAAAAATCATCACAAATGAGGTATTCCAGATCCAGAAAAGCAGATGTGTGTATTTGCTTCCATGTGGACATTGGTGGTCAAGTCAAAGACAACCAAGCTGCAGTCTGTGGAGCCACGGAGTATAGAGCAGGGACTAGAGGGAACAGAGTGATCTCACAGGAAAGGAAGTGCAATCGATAATTATGGATGGATGAGAGGTTTGGCATGCAAGCTTCAAGTTGTGAGGGTGACTGCAAGGGGGTTGTAGGAGGGCTTATGAAGAGAGAGAGCTAAGTCTAAGGGGAATTTGAGGGGTAGTGTGGAAACCTAACACAGTAGATACTTCCTAAAAATATACATCTATGAAGGAGAGCTAAATGAAATTAACAAAGAATAGGGGAGACAGAATATCAACTGGCCATCTCTTGTCACCAACAAAGCATCTAATTTCAGGATTGGGTTACATCCAATTGAGTTTTTGGCAAAAAAAAAAAAATCCCATGGGAATTCACAATTAACTCAGGCTGTTGCCAAGACAATAAGTTACTCTCCATTAGTTTTTATATGCATGCTATTTTCTTGGTATCCAGCACTATGAAATGTTATCACTTGTACAGAGTTTCATTTCATGAGCCCTGCCACAGTCACGCACTACCTCAGCAAAGATTCTTCTTGAAGTCACAGCTTCTCCCCAGTCTCAGCTCATGTGTATTTGACACACTCAATGATTCTCTCCGTGGCACACTTTCTTCAGTTGGCTCTCAGGATGGAACAGTCTGCCCTCCTGCTTCCCCGGTGTGAAGAAGTCCTGTAAGAAGCTGTTGTCTGTCAAGTCTGTCTGATTAAAACTTCAACAACTATGGAAAGTTTGGCATGCTGCAGGTCCACAGCCTAGTTAGTTTCTCTTGGACTTTCTTCAGCTCCCTAAAGAGCTCTTCCTTACCCATCCATCCACCCAGCCACCCCAGCAAACCAGCCAGCTACCCACCCCTTCCATCCATCCAGCCAGTCACCCAGGTACCCCATCTATCCATCCATCTATCCATCCACCTATCCACTTACCTGTCCCATCTGTTTGTCTGTCTGTCCACCCACCCACACATATCTGTCCATCTATCCAACAAAGGCATGGCTTCAAAATGTAGCTCAAGCTGAAAATACTTGAATGAATTTTCTCAAATTTTCAAACTGTTTCTCCAGGGCTTGGTTTTGCTGCCTTGGGTCTGTTCGTTTGGCATTTTTTTTTCCTGCTCCATGTCTATTAGCTTACTGACCTTTTCTTCAGGTCTATTTGGAGAATTTTAACTTGCTTCAGGAGTTCACTGTGTACTTTTTCTGTTTGTCACTGTCCTTGTTGTTTTTCCTTCCTTGTTGTTTTTCCTTCTTTAGCTTTTCTGTCTCCTATAGAAATCCTATTTGCAAATATAGAGATGCACTTGGTTAAATAATAATTCATAATGTTATGATAGTGAAGTCACAGACTATCTTTAAACTTTATTTTCATGATGTAAAAGCTGAGAATTGCTTTAACTACATTAAGAAATAAATACATTTTTGAAATATCAAAATACTTTACTACTACACAAGAAAGCAAACTATTGGGGCTGGAGAGATGGCTCAGAGGTTAAGAGCATTGCCTGCTCTTCCAAAGGTCCTGAGTTCAATTCCCAGCAACTATATGGTGGCTCTCTGTAATGGGGTCTGGTGCCCTCTTCTGGCCTGCAGGCATACACACAGACAGAATATTGTATACATAATAAATGAACAAATAAATAAATAAATATTAAAAAAAGAAAGCAAACCACTATTATGCAAAATGAACAAAATGAAAATTTCTATATTACAGTAAGGTATTTTTGTGAGAACAATACAGTAAATAGCAGAATACATTTTTATGATTGGGAAAGAAAAAAAGTTCAATTGAATTAAAACATAAAATGCTTACCACATTTTTATTCATAGGCAACACTGAGTCTATTCCAAAGTCAAGAGTCACCTTTATATGCATACATAATAAATACAGTAAGCAAATATTGCAAACCTTTAACCAAGAACAGGGGAACATAAAGAAGAAGGAGACGACAGAATTTCTGATTATTGTTTAGCTTTATTATAGTAGACCCATATCACTGAACTACCTTTTCATGTTTACATGTTTGTGCAGCAAGGGAACATGAACATGTATGGGATCGATGTGGTTAGTGCATGAGGAGGAGATTCAATTCTTATTTCCACTACTTTTCTCCCATGTGACATTTGATAAGACGGTCTTCAGTTTCATTCTGTGAGCAATTGGGGATGAAATGAATTAATACGTGTCAAAAACACTGGGGTATAGAAGGGACTGTGTGAGGATTGGCTGTTTTTATTGTAGGTGATAAAGTATAGACAGCAAAGAGAAAATCTTCTAGGATTTTTCTACTAATTGATGAGTCATAGCTGGAACTAGATTTGGAATCTATAGAGAACATCTTTTCTAAAATAAAGTCATTATTAAATGTTAGTATCAAAGTAAAACAACCACAAAGCCTATTAACAAATTAATTGACCCATTTGCCACCATCAGCTTACCAACTCTTCTGTTTTGCAAGGAACATTTTGAAGAATCAGAGACCAGAGAACTTAATGGATTCCTAGAACAAAAAAAAATTGTTTCTTAAGGATACTCAACATTTTCTTTTGAAATATCAAATTTCGGGCTCTGTGCAAAATCAGATGAAATAAGATGATGGTAACTATGAACCTCGGTGTTAATAGCAAATCAAAACATGTTTTTATTTTAAGTTAAGCTGTGTTACTAATAAAAAGAAAACATTGTAAGAATAAAAGAAACAATACAGAAACTGAAAAGTTAGAAAAGTTGAAAATCGAGGGTCCCCCCCAATTTTGAGTTGTGAGTCAATCACCCGTCAATAGTGCATACAGCTGTACACACACCTCCTTTAGGAGCTGCAGCAACTGTGGCATTTGCTGGCCCTAAGAGAGCAAAAACAAAGCTATGGTTATATCTTCTACTTCCTCGAACATGACAGTAATATCCTTAAAATGCAAAATAGAAATTGATTTCATAAAACTGACTAATATCTTATTTGCCTTTAAAGTATATTTTCTTATGATTTTTCAAGTTTGTATATAAAATATATAAATAATGACACTGAAGAGGATCGTCTGTCTGGTGAGCAACTGAAGAGGGAAAACAGAAGAGGAACTATGTGATACAATGTCTCAGTATATAGGCTACTCCACTGGGGCTGCCATCGACGCCTTCTGTCAGGACAGCAGTTCTCTCTCCTCCTGCACTTGCTGTTGCTCAGCTTCCAGTTCTTGTAGCCTGTGGCTTGCATGTAACAATTGCTGCTCTAGATAATCTATCACATACGTTTTTTTCTTGAATTTCTCTTTCAAAAGCATTTTTTTCATCCAAATATCCATCAGTGATATCCATAAGATACAGTGTGGGGAAATGGAATTGCTTCTAATCTAAGTTCATTTATTTTATTTTTTCATTTCATTTATTTATTTATTTATTAAAAATTTCCACTTTCTCCCCTCCTTCCATTTCCTTCCCCTATTCTCCCCCTCTCCCTCCCTCTCCAGTCCTAAGAGCAGTCAGGGTTCCCTGCCCTGTGGGAAGTCCAAGATCCTCCCTCCTCCATCCAGGTCTAGGAAGGTGAGCATCCAAACACACTAGGCTCCCACAAAGCCAGTACATGCAGTAGAATCAAAACCCAGTGCCATTGTCCTTGGTTTCTCAGTTAGCCCTCATTGTCAGCCACATTCAAAGAGTCCAGTTTGATCACATGCTCTATCAGTCCCAGTCCAGCTGGCCTTGGTGAGCTCCCATTAGATCAGCCCCACCATCTCAGTGGGTGAGCGCGCCCCTCCTGGTCCTGACTTCCTTGCTAATCTTCTCCCTCCTTCTGCTCCTCAATTGGACCTTGGGAGCTCAGTCCAGTGCTCCAATGTGGGTCTCTGCCTCTAACTCCATCCATCGTCAGATGAAGGTTCTATGGTGATATGCAAGATATTCATCAGTGTGACTATAGGATAGGGCCAGTTCAGGCACCCTCTCCTCAGCTGCCCAAGGAACAAGCTGGGAACACCTCCTTGGACACCTGGGAACCCCTCTAGAGTCAAGTCTCTTGCCAACCCTAAAATGGCTCCCTTAATTAAGATATTTACTGCATTAGGCTTTGTTCTTTGCAACAGGGTCTCACTATTCTACCCCATGCTAGCCTTGAATATTGTGATCCTCCTGCCTTAGCTTTATAAGAGTTGAGACTGCAGATCTGTGTGTCTAGGCTAAGCTTACCATTAGATATTAACAATAAAACCATCCTGTGAGCAGAACTTTCGATGACTTCATCCTATTAAAAGCCTGCCACTGAGCTTTACTGTCATTTTGCAGTAATTTTTCTTGTTCACTGTACACAAACATGGAATCTGCCTAAACTGTCTAGTACTTTGCTATGCTAAAGTGCCACAACACACATATGCAATTCCGTTTATCAAATAAGACAGAAATAGACAGGCTCCTGGGAGCCTAAAATGCAGCTTATGAATTGAATCACATTTTAAGTATATTAAAGAATGTTGATATTTTAAGCAATTCTAGAAGGCCAACGCCCTCAACAGCCCGAGAGAATAGAAGAGGGTTTTAGAGGTTAAAGTCTGTGATCATATTTAATTATGACCTTATACCATGCAAACAGCAGCCTTAGTTTTCTCATTTTTAAAGAATTACCTCAGACTCACCACCATCTACTTTTGAATCATCTAAATTTTTTTAAAGAATTTTATTTCTTTATTAAGTGTACAGTGTTCTGCCTGCATGTACACCTGCAGGCCAGAAGAGGGCACCAGATCTCATTACAGATGATTGTGAGCCACCATATGGTTGCTGGGAATTGAACTCAGGACCTCTGGAAGAGCAGCCAGTGCTCTTAACCTCTGAGCCATCTCTCCAGCACTCATCTAAATATTTTAATGTTATCTATAATTCTATAACTTCTTTTTATAACGTGTATGTGTGCATGTGTGTGTATGTGCACGCGCGCACGCGCGCGTACTTATGTGTACATTCTTAAATTTTTTTAATTGCTTAGGGAAACCCAAAGGACAAACTACAGCTTTTTTTCAATGGTCACTTTAAATTAGACTGGGAGCTAACAAACCTGACTATGCAGCCAATGCTCTACTTTAGGACTGAAGCATCTCCTGTCTCAGTGAACAAAGGCAAGGCACTTACTTTTGGCTCTATTCAGCTCCACAGCCAGCTACTCTCTGGCTCTAGACTCACCCTGAAGTTGCCCGTGGAGTTCTTCTAGGCATCTAAATAACTGTTACTTCCTGGTTTTCTCTAACAATTTTACACACCAGCTGGGTCTGTGAAACTTTTGTATGTTCAAGCTAAACCAGGAGGGCAAGAGAACACAAAGGAAGGTAAGTGTTGGGAATTCAGCGTCATTTATTGTAAACAAGCAAAATACTAAAAAAGATTTCAAATAAAGACATATTATTAAATTACAGCCTAACGCTTGCAGTACATGTAAACAGCGGGCAGGATAAGTTGTGGCAAATACATACATTTGCGGTATGCCACGCTCTATAAGACATATAGGACAATTTTATTAAGCTCCAGAATATGCATCTTACTTTAAATCAGTGGACATGCGTTCTGTCATACAACAGGGGATAGAGCTAGTGAGGCAAAGCTCTCCGCATTTGCTACAGACTTCCAGAGAGCTATGTGGTCCAGGTCAAACCTTCAACATTTGACTGTTAATGTCTTCAGTACTGACTGTATACTAACACATGGCATCAAAAACAAAATCACGGGAATGCAATAAATGAAATTGTAACACATGTGCTTATTAAACAAAAGCTTTCTACTTCTGGAAAGAATTTGTAAAAACTTTAAAGTATCTGAAAATATTCGGCTTATTGAAAAAACCTTGGATTATAGAAACATGAAAAATCTAGTGCCCTTCAAATGCTGTGAGCATAAAGATTCATGGGTGGCGGAGATGGCAGAATAGACTGGAGCCACGGATCTGAAGCAGGAGGTAAATGGCCACTGCTGCTGGATGGGCGGCGTGAGGTCACAGGAAGGCGGAGAGCCTGCTTGTGTCATCTGGCCCCTGAAGGGCTGTCCTCGTCAGCCGCCTTCATCGTTAGGAATCTGAAGCTTTCGAAAACAAGCAGCTGCATGTGTCAGCAACAGGGTCCCAGCAAGTCTTGGGAATTGGTAAGTTTACATGTACTATGTGCAACTCAAAGATAGAGCTACCAAGCTTTAAATTTAAAATATAAGCAAATATAGGTTTCTAACTTAGATATAAGTAATGTATCATAAACACAATAAAATATAACTATATAATTCTAGGTACAATTAAAACATAATATTATATTCGTATAATATAAATATAATATCTGTTAATATATAATAAAGTAAAATATAACTATAATAAACAATTGCTATATTAAAATAATTAGATAATGAACTATATTACAGGATGATCAATAAATAATATAATATTACTATGTAATACTAAGCATTATTTCTGTGCTTCACATCTGAGTAGTATTTATGAAGACATAGACTGTAGTATCACTAAAGCTTACAGTCACTCTAAATTCATGGTTCTCAACCTTCCAGTGTTGCCACCTTTAGTTCCGTTCCTCATGTTGTGGCGACCCCCAGCCATAAAGTTATTTTTGTTGCTACTTCATAACTGTAAGTTTGTTGTTATGAATTATAATATAAATATCTGTTTTCCATTGGTCTTAGGCAACTTCTATGATGGGGTCATTTGATCTCCAAAGCAGTTGAGATCCACAGGTTGATAACCACTGCTCTAAAGAAATGTTCAAAATATCCATAGCCAGGCGGTGGTGGCTCACGCCTTTAATCCCAGCACTTGGGAGGCAGAAGCAGGCAGATTGCTGTGAGTTCGAGGCCAGCCTGGTCTACAAGAGCTAGTTCCAGGATAGGCTCCAAAGCCACAGAGAAACCTTGTCTCGAAAAAAACCAAAAAAAAAAAAATTCACATGCAATTATTCTTGTCTTAATAAGACATTCAAAATGTCACTTAAAACATTTCAAAGAGAAATATTTTCCATATGAGATGGAAAATATATCACTACAAAAGAATAAAACTTTTATTTATTACATTTAATTGGGAAAAAGATTTATTCTTTTTAAATGCAATATATACATTTACTTTGATTTAAAGAAACATGACCAGAAAGTACAAACTCATCTGTACACAAATACCCTTTGGTAATTTAGTTGCAACAGCTATTTCCAAAAAATATCCATCACTTCTGCATATGCACATGAAAATCTCTCCAGTAAACTATCTAATTGTCACCTACTAAAACTGTGAACTCTCTAAGAGTCCAGAGTTGTAACCAAAACAGGTGCATTTCTTTCCATATTTCAAACTTATTACAGAAATTCAAAAAAAGGATTTAAACAAATTAAAATCTGTCTTTATGTGAGTAAACTGCCAAACCTTTGCTTTTATCTCTCATTTCACAAGATTTAAGCCAGTTAGCGTGACAGTATACTTAAAAATTTACAAGAACAAGAAAAAGCAAAACAAAAAATGTTGAAGCAATGAAACAGAATGAAGCTATGAAACAAAGTGGCACACTGGGTTCCCACCTCACTGGAGTAAAAGAGCCTCTTCAAATTTTCACTAAATGATTTATACTTGAATTTTCCCCACCCAGATAGGGCATGATTGATCCCTACCATGTGCAACAACATGCAATATATAAAACAAATAAAATTCAGAGTTTTTACTTTTCACCAAACAGCATTAAGGGGTAAAGCATTAAGGGGTCAGCTTTGTTTTTAATGTGTTGTTTTACATTTATTTAATTTGTGAATATGTGTGTGCACATGTGTGTCCCTGTGGGCATGTTAAGGTCAAAAGTTCAACCCGCGGGGCTGTGT
Source organism: Myodes glareolus (assembly GCF_982192425.1). Lineage (NCBI taxonomy): Eukaryota > Metazoa > Chordata > Mammalia > Rodentia > Cricetidae > Myodes > Myodes glareolus. Next base: position 36,767,087 of record NC_142047.1, read on the forward strand.
TTTCTTCTACTATGTGTTTTCTGGGGTCTAAACTCAGGTCTTCGGCAGGTGCCTTAGCCTGCTGAGCCATCTACTGGTCCCTATGGGTCATCTCAGGCGTTGCTGTCTCTGGCTTAGGATACCAATCTACCCAGTGCAGAAGTTCATGGTCAGGTGGGCTTGGCCTTCTCTCACTTCTCTTGCTGTTGCTGCTGTTGCTGCTGCTGTTGCAGGCTCTTCATGATTTCATCCCTGTGCTCCTGGTCCTCCTGGTGCTCCTGGTCCTCCTGGTGCTCCTGGTCCTGCTGCTGAAGGCTCTGCATGACTTCATCCCTGTGCTCCTGGTCCAGACACCTTCTTCATCTTCACCAGGCTTGATGTGACGTTTCATCCCTCCCACTTTGGCTTGGATAGGAAGAGAGCCCTAGGATCAGGGTGGTACCTAGCTTCTCTATCTGCTACTTCCGCTGCTGCTGCTCCAAAGTGATCATATCTGCCAGGGGTCGTGGAGAGGGGTGAGGCGCTCAGACAAATGAGCACTGCAGGTCTATTCTCCCACAGTGCCGTCACCTCCCAGTCCTAGAGCTGCTTCCCACCTTTGCCTGGCTTATTCTCCAGGCTATCCAAGTTGGGCTCAGTAGCTCCAGGGACCAGCATGCTGGTATGCTCCTTGCTCTGCCCCATCTCCAGTACATCTCAGAAAGGGCAGAACTGTAGTCCATGCACAGGGCCCGAGAGCAGATGTGTGAAGTAGATCTATCTATATGTCGAACATTACTCATCCCCCATCCATAAAGACAGTGTTATTAGTGTGTTCAAGATAATGACAGAGTTGTAAAGTTCTGAGCCATTTGTTTTTCTTGCAAGAGATACCCCTGCTACGCCTGGGGCCAGCCTCCACCTCACCCACAGAACAATCCGTGACCATTTTTGTAAATGTCTTCCAAACAAATAAATCACATGGAATGCAAGAGACTACAGAATGCAGTTTTCTCTCTTTGATGCACAGAATAAGAGAGAGCGACGATCTTTGTTGTCTCTGAATGCAGATAAGAACAGAGCTCCGCTGCTTGAGATTTGAAAAGTGGAACAGGGTGTTTTCCTGTGTGGCCTGCACTGTTCAAAGCGCTTTTGTAGAAGGCATGACCTCTGCCAGATGAGGACGCATCCCTTGGCACCATGGCCTGGAATCTTGGGAATTCCTGAACACTGGTGGAAAGATGGCCTGTCCTGCTTTCCACAGTAGGAAGATCAGGGCACTGAAACTGATTTACTATGCATAAGTCAGTCATGTATCACATAGCATTATATATAACAATATTATAAAAATATATAACATTATATATACTTACATAAGTGTATATGTGTAACATTATATATATATATATATATACCATGATAAAGAAAAGAGACCGTGAATTTGAGAAGTAAGAGAGGCACACAGGAGATCTGAGGCTGGAAAAGGAAGCACTCACTTTGAGAAAGATTTGACTCTGCTTCTCTATTTGTCCGGCTCTCGTTTTGATGGAATCAGGATTCCCAGCTGATTCTAAATTGTGTTCCTCTTATTTACACTTTGAATTTTTTTTCCCTTCTCTTTGGGCTTTTCTTTCTCGATACTTGGCAAGAGCTCTAGGAGGAAAAAAGAAAGTGGTATTATCAGTTAAGTTTTTTTAGTTTTTTTTATCATTATTAAAGCTCTGGGTCATTTTATGAAACTCAAATTATCACTAAAAACAAGTGACAAAACAAAGGACACTTGTCCTGTACTTAATAGAGTAACTACTATTGCATTACAAAGAAACTGGATGTTTCTGAATCAGGAGTGAGAAATGAATATGACTGAAAGAAAAAAAAATCAGTTCAGAGTCAGGAAACAGAAAGTGGGGCACTCAGAGGATTATTTGTGGATGCCAAAGTGTCAGAAAGCACAATACACACACGAAGGTCAAATGCATCCTTCTTGGGTTGTCTGGAACTTTAACTTTACACTCAAGATATTAGCTTGTGCCAAAATATTTAGTTCTAAGTGTGGTTTGTAGACTTATCTATAAAGGAAAAAACAGAAATAATTTACATTATTATTACATTATGGTGCTTTCTAGTCCCCAGTCATTTGCATATCACCCTCAGGAGTCCTACAGCCTAGAGCCACCTATTCATATAGTTTACTTACCATACACACCGGTATATCTTTCTTATTTATTTTTTAAAAATATGTTTAAACTTGGGTATCTCTTGCTATAAATTAAAAGTCAGTACCATTTATGATTTCTTTTATAAAATAGAGTCAACAAAAATTAAAACAAGGACACAGCTATCATTAAGCCATTAAACACTGATGAAAGTTATAAGAGAAATCAATGAGTATTAAAACATTTAGGAATAAAACAGCAACAAATATTTTCAGGTACTGAAGCAGAAAAATATAAAAGGTAAAATCTTTTTAATATTATACACTGTGAGATATATATATACATATGTATATATATATATACAAACATACATACATACATACATACACACACAGGGCCAGGACACACATAAAATAACATCATCTAGTCAGAATTGCCATCCTGTATATAACTAACTCAACAATGGGTGAACTACATTGAACTCTTATTAAAAATATTGATTCATGGGCTGGAGAGATGGCTCAGCGGTTAAGAGCATCGCCTGCTCTTCCAAAGGTCCTGAGTTCAATTCCTGGCAACCACATGGTGGCTCACAACCATCTGTAATGAGGTCTGGTGCCCTCTTCTGGTCTGCAGAGAGAATATTGTATACATAATAAGTAAATAAATAAATATTTTAAAAAATAAATAAATAAAATATCGATTCAAACCACTAATGACAATACTTATGACAAATTTATGACTATAAACCAGTGTCACCGGAAAATTATTATAAAAAGAAAATTATCTACACCTTTCCTTAATAGAGACAAAGCAGGCATCAGGCTTCAACCATCAGCCATTATGTCTAGCTTAGATTTTAGTAACATTGCAAAGGATGAAATGTGAAGTATTTCTTTTGATGATGATTTGGAACTTTTATAAAGCAGCATTGAATGAAAGCTAGATTCAACGTCAGGATATAGTTTAAAAATGCCTGCAGAGAACGCTTCCTGCTGGAAGAGAACGGGAGGTGGAACTGTGGTAATGAGATTACGTCTTTCTTGATGACCTAAACATGTTCTGACCTCCCATCTTTCAGTTGTGTTTTCAAACCTTGTTTCTCAGCCTTTCTTTCACTGTGACAAAATATCTGAGAGTCAGCTGAAGAGAGGAAAGGGCTGCCAGTGCTTGTGGTTTTGGCCCCTTTGGGAATGTGAAGGGGAATCCGTGCTTAGCCTGGTGCTATGTTCTCTGATGTTGCTCCTCTGTGGCTTTTGTCTTGCAGGTTAAATGCCTCCCTGTCTGCTCACCCTGAGAAAGATGAATTAATCCTTTTCGGAGGTGAATATTTTATTGACCAAAAAGTAAAGTATATGTTTTTCTTTTTCTCCCAACTTTTTCAGGGCTCGTTTGAAGTGAATGTAAATTGGTGCTATAACCGTGCCCCTGTCCTGTCTCTTCCCTCCTGTACCCCCACATTCTAAGTATCAGGCCTGATGCGGGCTGTGCTTGACCAGTCACCAGGATCCCTCCGGGATGGCAACAGGGGCTTCGGTGCTGCGGGAGTCCTGCTCTCTTCCGATCAGCAGAGCCAGCTCCATTGGGTCATACGGGTGCACAGAGTTGCTTTGAGTAGAGAAAGTGTTAGTGAATTGTGGGACCAGAAAATCTGAAGTTTTGGAATGTAGAAGGAAAGCAGTTGAAAGCATGGGCTCCTCCAGTAGCCTGTGACAAGTTCCAAGTCTTTCTTCCTCGTCCAGCTCACTCTCTGTGTTTGCATCCCCTTATAAGCTGGCTTAAAGTTAGAGAGTGATGAGTCTTGCAGACTCTTGGGGCCTGAGCCATCAGTTGACATGGTGACGCTGGTGCCCGACTCGAGGGTTTTGTTGTGAGCTTTGAGCTTAGATTGGTGAGAGGATGCTGATTCTGCCGTTATGTCTGTCGTTTCAGAACCTCCTTCTGGGACGTGGCAGTGCCATGTAAAAGGTGGTGTGTTAGATGGCTGCCAGCCAGTGACTGGTGTTCTGAAGCCATGCTACGGCGGCTGGCCCGAGAAGGGGAAGTTTGCTGGGCTAGGCATGCACAGCGTCTTCCACTAGTATTTTACCTGCTCATAAGTTCATGGAGACTTAACATGGCAGGTCGGGACCGTCTGCCATGTCCTCCCAGGCAGCCTTGGGGCGTACACGTGGCCTGTCTGCACTGGTGTGACCCTGGAGTGTACTCACCGCTGTGCCATTGCTGTCTGCTGTGCCGTTTGTGGCACTGATGGTCACTTCCTTCCTGCAGACCTTCATGCATAACGAACTCTACATCTACAGTATCAGAAAGGACACCTGGATGAAAGTTGACATCCCTGGCCCACCTCCAAGGCGCTGTGCTCATCAGGTAATGCCTGAACTGTCTGTCACAGTCATCTACAGATGACAGGCCACTTCCTGCTTCCCTCCTGCTACATCCGTCTGGGTCTTTGCACCTTAGCATCCTCCTGCCTTAAACCTCCTGTGTGCTGGAACAGGAAGCTGGAGCCACCAGCCTGGGCTCTGCCATCTTCCCTGGACACCTTACTGAGTTTCATTGTACGGGTCTCTTCCCCTGTGAGAAGGGAGTGAGCCCCTGCTCTGAAGGCGATGATTGAGTGTAATGCTGCACGTTAGGACAGTACCTGCTGGTTAGAGCCTCCCATGTGTGCCGCAGGGCTGGGCTGCCGCTAACCAGAGCAGTGCTCAGGAGTGGGTCAGGTGGTGGAGGGAACAGAACCACTTTGGATAAAGTGTATGGTATAAGCTCATAGTTAGCTTTTTGGCGGATACAGAGAGCAGGTGAGAGCTTTTCTGCCTCTCAGAAAAGCTGTTCCCAAGTGTCAGGTATCCCCCGAGCTCTGTGGTGTAGCTCTCCTCCTTGTCCAACACCCCAGTTCTTTCTCAGAAAAGTTTGCTGTCCTTTCCTGGGAGGAGGTGGGTGTGGAATGAGGGACAGCTCTTCTGTGTGGACTTTGGAGGCTGCAGGCAGCTGACTATGAGGCTTGATGTCAGGAAAAGGGGAGGAAGGGGGGTGTTTGCCTGGTGACTTGATGCTTTGTCCCCAGAGTAATTAAAAGTCAGGCGTGTTCCCATTGTGCTGATTGATTTTGTCGAGTTGACATAACTAGAGTCGCCTAGAAAGGAGGACCCTCATTTGAGGAATTGCCTCCAGCAGACTGTCCTGGGGGCACCTCTGTGGGGCATCTTCTTGATTAAAGATTCATGTAGGAGGGCTCAGATCACCATGGCTGATGCTGGTCCTGGGCAGGTGGCCCTGGGTCATATAAGAAAGAAAACTGAGCAAGTTGTGGGGAGAAAGACAGTAAACCACACTCCTCCATGGCCTTTGCTTCCGTTCCTGCCTCCAGATTCCTGCCCTGGTTCCCCTCGGTTATGTATAAAGTGAAAGCTTTCCTCTCCAAGTTGGTTTGCTCTGCGTTTCATCACAGCAGAAGAACACAGACCGCAACACTCAAGAAAAGGAAGGATGAGTTGCGGTTGGTTTCAGTGAAAACTAGGTTTTCTTTCTTTCTACCTATCTTTCTTTCTTTCTTTCTTTTCCCGAGACAGGGTTTCTCTGTAGCATTGGGACCTGTCCTGGAAACAGCTCCTGTAGACCAGGCCGGCCTCAAGTTCACAGAGATCTGCCTGCCTCTGCCTCCTGAGTGCCGAGATTAAAGACGTGTGCCACCCCCTACCCTCCCATCTCCCCCATCCCACCCTACCCTACCCTATCCCATCCCGTCAAAAACTTTTCATTGGTGCAGTATGGCAGTGAGCAGTGAACTATGGGTGAAAAGATTGGTATACACTGTGATTGTCTGTGTAAGAGAGTACCTTGCTGGCAGCTGGGTCCTGGTTAGAGCCTCCTCTGGATGCTGGGATGCAGCAGTGAGAACACTTGGCCCTCCCAATGGAGTTCCCTGTTTTGTACCTTATTTGGTCCTGAGGGTGTCTGGTTTGGGTGGCGCTTAGACTCCCTCAACACAAGAGTGAGGCTGACGTCAGAAACCTGTGTTGTGTTGTGTTTTGGTGGTGATGGGATGAAATGGGGTACAGAATCTCACACATGCTGACTGTTGGTGCCAGTGGTCTTAGGTTTTTTTGGTTTTGTTTTTGTTTTTTTTTGGTTTTGGTTTTAGGGTCTTTGTTTGTTTGTTTGTTTGTTTGTTTGATGCTTAAGGCTTTTCCCTGTGTTTCAGTACAGTTACAAATGAACCCAAATACCAGGCAGCACCTAGCCTGGGGCAGGTTGGTAGGACTGTCACCTTCTGTGTTGGTGTGGACCAGCCTGGCTTCTGTTTGGGCTAGCGGGAAAGCTGATTGCCGACAGTTCACATGGTTTTCGGAACATGCAGCGTATGTGTTTTTGAGGTTTTATTGTTGTTGTTGTTGGTTCGTTTTCAGCCAAGTGCAGTAGTGAGGGTACAGGTGAAGCTGCCTGAGGTCTTTCAGTTACATAGGAAGGAGCCGACAATGACCGGGAAAGTGGCTTTCAGCCAGGTCAGCCCGAGGACTCCTAGTCTCTTGAGAGAGTAGTCAGGATTGTCCTGAGGTACACAGTAGCCTTAGCCTGTGCTCTTATTCCAGGAGGTTGTTCTGAGCTGGGAGGCTGCTGTAGGAATCAGTTGTAGGAGGTGTTTGACTGTTTTCATCAACAGATGTTACCCCAGTCCCAGGGGCTGTGCACCCAGAGGCTCCAGGGGAGCCCATCCCGTGGCCTTGGCTCTGTGGTCCATGCTTCATCCTTTTGGTTGACTAGCTCTGACGGACAATGGTGGAAGCTTCAGCTTTGATCCTTTGGGCCTGAGGTGCTGGCGTGGCATTACTCTGCTCTCCGTGGGTCCTCGGACTGACCTGGTTGGGACAGTAAATTTCCTGTAGCAGGAACCAAAGGCCCGACCTCCACTGCTTTTTGTCAGCCTTTTCTAGCCTTGTTGTGTGTTTGTGCTGCTGTGAATAGCGCTGTGGATAGCACAGTGCCATGTTAGCATGGTTTATTCTTCACAGGCTGGGAGGCAGGAAGCCTAGTGTCCGGGTCCTGGCCTCTTAGTGCTGTCTAGGGTGTGGTAGACAGTTGTACACGTCTGCCATCTCAGCATTCAGGAGGGGGAGTTAGGAAGATCAGAAGCTCAAGGCCATCCTTGGATACATAATGAGTTTGAGGCTAGCCTGGGCTACGTAAGGCTTTGTCTTTATTTTTAAAAAGTGAGTTGTTGTTTTTTTTTTAAAGTGAGTTTTGAGCTGGCAGTGGTGGCACACACCTTTAATCTCAGCACTCAGGAGACAGAGACAGGTGGATCTCTCTGAGTTCAAGGCCAGCCTAGTCTATAGAGTGAGTTCCAGGACAGGCTCCAAAGCTACAGAAAAGCTCTGTCTCAAAAAATCAAACAAACAAAAAAATAAGTTTTGCAGAGAATGTTGAGACACACAGAGCCCTATCTTCAGCTCTTTAAACAGAAACATTGACATTCCACAGATGCTTCATGTCATGTGCTTGTTTTTTGGTGCAGTACCTTTAGATGTGTAGCATAGTCTAGGGTTAAGTGGATTGAAACAGACTGGAGACAGCTCTGAAGGTACAAATGCTCTCTTGTTGCACAAGCATGAAGACCGAAGTTAGGGTCCCAGCATCCATGTAAAAATATGGACGTGGTTGCACGTGCCTGTAACCCTGGTGTTGTCAGTGGCCCAGGTGGGGGATCACTGGAGCTTGCTACATAATCCTGGCTCCAGGCACAGTGAAAGACCTTGTGTAAGAATAAGGTAAGAGTGATAGACAGGACATCCGGCATCCTCCTCCTACCTCTGAACCCACACACAGGCAAGTGCAGTCCCCCCAGTGTGTGTACACCTCATACACTCACACACCCGTGTAAACATCCTGAACACTCATACATGTGTGCATACACATATACCTTACAGTTCCATAGAACTCGTACATGTCTACATACCTCACAGTCATACTGATGCATGTACCTTACAGAGATACACATGTTCTTATAAATACATCTCACATCCACCATGGGCATATGCCTCATACACATGTCACACACCTCACATAGTGTGTATATGCCTCACACACATGTCCACATACCTCATCCACACATGTATATGCCTCATATGTACATGTGCGTACACTGTACACCCCTGTGAATATTCAACAAAGTACATATGCTTTATGTTTGCACATATGCATATGACTCACATGTTTACACCTCATATTCTCACATGCATCTACCTTACATACACATAACTAACAATAAACAGCGCTGAAGCATTTTCTTATTATTTAATAAACAGAAATGTTATTTGTTCCTTGATAACCTATGTGAAGTTGCAGTAACTGCTCATTTAATAGGACAATATGTTGTCTGAATGTAAATAGATGTCTGTCTTGCAGTCTAGGGAAAGATGGATGTGTTAGATCCTTGAATATAATTAATATGCCTCGGGAAGTTTGTTCTAGGAGACAATGGCTGAGGGAGTTCTAGGTGGATGGTGCTGATGCTGTTTGTCATGCTGGGACCAGCTGTGCTGTCTCATGGCTCACCTAATCTGTTTGCTTTCTTTTAACAGGCTGTAGTGGTGCCCCAAAGCGGTGGACAGCTGTGGGTCTTTGGTGGGGAGTTTGCATCTCCTGATGGCGAGCAGTTCTACCATTACAAGGACCTCTGGGTCCTGTACTTGGCCACCAAGACCTGGGAACAGATTCAGTAAGATCTGGATGGGAGCCTGAGCCCTGGCCTTAGCTTGTGTTTCTGATTGGATTTGAGTTATGGGTGAAGCAAGCAGGGTGCTTTCCTGTGTGGTGGGGTGAGGGCTTTGGTGGAGGCGTTGTTTAGGATGCTGAGCAGCAAGCTGTGTGTCAGGCCTGAGTCACCCTCTCCGTGCATTTCCTCCAGTGTGGGTTCAGGGCTACTGCAGCCAACGCTGATCCCGATGGAGATCGCTCATGATAAGACCAGGAGATGGCCCTGTTTTAGACAGATGGAGAAATAGCAGAGCTGGTCAGAGGAGGGAGGAACCTTCATGGTTCTCGGAAGTCAGGCTTGCTGTGCTGGTGCCTGCTTCTCTGCTGGGAGCCTCTGCTGTGTGTCTTCCTGTCTCTGAATGAGAATTACTGCAGAAAGGAGCCTGGCAGAATGGCCAGTTGCCAGCAGACCTAGTGACTGCATCTTCTTTGGGTGCTCCCTAGCCCTATTGCCAGGGATATGCATGCCACAGTGTGAGGGTCCTTCCCTCTCTGCTAATAAAGCAGTAAACCAGAATTAGGCAGGGAGCAGTCTCCTGGCCAACCTGTTCCAGCACACTTGTTTGATCACGTGTGTTCACGTAGCTGTGTCCCTGACTCTTCCATTATCTTTTGTGTAGTTCAAAGAAAAGTACAGGGTCATGCCTGGACGTGAGTTTGTGTGCATGCCTTTTCACGTATGTGAGTGTGGGGAGTCAGGTAGAGGTCGGTGTTGACTGTCACATGGTTTATTTGCAATGCAGTGAATACACCCCAATGTGGCAGTCCCGGAGCGTGGCCATTCTTCCTGTCAGGCCCCCACGTAGTCCTTTCTGCCCTACTAGCTCTGTAGTCTACAACTTTTGGTTCTTTACTTTCTTTCTTTTTTTAAGAATATCTTTTATTTATTGTTTTGACAATTCCATCCATGTTCACAGTGCATCTGGAACAAACCCAGGTCTTACAATTCCCCACCCCGGACATCTCCCAGCACACCCCTTCCCACTTTAATGCTCGCTCTTTTTGCCTTTTGTAACCCACTGAGTCCAATTAGCACAGCCTGCCGGAATAATGATAAACCTTGTTGGCTTGCTCTTACGCAGATCCTGTGCAAGTGACCACAGCTGCTCTGAGTTTCATGTATGTAACTCTGTCATGTCCTAAACATGCGACGACTTTTCACAGTACTCCTCCCCTTCCCCCAGTTCTTACATTCTCTCTGTCCCCTCTTCAGTGATGTTCCTGAGCCTTAGGAGGTGGAGTTGCTCTCAGTATCCTATTTAGGGCCAAGCACTCAACAGCCATTTATCCTCAGCTCTGTGACTAGCTGTGAGGCTCCTGTGTTTACTGTTGCCCACTGCAGAGAGATGCTTCTCTGACCACGGTAGAGGGCAGCACTGATCTGTGGGTAGAAGCATAAATATTTAGAAGACAGAGTGGCAATGTGTCCATTTAGCAGAACAGTAGTAGGTTTCTGGCTTGGTCCTGTGACCCCCTGAACCAGGGTCCTTTGACCGAGTTTGCAGTACCAGGCATGAATTGCCTCCTGTGGAGCAAGCCTCAGATCCAATCAGTGGTTACTTGTCTCCATAACCTTAATGCCACTATTTCACCAATGGACACATCTAGTCTGAAAGGTCAGTATTCAGGTTCCCCTCTCGGTAATACCATTGATGCCTTTCTTCCTTAGTGACCTGCATTGCATCATCAGACACTACGAAAGCTAGCCAGCCAGAGAGGAAGTTTTCAGGTCTGTTCAGTCCTGATTGTCCTCCAAGCAAAGCATGTAGTGCTGTCAGGAGAAGGGCTTCACCATCAGGTCTGGTGGGCAGCCAAGAGCAATGGCAATAGCTTGTGTTGCTTCCACTGTTCATGGGGCCTACTTGACCAGTAACTCATAGTAAGGTATATGTATATACCTGGCTTCAGATTTTCATTTCAAAACCTCTGTCTTCTGGGGCAGTCACTGTGCACACATACAGGGTACCTGAGTTCTAACTCCTTTCATTTATTTGTTTCGTTTTGTTTTTGTTTTTTCAAAATCTGTGTAACAAAAAATTCTGCATTCAAAGCTCTGTATTCAAAAGCTCTGTGTAGCCCTGGCTGTCCTGAAACTCACTCTGGAGACCAGGCTGGCTTCAAACTCAGAGATCCTCCTACTTCTGCCTCCCAGTTCTGGGATTAAAGGTGTGTGCCACTGTGTCCAGCCAAGCTCCTTTTATTTTTACTTTTTACATTCTATTTTAAAATTTATTTGAGGTAGTGGGTCTCTAAGGGTTTTCATGTATCCTGAGTTTTGGGTAAACCACATTCACCTCCCCGTCTCCCTGTTCTCCCGCAGCCATGTTGAAGCCTTTTAACCCCTGGTGTTTTCCCCTCTCTCCTTTTATGCCCTGGCTTCCCTGGGTCTGCTCTGAGTGCCGCAGGTGAAATGTGTTACTGGACCTCTGCAGTCCCCGCCTGTAGATAATGTTCTCGTAGCTTTATTTTCAGCAGAGTTGAGTGCGCTTGTGGTGCACGTGAAGTCTCTTTTAGATGAGCAAGCCCAGAAGTCCTTGGTACACACAAGGGCCCTGTTTCTGAGAGGGAAATAAGATACTACAAGCTGAGGGCTTAAAAAGAATTGAGATTATTTATTTCAGCCCTCCCAGACTGTGAGGGCACACTTGTCTATAAAATGAGTTTGGACCCTGAAAATCTAAGATTGGACACGGATGGCTCATGGCAGATGGTATCACCATGGTGGAGCATATGTGGGAGGGGGAGCTTAGGGAGTCAGAGGCCGGAGGGTCAGACTTGCTGTTTTCATTACAACTTGACACAAAAACAACCGAGACCAGCACTTGGTCTCTAAGGACAGTGCCCCGTGTGCCCACTTACCTCCCACCTGCCATTCCTGCCACATCCTTCTGGGCAGTACAGATGGAAAGGGGAATAGTGGTTCCCTAGGGCAGAGCTTAGCCAGCCTGCAGGACATGTAGGACCTGAATGGCACCCTGGGGGAGAGAAGCAACAGTAGGGAAAATGAGGACTGTGTGGCCTGCTTGGTCCCTCTCATCAGTGTAGCTTCTGCATGGACATGGGTAGGGTGAGCAGCTGCAGCTGCCAGGACAGTGGTTCTGGGCTGTCTCTCAGTTTTTCTGTAGAAGTAAAGACCACAAGATCATGTGCACTGAAACTGAGAATTTAAGCACAAACAGTACAGGGACATTTAACTGGACAGGCATCCTTCTCAGGGTGATGATCATGGCCAGCAGGTATCTGGGCTGTGGGGTGCTGAGTAGGAGATGTGTGTGCTGTGGCCTCAGGGCTGACAGCCGGTCAGCATCACTGTTTGAAGCTGAAGGCTAAGGACCCGGGATCGGTGGGTTTGAAGGCTCCAGGAGGTCTGTCAATGGTGTTGGCTTGCTTCTCTCCACACAGTGCCAGTGTAGCTGTGTCCTCTGATGACACGCAGGAGCCAGAGGGAGGTATGGCTGAGCTGTGCTGTGTGGGGGTCCATCCACGTGGTACAGACCTGTGGATGCACAGGAATTCTGTGGCAGAGCATACTGCCATACAGCATGATTGGCCATTGGTGGTGGCTTTAAAATCGGTCTGCCATACCTGTGCTCTCTGTGGGACTGCAGCTCCTGTTACGTGCTGCCGCAGCCTGGCCGGTTCTCATGACTTCGTTTTTGAGAGTCAAGAAAGACGTGGACAAAGGCACCCAGCCCTCAGACATGTTCCTGCTGAAGCCCGAGGAAGGGGGAGAAGGTCCTGCTGTGCTTGAGGATTGTGTTCTGGGTGTGTGGCCTTGGGCTTACATTTAGCCTCTGGGCAGAAGCAAAGACTGTGTGTCCCTTTTGTCAAAATGGGAGCTGCACTGAGTTCCCTGTTGGCTGCCTAGAACCAAGGACCAGACCACCTTTCTCAGGAGTGGTTGGACCGTGGTGCCTTATGTGACATGGGTGAGCCTTCAGTGTGCCCTGGAAGGCAGCAGGAGCCCAGGTCACTCAGCCACTCTGTCCCCCTCGAAAACCCTGTGTTGTATTTGTGTTGTTATCAGGTATAGTCCTAATGCTTAGAGGTAAGATTGGGGAGGACAGTTTTGGGCGGACTCCCTGAACATGCATGCTCAGCCCCAACGTGTGGAGCCACATGTGAGGGCAGAGGAGGAGTGGGGAGATGGGAAGGAGGAACTGCTGTGGTCCTGTCCTTGTGTGACATTTTAAAGAGTGTTCTTACTCAAGAGCACACAGACATTACTAGGATATGTAGTTCTGTGTGCTCAAATGTGCGTCATCTGCCACTGCTGGCAGGAACCTAGGACTGGGAACCTGTGAAGCTTGAACCTGGAGGCTGGACGGTGTGGGGCTGTCCCTTGGGCCCAGCAAGTAGCCCCATGATAAGGGAGTCCTGTGCTATGAGCAGCACTCCCTCTGTAGATGCACAGTGTGAGATGATGGGCCTCGCTAACTCCATGTTAGTGTTTTCGGCTCTAGTCCCTCCCCACAGCACCTGCTGCTGTGATAGGTTGACTGGGGACTACTAATGGGCAGGCCCAGAGTCCTACCCGCACTGTGGGCCTAGTCAGTCACCTCCAGTGCATGGTCACCAGCGCTTTTTTAATGTTTAGTGAGGGACAATCTCAGTTCTTTCTTCTAGAAGTAACGGGAAGACATTTTCCATGTGTTAGAAGAATTTGGCACCTGTTGGGAAAGCTGAGCACAGCTGTCCCCGATGAGAGGTGGTGTAGTCCAGGGCTGGGCGAGCTGGCTTAGGACCCCAGTGAGGTCTATTTTAGCCCATGATCCTCCTCTAGCAAGTCGGCATCTCCACATCTGTCTCTCTGCCTTTTGACCCTTGGTTCCAGGGTCCCTTAGAAGGTGAGGTCTGGTGTCACACAGCTGAGCTTGGAGAAGGATGGACTTTGAGGATGGTTGACTGGCGTTCCCTCTTCCTATAAGGGGGGCAAAGTGAGTTTCTGTGCCTAAATAATTTCAAATGCTCACAATTGGCCTCATCCCAGGTGTCCAAGGCTCTCTGTGTGTTCTTCCTGGCTCTTAGTGTCCCCTCTTACCCCTTCCTCTGTTTCCTTTGACAGGCAAATGGCCTTGGGCCCAGATTAACCCTTCAGGGGAAGGGTCAAGCCTACTCCAAGGTCTGGCTTTTCTGTGGCCCTGGCTCCAAATCATCAGATACTGGTCTTCGGGGGCGTGTGTGATGATGAGGAGGAGGAGAGCCTGGAGGACTCATTCTTTAGTGACTATATATCCACGATCCTGCCAGGAGTCGCTGGTTCGCAGCACAGCTAAAGATAGCCTAGGCTTCTGAGAGTCTTCCATATTACCTGTCTCCTACCCACCCTCAAGCCTTGTTGCTTCCTTTTAAGGCCCACGTACTCTTCTGTGTGGGTCCTGGGTGACTAGGCTTGTGGTCACTGTTCCTTTTTGGTGTCACCTACCACTCCTTGGCAGAGCTGAGATGTTGAGCATGTCAGGTTCTCTGTGCCAGTTAATGTCTGTTGTTGCTTGAGCTCAGCCCTGTTTCCATCCCCCTTTCTGTTGTCCTTGTCAGTGCAGCTGCTGCCCAGGACCTACCTGGAGCAGACAGACTAGCAGGTGATGGTCTCAGGGCGCCCTGGCATCTGCACAGAGAAACTGCTCTGAGTGCCCACAGTATGCGAGCTCTAGTACCTGCTGTGGGCTCAGCCTCGTGGAGGGATCTATGATAGACATAGATACGATATGATAGAAAACCTTGCACACGTCGGCCCCTGCTCTGAGAAGCTATACCAGGCATGGCCACTCGGGGTCTCTGACATTGCTAAGAGCATTGAACCCAGTGTGTAGGTTAGCCTTATTTTCAGATTACTTGGTCCTCGGGCCCCAAGATGTCCTTCAGGGGCTGTTCTGTCTGAGACACCCTGCAGCCTCAGGATGGAGTGGGTCTTGTGTCTAGAACAGGGAGCAGGCCCAGGTTGGCTGTAAGTGGTCATAGCTGGAATATTTGAATATAGCTCTCAGTAAATGCCATCTTGTGAGCATGGTGTTCTGCCAGATGGCAGAGGCTACTACAGAGCCACTCAGCTATACTCCTGCAGAGTGGCCAGGGAGACAGAGTACATGTCCTCCTGTAGGAGGGTAGCTCAGTGCTAGTTGGCGACGGAGGGCCCTGCATGGTCTTGAGGGTCAGGGTGGAATGCTGACCCTCTGTCATCCCGCCTATTGTTGGCTGGGAGTGATCTGCATCCTTTCTGTGACAGTGTGAATGGGTAGGATTTCCCAAGAAAAGCCCCAGACACCTTTGTCTGCATTTTAGCCGGGCCTGGTCTTACCTGGGTGCTTCCCAGTGTGGGACTCAGGAATGACTGTCCCTCATTATGGTGATGGCTAGGCGGCCATTCCTCGTTGCCCTCCTGGCTACCTGAAATGTCTGCTCGCTCCTGCGCTGCTCCACACCTCTTTCGGGGTAGCATGTTAGATGGAATGTTGACTGGCGTAGTAGAGGGAGGGCTCTCACTGCCCTACTGTGCAGCTTGAGTTGTGTTAACAGGGCCCCAAGTCGGAGAAGAAGAAACGGAGGCGGGGCAAAGTAGAGGAACATGAAGGTGCCACTGAAGAGGAGAGTGGGGGACTGGTGCCCCCGAGCCACTGGAGGTGATAAAAGAGGTGGTGGCTGAAGATGGGACAGTGATCACCATCAAACAAGTGCTTGCTCCCTCGGGGCTGCCGGTGTGACCCCCACCTAAGGCTGAAGACAGTGCTCTGGAGGCCAGCAGCACTGGGCAGGAGCCATGTCCACGTTCAAATGCCATGCTGGCCATCAAGCATGGACTGCTCTATGTCTATGGTGGCATGTTTGAAGCTGGTGATTGCCAGGTGACCTTAGTGACCTCTACTGCAGGGTGTTCTGTTGGGGATCCTGTTCCAGGCTGGGAGGGACTGCACCTGTGGCAGGGGGGCTCGGAATGGTTTGTAATGAAATGAGATAAGCTCCCTGTGGTTTCAAATAAGTTTAAGTAAAGGAGCAGAGACTTGCGAATCTTACAAGTGACCTCTCGGGACAGAGGCCCTACCCTGGTCTTGCGGAGGAGAACATGACTCCACTGACAGCAGCCTCCAGAATCTCACACAGGACAGATTCTTGCTGCTGTGACTGCCCGGTCTATGGCACTTTGCCACAGCGGCCATGAGGCATTTTTAGTAGCATGGAGAGGTTCCCAGAAGAGTCACTGTGGCTGGAGCCATGGTGCATGGGAAGATTGCAGGACTGGGCAGCTAGGTCAGATGTCACAGCAAGGTCTAGCATCAACCTCACAAAGAACCAGAGCAAAGCAGAGGGTGAGCCGAGCCTGGCAGTGCACACCCATCACTCCGGAGACTAAGGCCACAGCAGGAGGCTCGAGCACAGCCCCTTTCTCGGGCATGTGAACTGTCTGAACAAGCAGGGGCACTGTGAGCTCCCTGCAAAATGTACAGGTAGGCCTACGGAAGGCAGAGGAACAAAGAACAAGACAGCCCGCTGTGACGACACAGCCTGTCACTGAAAGATACAGAGACCCTGTACCTGCGTCTGCCCCTGGAAACAAGGGGCACAGGAGCTGAGGTTAGGATAATAGATGCCTAGATACCCCAGGCTGAGTCCACTGGAGTCAGCTTGACCCCTGGGATGATCATGCTGACACACTAGCAACATGGTATATGTATGGCATGTGGTACAGGACTCCACTTGCCATCCTACAGAGTTTAGACACCTGCTGAGGTCACAGACAGCAGAGCCACATAGCCCTTCTGCAAGGCAGATGGAGAAAGGGCATTTAGTGGGAGGGTCAGATTGAATTCAGAAGAGACACCGTGATGTCACCAAATCCCAGGACAGGCCACTAAGATCCCATGGAGGCCCATCCCAGGGATCTTCTAAACAGCAACAGGCTCATTTAGGGAAAGGAGAGCGCTATGGGCCTGAGTCCTGCAGTCCTGAGCAAGTGAAGGATCTGTGGGACTCAGGCCCAGTGAGCTGTGGGCATAGCTCCTTCACCTGCTCAGGACTGCAGGACTCAGGCCCAGTGAGCTGTGGACACAGCTCCTTCACCTGCTCGGGAACTGAAGGACTCAGGTCCAGTGAGCCTGTGGACACAGCTCCTTCACCTGCTCAGGACTGCAGGACTCAGGCCCAGTGAGCTGTGGACACAGCAGGCCCCAGCTGAATTGTTTCTCTTCTGAATCCTGCTGAGCCCCTGAGAATCCAGGTGAAGCTGGTTGAGACTGTGCAGCGATCCTAGACTACCATGTGACCAGCAGTTCTATAGGAAGAGCATGTGACAGCTGTCCTAACTGCGGCTTCCAACCACAGGGTCTAATTGTTTGCAGCAAGGTGAGAGCCCTTGCAGTAGGAACCAGGAGGCAGTGCTGGCATGGGCAGAGGCTGCCCACATTCCCAAGCTTATGAGCCTATGAGAAATACCATAGAAGGTGCCAGACAGCCAAGGTCACATTCTCCCAGCTCACCGAGGCAGAACTGAGGCTTTTGAGTAAACCCAGAACCCTGGATGGTATACACCAACCATTCACCTCCAGTATCCCCTCAGCTGCTCCTGCATCTAGTCATTTCCCAGGACCCTAAAACACACCCACCCACCCTGTTCAGTTTCAAGCTGCAGGGCTGAGCACAAACAGATGAGACTTTGCCCACCAAAGGTGTGACCAGTCTCCCACTGGGGCAGGAGCCTAAGCCTGGACCAGAAAGTGCTATACTGTGGGGCAGTGCGGCCAGTGGGGGAACAAGGGGACTTGAGCATTCTCTGGGGTGCTCAGAGGCAGGCGGGGCCTGTGGCCAGATTAGTAAGCATGTAAGTAAACCTCCCGAAATTACTGTAAGAAAGCTCCACCTGCTACACAGATTCGCCAAAACACAGAAGAGCTGAAATCGGGGTGTGGTCTGCATTGGTCCCTTCCGGATCGGCTCTAGGAAAACCCCTTCCCTTAACTTCCCCATTGTCTAGATGTTGCTTGCGTTCCTTGGTTCCTGGGCTCTTTCTCCAGCTTTGTACTTCACAGCTCTAACCTCTGCTTTCACAGCCGCCCTCATGCGAGGACCCTGTGATGACACTGGGCCACCTGAGAGGGGGGTCCACAATAATCACTCACTTCCACATCCTCAACAACATCTGCAAAGTTCTTTTGCCATGAGAGGTGACATAGTTGCTGGTTCTGGGCTTGAGAAGTGGGTGCACTTCAGGGGCAGCTGTTCAGCCCCTTGGAACACATCCATAAACCCAGGATCCACAGCCTCCTCCTGGGAGCTGCACCCGCCACAGGCTCACAGCCTGCATCTCTCAGCAGACCATAATGCTACAGGGGAGGGCGGTGCAGAAATGGGAAGGGTAGAAGGATGTCCTCTGCAGCCGAACTCCTAGACTGCAAGATCAGAAATGCCCAGAAGATTCCGACCGAGGAAGGGCTCCAGAGCAAGGGCTCCAGCCACATGGACACCCACATCTCAGACGGTGAAGAAATGGGTACACCGGGCTGCACTAGTGGGGAGACTCCTGGGACAAGAGGACAAGAAGGGACAAGCTCAGAGAACCAGTCACAGTGCAATGCCAGCCTCACGAGGCAAGTGTGGCACGTGTACAGCAGGTCCCCTTGGCACAAGGATGGCTGAGATCTCAGGTTCCAGCCCTAAACCTGGTCTGTCCTCTTATTTCAAGAACCCACGATAAATATTACAGACAAGACAGCCACTCTATTAAGTCAAACATGGTCGTTTGAAGACAGCAACTGGGAGGCTCACGGGTGAGCATCATCCATGGCATAGATAGGATGGACAAGAACAAGTCACAGGATGAGTCACAGCCTGGGAAGGGTGGAGTGGGGTGGTGCCAGACAGCACCGCTCACCTCAGAATGGTGCCCGGCGAAAGCCCTGGGAGAACACAGGGAAAGCCTGACCCAAAGGTGGGGGAGGGGGGGAACTCATGAATTGTTTACTTATGGGATTTTCGTAAGATACTTTCAGACAGACCACAGTTGACCACAGGAAGATGCGTGGATGAGGAGGACCATGGCATTTGCTTGCAGTGCTGAGGGGACAGGCTTTGCTCAAGATGGTATACAGGGACTTCTTATCCCTTAACAAGGGTATGTTATTTCAGCACCTTAATGGGGAATGGCAGGGGATGGACACTCTCCGGAGTGGGCCTCTTCTCAGGTGTACACACCAACCTTCCCAAAGGTAATGTTGCCTAAAGACTCATATTTTAGTTGTCACTTAATGGCTTTGTGTCCATGTGTTAACGTGTGTATGTGTATTTGTGTGTGCAGTACCCATTGGAGACCAGAGGAGGGCGTCTGAGCCCTTGGAACTGGAGCTATAGGTGGGTGGGTGGGTGCTGCCTGATGTGGGTGTTGGGAACTGAACTTGAGTCCCCCTAACCCCCGAGCATCTCCCAGCCCCGGTGCTGTATTTAAAGGATACTTCAAGGTGCCAGAGCTCCTTTGCCTTCACCAAGATGGGCCTCAGGAGGGGTTCTCCAAGCGTGATGGCATCTCTCAGAGTTAACTCTCCTTGTGCCTGTCCCCAGCCTTGCTGGAGCCATCACCAAGACGGCCTGGAATGTCTGATAAGGATGCCATGGGAATTTCTCACTACACTCACTGGAGGAGCCCTGACATGCAGGCTGAGAGGAGCAACATGGCCCCGTGACTCTGTCATCTTGATGGTAACCGTGATGACCCCAGGGATGGACGCTCTGCAGTGGCAGCACAGCTGCTTATGGCTCTTGCTGGACTCAAGGCTCCGTGAGTCACTGGCCATCTTCAAAGCTCTGTGAGTCCCTTGCCATCTGCACCCTATCAGCACTAGCCTCTGGCTCCCCTCCTTGGTTCTCACATTCTAAGCCCACTGGGAAGATGCAGGAGACACGGATTCAGGCTCGCAGCCTGGGGTGGTGGCTTGCCTTCTAGATGATGCTGCACTGCCGCCCCACCTCCAACAGAAGACTCTGGGTACCAGGAGTCAGCACTCGGAGCAGTGCTGGGGTTACACCAGCGATGACGATGGGACCAGCCATAAACCAGGTACCACATCATGGGCTCCACCACTCTCTAGTGCAGGGATTCTCAGCCTTCCTACTATGGTGACCCTTTAATACAGTTCTTGTGTTGTAGTGACCCACTCCCAACAAAATCACCTCCTTGCTACTCACAACTATAATTTTGCTATGGTTGTGAATTGAAACATAAATATCTGTTAGGCTGGATATCTGATACGTGACCCCCAAAAGGGGTCATGACCCACAGGTTGAGAACCACTGCTCTAGTGGGAACGCTTGCTTATAGAGCAGCCTGCCCTGACCATTTGGCAGTGACAATAGAGTTGAGCACAGGTCCCTGCTGTTTTCAAGGCCAGAGTCTAAGAAGCTGGTTCCTGATGGCTGGTGAGGGTCTGATGCCTCCTGTCTTTCCTATTAGCCACATCCAGGCCAGACTTCACATGGTGGCACATGCCAATAACCTAAGGCAAGCCTGGAGGGCACCCAGGGAACGGGCTCACCTGGACATAATACACGATATGGGTCCCATACTGTGTGGGGGTAGAATGGGGGACACTTTCATCAACTGGCTTCTTTCTCAAAAGACTCTGAAATCGCATCTATGTAAATGCGGAATCAGGGTCCATTTCATCTCATGGTCATGGCACTGATAAGGAAACAGGACCGGGCCATCTCTATAACCTTAGCTATGCAGCAAACAAGCCTAGGATCAGGCATTCATTTGGAATGGAGCACATGGATGTGCTTCATGGTTTCAACAGACTAGATTGGAGCCCGTGGGTGTGCATGTAGGTCTGTTGGTGCCCTGGTGCACAAGGATACACATGTCTCCTCCCTGTCTCCTCCCTGCACTCGTCCCGTTGCCCACTAGGGAAAACACAACAGAGGAACCACAGGAGACAGAAACAGTGGCTGACTGGCCAGGACCCAAGGCCCTGGTGAGTGACTCAGAGCTCACTCACGCCCAGGTTGATCCCAACTCCTCTGAGTCCTTCTTGTCCTCATATGCCTGCCTCTGGGCTTTCTTGAGGCATGGAGGCCACTGTGTGCCAACCCCTGTATAGCTTGGCATTCTCACGCTCTGGGGAAAGCAGGCCAGGGGCAGGTGCTGGGAACAGCATGGCTCCTTTGCCATAGATGAGGAAACTGAGGCTCAGAGAGAAACACCGACTACGAGGGTTGAGGGCTCTCCCCGCATGGGCTTGGGTCCAACTCCTCCTCCCTGTTCCAAGGAGACCAGCTTCACCCAGGGTCCCATGGCATCTATATAGAAACTACCTTGGGTCCCCTGTTCTCATGCCTAACACTGGGGATCTGGTGGTGGGTTACATGGGACATCAGGTCTGTGGAAAGTATCTCGTGATACTTGCTCCTTCTTCTCAAATCCTCATTCATGAAGTCTTCTAAAGCCAAGCACGGCATCATGTGCCTTTAATCCCAGCACTCAGAAGGCAAAGGTCGGCAGATCTCTTTGAGTTTAGGGCCAGCCTGGCTTTCACAGTGAACCTCAGGATAGCCAGAGCCACATAGAGAGACCTTGTCTCAAGCAAACAAACAAACCAAACAACAACAACCACACAACAACAACAAAGAATTTATCTGAGGCCTGACAGGGCTGTGGCCAGCAACCTTAGCCTCTGAGCTGTCCCTCATCCACCAGAGTTCCAAAATACAAGGGAGAGAGTAAAATGAAACAACCAGAAGCTAGTTCTTTGGATGCTTGGGGGTGCTGGGGTGCACACATCAGCTTTCAGCCAGCGCCGTGGCCTTCTGCCTGTTATTTCCCAACTTTCTGTATGCGGTAAGGGCACTGCTTATGTTCACAAAAGTAAAAACTCCTAGAGCTGAGCAGGTTCCTAAAATCCCAGGTGAGCAGCCACACTTGCCACTCACAGCCACTTCCTGGTGGTGTTGGGGGCAGTGGGAGGGGCTAACACAGGATAGGCTCAGATCTCAATACTGAGGTAGGAATTCTGCCTTTCTTTCATCCTCTTAGAGCTCTTGTGCTCCCTTCTAGACCACAGACACCACAGGGGACAGGTGTCCCAATAGCAGACACCAGTGCTCTGGACTGTGGATCAAACTTCGACCAGAAGGAGCAATAGTGTAACATGAAGGGGCCTGTTTGTTGGGGGTTTTTCTGTCCTGCCTGGCCCCCCAGCTGTTTAATCCCAGAGAAAAAAATCACACACAGATCTCTGTAAGTTATAATGCTGATTGGCCCATTAATAATAAGGTCAGACTACTTATTAGCTAACTCTTACATCTTGATTAACCTATTCATCTGATCTATTTTAGCCATGTGGCTCAGTACCTTTTTCAGTGGGGCGGCTCACATCCTTCTGCTTCAGTGGCCTGGACAGGAGTAGGAGGAATCAACTTCCTCCTCCCCAGAATTCTCCTGCTCTCCTTGCATCATTTCCACTTCCTGTCTGGTTTTCCCGCCTACACCTCCTGCCTGGCCAATCAGCGTTTATTTAAAACATGATTGACAGAATACAGACAATTCTCCCTGGGTTTATTCCTCAGCTCCAGAGGAAAGGAAAAGGGACAAACTTATTAACTGTATTCAGCTACCAAACTATAGGGGTGTTTGTGTTTGTGCGTTTATACAGTTTAAGGTGAATGTGTGGGTCTGGTAGATTAATTTGCTTTTTAAGAGACTCTCCCAACCTACCTGTGTGGAGGCACTAAGAGGCCAAAGTACAGAGAGTTTTGGGACTTGTTTTTAGTTTGAGTTTATTGTGCTTCTAAGTCAAATGAAGGTCCCACCTAGTAGTAAATCAGCATTCCGCTCTTTCAAGGCTATTGTAAATAGGTGTGACTAGTTGCCAGACCTCCAGCACCTGACCCTGATCTCTAGGATAACAAAAAGAATTTTAGACAACTAAAATATTTATTTATTTATTTGGAGCCTATAATGGAACTAACTCTTGTAGACCAGGCTGGCCTCGAACTCTCAGAGATCCACCTGTCTCTGCCTCCCAAGTGCTGGGATTAAAGGCGTGTGCCACCACCGCCTGGCTGAAACTTCACTTCCTATCAAATGGAAAAACATGTGAGAAGTAGTTTCCAATATCATATTTGCCACTGTCCCCTCTACAAAGCAGCATCGCAGGTCTTGTCTAGGATGGGCTTAAAATCAGAGACACAAATTCTTCATCAGGATTCATTAATCTCACTTTGTGGAAGCAAAGGGTCTCAACTTAAGGCCATCAGCCTACATAAGCCTCTTTAGATTTAAGTTTGGGGAAACCTTAAACATATTTGAGAATAGTCTAAATGAAGGAAGATTTTTCAGTTGACCTGCCAACATATGGGAGTTTCAGCATTGGCCCTCTAGTAATCCGTCTCAGTGAAGTGCCCTGTGGGCCAGGCACTTGTTTTCCCTCACCCTTCAGATGATCACATTAATTTTGGCATTTTGTATCTTCTGTGTAATTTACATGAAGCTTGTTTGTCCGGTGGTGGTAATGACTGCTCTGACTTTCACAGGAGATCAATTTCTTAGGATTTTTATTATTTCGAAATCGGGTCTCATGTATGCTGTGGCCCAGGCTGGCCTCCGTACTGTTGTGTCAGCACTGCCTACCCAGGTCTTCTTATTCTATACTGAAGATCTTGCTTTGCTCCCGTGCTTTTAGCTTTTTTTGTTTGTTTGGTTGCTTTGTTTTGTAGCGAGACGGGGTATCCCCGTGTAACCGTCCTGGTTGTCCTAAAACTAGCTCCTGAAGACCTGGCTGGCTTAGAACTCACAGGGATTCACCTGCCTCTCCCTCCCAAGTGCTGGGATTAAAGGCATGTTCCACTATCGCCTGGCCCACGCTTTTAATGTTAAGTTGCCTAGGGATACAATGTGGACGATTTCAGTAAAAAGGAGAGTCTTCCTATGCATGCACAGTTGACTGCCCTAAAGGTCAAGGGTAGAAATAGCAAGTGCTTTCTTCACAGTCCACCCTCGGTTCCACCCTGTCCAGAAGCCATTTTACGAGAATTCTTATTTGAGAGCTATGTCTTCTGGCCCCTTCTAACACAGGAAAGGATCTCCTCTTTTATTGTTTCTCCTTCCCTGTCATGTCCTCTGATCCTTGGATGTGCCTTCTGGCATCCTGTTTGGTGAGTATGATATCAAAGCCTTTTATTTGTATAATAGTCTTTCCATTTCCTCTTCCCTGCATCTGAAATAGCACATTTCACATGTATGGCCCCTACTGATCCAAATAAAGTATGTTAAAACCTGGTAACATGAGATGGACCTGAAAGAGGAAAAGCTGAACTATAACTTTCTCTAAAATGAAAAACAAAACTAAACTTTTTAAGGATACTTACTAGAAATGCTTTAATGCAACTTGCATGTTGTTAAATGCAATTCATTATATACCATAAATCCTTCTTTTTATATATCCTATGCAAAGCTCTGCTTCATTTTTTGCTTATTTTATTTTTTGAGACTGAACTTCTGTACCTTAGACTGGCACTGAACACACATTATAACCATGGTGACTGGTTTTTTTTTACTTTTTTTTAGCTTAGTTGTCTCTTTTGTTTGATTAGGGTTTGTTTGCTTTTTTGTTATTACATTTGTTATTTGAGTGTACATGAATGACTATATGGAGATCAAAGGGCAACTTGGTTCTCTACTTCTACTATATAAGTGCTAGGGATTGAACTTAGGTCCCCAGGCTTTGTGGGGTCTTCACTTCCTCAGCCACCTCACCTGTTTTGTTGTTGTTTTCTTTCTGTTTGTCTTGTTATTGTTGGGTTTTTTGTTATGTTTTGGGTAGTAGGGACAAGGTCTTAACTGTGTAACCCAGGTCAGTCTTGAATTGGAGGTCCTCTTTCCTTAGCCTCCCACATATTGAGGTCACAAGCACATGCCACATGTACAGTTGGCTGCATTACATTTTGTGTTTTGGTGTGTGTTGTTGGGAATAAACCTGGGGCAATTATACATGTTAAGAAAACACTTTACTACTGTGCTCCATTCAGACTTTTCTCATACTGTCTTTGTTTCCATGTTTAAGTTACTGTGTCATGTCAACCAGTGCATAGGGAAGCAGATTGAGCTCTGACCAGTTTTGACACGTTCTGAGAAAAAATTCATTTTTATTGAGTGAATAGAGAAGATCCTACAGAGTTACACAGTAGATGGAGTATATTGTTCCCTAGCAGAGCTGAGGTCAGTTCAGAATCTTCCTTAGAAATTGAAATACTATGACAAGTCTCAAGAGCATTAATCAATGCTCTCAGCACTTAGGAGACAGAAGCAGGCAGATCTGAGTTTGAGATCAGCCTGACCTACAGAGTGAGTTCAGGATAGCCAGGGCTACACAGAGAAATCTTTCTATATGAGCGTGTGTGTGGTGTGTGTGTGTGTGTGTGTGTGAGAGAGAGAGAGAGAGAGAGAGAGAGAGAGAGCTCTTATGTACTCAACATACATGCAGATTCCTGTGGAGTAGAAGAGGCACCAGATCTTCCAGAACTGGACACAGACAGTTGTGAACTGCCGTGTGGTAGCTGGGAATTGAACCGTGGTCCTCTGGAAGAGCAGCCAGTGCTCTTAACACAGAGCTACTTTCCAGCCATGATTTATTTTCAAAATAACTAAAGTGAAGTCAGGAACTCTGAGGGACAGTTACAAGCTCTGTATTATTTACATGCCTTTGGATGGAGAGTCATTGAATGAAAGAGTTAAAAGGCATAAGAAGTCACTCAGGGAGTTAAGAGTATGTTTGCCAGAATGAGAAGGGATAAAAGAGCCACATTCACTGGAGAGTCTACTTTTTTGTTGCTTTGCCTCAAAGGATCTAATTTATTTACTTAAGATGAAACCTCCAGAGATGTTCTTTAAACCTTAGTTTTATTTCTTAGACCCAAAATATCTATCGTATTTCAGAATACTAATATTCTTCAGAAGATGGGTAGTGATTAAAATAGCTAGCATTCATTAAGCATGGAGAGCTTGCTAGGCCCTGTTGCACCTGCTTTACCGAGGATGCTTCTGACTCTGAAAGAGAGATTCTTGTTTCCTCCATAAGTAACTTGAGGCTTTGGGTTCTGCCCAAGAAGGAAAGGTCTGAGAGAAATGCAGGCAATATGGCCCAAGAACCTACATTGTTTACTGTGCTAGCTGTGGATAAGGATGCATCCCAAATATTATTGATGCTAAGATTGTCACGTAAGGAAGAATACGTGCAACTTTGAAGAGCAAAAATGTGCAGTGTGTTACAGGACAGGGCACAGTGATAAGAGTATATTATTCCACCCTTCTGGATGTATCTGCAGTACGTGATACTTTGTCACGGGGGTCGCTATAGGAGAACATCCTGTATTCTCATACTGTTCATTCACAGTGATTGGTTAGGTAAGTTCACAAAGCCCTTTCATCTGTTATGTTCTGTTACTGCTACAGTATTATTATGGCTACTGGATGCTCAGTTCCTTTACAGTAAAATGAAAGGAACGTCACAGCTGGACAGTGATAGCACTCCAGCACTCAGGAGGCAGAGGCTGGTGCATCTCTGTGGGTTCAAGTCCAGCCTGAACTACAAAGAGAGTTCCGGGACAGCCAAGGTTACACCAAAAAACCCTGTACACCGTGGATAGTATTTTGGTTTAAATAGATTTCAGTCGGGCAAGTTCCTTTACTAATCAAGTCCTTGTTTTATGTATTCAAATAATGGGGGGGGTGGCGGTGGAATTCAGATTAATCAGCCTCATCTACACAACCATTCCCACTCATCACAAGACCCATGTTCCCTAGGCCTCTATTGCTGTGGAAAACATCATAAACAGAAGTAACTTGGGGGAGAACGGGTTTATTTTAACTTACAGTTTGTAGCCTATCATCCATGGAAGTCAGGGCAGGGACTTGGAAGCAGGCACTGATGCAGCGACCACGAAAGAGTGCCGCCTACTTGCTTGCTCAACCTGCTTTCTTATACCACCCTAGGCCTGCCCAGTGGTGGTGCCACCCACAGGGGCCTGGCCCTCCCACATCAATCATTAATCAAAAGCGTGTCCTACAGGCCAATCTGATGGAGGCATTTTCTCAATTAAGATTTCCTTCACAGATATATCTAGGCTTGTGTCAAGTTGACAGAAGGCATCCAGCACACCAGGAGACGCAGCAAATCTTTTCTGGCTGCTTCGGAAGGGAAGCACAGATCTGAAGAGTCAAGAATGAGGCCCACAGGCAGTGGTGACGCACGCCTTTGATCCCAGCACTTGGGAGGCAGAGGCAGGTAGATCTCTGTGAGTTCGAGGCCAGCCTGGTCTACAGAGCCAGTTCCAGGACAGGCTCCAAAGCTACAGAGAAACCCTGTCTCGAAAAACCAAAACAAACAAAAATTATAGAATGAGGTCCATAATTTGGCAGACTAGTTCCAGTCCTAGTCATGTGGGTTGTGGGGTGGCACTAATGGCAATCAAGGGGATTTAAACATTAGATTAAACCCCAAATGAGCCCTTGAAGAAATGTTATAGCCTAAGGTATATCAATACCCCCAATTCATATGCTGAAAATCCTTAGGCCCTCCAAATGTCATTGTGCTGTATTTTAAGTAGTAGTGAATGTAAAATGAAGCCATTAAGTTTAGCCCTATTCCCATCCAAGAGATGTCCATAGAGGAGATCAGCCGGGCAGCAGTGGTGGCACACACCTTTAATCCCAGCACTCAGGAGGCAGAGGCAGGTGGATCTCTGTGAGATAGAGGCCAGCCTGGTCTATAAGAGCTAGTTCCAGGATAGCTAGGGCTAACACAGAGAAGCCTTATCTCAGAGGGAAAAAAGAAGAAATCAGAGCATACTGGGAGATAAAGCTAGAGGGCATCTGCCAGTTCAGAGAAGAAACCAAAGTTTTTCACAACTTGATCCTGGACTTCTAGCCTCCAGAACTGAGAAAACAAATTTCTTTCTTTTTTTTTTTTTTTTTTTTTCTGAGGCCAAGTTTCTCTGTAGCTTTGGAGCCTGTCCTGGATCTAGCTCTTGTAGACCAGGCCTGCCTCTGCCTCCCGAGTGCTGGAATTAAAGGCCTTGAGCCATCAACGCCAGGCTTTACTGTTTAATCCATCTAATCTGTAGTATATTTAGGCAGCACAAGCAAACTAAAACAAGGGGGAGGGGTAGAAAGCACCAAAAGACAGACTACAGGTTTAGGAGGACTGGGGCAGGGCGTTATTACTGATGGGAGAGTCAACTTATTCCTAGCGTAAGGAAGGACACAAGCAGAAATACTATCCACGGTGTACAAGGTCTCTTGGTGTAATCTTTTGAGACTCAGGGTATAACAAATTAGATCTCTGCATATTTGACAAAACTGTTATTCTAGCTCTGTAAAACCAGTAGATGACAACTATGCCTGTGTTAATCAGGGTTCTCCAGAAAAACAGAATCAAGAGGATGAATGTGCACTACACAGGCAATTTCTTAGACTGACTTACACAATAAGGGCTGGATAATCGAATGCTCAGAACCTTGTTGCTGCTCAGTCCATAAACCTGGATGTCTCAGCAGCCCCAATCCGAAGAGCCTTGAAGAGCTGATGGTCTTCAGTCCACCTCGGAAGGCTAAAGAAGCTTAGTTCTGGTGGCAGCAGCAGCAACAATGGCAGAGATGCACACACCAGCAAGAACCAAGGCAGGTAAATAAGCAGCACTCTTGTCGTCTCCTCAAACCTCTTCCTATTCCGGGCCACTACAGGAGACAGTGCTATCCACTCTGAGGGCCTTTTCCCTTCCATCAATCCTTCCTGGAAATGACCTCACAAACCAAACCAGAGGCAGGCCTCTCAGTTGATTCCAGATGCAATTAAGTCAATAATCCAGACACTGTCATAATATAAAATATATAGTAAGCTATAAACTTCTTTGTTTTAGTTTAAATGTCTTTTGAGACTCGGGGTATAACAAATTAGATCTCTGCATAATATTTGACGAAACTGTTATTCTGGCTCTGTAAAACCAGTAGATGGTCACCTTACTAAGGGATTGACATCTTAAATGACATATCAAAAGCAGCAATTTTTAACCACTTCAGAGTTCTATCAAGAGAGTACACATTTAAAACAAACGCTATCATATAACCCTCTCAATTCCCATGTAAAAGTCACTACTGTGGTGAGAATTACATTCCCGGAAGCATGCCGTCCTCAGCAGGGGGTTAAGGCTGAGTCTACTACATCCTCTGATTGCCAGCCGCCAAACCATGTGACTGCCCCCAAGAACATTAGCTCTACAATACTTCAAGTAGAAAGGGGCACGCAGATTCGGACTTCTATTGGGGGAAGGCGCTGGAAGCATGAGTGTCCAGAGAGCGGTAGATAGGGCTCTCAACACCTGCTGCACACACATCTGGTTCTCCTCCCTGACTCTCAGTATTTCAACCAACTCCGCCACTCTCCACAGTTCTAACGCACATCTTCCCTTTGCTCCATCCAGAAGGACCATCTTTTCCTGTTTATTAAATCTAAGATGAAAACCTACCTAAACCATTTCCTGTATAAAATCTAAGGAAAGACTTGTTGATAAGACTGAAATACAAACCAGGCATTGGTGGCACATGCCTTTAATAATAATCCCAGCACTCAGGAGGTAGATGGATCTCTGTGAGTTTGAAGCCAGCCTGGTTTACAAAGTGAATTCCAGAACTGCCAGGGCTACACAGAGAAATCCTGTCTCAAAAAAACAAAACAAAACTCAAACACAAAAATTATATTTATTTTGAATAATAAAAGCAACACAAAGCGGAGCAATCCATTAAATTTTAAGTCTACACAATTTTCAGCGGAAAACTAATGTTTGATAAAATTTAAAAACAACACATCACAGTTAACAGTATGCGACCTGCAGCCCCCATGTAGCTGAGGATAGCTACAAAAGGAGAACACGGAATCTTAGAGCATACAAGTTTTTTGAGGGGTGTGTGTGTGTGTGTAACTTGATTCTTGACTATGAAGTTTGTATATGACACCAGTTATAAATGTTAAGACTGGACACTCCCACAAGTCAGAATTTATTGTACACAAAACTGAGTGGGAAGAAAGCAAATACTACTAGCGACTTGACCGAGAACCAAAAGCAACAGCAGGAGGGGGTGGAGTTTTCAAACACCATTAGGAAGCTGAATATGGGATTTTTCAACACAGTAGAAATCAGAGCTCCCTGGGAGATGGGTTGGTTTGGAACAGTTCATGTTATAAGCTTTGCCATTAAATCTTATTTCTAGACTCTTCATCTGAAACAACTTCTGCCAAAAGATGAGGTTACTTACTCATCAGGCCTGAAAAGACCTTTGCCTTTCCGTTTCCGACTTTGATTTCTGTCACTAGGCTCCTGTCACCAACACAGCTGGGGCTGCCTTCCAACAAAGGCTAATATACTAATATACAGACCAACCTCCTGGTTTAGATTCCCCTATCATAAACACAGATACTTGCCATGGACCACTCTAGATCCAGTTTCTTTTACTTTATCCTGCTACATAACACTGCGTGGCTACAAAATCTGGGGCTCACAGAACAGCAGTACTGGTCAGTTTCAATGGCCACAAGATATTGATAATCATCATCTGCCATCATCTTGTCCATTATTTCTTTCGGAATTCAATCCTCCGAGCAACATTCTGAGCTCCAAATTTTTTGATCAGTGCATTTCTAGTGTCCTCATCATCCTTCTGCAAATCTAAGTCATCTTGTCGGGACCAGATTGGATAGCCATCAGATCTCTGACCAGACTCTAAAAAGGAGGAGGTGGCCTCCAGCTCACCACTGTTTTTCAGGAAGGCCTGTGTAACTGTTGATAGATCCAACTTAAACTTTTCCATTAGTTGCCGGATAATTTTGATGGCAGCTCCCACTTCCTGTGTAGAAACTTTTGGTTCCTCTTCCTCCTCATCTGGCTGTGTTTCGGAATCTTCCTCAGGTGTGGGAGGATCATCATCACACATTGTTATATGTATTTCAAAGTCAGGGCTCTCACCCACCTATGAAGAATGAGGAAGAAGACCAGGTCATCATATTTACTTAGCCTTGAACTCCTGCAATATGTATCTTCCCAACTACCATTCCCTAGCTCCTCACACAACATCACACAAGCCCCTCCCTTCAGTTCCTCTCATATACTTTTAATCATGCTGACATGTATACATACATAGACAAGGACAATTTATGGGAAGAAGTATGTTGTGTACAACTATACATACATATTTAACTGATTAAAATATGAAATGTATGCATGTATGTGAGAAGGCATGTATAACCTATATGACATTAGATCATTTTTTAAATGCTGGACTTTGCTTCCAGATGGGTATGGTGATATATCCCTATAATAAGGATTCCTGGCAGAAAAGAAACCCATAAATTCAGGACAGCTTTGGCTATACAATGAGACAGTGTTTCATGTAGTCCAGGGGGCCTTGAATTTACTATGACCTTTAGCTTTTTCTCCACTCTACTTTTTGAATTAATTATTAATTTTTTTAGGTTATTTATGTGTATGAGTATTTTGTCTCCAGGTATGCACATGCACCATGTGCATGCTGGTGCCCACAGTTGTCAGAAAAAGGCAATAGATACCTGGGATTGGAGTTAAGATGGTTATAAGCTGCAGTATGGGTGCTGGGAACCAAACCTGGGTCCTCTACATGAGCAACAAGTGCTCTCAACCTCTCAGCCAACTCTCCACTCCACCTTTAACTTCTGTCTCCCTCCTTTGGCTCCCAAGTGTTGTAATTATAGGCATGTCCCAGAAAGTTCACTGAGATAGGGTGTCTTTTTTTTTTTTTTTCAATTTGAGACAAGGTAGCCCAGGATAGCTTCAGAGATAATATAGCCAAGGGTGAATCATAACGACTTTCTTTTTTTGTTTGCTTGGTTGCTTTGCTTTTTTCCAAGACAGGATCTCACTATGTAGGTTGTCCTGGCACTCACTATATAGACCAGGCTAGCCTGGAACTCAGAGATCCATGCGCCACTATGCCTGGTTCCATAACCACTTTCTTTTGTGTTAATAAACTAGATTAATTCAGGGCCAGTAAGATGCTGGGCTAAAGGTTAAAGCACCTGCCACCAAACCTGATACCTGAGTTGCCTCTGAAAGCTAAATGGTAGGAGAAGAGAGCAGGCTTTTTATCTAACAAATAAAATTGTAGATGGGTGGTGGTGGCACACACCTTTAATCCCAGCACTCGGGAGGCAGAGGCAGGTGGATCTCTGAGTTTGAGGCCAGCCTGGTATACAGAGCTAGTTCCAAGACAGCTAGGGCTGTTATACAGAGAAACCCTGTCTCAAAAATAAATAAATAAAATTCTAATACATTTTTAAATGTTTTTAAAAAGTTAATTCGCAATATCTTTAGTCTTACAGAAAATACACAAATATAATTTGGATAAAAAAATTAGTCGCCATAATTATTTTACAGCACCGGCCTTTCTCAAAAGCTATTATTGTGGTGCTCCAATAGTGTATTCCAAGACAGACTGAGCATATAAAAGAACAAAAAATATCTCCAAAGAGTCGGGCAGTGTTATCGCACGCCTTTAATCCCAGAACTCAGGAGACAGAGGTAGGTGGATCTCTGAATTTGAGACCAGCCTGGTCCACAAAGTGAATTTCAGGACAGCCAGGGCTACACAGAGAAACCCTGTCTCGAAAAACAAAACAAAATTTAAAAAAAAAAAAATTTCAAACCATACAGAAACCTAAATGCTTAAAAAAAATTACCAGTTTTTTTTGAAAGTTAGATTTATGCTCCTGAGAAGCATAAGAACATTCTAAAGCAGCCAAATAAACTGTTGTTAACTTTGAAAAGCACACAGTGAAATCAAAGTGTTCAAAGCAGGTAGTTTACACTGCTAAGATACAACCATTCCTGGGTAGACATCTTTAATCTCAGAAGAGGCAAGCAGACCTCTGTCAGTTCAAGGTCAGCCTGGTCTATGTACCGAATTCCGAGCCATCCACAGCTATGTAGTGAGACCCTGTCTCAAAGCCAAACAAAAGAAAAAAATAATCATCCCTATTCTGTGCAATTTTTCCTCTGTCACTTACACTATCCTGCCAAACACTAAAAGCTTTGTGAAGCCTAAAGTCAGATCACATCTAGTTTCTCTCCTCTTCTATCTTGAACTTCTTTCTCTCTTAGCCTCGGGTAAAGGGGAGAAATGAGTAAACTGAGCTGACATACCACAGCTTCTTCAAACTCCCGACTGGCGTCCTCAAAGAGCTGTTTGACTGACTCATCATTCTCCTTGGTCTCTCCCTTCACACACTCCTCTTCAGGCAAGTCTGGCGTTCTCTTGTTCTGCGGCTCTAGGAAGGAACAGCAGATCAGCAGGGCTCGTCTGCACAGACCACCTCTACCGGTTCTATGTATGCAGAGCATTTTCCTTTAGAAAACACTTGTTTCTTATTTGGTATGAAGAGCATAAGATACACATTTCCAATAATTCTCACACTTATTTCCAAAATAAACCCACAATCCCAACACTCAGAAGCCTGATGCAGGAAGATTTGGGCTACCCTTGCACTATAAAAAGTGAGTACTAAGCCAAATAAAATAATGAATGCTCTGTCTCCTTCTCCTCTCATGGCCTGGTTCAGTCTGGTCCCTCTGGACGTACTCTCCCTCATATCTACCGTAAACCCTCTCTTTCATACCTGCAGTCATCATGTCCAGCAAAGAGCGAACCTAGGAGCCCAGAGGCCAAGAGGCTGGCATAGCTAAACCGGCTGGGTTATACAGGACTCAGAGAAGCAGGGGGAAAGGTAGCCCAGTGGGCTAGAGAGGCTGAGGATAGGAGGCAGGGAGTAGGGAAGTTTCAAAATTGTCTGACATTTGTCTCATAATCCAGTAAATTGGGAAGAAGAGTATAAGTTTCAACAGTGACCACGAACTATAAACACACAACACAGTGAAACTGGATGATGAGCACAGGTGGTGTAGCTCATAGACTACTCCACATGTATGAATGTTTGCACTTTTCTATAGCAAACAGGGTTGGCAGCACATGTGTTTAACATGCACAAGGTCCTGACTGACGACAAGAGGAGAAAGACAGGAAACCCAGTATGTTGCACTGACATACCGGAATAAAAGGCAAATGATGGGGAAATAAGGCAAGGCTATATACAGACACACAGAGTTCCATGAATTAAAAACAAATTTGGTGCAGTGACACATGCCTTTAATTCCAGCACTAAGGGAGGCATCTACATCTGAGTCTGAGGATAGCCTGGTCAACATAGCAAGTTCAAGTTCTAGGCCAGCCAGGGCTCCACAGTGACACTGGAGAGAGAGAGAGAGAGAGAGAGAGAGAGAGAGAGAGAGAGAGACAGGCAAGCTGCAAAACAAACTTATCTAGTAGCTAGCATTACTCTAAGCAAAGGGGACAAGAATGGACAAGAGGTGACAACAGCTGTTGCTCCCAGGATAGAAGCCAGGAGAAGGGTATTTAACAGGAGACTGACTTCACCATGCACAAAGTTTAGAATAAATTCCTCAAAGCACAACTGCCATTTAAGGAAACTTTCTCTTTTAGCTATGTTGTGGTGGCGCACACCGTTAATCCCAGCACTTGGGGGGAAGGCGGAGTTCAAAGCCAGCTTGGTCTATAGAACAAGTTCAAGGACAGCCAGGGCCACAAAGAGAAAAATCTGTCTTGAAAAATTAGCAACAACAAAATGAAAGGAAAGAAGGAAGGAAAAAAGAAAGCAAGCAAGCATTTTTTAAGGTCAGATACCAAGAAAATGTCCAGCAAAGAAACTGTATAAAATTCCTTCTATTATCAATGCAGAAATACACTTGCTTTCTTAGTTCTTACTAGCTTTGGATATTACTAATATTGACTTCTTAAAAATAATTCTAAAGATAAAACATCACAATTTCACTACCACCCTGCTAAGTAATTTTTAATACGAGGGCCCTAAATGATGATCATTCATACACACGGCCCTGACCTCATAACTAGAAGTTTCTCTTACGTCATTCTAGTCAAGCTATTTAAGAATCTTTGTGACCCAGCCACTCCCACATCAGGGTCCCTGCACTTGCTATTTCTTTCGTTTGAAATACTCTTCCCCATACGTCCTCCTGGGTTGCTTTTTCACTCCTCAGTCTCTGCTTAAACATCGATTTATCAGTGACCTTCTCTTAGCAAAAAGACCTCTCCCTAGCCCTTACCCTGCTCTGCTTTTCTCTAGAGCGCTTACTACTGCCCAGCTAGGACGGTAAGCTCAAAGACCACAGGCGCCTTGCTTTACTGTTACATTCCAACTGGACAACAGCGTCTGGCACTCAAATACCTGTTCACTAAATGAACCCGAAATGTCACTTTTATCAAAATCAAAATTTTGTAAGCATACTGAAATAGAGAAATAGATTTTACCTCCTCAGAGAGAAAAATAGAGGTTGGGAGAAAGAATGCCTTTAAAAACAAACGGGCCTGCCATTTGAGCCTGTCAATACCAGTTACAGACAAAGGAAGACATTTTAGCCAAACAAGGTGGTTCAACTGTGTTAACTCCAGCACTCAGGAGACTGGAGTGTGTTGGGAGGTCAGCCTGGACGACTACAACAGCCGGACTCTGTCTCAGAAACAAACAATACAACTTCAATAAATGTAACACCTGTGCACTATAGCCTAACCATAACCAAATGCCAATCTCAAGTGCCTTAGAATTTCACCTCACCAGCAGGTAATGGTAGGGCATGCCTGTAATCCCAGCACTCCGGAGGCAGAGACAGGCTGCTTTCTGTGAGTTCCAGGATGTAAGACCCTTTGGTGGTGGTGGGGGGGGAATGGGAGAAGAGGGGGGAGAGGGAGAGAGAGAGGAAGAAAGGAAGGGAGGGAGGGAGGAAGGAAGCTTGATCTTTAAAGAGAGAAACAGGCTACCCTACTACCCCCTGGAGGAAGGCTGGGAAGCTGGTGGGAACACAGAACTGTTATTATCAACTAGTTACTGTCCTGTAATCATAGCCACTCCTGAGGCGGAATCATTTCACAGAGTTCGGGGCCAGCTTGAGCAACAGAGCGAGACCTCAAGTTCCCCGCCCTCCCAAACCCAAACCAATCAACAAACAACATCCAGTCAATGGAAAGAAAAAGTTAGTGAGACGAAAAATTAAAATCAGAGAGCAGGGCATAAGAGAAAATAGTCCACTTTCACCCGGACCTCAACAAAGGAGGGGTTGAGCTATGCCAGTGGCGCCAAAAACGGCCACTGATGGACAGGCTGCCCAGCCCCCAGGTCCCCGGAGGTGCAAGCCTCACCCCCGCTATCAGCGGCCTCGGGATCCTGCTCCGCCTTCCGCTTGAGCTTTTGGGAGGACGGGCTGACCGGGGCGTCCCCAAGCAGGTACTTGTGCTCCTGGCCCCGCAGGTGCTTGAGGTAGCGGTCCTTGAGAGACTGCCAGGAGTGCTGTGTGAGCGCGCTCTTCTCCATCGCTTTCCACAAGGCATTGCCGGTGACTGAGTTGGGCGAGCGGGCATTTTCTTTCACGTAGGTCAGGATGGCCACGTCGTCCGCGTCCGTGTAGGCGATGCGCCCAGTCAGAGGCTGCGGCTCCAGCTCCGCGGAGCCCTCGGTGGAAGCCCCGGACTTTGTGTCTGGAGCCTGCTCGCTCAGTCCCAGGCGGTATGCCTCCAGCTCCAGCCTCTCGTTGCGCTCCACACAGTCTAGGATGTACTGCGTGGAGATGAAGTCGCCCGACGCCTCGGCCAGCGCCTCCCCGGGCTGGGCCAGCAGCACGGCCCCGGGCTCCTGCACCCGGCACACGGTGCCGCCACCGTGCAGGATGAGCGTCGACAGCCGGCGCTTGGCCGGGCTGGGCCGCACGTAAAACGACATAGCGCTCCCGTCTCCCCTCACGAACAGAGTGGAGGAGTGAGTGGGCCCATTGGGATCTTTACCCAGATCCATCGCCTCCGCCATACCTGTCTCTCCGCTACTAGAGAGCTTGGAGATTGATACTCCGGCGGTGGAGTCCACCACTGCGCCTGCGCAGCGACAGCCCAGCCGAAGGCCGGCCCTCTTCCCCGGAAGAGGCGGGGCTTCGGGACTTGACCTGGAAGTTGTAGCTCTACGCTAGTCATTTCTTTTTTTTTTTCTTTATGTCTTGCTGGTGGGGAAGATGGCCACGCTGCAGGATAGTGAAGTAAAAGTGGATGGCGAGCCGAAACTAAGCAAGAAGTAAGTGTCGCTGACAGTCGTTAGTGTCTCTGTCGCAGTGGAAGTACCTGGAGGCTTCCTCCCAAGGCGACTGAGACTGAGCCAGGGGCCTCTCTGCCCTCTCCGGTAGGTGAGCACATGTTGGGATGGAGGTGCGGCGCTCTGGAAACTACAGCCCCCCGTACGCCCTGGGGTCAGCAGTCCTGGCTGGTGGGTTCCGTGGTCCTGACTGTGGGGTCGAACGTGCGGAGGGGAAGCCAGCACAGATACTGGGAGGTGACAAGAAAGAAAAGTGAAACGTACTTTCCTCTGTCTTTTAAGAAATGCTTCTTTAAATTGAACCACTCCCCCAGTGAATAGATTGGAAAATGGCTAAATGTCTTAACTTTTCAGAGAAGAGCCTGTTGGGTCGGGTGTTCGGTTCACGCGGGTCCGTGGAAGAAACGGGGTCAATCTAGGATGATTTTTTTATATTTAGCCTTTGCGGCCGCAGAGAAGTCAGCTTCTAGTGAACTGACTGACTTAACTTCCCAAAAGGATTTTTTATTGTTATACAGTTACATGATAGCAACTCAGTTTCCGCATACCAAACCCTCTTATCTGAAGTTTCCCAGAGAGACAAGTGCCAAAGCAATTCCCATTCCCAGGACATATGTTTTCCGTGCCCTCCCACAACCACGATTTGCATATTTGAACCTTTTAGGAAGAACTCAGATGAGCTAACGTTCCGAAATCAGGCCAGCAGCAAAGCTCTGTGGGAACTCCTGTTAACAAGAACCTTAAACTTTTTTCTTGGCTTATCCAAGATCCTTCTGCACCTTATATGTGAAAGGGGGTTCATTCTCAAACTGTTGCGCACCTACCCACGTGCGTCACTGAAAAGATCTGAGACTAGTGAGCAAGTGGTCTTGTTCAGCGGGATGCACCAGGCTCCCCTTGGCGCTACTGTTTGTGTCTTTGTAAACCACATCAGATCTGAGAGTTGTGTAGGTGGATATGAACAGTTAGATTAACCTCCCTTTAACTGGCTGTTTATAGGATCTAAAGACTATACTTGCTCTAATCCAGGGTTCCTCATATGAACCACAAAACGTGAGCAACGACTTGACTCTACACAGTGCCCCCCAGAAATGTAGGAAATAGTTTCCTTAACTTTAGTTAGTGCACCAGCAGTCAATCCTCTTATTGAGCCCTGAGAGAAATACTAGAGATATTCTAGATAAGAACTGATTTCTCCTTTTGTGTCTAGGCTTCTGCTTTGTGTACATTAGAAGGATTAGAAGGATTTTAAAAGTAATATTTAGCCGGGCAGAGGTGGTGCATGCCTTTAATCCCAGCACTCGGGTGGCTGAGGTGGCTGTGAGTTCAAGACCAGCCTGGTCTACAAGAGCTAGTTCGAGGACAGGCTTCAAAAACTACAGAGAAACCCTGTCTTGAAAATAAAAAAAAAAAAAAAAGTAGTGTTTAAATTTATGGGTTGCTAACTCCCTAATAGGTTGTCAAGAGTGAGTTCATGGATTCCTTAAAGGAAGCTGGGTGGAGTTTATTAAATCATAGTTGACATTTTGAGTAATCAATGAAAGTAACTCAATTTTTGAGTAAATTAAGAAAGTCTCACAGCTCTTTTTTATTTTTTTTTCTCCTGAGACAAGGTTTCTCTGTAGCTTTGGAGCCTATCCTGGAACTAGTTCTTGTAGACCAGGCTGGCCTTGAACTCACAAAGATCCCCCCCCTGCCTCTGCCTCCCCAGTGCTGGGATTAAAGGCGTGTGCCACCACCACTGGCCGGCCTCACAGCACCTTTCAAATGACTTTTTCCCCTTACCCCCCCCACCCCCGCTCTTTTGAGCACATTGACCTGTGCTGGCACTATACAAACTGTCTAATCTCAGTAGTAATCTTGAAAGAGAAATATTAAGGTCCATTTTTCAAATTTACAAAGTGTGGCTCTGGGTAATTATTTTTATGTAAAAATGTGTGCTCCTAGGGGCTGGGAGGGCAGCTTAATGGTAAAATGCTGGCTTCCATGTGGGCTCTAATAATAAAAGTATATGTTCCTCGTGTGCCTTCTAGCACGGATCTGAAGTGACACCTATGTCAAGTCTGATCCTCGATTGTCTAGAATAAATCAGGTGGTTTTTGTTTGTTGGGGGTGAGGGGGATTGTCTGTTTTGTTTTTGAGACAGGTTTTTTTTTTCTGTGTAGCCCCAAGTATCCTGGAACTCACTGTGTAGAACAGGTTGGCCTCGAACTTAGAGATCCACCTGCTTCTGACACTACCACCTGGCAAAATAAACCAGTTTTGATGTATGTTCCTGTAATTACCATGGGCTAAAATAATTTTTTTGTGATTAACATTCCCTTCTTTTTCCTTAATTGTTCTTGGTCTGAAATCTTTACTGAGGACCATTTTATGCCTGATAGTGTCCTCAAAGTTAAAAACTAATGGACTATCTCAAATCACTCATTCTCAAATGAAATATTTCTCTCCAAATTATTTAATAGTAGCGTGTAGTCCTGGTAGATCTCATGCCATCTAGTATTAATGATACATAAACGTGGTGTTGTCTGAGGACCTAGCCTTTCTTTCCTCTGTTCCTAAAACTCTACACTGGTCTCTTCTTTGACTTGGAGATGCTTTTGTGTAACTGGTGTTTTTGTGGTTATTTTATTTTCTGGGATGGGCTTTCATTGTATTCGCCAGGCTGTTCTCAACCTTAGGCTCAATGATCCTTCTCAACCCGCTGGCTGTCTAAAATTTGCATTTGATGTTTTCATCATCCAGTAGCCAGTATTCCACCCTGAGGGGAGAAACCACACTTCAGACCCCACCTTTGCTGTCTGTACTTTAGGATGTTGTGAGCATTTTTGCATATAAGCTATTGGTTGCTTGCATTTGAGTTCTTAATCCAAGATAGAAGCTTTTTGGTTCCCATAGTCAGGTCTGAGAACACTGCAGATGTTAGTCAGGAGGGACTGAAGTTCGGAGAGACACTGGATGTTAGAAATCATGGCTCCCCTCCTCAGGAGTGCGGGTCGAGTGACTGTGTACTGTTTGTCCCCTCTGACTACACATCTCT
This sequence comes from Myodes glareolus, assembly GCF_982192425.1. Lineage (NCBI taxonomy): Eukaryota > Metazoa > Chordata > Mammalia > Rodentia > Cricetidae > Myodes > Myodes glareolus. Next base: position 36,807,222 of record NC_142047.1, read on the forward strand.
GTTTCCTGCTAGGTGGTGGTAATCATTAGTTCCAGGGTGCTCTACCATGTTGATGCAAGCTGCTGTCAGGCTTGTTAGGGGGTCCCTGCGCCCAACCTCGTGGGCAGAATGGGGTCAGAGGGACCTTCGACTGGGTCAACTTGCTCCTTTCACAACGCTCCACAAGGACAAGCCACTTTCTGATAAAAGAAGGTTGGTGCTGTTACCTTCTTTATTGCTCTGGGAGCAGAGCCTTTCCTTCAGTGTCTGTTAGCTGTTAGCTGTCAGCTGTCTAAGTCTTGGACAGGTTAAGAAAGCAGATCTCTTACCCAAGTCAAGAATACCTCCTAACTTTATAAGTTCAGAGTCCTCTCCTTGCAGTCCTTTCTCCTTTCTTTTTCGTTTTTACTACTTTTGACTATTTTTTATTTATTGAGCCAGGGTTTTATTATACAGACCAAGCTGTCCTTAAACTCACTGTGTAATGAAGGTTGGCCTTTAAACTAAAGGTCTTCTTTCATTTCCCATGACAGGATTATAGGCATATGCTACGTTACCACCTGGCTCCAAGGTAGTTTGTTTGTTTTTTGTTTTTCTTTTTTCCCAAGACAGGGTTTCTCTGTAGCTTTGGGGACTGACGTAGAACTACCCAGCAAATTTTTTTTGTTTTGTTTTGTTTTGAACTCACTAAATTCATATTGAAAAAGAAGGATACAGCAGCAAAAAAACAATGGTGCATATCTATGTAATCCCGGAGCTCAGGGGGCCAAGGGAGGAGAGTTGCAGGTTCAAGTCCAGCCTGAACAATTTAGCAATCCCATTTCAAAATAAAAAAGGAGCTTGGGGATGTTCAGTGTTAGACCTTTGACCTAGCACACTTGGAGCACTGGGTTAAACCTCCAGTACTACAAAACAAACACAAGAAAGTGAAGAGTATATTTTAAAGCCAGATGCTGGGTGGTGTTGTACACACCTTTAATCTAATCCCAGCACTTGGGAGGCAGAGGCAGACGGATCTCTGAGTTCAAAACCAGCTGGTCTACAGAGCGAGTTCCAGGACAGCCAAAGCTGATACACAAAGAGAGAAACTGTGTCTCAAAAAACAAAAAGCCAGACAGTATGCAAGCATGATTGACATGATTCACTATTAAAGAGTTATCAGTTGGAAAGAATGATCGATGAATTCTCTTTGACTAATGAAGATATTCTTGAGTATCCAAATAAGTTTATTTTTCCTAGATTTAGATAGCAAGTTCAGATCATAAGGGTCACAAAGTTTCCCCCATTGTTTTGGTCTTTGAGTTTCACATAACATGTATGAAGTTTGGATAATGAGAGACTCAGAAATACATCCAAATTTGTCTAGTTTCTGCCCTGGAGGCAGAATGTTATGTAGTGAAAGATACCCTAAATTCACTTTTGAGTGCTAACTAAACTTCGGGATTCAGTCGTTTCTTTTTAATATCTCAGTTCATACAACTGATGGTCTTATTTCCTTTTTCTATGTGATGAGTCATTTGCTCAAGGCCACTCAAGTGGTTAGTGTTTTAGAATTTAGCGCGGGGCAGTTTGACTACAGCCATGGTACAGCATTCACTGTGTTATGCTGTGTGGTGTTCTTTTCTGATGTTAAAGTCAGAGCAGTTTTATTGTTTTGCTTTGAGCTGGGTCTCAGGCTGGCCTCAGATTCACTATGTAGCTGCAGATGACTTAAACTTGTGATCTTCTGCCTCCACCTCCCAATACTAGGGTTCCAGGTGTGCGGCATCACATCTGCTGTGCTAGGGATCAACCCAAGGCTTTGTGCATGCTGCGCAAGCACTTCTCCAACTGAGCCGCATCCCAGCCCCCAGACCAGTCTGACAGCTGTTCTGAGTGAGACATCTGAGGACCAGCTCTCTCCACAGCCTAACTCCTCTGGGAGAGCCTGGCCTGACTGGGTTGGTGGTATTGCCTTATCATAGCCTTGTCTATTACTGTAGGTACTTCAATTTCTTCCTGGGGAACCTCTGTTCCAGTACTAAACATAAGCTGGTACATGTGGTCCTCTTTGCCCTTGTGCATCTTGGGTCTGGTTGGTTTCTGATGCCAAGCGGAGGCTAGAAATGACTTGTTGCATCTTTATTCAAAGCTTAAGTTTTCTTTTTTTGTCTTGTTCACATTTGAGTTTAGTGAGTAACTGGTTACTGTTGGGGAGTAGAATTATTTAGGGGTGTGGGACCCAGAAGGACTGTTTTCCACAGGCTGTTCATACTTTCGAAGAGTGGCGATGGAGCTTCTTCTGGGGGAGGGTCCTCGAGGCAGGCAGCTTTCACACTGGGTGCCGTCATCTTCCCAACAGTGAACTAAAGAGACGCCTGAAAGCTGAGAAGAAAGTGGCAGAGAAAGAGGCCAAGCAGAAAGAGCTCAGTGAGAAGCAGCTGAGCCAGGCTGCCGCCGCCACCAACCACACTGCTGACAATGGCGTGGGTGCTGAGGAGGAGACTCTGGATCCAAACGTGAGTTCCCCTGGGCCTCTGCTATGAATGGACACAGGAAAGCTTCTGGGAGGCTATGACAGACAGTATGAGAGGCCACATGACTAACAAGACAAATAAGAACTAGAACCACTGCCAATTGATTGGGGAAGGCAGTGTCCACTTTTTTATTTCGTTAAAGACATGGGCCCTGAATTTTTCAAATTAATTCCAAATAAATAATTTGGAGAGACCAATATTCCTTAGTAACTACTTAATCTTCCTTGGAAGTAGCTGAGCCTGAAGCAACATCAGAGGAGGTATCTTCCCTCAGGATAGACTAGAGTTTATATTTGCATTCCACCTGCCACATCTACCTCTCCGCTCTCCCACTTCATGCGCCCTCCTGGTTTTGTACATAACCACAGCCATGCCCATTTGTAGCACTGTAAGGCTAATTTCCCACTATTAACAGTAGAGTTGGGGGACTGGAGGGGTGGCTCAGTGGTTAAGAGCTCTGGCTACTCTTCCAGAGAACCTGAGTTCAATTCCCAGCATTCACATGCAATTCACAACTGTCTGTAACTCCTGTCGATTTGGAGAGTTTCATGAGCAGCTGGAGAGATGGCCCCGTGGTTCAGAGTGTACAATGCTGTCCCAGAGGACACATGTCGGGATGCTCACCACCATCTATTGCTCCATCCACTTCCTCCCTGGCCTCTATGGGCGCCTGCATGCATATGCACTACCCCCACGCAGACACACATACATACACATGATTAAAAATAAATCTTGTAGGAGGCTGGAGAGATGGCTCAACTGTTAAGACCACAGGCTGTTCTTTCAGCGGCCCTGAGTTCAATTCCCAGCACCCACATGGTGGCTCACAGCCACCTCTAGTGGGATCTGGTGCCCTCTCTTCTAGCATAAGTTGTACGTGCAGGTAAAGCACTCATTCATTAAAAAAAAAAAAACTTCTAGAAGAAAAAGATTAAAAGATTGCCAACCCCTGTGGTAGAATGCTTCGTATCTGTACCATAGAGTTCCCTGAGCCTGCCTGAGGGAAGAGTCTACCATGTGGCCAGAAGAGTTGGTTCAGAGGCGACTCCACCATGCAAATGCAGTCCCTAAAGGAGACCACCTGTAATGATTAACTTTTATTGGTTAGTTTAGATGAACTCCACTTTTTTCACTCTGTTGAATCTTGGATTTTGAATTCTTTGTGTGGCTCTACATATTTTTCTTACAAATATCGTTCTATAGGCAGCCCTGTTTCAGGTATGCAAAGGACTTTGTTTGTGTTATGACTGTACCCCGTGCAGGTTCCTGTGCCCTCCTAGTCCCCAGATGGTGCTGCTGATTTAGGAGACAGAGCCTGCTGGAAGAGGTGGTCGTTGGTGGTGGGACTTAGTGGGTTATGGCTCAGCCCCATTCATCCTGGCCTGCTTGTCTGTCTTGCCTGATCTATCGAGATGAAATTGTCCATAAGTCTTTGATGGTCTGAACAAGCTTCTCCAGCTGCCATGCCGTCTCTGCCTAACAGTATCCTCTTAAACTAGAATAGCTCTTCCTTCCTCCTACAAGTTGTTCTGTAAGGTATTCTGCACAGGGACAAGGAAAGTCACGAGTACAGCGCTCTGCAAGAGACACCACAACCTGACACGTTCCGCTTCTATTTTTTTTTTAACAGCAATACTACAAGATCCGTAGTCAAGCAGTCCAGCAGCTGAAGGTCAGTGGGGAGGACCCGTACCCACACAAGTTCCATGTGGACATCTCACTGACTCAGTTCATCCAAGAATACAGTCACCTGCAGCCCGGGGACCACCTGACTGATACCACCTTAAAAGTGGCAGGTAGGAAAATCCCCCGACAGTTCGCTTGCTGTTCTCATCTCATGGCAGGCAGACTTTGCCAGCACAAAAGAGGGCCTGTGTTGGTCTTGGTTTGGTTTGATTTTTTTGGGTTTGTTGTTGTTGTTTTTTTCTTATTGTTTTATTATGTATGCAGTATTCTGTCTGCATGTATGCCTGCAGACCAGAAGAGGGTACATGTAGTTGTGGGGACTTGAACTCAGGACCTCTGGAAGAGCAGGTAGTGCTCTTAAACCTCTGAGCCATCTCTCCAGCCCCCTCCTTTTGTTTTTCATTCAGGATCTTGCTGTGTGCCTTAGACTGTCCTCAAACTTGAGATCCCCTGCTGCCCTATACCCAGTTGGTGTTGAAGCTGCTTTTCTAGAGACAGTCCCTTTATTATCTACTCACAGAAAGTAGAGCGGCCCTGAGCCATGGGGTCACCGTCTAGCTTAGGCAGTACTCCTGTGAAAGAGGTGTTCTCTGGTGGAATCCTCCCCCAAACCAGGGACCCAGTCATTTAATTTCATTTTTTTTTTTGTCTCTACTCTCAGACATTTATTTCTAGAACATTATTAATGGATTTGTGAGGCTTTTAAATGTCTTTTTCTTGCCTTCCCCCCCAAAATAGTAAAACTACTAATTGGAGAAAATGTGCGACATTCACAGAAGATAAAGAGGAAAAAAGTTACCCATAATCTTATTGTGTAAGAACGTTTGCAATACCTAAATATCAGAAGCCTATTAATTTTCCATGTGTGTGTATGTCCACATATGTAGAGGTCAGAGGACAGTTTTCAGTGTCATTCCTTAGGCTCAGGTGCCATCCACATTTTTATTGAGATGAGGCCTCGCATGGGCTTAAAGCTTGAGTGGAGTAAGCTGACTGGCTGGCTATCCAGCAAGCTCCAGGGATACTCCTGAATCTGCCTCCTCAGCACTGGGATTACAAGTCAGTGCCACACCTAGTATTTTTTAAATTAGTTTTTAAGAGTTATCTTAAAATAAGTGTGCGAGTGCCCAGAAGGTGTCAGATCCCCTGCAGCTAGGATACAGGCAGTTGTGAGCCAACAATATGGGTCCTCTGAAAGAGCATGAGTCTTGTTAACTGCTGAGCCTTCTCTCTGGCGCGCCTTCCTTCCTCTACTGTGATCTCTAAGCATTGAATTCAGGTCCTCATGCTTGCCATCTAAGCTTTCTGTCTCTTTAGCTTCTGATATTAAATTTTCGTTTTTGAAGTGGGATCTCATGTGTAGCTCCAGGCTAGTTTTGAACTCCTGCCAAGTGTGGGAATTACCGCTGGAAGAGCACAGGTGTTCTGAATGCTGATACATCTCTCTAGCATTCTCCCTGTATTCACCCCCTTTTTAGTTCACGTATTTTTAAGACTCTTATTTGAAGATGGTGGATTGTCAGTTCTTTAAAATAATTGTGATTATTAGATCCTTTTTATCTTTTTTTAAACATATTTCTTTCATTTCATGTGTGTGAGAGTGCAGCAGTGCTCATGGAGTTAGAGAATACCTTTCTGGAGTCTCTTCTCCTTCCCTGTTCTTAGACAGGGCCTCTCGTTTCTTTCACTGCTCTGTGTTCTCCAAGCTGACTGGCCCACAGGCTTCTGTCAGGTGGCTGCAGCGGCTGCTGCTGCTCCTTCTTCCTCCTCCTACCTCCTCCTCCTCCTTCTTTCTACCTCTGCTGCCTCCCATTGGGCCACCAGATCCTGCTTTTTTTATGTGAGATCCTGGGATCATATCACCGTCTTTGTCTAATAAAATTCATATCACTGCCTTAGCATGCTGAGGTATCTCCCCAGCCCACCTAATGTTTCTTTGTTACTTAATTTTTATGTGAAATTCATCCTAGATTTGTTTCTTTTTGAGACAAGGTCTCCTGTAGCTCAGATTGGTGTTGAACTTACTATGGAGTCTGAGATGACCTTGAACTCCTGACCCTGTTGCCCCTGCCTGTGGTTACAGGCAAGGGCCACCACACCTGGTTTATATGGTGCTGGGGGCCTAATTAAGCTTTGTGGTTGCAGGGCAAGCACTCTACCCTCAGAGCTACATACCCAGTCCTCATTTCCTGGTATATTTAAAGGAAGATTGGTTTCATTCCCAACTTCACTGTACTCTCTGGTTTCTGTGAAGTGTTCGTAAACATAGTAGCTGGTTACAGTTCTGGGATTTCCTAGGTTTTTTCCTCTTCCTTGCTTTATAGTGCCCTGTCTGGTCTCGTCCTGCAAAGGAACCTGCGTGTTGAGCTTAGAGAGATTCATGGGCTTATTGTTTCATCCCGTCTGGGTCTTTTTAATGCAGCCCTCACTTGTACAGGAACAGGTGCATCCTCTCCCAGTCTCTGCTGCCGTCCTCCACCTAATCCAAAGTGCTCCCATTCTTCAGTGGACACTGGCCTTTTGGTCGTTCTTCAGCTCTCAGATCATCAGGTGCCCATTCTTTGCCCACTGATTTTTTTTCCCCTATATGGAGGTCTTACCATTGCTTATAAGGTTCTTAGGAATATCTTCTATAACTTTATATAACTTGGGATTTTGTTTTTGTTTTGTTTTGTTTGGGGTGGGACAAGGTCTCACTACTCAGTCCTGCCTCTACCTCTCAAGCGCTAGGACTAAAGGAGTGTGCTGCTGTGCCTGGCCTTTCCCCACATAAACTTTTATTAGTACGTTTGACTTAGCCTATCTAATCATACATTTATTTGTTTGTTGTTTATGGTTCACCAAGGCAGAATTTCTCTGTGTAACAGCTCTAACTGTCCTAGAACTCACTCTGTAGCCCAGACTGACCATGAACTCACAGAGATCCACCTGCCTCTGCCTCATGAGTGCTGGAATTAAAGGTGTGTGCCATCACTGCCCGGTTTTTATTTTTATGTAAAGATTGAGAAAAACCCCAACCCTGTGTTGTCACCTCCGCTGCCATCGTCCAGGAATCCATGACCTCTTGTTAAAGTGAGTTCTTCCTGTGCAGCCTTGACTGTTCAGTGAAAATCACTGACCTCTTGTTAAAGTGAGTTCTCCTGTGCAGCCTTGACTGTTCAGTGAAAATCACTGACTTGACGAAGAGAGGCCATGGACCTCGGGCCACGCTCAGATTGTTGTGGTTTGTGTTGCTCAGAGAGCTTAAAGCGTTTCTCATTCTGTCAGTGTCTTTGCTATTCTTTTTCTAGGTCGGATCCATGCCAAGAGAGCCTCTGGGGGAAAGCTCATCTTCTATGACCTTCGAGGAGAGGGGGTCAAGTTACAAGTCATGGCCAACTCCAGGTACATAGAAGTAGCCAGTTAAAGATCCAGGGTCATACCCCAGAGTAACAGAGGGCCGGTGGAAGACACAGCTAGTGTGGTCCTCCTTTCCCATTGCTGTTTAGAGTTAGGGTAGCACTGAGTGGAACATGGTTGGGTACAGTTAGGTTGACAGTAGAAAGACCTAGAGATGAGTGACTGGTCTTACTTAGAGGACAGTAAGCATAAAAGGGATCCAGCAGTTGTCCCTGAAGCAGGGGCTCACTCTTCCTGGGCTCATGGAAGCTGTTGGTGAAGGTTTCCTGAGTAAGCCAGTAGTCTGCATTAATTTGAAGAACTGTACATTCAGTCACTTTTCCTTCCACTCAGGAATTATAAATCAGAGGAAGAATTTGTTCGTATCAATAACAAACTGCGCCGGGGAGATATAATTGGAGTTCAGGGGAATCCTGGGAAAACCAAGAAGGGTGAACTGAGCATCATCCCCTCTGAAATCACACTCTTGTCCCCCTGCTTACACATGCTGCCTCATCTTCACTTTGGCCTCAAAGACAAGGTAAGTTGTGGGGCTGTGCGAGCTGGTCCCTAGGATGCACGCCATCACATAGACTGATTTCTGACTGCTGCCTCTGCTCTAGGAAACAAGGTATCGCCAAAGATACTTGGACTTGATACTGAACGACTTTGTGAGGCAGAAATTTATCGTCCGCTCTAAGATCATCACATATATAAGAAGTTTCTTGGATGAGCTGGGATTCCTAGAGGTGACCAAGGGCCGAGGGTTTTACCTGGAATGGTGCCTGCCTTGCTATGCTTGTCTCTCATTGTCCACAGCATATCCTCCACTGTCCTTTGTGCCTAAGGAAACAGCCCTTGTTAAGTTCCTTTGTTCCATCTTGAAACTACAAGAATGAACTGTCCTCAAAGCCTTCAATTATCTGAGTGTAACATGAGGGGGTCCTGCTTGTTTGTGTTTTCTGTCCCCGCCTGGTACCCCACAGCCGGCAAGCCCCAGAGAAAATCAACCACACAGATCTCTATAAGTTATAATGCTGATTGGCCCATTAGGTCAGGCTTCTTATTGGCTAACTCTCACATCTTGATTAACCCATTATTCTGATCTATTTTAGCCATGTGGCTCAGTACCTTTTTCAGTGGGGCAGCTTACATCCTGCTGCTTCGGTGGTCTGGGCAGGAGTGGGAGGAATCAGCTTCCTCCTCCCCAGAATTCTCCTGCTCTCCTTGCATCATTTCCACTTCCTGTCTGGTTTTCCCGCCTACACCTCCTGCCTGACCAATCAGCGTTTATTTAAAACATGATTGACAGAATACAGACAATTCTCCCGCACCATCTGAGAACTGTTTCTTTCTGTCTGTTTTAGATTGAAACTCCCATGATGAACATCATTCCAGGGGGAGCTGTGGCCAAGCCTTTCATCACCTATCACAATGAGCTGGACATGAACTTGTATATGAGAATTGCTCCAGAGCTCTACCATAAGGTAGTCAATAATCACACACCCATTTCCTTCAAATTGCAGGAGGCCAGGAGAATCACTGGCTAGCCTAGTACAATTAGAAATAAGGAACATCAAAGATAGGACAGCCAGTTCTAGTTCTTCAGGTTTGTTGGTTGTGGTTCTTGTAGTTTCCTTGTAAACAGCCGAGGATTGAAGACATTATACAAGTATACACGTGTTCTCCTTCAGTTCTAAAAGCTTTAACTTCAGCCTCCCTTGGATTAGATCTAATTTTAGTCTTCTTTGTTTTGTTTTGTTTTGTTTTTCTTCTTCAAAAACTTTGCTACTGGCGAGGCATGGTGGCAAACAGTTTTAATGCCAGCACTTGGGAGGCAGATGTGAGTTTGAAGCCAGTCTGGTCTACATAGTGAATTCTAGGCCAGCCAAGGCTACACAGTGAGACCGTATCTCAGAAGGAAAAATATTTATCTATACACACACACACACACACACACACACACACACACACACACCCTGCTGGAACTCCTCCCTCCTCCCTCCTACTGGTCCCTGCAGTCACTAATAAATAATCACTCAGAGGTTCAATATTAATTGTAATTGATTGACCGATTACTCAGGCTTCTACTGGCTAGCTCTACATATAAGTTAAGCCATTTCTAATAACCTGTATATTGCTTCGTGCCCCATGTCATACTGGTGATGCTCTGGCATCTTACTCTTCTGGAAACTGCTGGTATACCCCCTGACTCCACCTTTTTCTCCCTGTATCTGTGCTTGGGTTTACAACCTAGCTCTATTCTGCCCTGCCATAGGCCAAATCAACTTGTTTATTAACCCATGGCAGTAAAACATACAGCACAGAGATGGGCTATCCCACAACACCAATCCTTCTAAGCTTAGTCTTTCATAAAAGGACTTCGTTTATTTTAACTTCTTTCTAAAAATTAAAAATAATTTGGGACTGGAGAGAGAACTCAGCAGTTTGGAGCACTAGCTGCTCTTCCAGAAGTCCTGAATTCAATTCCCAACAACCTCATGGTGCCTCACAACCATCTGTAATGAGATCTGGTGCCCTCTTCTGGCCCACAGGCATACATGCAGGCAGAACACTGTATAGATAATAAATAAATACATCTTTAAACCATAAATAAATAGCTGGGCAATAGTGGCACACACCTTTAATCCCAGCACTCAGGGAGGCAGAGGCAAGTGGATTTCTGTGAGTTTGAGACCAGCTTGGTCTACAGAGTGAGTAGTTCCAAGACAGCCAGAATATATAGAGAAACCCTGCCTCAAAGGGAAAAAAAAAAGACTAAATAAATACAGTATAAATACCAAACATTGTCATCCAAGATCCAAGATTCTCGATTTTAGGCATTTAAAGCAAGACCAAACTTACCTGTTAGGAAGCCACAGTTACTGTGGCCATGAATGATGCCAGCTCACACCACTGGGCTGTTGTCACAGGGAACACCGCCTCCTACTGGGCACAAGTGACTGAACTAGAATCTCTGTGGCCTCTTTGAAAGATGGCCGCCTGTGGTCCCCTTCACCAGAGTGAATTCTGTGTAATCCCTACACCTTCCTTTAGAAGCTTCTATCACATGTCACTAGTGTGTCTGGTAGGTGGAGCAGGGTCACTTGCCTGTAACCCAACCCAGAAGAGGCTTTGGAGCAACTCAGATCATCAAATTGGAAATAACAAAGACATAGGAAGAGACTCAGGAGTCCTGCACCACCAAGTAAAACCAAAATGATGTCTGCTACAGGAGTCTAAAGACAGCAGGGTGCTGTTTGGAGTGAGAACATGCCTACAATGTGAAAACCAGTTAGGGCACAGGAGCTTACAGGACTGTTAGCACATGATTGTGGCCCTGTGCTTTTGGTAGATGCTGGTGGTTGGTGGCATTGACCGGGTTTATGAAATTGGGCGCCAATTCCGGAATGAAGGGATCGATTTGACTCACAATCCTGAGTTCACCACCTGTGAGTTCTACATGGCCTATGCAGACTATCACGACCTCATGGAGATCACAGAGAAGATGCTGTCAGGTGAGTCCTACTGTGAGCTCGGGTCTGAGAGATTGACATGCTGCTTTCAGAAGAGAGTGTCCCGTTCTCATTCCTGAGATGCTGGCTTTTTCTCCCAGGGATGGTGAAAAGCATTACAGGCAGTTACAAGATCACCTACCATCCAGACGGGCCAGAAGGCCAAGCCTATGAGATTGACTTCACCCCACCCTTTCGAAGAATCAGCATGGTAGAAGAGCTTGAAAAAGCCTTGGGTGTAAAGCTGCCAGAAACCAGCCTCTTTGAAACTGAAGGTAAACTACTGCACTCCTTCCTGTCAGAGCTAAAATGTCTCATTTTGTATTTAGAGAAACTTTTCCACAGTGTCCTAACTTGTACATTTCTGTCACAGAAACTCGAAAAATACTTGATGATATTTGTGTTGCAAAAGCTGTTGAATGCCCCCCACCTCGGACCACAGCCAGGCTCCTGGATAAGGTGAGACACCACACTTGTGCTGACCAGCATCCTGAGCCCTAGGGTGTGGGTCCCACTGAGGAGAAGCTTTCCTTCAGCTTCACAGGAAAGCCTTACAGGGGAACAGGCAGATTATTAACAAACTTTGAACTGGGGTTCCGAAATGGACCTCAGTGGTGAAGGACTCACCTAACAAGTCAAGGCCTGGGAAGGGGTGGTTCAATCGCAAGCCCCATAAAATATAAGCAGAAAGAAACTTTGAACTATAATATGCTCTGTGCCAAATAGTTCATGTATATTTTCTTAGTTAATACTGTGTCCTCTGAAAAGGCTACAAGATGAGCCCCTGTGCATAAGAGCTAAGGCCTCCTCTTGGGGTGGGACCGTCAGTGATATTCAGAAGCCATATCTAGTTCTGCTTTGTTTTCTCACTAAGCTTGTTGGAGAGTTCCTTGAAGTGACATGCATCAATCCAACATTCATCTGCGATCACCCACAGATTATGAGCCCTTTGGCCAAATGGTAAGATGTAGTTTGTTGCTACATTAAAAACCCTCAAGTAAGACTGGGGCTGCTGGGACTGTACCTATTCAGAGGAGCATTTAGTTAGCACACATCAGGACTCTTAAGTTCAGTCTCCAATACTGCTTTTCACAAAAGCAGGTTAATGGTGTGAAGTTTTGATGTTCTGCATTGACTTAGTGGTCTTTCTGTGCCATGTATTGATGCAGTAACTTGGGTGGGAATTCTGCCAGGGCCTCTTCGTGTGATTTCTCTGTCAATAGTCCTGCTTTTGTCTGCATGGTGGTAGGGTTCCTATAAAAACCCTAAATTGTCCTATAAAATTCCCGATGGTCCTGTAGCTCCCATGCCACTACAGGACCGGTATGCGAGCTGGGAACTAAGCTGGAGACTTAACATATAGACAGAGAGAGACGCGGACATGGGTCATTCTTGATACAAGAATACCAATGTCCCTTTTATTGTGCTCAGGGGCAGCTTATATAGGGATCCTTAGCCACACCCAGCTCTCGGGCTCTTGCAGCTGCAGGCGAAGTCTCAGACTCAGTTCACTCCAGAAAGTCAAGAGGCCAAGGGATCGATAGCTCCCAACAGGTTCCCAAGGCAGGCATTTCAAAAGAACAAGCCTCAACAAGCAAACATGCTAGACTTTTGCTGATTTACCTCCTTGACCAAAGCAGGTGGACAGCCTAGAGTATGAGAACAAAGAAGGGCATGAAGTCAGTCAGCTCCGTGCTTGTGAATATAATTGAATCTTCTGGTCTCTCACTGCTCTGATTCCAGTGACTGGTGCTGAGGGAGCATCAGTGAGACTTCAGGTCTCAATTTTTGAGCCAGGTACATTCTGAGAATCCTGAATAGTCATCCTCTGTGGTCTTGTGTTCCCAGGCACCGCTCCAAAGAGGGTCTAACTGAGCGTTTTGAGCTATTTGTCATGAAGAAGGAAATCTGCAATGCCTACACTGAGCTGAATGATCCCATACGGCAACGGCAACTGTTTGAGGAACAGGCCAAGGTAAGGAAGGAGAGTGAGCAATGACATTAATTCACCACTAAGTTCACTCACCAGGAAGAACTAGCCTTAATCCTGTTTATGGACACTTTCTTGGTATTTTAACCAAAGCTAAAAGGCTTTTTAATTTTTTTTATTTTGTTTTATGTATATGGGTGTTTTCCCAGCATGTGTATCAGTCTACCACGTGCTTACAGAGATCAAGGAGGGCAGAAAAGGGAATTGGATCCTCTGGAACTTGGTTGTGAGCCACCGTGTGGGTGCTGGGAATTGAACCTGGGTCCTCTGGAAGAGCATCTCTTATCCACTGAGCTATTTCTCCAGCCCATAAAGAGGCTTTTGTAGGAGGAAGTCACATTTAAAGTAGAGCTTTTCGGTTTTGAGACACTATCGGGTCGCCAAGGCCACCCTTGAATTCCTTGATCCTCTAGTCTCTACCTCTAAGGGCTGGGTTTAGGGCGACACTACCACACCCAGCTGAGACTCAGGGCTTTGATCTTACAATGCATAAAATGAATTTAAGATCACCTCTATTTATTTAGCAAGAACATACTTTTTCTTCAACTATACCTCTTTTTTGCAATGGTGTGGTGATTTGTTTTTTTGAAACAGTTTCTCTATGAAGTCCTGGCTATCCTGGAACTCTGTAGACCAAGCTGGTTTTGAAACTCAGAGCAATCCCCTGAGCCTCCCAAGTGCTGGGACTAAAGGTGTGTGCCACCACATCTGACATAAATTGCACCTTTATTGAGGTGGTTTGAGGATGAGCAACACATAAAGATCTAAGGAAGGCAGTGCCAAAGCTGCCTTTACTGCCTCTCTCTGGTTCTTTAGTATCATCTAAAGCATCATCATAGTAGCTGAGAACTCATGTGTTTGGAGTCCCAAATCCCCAAGCAGAAGAACATTTTTGTTCAGAGAAATTTGCCGACATTCTGAGACCAAAAAAAGAAAATTTAATTGTTGTAGTCTATTTGATAAAATAATGAGGGATACCTGCTCTGTCCCCATTGGGTTTTTGAGACACAATCTCAGTGTTTAGCCCTGACTGGCCTGGAATTAGTTTTGCAAACCAGACCAGCCTCCAGCTCTTGTCAGTCCTCCTGCCTCAGCCTTCCAAGTGCTGGAACTACAGCTATGTACAATCACATTCAACTTAAAATATGGGTTGAGGAGGTAGGTCTCGTCAGTCTTAACCTCCAGGTCTCTGAGAGAAATAGCTAAATCCTAGAGTTACCGAGAAGCCATTTCCTAGCAAGTCTTGAATGCCAGGAACATCTTTGGTACTTTTGAAAGTTCTAGTGTATGGTTGGGTGCTGAGATGACCTACAATGACAGCTCTCGACCTGTGGATTGCAACCTCTTTGGGGGTCACATATCAGATATTTACACTGTAATTCATAACAGCAGCAAAATTACAGTTATGAAGTAGCAATGAAAATAATCTTATTGTTGGGGGTCACCACAACATGAAGAACATGAAGTATTAAAGGGTCACAGCATCAGGAAGGTTGAGAACCACTTAACTAGAAGATTATTTCATCTGATTCCATTTATTCTAGGCTAAGGCTGCTGGTGATGATGAAGCCATGTTCATAGATGAGAACTTCTGTACTGCCCTGGAATACGGGCTGCCCCCAACAGCTGGCTGGGGCATGGGCATCGATCGAGTCACCATGTTTCTCACGGATTCCAACAATATCAAGGTATGCACAAACTTCTCAGTAACGCTTCCCCAACGCCACTGCACTTGAGATGGCAGGGAGGGTCTGAAAATGAAGGGCTGCTGAAGAAGTTCATGCCCCTGCACAGTGGAAGACTACAGGGCACCTGACCTTCCAGGATTGTGGTTTTTCCTGCTTGAGACAGGAGGCCTACTAAGTTTGCTTCTTCTTCAATAGCCAGGGAAATGCTAAGTCCTCCTCTTGTCGGTCAATTCTGTAAGGTGTGCAAACTTTTTATTTTTTTATTGTATTTTATAGAGAAGGAAATCCATTTGTTACTCATTTATTGTTCCTGTTTTTGAGACAGGGTCTCGGGTAGCTAGGCTCATCTACGTTCAGTCACATGGCTCGATATCTCAATACTGCCCATCCTGCTTCCTCCGTGCTGACTGGCAACTCTCTCACACTCCTAGATTCCTCTCTCTGCCTGGAAGTCCTGCCTATACCTCCTGCCTTGCTATTAGCTTTTTATTACACCAATCACAGCAATACTCTTTGTAGTTTGCAGTGTCCTTGAACTCCTGATATGCCCGCCTCTACCACCAGGATTGATTATATTGATGTGTGCCTAGAAGAAAGTTGACTTTAAAAATTTATACATATGACTGTTTTGCACCACAAACATATCTTGTGCCTTCAGAGGCCAACTGTCAAATCCCCTAAAACAAGATATACATGACTGTGAGCTACCTGTAGCTGCTCAGAACCTAATCTGGGTTCTCTGCAAGAGCAGCAAGTGCTCTTAACTGCTGGGCCATCTCTCTAGCTGAAACTCAATTTTACTAGAACCTGTGTTGATTAATTCTTTTGACATGGAGGTTTTGTGCAGGTGTTTTGGCTAAGGTGTGCAGATCTATAGATATGGCTGGTTTGGTTATTGACAGCGGAGACAAAAGCAATGATAGGATAACTGTAAAAACATATTCATGGGGCTTTTTCCTTTGTCTTTTTGAGACAGCGTTCTGGAACTCAGTCTGTAGACCAGGCTGTCCTCAAATTCACAGACATCTGCCTGCCTCTGCCTGTACTGTGGTTAAAGACTTGTGCCACTAAACCAAGTTCAGAGTGCTTCTTAATTCCAAAGTATGTTTTCCTCTTCTGTAGGAAGTACTTCTGTTTCCCGCCATGAAGCCTGAAGACAAGAAGGAGACGGCAGCAGCCACTGAGACCCTAGAAAGCACAGCTGGGCCCTCTGTCTAGAAGATAAATGTGACTCTGGCTTCTCTGCACTTTAGCAGAAGGTCTGCTCTCAGGGTTCATGTGTGTTGCCATCCATCTGGCCACCGAAGTCCAACCACCAGAAGAGAGAAGAATTAAAGAATTTCTTTTTATTGCTTGTTACCAAATAAAACATTTCTCTCTTTACCTATGTAATGTTACATTTTTCCCCCCCAGACTGCTGGTCTAATGAATGTTTAGAATTCTGTCATTGTAAATTTGTTTTGTTTGTTTGGTTTTAGTTTTTCGGGACAGCATTTCTCTGTATGAGAACTCTGGCTGTTGTGGAACTCACTTTGTAGACCAGGTTGACTACAAACTCATAAAGATCCACCTGCCTCTGCCTCCCGAGTGATGGGATTAAAGCATTCACTACCACCGCCTGGCTTGTAATTTTTTTTAAGACTTATTTTTATTTTTAATTGTGTGTGTGTGTACCGTAGGACAGGTGCCCTCTGAGGCCAGGTGATGGAGCTCAAGTTCAGTCAGTTGTGAGCTGTCCAACATTGATTCTGCAAGAATGCAAGAATCAGTTGGACTGCGAGTCCAGTTCTGCAAGAGCAAAATGTGCTCTTTACTCCTGAGTCAACTTTCCAATTTATATTAATGTCAGTTCAATACTAGGCAGTGTTCTGAACTATTGGAAACACAGCAGTGAACAAAACTCAATCATTACTTCCATGGAAATTACTTTTTTTTCAATGCTTACTTATGTATACAATGTTCTACCTATATGCAGACCAGAAGAGAGCACCAGATTTTATTAAGGGTGCTTATGAGCCACCATGTGGTTCCTGGGAATTGAACTCAGGACCTCTAGAAGAGCAGAGCAGTCAGTGCTCTTAGCCGCTGAGCCATCTCTCCAGCCCCAGAAATTACTTTTTAGGGCTTAAGTGGAAAATTGAGAGAGAATCAGACAAGATAAAGTCCATGTCCTTTATTTGGTGGAGGCACACACTAAGAAAACCACCAAGCAGGGGAAGAGGACAGCGGGGCTATCTTACATAGTGTAGACAAGGAGTAGGAGACATGGCCCGGTGGTTGCCAGTGACTTCTGTTCTTGAAGAGACCTGGGTTCAGTTCCCTGGACCGATGTCAGCTTTCAATCTGTAATCCAGTTCCCTATGTCCTTTTCTAGCCAATTTGGGCATTTGCATGCCCACGTGGGCCTAAAGTGACAGACACGTTCACATAATAAATCTTTTAAAATACATGCGTGTATGTACAAGGGATCTGTTACCCTGCAGAGAAATGCATGAAGAACCGTGTCATCCAAGTCCATAATAGTCGTGCAGGATTTGTTATGAGTGACGTAGGAAACTGCCAGAGGGTCTGATCATAGTCCTGTTCAAAATTCAGAGAGGTAAGTCGGTTTTGAAACCTTACCTCTAGCCAGATGGTGGTGGCGCACGCCTTTAATCTCAGCACTTGGAAGACTTGGAAGGCAGAGGCGGACGGATCTCTATGAGTTCCAGGGCAGCCTGGTCTATAAGAGCTAGTTCCAGGCCTGAATCCAAAGCTATAGAGAAACCAAAAAAGCAACAAACAAACAAAAAAAAAACCCTGCACAGGCAGGACTTGGCTATAGAACTGAACTTACTTGGCGTCTATCCCACTCAAGGACTACAAAGACCATCATGCTTCGCGAGCGGAGTTGCGCGAAGCAGCCTTTAGTGCGTCACTTCCGCTGCGCAACCGGGTTCTGAGGCGGTAAACCGGTTCGTGTGGAGGGCGTGGAGTGTGGATAACATTGTCTTAGGATCTCCAGATTGGCGTCCAGATCTTGGGGCCGGGTCTACACAGCCGGCTTTGTGTGGGAGGACACGTGTCCTCTGCTCCCACGGTCCTACTAGGACCTCCCGCCCCGCGGAGTCCCACCTCCGGGGTAGGAAGGGTTGGGGGGAAAAAGTGGGTTTTTCAACTTTGCGACTGTTACTTGTGGTCAAAGAAATGCCTGTTTGAGTTCCTTCGTACGAAGGAGTTCTTCGAAGTCTTTGAATAGGGGTTGCAGACAAGAATTACAGCGGACCCAAAATATCGAAACATTCCACAACCGCGTGGTCCTTCAGTCGGCTGCCTGAATTGATGTGATGTAGTTTGCGCTGCTTTGCTTGGCTTTGATAGTTTGTAATATGTATCTCTAGTTTAATTGCAGGTTGATGGCAGGTGTCTAACCTTCATAAAATAAACTGCCCTCTTGGAACGAACAGGATTCTAGAATCTTTCATGCTTATGTTCCTAGAAATAGAAGAATTTCACAGAAGCGGGTGGATTTCTGTGAGTTCGAGGCCAGCCTGGTCTACAGAAAAAGTTTCAGGACAGCAAAGGTTACACAGAGAAATTCTGTCTCGAACCTCCCACCCCCCCCGAAAAAAAGCAGGACTTCTCTGCGTTAGACTTTAACTATCTCTGTCAATCTCTGCCAGAATAATCATTACCGTTCACTGCAAAAATGGGCAAACAACTTGCAGAAGTTGTGGAAATACTTTGCAGAAACATTATATCTGAGCTCAGAAAAAACTATTCTGTTGTTTATGATGCAGATGCTCTGCGGTCTAGCCATCGTATGAGCTCATCTAAGAAGCTTTTCATATGATCAGATGAAGTCAAGATATGACCAGTGAGCACTAACAGCCAAGACTGGGGGCTTTCTGCATACTGTCTCAGGGCTCTTTCAGATCTGATCTGCTAATATTTGTTAGTTTGTGTATAAATGGCTTTATGTGCCCGTTAGAATCCTCCTCTCCCCCAACCAACTCAAATGTTCCAGATCACCAAATGTTGTATTTTGTAGTGTTAATTACAGTCAGCATTGTTAAAGACATTTGCTTTTATAAGTATTTATAAAATATGTTAGATACTAGCCAGGTAGTGGTGGCACACACCTTTAATCCCATCACTCCAGGGGCAGAGGCAGGCGGATCTCTGTGAGTTTGAGATCACCCTGGTCTACAGAGCTAGTTCCAGGACAGCTAGGGCTCTTACACAGAGAAACCCTATCTTGAAAAACCGAAAAGAAAAAAATGTTCAGTACTACTATCCATGCTTTTTTCAGGCTTTTGTTTTTGTTTTTCAAGACGGGCTTCTCTTTGTAGCATTAGTTGCCCTGGAAGACCAGGCTAGCCTAGAGACATCCTCCTGCTTCTGCCTCCTGAGTGGCTTAAAGGCATGCACCACCACTGGCCAAATATTACCCATGTTTTACCAGATGTGAAAACTAAAATAATCTACCCAGTAATCACACAGTTGCTCTGTGGTACAGCTGGAATTGAAACCTGGAAAGTACAACTCCATGCCCCATACCCTTAAATACAGCTGTGGTGAAAACATCCAGCGAGAGACTCTGAAAATTTGCTAGAGTGAGGTAGATTGGGAAAAGAATATCTATCCAGAAAAAAACAAAAGCAAACAAACAAACAAACAAAAAAAACTTTGCTTTGGTTTTGTTGTTGTTGTTTGGTTTTTTTTCAAGGCAAGGTTTCTCTGTAGCTTTGGAACCTGTCCTAGAACTCACTCTAGACCAGGATGGCCTTGAACTCACAGGGATCCACCTGCCTCTGCTTCCCAAGTGCTGGGATTAAAGACGTGCACACCACTGCCCGGTCCAGAAAGTAAGTTTGTAGGGTGATGATCTGCCCAAAGCAAGCCGAAATTTGAAAGGACAGTGTCAAACATAACAAATCCAGATTCATTAACTGTTATTACATAACTTGTTTTAATCTTGAAGCAGTAGCATGTCCTGTGGGAGTTGTAGCTCTCTCTTGTGTATTAAAGATGGGAGGGAAGGAAGATGAGTAGGAAAAAGCGAGCCTTAGTCTGAGCTCTCTTGGGCTCCATTAGAGACTGACTGCTGAAGCACCGGAGTGAGGCGCTCTGGCTTACACTGGTTTTCCTTTCTATTCTGATAGTCTGGACTTCTATCAGGGCCTCAGCTCCAGCTATGTGGACGGCAGATGAGATTGCTCAGCTGTGCTACGCACACTACAGTGTCAAACTGCCCAAGCAGGGGAAACCTGAGCCAAACCGTGAATGGACTTTGTTGGCAGCCGTCGTGAAGATACAGTCTCCAGCTGGCCAAGCTTGTGGCACCACTGATAAGGAGGTGCAAGGTGAGACCTTTTCTCTCTGTCAGCCACCATAGACAGTTCCGACAGCGCCGGGCTGGGTGTGAACTATATAGCGTTAGGTGTTTCCTCATGGCTTCCACCAGGTGGCGCAGTACTTCTGGTGGTGGCGGGGAAACTGCAGTCCTGATGGAGTCCGCTGGGAATCCTCTGTAGAAAGGAGAAATGGGGACTTACTAATCCGAACACTAGGAAGCATTCAGCCTCCGAGAGTTCACTTAACGATTTGTTTTTTTTCCTTTCAGTGACAAAGGAAGTTGTCTCAATGGGAACAGGGACGAAATGTATAGGCCGGTCCAAAATGAGGAAGAGCGGTAAGCAACGAGGAGCTCTAAACAGTGATGCTGTGCTACAGGTGTCCATGCTGACCTTTAGTCCCCTTGTCAAGGACACGGGGACACACTGGTTCCAGGACAGCCAAGGCTACCAAAAGAAACCGTGTCTCAATATAAAGTGTCAAAGTTGGTGGTCCATGTCTTTAAGCCCAGCATTTGGGAGACAGGGACTAATGGATTTCTCTGGAGTTCTAGTGAGCCCCAGGCCAGCCAGAGCTACACGGTGAGACCCTGTGTGTTACCAATGCACAAACTAAGTTTGAGTCTCAGGACCCACGTGGGAGAAGGAGAAAACTGACTGCTTTGAATTGTCCTCTGACCTCTGTCTACGTGCATATTGTGTCTCATGTACGCACATCATGGTACATATATACAAAATGAATAAATGAAAATGTATTACGTTATCTTTAAAAAGAATTGAAGGACTCTGGGGTATGGCTCAGGAGTGCACTTGCCTAGCTGCATAAGCACTAGATTCGATCCCCAAGCACTTAAAAATTGTTTCTATAAATCTCAACTAGAGGTTGATAATGGAATATTAGTTAAAGATATGTTGCATAATTGTGCTATGGGATATTTGTTTAATGATGCAAAGACGTGTTGCATTCTTTTATGTTGCATTTGTTTAACTCTGTGAAGCTATGTTATTTTGCCTGTTTAAAACATCTGATTGATCTTAAAAAGAACTGAACAGCCAATAGCTAGGCAGAAGAAAGAATAGATGGGGCTATCAGGCAGAGAAAATAAATAGGAGGAAAAAAAGAGAAGATTGAGGAGCAAGAAAAGAAGGAAAAGGACACCAGGGGCGAGCCACTCAGCTACACAACTAGCCAAGGAGTAAGAAGTAAAGAAAGGTACATAGAATAGAGAAAGATAAAAGCCTAGAGGCGAAAAGTAGATGGGATCATTTTAGTTAAGAAAAGCTGACTAGAGGAGCTGGAGAGATGGCTCAGCGATTAAGAGCACTGACTGCTCTTCCAGAGGACCCAGGTTCAATTCCCAGTACCCACATGGCAGCTCACAACTGTCTGAAGATCCAGTTTCAGGGGATCTGACACCTTCAAACCAATGCACATAAAATAAAGTTAAATAAACCATAAGAAATATTAAAAAAAAAAAAAAAAGAAAAGAAAAGCTGACTAGAAACAAACCAAACTAAGGCCGGGCAGTCATAAGTGAGAATACATCTCCATGTGTCATTATTTGGGAGCTGGGTGACAGGCCTCCCCAAAGAGTCAAAAGAGTAAAAAGCAACAACTACCAGTGGTGTTTCTTTGTTTTGCTTGATTTATTTGTTTGTTTTATTTGTCTAGTATTTTGAGATAGGATCTCAATATGTAGCCCTGGCTTATCCAGAACTTGGCTATGTTGTTTAGACTGGCCTCAAATTCATGGTTATCCTGCCCAAACCAGGGATTACACGCACCACCATGGACCTAGCAACCAATGGCAAGTTTGTACCCAATGCTCCCTTGGCATTGTCTAGAAGTATTTTTGGTCATCACCACATAAGGTGAGGTATTCTTGGCATCCTGTAGGTAAAGGATCCTGTACATCCTATACATTTTTGTTTGTTTGAGACAGGGTCTGTCTATGTAGCTCTGGCTGACCTAGAACTCACTCTGTAGACCATGTTGGCTTTGAATTCACAGAGATCCACCAACCTATGCCTCCTGAGTGCTGAGATTAAAGTGCTGGAAGGGTACTGCTGTATTCTGCCAGGCTCTCTAGATCCCAGTCTTCATTTCCTCCATATCTCCCGTCTTTGCCACACAGGAGACATCCTCAATGACAGCCATGCTGAGATCATAGCCAGAAGGAGTTTCCAGAGGTAAAGCCATATTCCCCAGAAAGTCTTGGTTGAACATGTCTGGGGGTGGGGTTTGCATGTCTAATAAGCTTGAAGCTTATGTAGATTGTGTCGCTCTGAACTGCCAGAGTTCAGATTAGTGCTTCTCAGACTTGAGTGTACCTCAGTATCACCTGGTAAAACCCAAGTTTCTTGCCAGGCATGGTGGTGCATGCCTTTAATCTCAGCACTAGGGAGGTAGATGCAAGAGGATCTCTGTGAGTTCAAGGCCAACCTGGTCTACAAAGCTAGTCCCAGAACAACCAGGGTTTTTACCCTGTCTTGAAAACAAAACAAATAAACAAAACCCCCAGGTTTCTGGGGCCACGGTATAAGCTTAGTAATGAAGCTCTTCTAGTACATCAGGCCTTTGAGTTCAAACCCCAGCACAGGGATGGAGTGGACAAGATGGCTGGACCTACCTCCTGAGATCTGATTTCAGTGGATCCGGGGCGAAGCCTGAGGTCTTCCTGACCTTTACAACGGACTCATTTTTATCATTCTCCTAATGCCAGATCTCTAACAGTCTCATTGTTCAGCTGTAACCCTTCCTGTGATCACCCAGCCAGAGAGCTCTCTTTACTACAGACATTTGTTTATTCCTTTTCCTCCATTTAACTAATTTTATAGTGCTGGGAGTCAAGCCAAGGGCATTGCATATGCTAGGCGCTCAGTGTGGATGTAAAGTACCCTGAGCTACATCACCAGCCTAATTGTTCATTCTGACATCTTGCAACCCTCAGGTACCTTCTCCATCAGCTCCATTTGGCAGCCGTCCTGAAAGAGGATAGTATCTTTGTACCAGGAACTCAAAGAGGACTGTGGAAGCTCAGACCTGACCTGTCTTTTGTGTTTTTCTCTAGCCACACACCCTGTAAGTATGGTCAAGCTTTAAGAGTAATGTTACATTGACTGCTTATGCTTATCTCATTCGTAGAGATAGTTCTCCAAAATACTTATGGCTGGCCAGGAGGTTATGGCACACGCCTTTAATCCCAGCACTCGGGAGGCAGAGGCAGAACTCTGTGAGTTTGAGGCCAGCCTGGTCTACAGAGTGAGTTCCAGAACACAGAGAAACCCTGTCTTGATAAAACAAAACACAAAAAAACCTTCTGGCTGAATATAGCTGCAACTAATGGTAGTGATTATTTATATACATAATCACATTTCTACTGGGGGAAGCGGAAGGGAGATACAGGGAGGTGTGGCATCTCTTTTAATTCTCAGAGTTAAGGTTGGGCAGCGTCAGCTTAACCCCTACAGAGTACAACATAACTACTGGGACTCAAGAGCCCCGAGCTGTACGACAGTAACTCATCCTAAAGCCCACTTCATTCATTCACCTATTCAGTGGAGACAGATTTTTAATTTTTGTATTTAGGGAGGGACTGTGTGTGTGCACATGCCACTGTAGATCCATCGCCGTCAGAGGACAACTCGTAGTTAGTCTCAGCTTTCACTAGGTGGGGTCCAAAGGTAGAACTCATCAGCCTTGGCGGCAGCACCTTTGCATAGCCAGCTTACTGGCCTGTGAGACTGAGACAGGTGTTTGCTAAATTCTCCTGGCTGGCCTTGAACTTAATAAGTTGGCCCCGGGGGCTGGAAAGATGGCTCAGTGGTTAAGAGCATTGCCTGCTCTTCCAAAGGTCCTGAGTTCAATTCCCAGCAACCATATGGTGGCTTACAACCATCTGTAATGAGATCTGGTGCCCTCTCTGGCCTACAGGCACACATGTAGGCAGATATTGTATGCATAATAAATGAATAAATACTTAAAAAAAATAAGTTGGCCCCTGTTGGCCTTGAGCTTTAGCAAACTTCTTGCCTCATCTCCCAAGTGCTGGCAGTGCAGGCATGCCCTACACACAGGGTTTCTTGTATTTTTAAGATAGTATTGCTGTTAGTCCATCTTGCCTTGAACTCCCAAGGTTACAGGAGTGTGTCACCATGGCTGTCGTGAGCAGGTATTCTCTATTCCTCACGCTGTAGGGCATAGCAAGTCTGCAGCAGTGAGTAGGGATTAGGGGCTGGGGAGAGAACTCAGTGGTTCTGTGTCTGCTTAGTGTGAGTAAAGACCCGGAGTGTATCCAGGGTGTCGCCTGCTAACACTACACACACCAGCAGGCTGGGGAGTGCTGACCTGTGAGCATCTACAGAGCAAGAAGAATCAGGACTGTGTGGTAGATGATTTAAAAGGAAAAGTCTCGAGAGGTTTTTGTTTTGTGTCTTTAAGTGAGGGTGTGATGGTCTGAGGGAGGGTCACACTCATGAATGAGAGGCAGACAACTGAGTAGATGTAAGAGAGAGTTAGGAGGACAGTTGCTTAGACGCCATGATTGTGAAGGAGGAGGAAGCAAAGATGGCTTCCGGGTTTCTCCTGGGGGGCCCTGGAGGAAGGATGACAACTGTGTGAGGAGAGGTGGGAGAAAGAATAGCTGTGGAGTGGGTGGGGGCTCTGTGACTCGTAGTAATTGGCTTTTTGGTTTTAAAGATCTTAAATAAGTGGCAGCCTCTGTTAATCTTAAAAACTCTGGAAATTGTTTTTCTGGGAAAAGAAATCTTCAGTCCCTTCGCTCGTGAGTAATCTCTTACCATGTGGTGCCCTCCACCCCACCCATGGTTTATCTGTAGGAAGGACGCACACTGCCTAGCAAATGTGACTCTCGCTCCCTTGACATTTACTTCTCATTACTAATTAGGAATCTGGTGTCTCGGTTCGCTACTTTAGACTCTCACTTTTGTGTGTTGTTAGAGTGAGTCAGCCTCTGTATCCAGGCGTTCTGTCGCAATCACATCTCTGAGCTTACAGAGTAGGAGGTGGGCCCAGTGAATTCTTCAGCATTGCTGTCACCTTGTAAGGTCTCTGGAAGTCAGCCAGGCAGCCTCTCCTGTGACATTTCTCCTTCTGTATCTCTCTTGCCTTTCCCACTTGCTGGTTATAAAGACTACAAGGATATTCTTCCCACACTGAAAAAGCAATACACATTGGGTTGGTGTTTGAAGAAATGGCTCCCTTCTCAAGGGAGCGCTGTGCTTTCCCCTGACCTCAGGTTTTCTTTGGTTCCCAGGGACGCAGAATAGATTAGACATCTGTAAACCAGCAAAGAGAAAACATTAGAGGTTTTGGAAACACTGGTATTTACTGACCTTTGCAGTTTATTGTAGGTTTCTACTGTGGGATATACATCATAAAAATCCCTAAGATGAGGATATTTTGAATAAATGTTTGTCAAATTTACTCAGCCATGAAATAAGCCGCTATTGTTTTCTTAGGCATCTTACAGGGCACCAGTCCACAAAATGCCCTCAGGAAACTTTTCTCATCGCAGATCTGTAGTTATCAGGTTGGTGGGTGTAGCTCAGTGGTAGAGTGCCTGCCTTGCCCTGAGTGCATAAGACTTGGTTCTGACCTCCAGCATCACAAAACAAGACTTTGCCTAAGGTAGAAGAGGTGACTCAATGGTTAAGGACACTTACTGCTCTTCTAGAGAACATGAGTTCAATTCCCAGCACCCATGCTGGGCAACTCAAAACAGCCTGTAAGTCCCATTTCATGGGATCCAAGACCCTCTTCTGGCCCTTGTAGGCACCTGCATGCATGTGACTCTGAGACAAACACACATACTTTTTAAAAATGTCTTTTTGTGTAAGACTTCCCTTAAAATTGTAGTTCTTAGGGGGCTGGAGAGATGGCTCAGTGGTTAAGAGCATTGCCTGCTCTTCCAAAGGTCCTGAGTTCAATTCCCGGCAACCACATGGTGGCTCACAACCATCTCTAATGAGGTCTGGTGCCCTCTTCTGGCCTGCAGACATACACACAGACAGAATATTGTATATGTAATAAATAAATTTAAAAAAAAATTGTAGTTCTTAGCTGAGAACACTTTCTCTCCAGCTCCCATGCTTTGGGTTACATGTATGGGCAACTAAACTGGGTCTGGAAACACCTTTGATCGTCAGACTGGGGGACTGTTAGCATCTAATGTATAGAGGCTTCATAATGGCTGTCATACAGGACACATCTAATGTATAGAGGCTGTCATACAGGACACATCTAATGTATAGAGGCTGTCATACAGGATCACCTCCATGGCAAATAATTACCTGCCTCAGAATTTCATTAGACCCAGGTATGGTGACACGCTTGTGATCCCAGAACTCAGAAGGCAAAAACAGGAGGTTCAGGAATTTGAGGCCATCCTCAGCAAGTAGGGAGTTTGAAGCCGGTCTGAGTTACAGGTGGTCTCGTCTCAAAAGAGAAAACAAAAATTTCTCAAATATGAAGACTGAGAAACCCTGCTCTAAACTGGTGCTCCTAAAACTTTTTGTGGTAGCTTACCATAGAAACATTCGGCCTGAGTTTGAATTCCTAGAACCCACGTAAAGCCAGACACACTAGCACATATCTGTAATCTTAGCACTCTTATGACAAAATGGATTGCTGGCTTATGCAACAGGGAACAAGATCCCGTGTCACACAAAGAGGAAGGTAAGTACCAACACCTGCGGCTGCCCTTTGTTCCCCTCACATGTGCCACAGCACGTGCGTACCTGCGTGTGGTATGCGGGTTTTGGTTTGTATTTATTTGTTTCTTTTTTAGTGCTGGTCGCAGTCAAGCCTGGGCTTTACGCTCATCAGACCTATGCTTTGCCACTGAGCTCATCACCCGTCTGCCTCTTTATTCATCTCAGTCAGCAGGGAAAACAAATTCACCTCGGTTTGAGGTCCTAAATCTCTAACTTGAGCTTGCATCAGAATGACCTACTCAGCTTATTAAAACAGGCTTCTGGGCCCCACCTTCAGAGTGTCTGATTCAGCATGTCCATTAGATTCCAATAATTTGTTGCACGCGCACGCGCGCACACACACACACACACACACACTCACACACACACACACACACACACACACACAGAGTGTTGAGGATTGAACTCAGGATCTCCTACAATCGCCAGGCAATCACTACCATTGAGTTATCTCTCCAGCCTTACAATTTGCACATCTAATTCCTAAGGTACATTAATGTCACTGGTGGGGAGGCTCATTCTGAGAATTACTGGTTAAAAGGTTTCCTCTCATGCAGGTGGGGATGCCTCCATCATTCCAATGCTTGAGTCTGAAGAACAACCTTGCTGTCCTGTCGTCAGAAATTGGTCCAATGACTCATCTGTAGAGAGGAGTGAGAATCTAGAGGATTCCAAAAATAAAAGGAATTGTGAAGACCCTGACAATCCTGTAGCCAAGAAGATGAAGCTTGGAACTCCAGTAAGGGTGCTCTCCAGCTGCATGGCTCACCATGGGATGCAGGAAAGTGGTAAAATCAAACCAGATGTCGGCAGCTCTAATCTCACCAAGGAGGAACTCGACACTGCCGATGGAATAGCTCCAGGTAGTTTCAGAGTGGTGGATGTGTATAGAACAGGAGCCAAGTGTGTTCCCGGAGAAACTGGAGACTTGAGAGAGCCAGGTGCTGCCTACCACCAGGTGGGGCTGCTTCGAGTAAAGCCAGGCAGGGGAGACAGGACGTGCTCCATGTCCTGCAGTGACAAGATGGCAAGGTGGAACGTCCTCGGATGCCAAGGCGCACTGCTGATGCTCTTCCTGGAAAAGCCCATCTACTTGTCCGCCGTGGTCATTGGGAAGTGCCCATACAGCCAGGAGGCCATGAGGAGAGCCTTGACTGGCAGGTGAGGCTGTGGGAAGGCGGTAGAAGGAGTGCAGAGAACCAGGAGAGTCTCCCCCTGCGGACTCAGCCGGTGCACATTTTGGCGGTTTTTTTCTTAAGAAATAATTAAGAAAGTATAAGTCTTAGGTTTGTATATACAGTAACTTGAAAAGGAAACCAGAAATGCTCTGCAGTTGAAAATTAAGTGATTTCTTTTGTTAAAAATAGTATTCATGAATATTTAATGTAGAAAGATGTTTATGATGTTTAAAAAGCAATTTAGAAGATGAAGTGAGCTCCATCTTGGTCTTAAAATATGTATGTGTACAGAAAGCTGTAGGAGGCTTTATATCGATAATTATCTCTGAGTCATGGTGTTGTGGGCTGTTTTTCCTCTTTGATAATGCTGTACATTATCATTTTTCTACTGTGTCTTCTACAGTAAGCAGAATAATTGTCAGGGCTGGGGAATGTATCTCAGTTGGAAGAGTGCTTGCCTAATTTGAATGAAACCCTAGGTTTAATCTCAGCACCGCATAAGACTGGCCATGAAGGCTTAGACTTCTAATCTTAGCATTTGGGAGGAGGAAGCAGGAAGATCAGAAGTTCAGGGTTACCCTTAGCTACTTAGGGAGTTTGAGGCCAGCTTTGGCTGCATGAATCCAGTCTCAAAAAACAAAGGAAAAAAAAAACTAAATAATCCATGTGAATTCGAGACCAACCCGGTCTGAATAATGAGTTCCAGGACAGCCAGGGTTACATGAAGAAACCCTGTCTCTAAAAAGCAAAACGAAACAAACAAACAAAAAAAATTAGTTTCAGCCTGGCAGTGGTGGCACACACCTTTAAGCCCAGTACTTGAGAGACAGAGGCGGGCAGATCTCTGTGAGTTCGAGGCCAGCCTGGTCTACAGAGCAAGTCAAGACAGGCTCCAAAGCTACACAGAGAAACCCTGTCTGAAAAAAAACAAAAAACAAAACAAACAAAAATAATAGTTTTAATCCCAGTACTCAGAAAGCTAAAAAGGGGAATCTGATTTCAAGGCCAGTCTAGGCTTCATAGCAAGATTCTAAATCTTGGCAAAATAAACAAAGGCCCTGATCCAAGAAAAGATAAACAAGGATGGCTGTACACATGACCACTCTGGTGTGTGCACTAGTGAGTGAGGGTCAGAGAGGCATCACTGGAACATAGGCCTGGGAAGCAGATTCCAAAAGTAGCAACCAGACAGAACCTCGTGTTGGCACTCCTCGGCATGCACCCAAGAGAAGTGAAAATGCACATTCCCACAAAACATCCACACAGATGTTCATGGCAGCATGCTAGGAATAGTTCCCAAAAGAAGCAGCCCAAATGCTTTATCAGTAGGTACATGAGTAAGAAAGAGTGTGTCTCTGGGCATGGCGGCACAGGTCGTTATCCTCGGCACTCCAGACTCAGGGCTTTGAGGCCAGCCTGGTTTACAAAGTGAGTTCCAAGACAGCCAGGACTGTTACACAGAGAAACCTTGTATTGAAAAACAAAAACAAAAAAAATAAGAGAAAAAAGTAAACAAAAGTAGTGTATTCAAACAAACAAGCAAATACTGTTCACGGTTAGAAAGTTTGGAGTATCAAACTTGGTGGCACTGAGCCAGTAATCCCATCAATTGACTGGGAGGATCAGAAGTTACATTAAGGTCAAGGCTAGCATGGGCTACATGAGATCCAGTCTCAAAAAAAAAAAAAAAAAGACTAATATGCTAATATATGCTACAGCATAAGTGAACCATTAAAATACCACACTAAGTGAAATAAGCCATGCATGTTTGATTCTGTTGGTCTGAAATAGCCACAAAAGGCAAGTGCTTAGAGATCTGTAGTAAGTTGATGGAGATTTGTGGTAGGTTGGTGGGGATGCGTGGTAGGCTGGTGGAGATCCGTGGTAGGTTGGTGGTTACCAAGGGCTGGAGAAGGGCGTGGAGAGTCGTGAAGGCTGCTAATGTTTATAAGGTTTCTGAGATTTGAAATTCCTACTTGTGCATTGGATTTGCATCATATGAGCACCTAGCTTGTTCAGAAGAGGAGGGGAAACCAACTTCTTCTAGTCTTGGATGATTTTAGTTTGGGGTATGCTTGAAGGATTTCTTAGGAAGTCTGTGTAAACAAGGCAGAGCCTAAGGTTCTCAATGAAGGTTGAGATCTCTGACACCGCAGACCAGGATTGACTCAGATTTTAGTTATGCCTTCAGATCTTTTCTAAGCCGCAGAATTCCTGCTGGGGTTGGGGATATAGCTCAGTTGGTAAATTGTTTGCTTGCAGGCATAAGGCTGTCTGTTTGATTCCCAGCACCCCACAAAGCAGGGTGGGTTATAGGGAATAGAATTAGAAGGTTCCTCCTGTGTGGTGTCCTGGTATTTTTCACTCCCACTTCAGGAAGTAAGCATGTAGATTCACTCAGCTCCAAGGGCCTCTGCCTCTCCTACAGCTTGGGGTGATGAGCAAATTTGAGTCTTCTCCTGGTACATCTGAGCTGAATGCGTTTCCCTCATTTTTAGGTGTCAGGACATCGTGGCTTTACCCAGAGGCTTTGGAGTTCCTGAACTGAGAATAGAGCAGTCAAGTTTACTGTTTGAACAGAGCCGCTGTGCAGTGCAAGCGCAGAGAGCTGACGGACCAGGCCGGCTCGTTCCTTGTGGGGCAGGTGAGGGGTCCAGGTTGGCTGACCCTGGAGTAAGTTCTCAGACAGACTGTCCTAGGAAGACAGTGGTAACTCCACAGTTAGGTGTACACCCTGTGAGAGCCTGGCCAGGCTTAGTTACCCTGTCTTGGCCTTCTTTATTTTCAGATTAGAAGAATTGCTTGTCATGGCTATTATGAGAATTAAGAAATTATATCTAAGCTGTGCGGCAGTGGCGCACGCCTTTAATCTTAGCACTCAGGAAGCAGAGACAGGTGGATCTCTCTAAATTCGAGGCCAGCCTGGTCTACAGAGAGAGTTCCAGGACAGGCTTCAAAGTTAAAGAGAAAAAAAAGTCAAAGTCAAAAAAAAATTATATTTATACACTTATTTTGTGTCTAGCATATAATAAATTTTCAATGAAATTGTAAGCTAGGAGCTAGTGAGATGGCTTAGCAGGTAAAGGCAAACTTGCCAACAAACCTGGTGACTCGAGTTTGATTCCTGGAACCCACATAGTGGAAGACAAAGAACCCAGCTCCCCTTCTGTTGTCCTCTGACTTCCACATGTGCACCGGGACATGCATAGGCCTCTCCCAATCAGTAAGTGTAATAAAGCATTAGATTGTAAGCTATAATAATGATCATGAACCACTGGGCATTGGTGGTTCATGTCTTTAGCTCCAACACTCAGGAGGCAGAAGCAGGTGAATCTCTGAGTTCGAGGCCAGCCTGGTCTACAGAGTCAATTCCAGGATAGTCAGGGCTACATAGAGAAATGCTGTCTCAGGGAAAAAAAAATCACAAACCATTTGATGTCATTGAGCCCTAAGGTACCAAGCATCGGACCTAACTTGTTTTTGATGTCATATCCAGCTTTCATGGTGCTGTAGAGTCAGAAATATTTTTGTGAATATTGTAACATTCATGGGAAAAGAAACAGGTTTTTATGTTTTGACTCCAGCTCTCCCCAGATACTCCCAACATGTCACCCTCCCTCTTTCATGTATATTTATGTGTTTGTTCTCTCCCTCTCTCTCTCCCTCTCTCTCTCTCTCTCTCTCTCTCTTTCTCTGGTTTGGGGTTTGTTTTGGTGGTGGTGGTGGTGGTGGTGGTGGCAGCCTTTTGTAGCCTACTGAGTCTAATCAGTGCCGTCTGTTGAAACGTTGACTCATCTTAATGGATCCTTTGTGGGTAACCATAGCTACGGTATGCTCCTGAGTGCAGCAGCCATCAGATGTCCAGAACATTTCACAGCGCTCCTCCCCGTCCTCCAGCTCTCCCATTCGTCCCCCCTCTTCTGTGATGTTCCCTGAGCCTTGGGGTGGAGATTGATACAGCTGTCCCATTGAGGAATGAGCACTCAGTAGATACTTACTCTCAACACTGTGGCCACTTATGAGTCTGCATTAAATGCTGCCCACTGCAGAGAGGAAATTCTTTGGCTAAGATTGAGGGCAGCACTGAGCTATGAGTAGAAACTGATTTAATCCCAGGATTCTTCCCTCACAGCTATCAGCTGGAGTGCTGTTCCTGAGCATCCTTTAGATGTGACTGCCAACGGTTTTCCACAGGGAACAACCAAGAAAGAAATTGGAAGCCCTCGGGCCAGGTACAGCTTACTGGGGCTAGGGAGAGGGTATCTATAAACTCCTTCCCTCCTTATCCAGCTCTTTTTCCCTAGCCCTTGGAAACTCCTCATTTGCTTCATTTTCTTCCTCTTCTGGATACTTGGTGTAATGAAATCATTTACTGTGTGGTCCTTTGTGTGTGCTCCATGCACACAGCAGGCTCCACAGTTCGCTCGTGCAGTGGGGATTGCTCTTTCCCTCGTGGATGGCTAAGTAGTGTCTGCTGTATAGCTGTGCCTTATTTGCTTATCCTCAGCAGTGATGGCCTTTGGGGATGTTTTACTCTGGGCTACTACGACCAGTGCTGGTGTGAACAACTGGGTGCCTATTTTTGTGTAATTTTTCTTAGGAATCTTCATAGGAATGGAATTTCTGGGTATGAGGAACCACAAGGATAGCTTTTTATGGAAAATGGAACGAGTAAACTATTTTCTTCCTTTCTTTTCTTTCTTTCAAGACAGGGTTTCTGTGTGTGACTTTGTAGCCTGTCCCTGTCCTGGAACTCACTCTGTAGACCAGGCTCGAACTCAGAGATCTGCCTGCCTCTGCCTCCTGAGTGATGGAATTAAAGGCGTGCGCTGCCACCACCCTGCCACGTGAACTACTTTGTTAGCAGCTCTACCATGAACGGGTCCCAAGAGCAATAGTTGCCTTGCACCCTCTGTGACACTGTAGTAACTGTTCGGTGTGAAGTGCACTCTCCTTGTTTCACCCTGTGTCAATAGGTCCCGGGAGGCCTCCTTCCAGTGAATGGGGTGACCTGGTGAGCCTTGATGTGGATCTGTTCTGCAGGCAGTAGAGTATGGCATGGTAGAGGTTTCTTATTCTTGTGAAGGAAGTGTTCCAATATACTTCATTAATACTCAGTAATAACCAAGCTTAGTAGTGCATGCTTTTAGTCCCAACACTCAGGAGGCAGAAATAGACAAATATTTTTCAGACTAAAGTCTTGACTAATTATTTTATTAGTAAATGCATAGAGCCAAATAATAAAGTCGTATTTACAATATAATTACTAGGTACATGAAAACTTAACATTTTTGGTGCCAACCTTTGGGTTTGTTCTTTCTAATGTCTAACAGATGACTTTCTTTTTGACTATTAATTTTCTGCGTGGTGATGAATTAATGTGGACTTGACTAACACCGTTACATGAACATGTACCACTATTTAGTTATATAACTTGTTTCCGTCCCAGGAGACTGTGTCTCAGCTCAAGGTCTCAGTGGAAGTTTTAGCTGTTGGTGTAGATTCTGCCAAGCCGCTTTATTCAGGTGGGAGAAATAAACGTTTTGAGCTCCAGGAGGTTCGGGATACATCTTTCTGGTACATCTGCAGTTGCCCAGCACTTAGCTATGTATAAAAGCCTCCTGTTTCCAGTGCCAACTTCCTGCTAGACAAACTCACTTTATATTCTTTGTGGCAGTGTTACAGATTTATAGAAAGCCACATGCTTCAAGTGGGATTGTTTGGAGTGGGGGTCAAATAGGTTTTCTCTGTGTAGTTCTGGCTGTCCTAGAACTCACTCTATAGACCAGGCTGACCTCTGCTTCCCAAGTGCTGGAAGTAAAGGTGTGGGCCACCACTGCCCAGTCAAGTGAGATGTGTGTGTCAAATCCAGGAACCATGTATACAGTTACGTACGTACACACACACACACACACACACACACACACACACACACACTCCCCTATTCTATTCTCTTCTGTTGCTCAAGAGTGTCTTGTGTTGGCCATTCTTGGATTTTAAATCTAACGACCAATTTTTCTCAAATAGATATCTTTCAGCATTGTCCTTCAGACCAGAAACATGGAAGGCGGCAGCTGCTGACACTACCGCTAACGGTGCAGTGCATAGGAATACGGACTGGGTATAGCACTCCGCCAGCTCAGCAGTTTCTTCCCCAGATTTGACACAGTTTTGAGTACCCAGTTATTTAGGCCTTTTTTGTTTTTTGTTTCGTTTTTGGTTTTGGTTTTTGTTTTTTTGTTTTTGAAGACAGGGTTTCTCTGTGTAGCCCTAGCTGTCCTGGAACTTGCTCTGTAGACCACGTTGGGCTCAAACTCAGAGATCCCCCTGCCTCTGCATCCTAAGTGCTAGGATTCAAGGCACATACTCCCATCACCTGGCTATTTAGGACTTCTTAAAGTTTTTTATTACATTTGTTTATTTTTATGTCTGTGCACGTGTATGCTGATTACACACTCATGCCATAGCATGTGTTAAGGTCACAGGTCAGCTTTTAAAGCTGGTTCTCTCCTACGTGGAGCAAACTCAGGTTGTTGTGACTTCATCTGCTGAGCCATCACACCAATCCAAAACTTAGTTCTCTTTTATTTTATGTGTGTTTTTTGAGTGTTTTGCCTGAATGTATGTGTACCACATAAGTACAGTGCCCACAGATGCCCCTGAAACTGGAGTTACAGTCAGCTGGGAGCCATTCTGTGGGTGCTGGGAACTGAACCCATGTCCTCAGGAAGAGTAGCACATACCGCTGAGCCATCTTTCCAGTCTAAGGTTTATTTTTTATTTTTAATTATTTATATATGTGTGTGTTTCTGTTTGTGAGCATGTACACATGAGTGCAGGTGCCTGCAGAGGCCAGAAGAGAATGGCAGGTCCCCTGGAGCTGGAGTAAGGAGGCAGTTGTGAGGCACCTAACGTGGTTGCTGAGAACCAACCTCAGGTCCTCTGCAAGAGTAACAAGTGCTCCTAACCACTGAGCCATCTGCCTAGCCACAATTTTTTCTGTTTTCCTTTTTTTTCCCTAACAGTACTGAAAATTGAACCTCGAACCTCATACAGAAACAATGTAAATGCTCTATCCCTGAGCAATAGCCCCAGTCCTCAATAAAGTTTTATCATTTCATTTTATTATTTTTAGTTTTTGCAATTTGCTTATATATATCTTTTACATCCCTGTTAGGTTTATTCTATGAAAGTACATTAGGCCGGGCGGTGTTGGCATACACCTTTAATTCCAGCACTCAGGAGGCAAAGGCAGGCGGACTCTGAGTTCGAGGCCAGCCTGGTCTACAAGAGCTAGTTCTAGGACAGGCTCCAAAGCTACAGAGAAACCCTGTCTCGAAAAACCAAAACAAATTAAAAAAAAGTACGTTAGTTATCTATTGATGTTTAACAAATAAATCATCTGCAGCTTTAAATAACTATAAACCTTATACTTCAGAGTTTCTGCTGATTTGGAATAAAAAAATGAATTTAATTGTGCCTTGGGATTTGAGAGGTCAATAATTTTTATGTCATCTGGGGTTGCAGTCCCCTGAAAACTTGATTGGGGTGAGAGGATTTAATTATAAACATGCTCGGTCGTGTGGCTAACAGGTCAGTGATGCTTGCCAGTGTCACATCACAGCTCTCTAGAGAGGCAGGGTGTGGTGAGCCATGCCTAGAATCTTAACACTTGGGAAATTGAGGCAGGAGGCTCATGATTCAAGACCACCCTGGGAAATATAGCAAGATGTTCTGTTGGGGAGAGGAAGACAGAGGGACGACTGAGGGGACCCGTCAGGTCTGTCTACATTTCTCCTTGGTGGCTACAGAGGGGTGGAATCTGGAATCTTCACACCTGAGCCCTGTGATGAAGCCTAGTGTCTGTCACCTAGTTATTAGTTAGTGATGTTTATTTTCTTTTTCTGAACAGATCCCGAATCAGCAAGGTGGAACTCTTTAGATCATTCCAGAAGCTGCTGAGCAGCATTGCAGAAGACAAGCGGCCAGACTCTGTCAGGTGACACTGTCTACCCCTCTGTCCTGTCTGTAAAGCCTTCTGCTCTGGTTCTGCTTGTGCATGGTGAGTTGTGTGGAGGTGACCTCCACTCAGCAAGCCAGTGGGTGTTACTGTTTACCAGAGAGAACGGGAGCTTGTAGCTTTGTGTCAGCGTCCTGCCTAGGTACAGAGGAGAGCATGTTCTGGAGGAAACACGGCAGGGTAGGAGGAAGGTTTCGTTTCAGTTCTACTTCTTTACACATTTATTTACTTATTTTGAGATGGGTTCTCACTGCCCAGGTTGGCCTGAAACTGAAACTCACTATGCAGGGCAGCTGAAGCTCACGCTCCCAGCAGCTCTCCTGCCTCAGCCTCCAAATGCTAGGCTTACAGGCCTGGTGCCTTGTTGTCTTTTCCATGTTAATCATTTCACTGATTGGCTGACTTTATGATGCTGGAAATAAGACCCAGGGCCTGTTAGAAGCTACACCTGTTTTCTTTTCCTTTTTTTTTTTTTATAAAATTCATTAATTATTTATTGTGTATACAGTGTTGGCATCAGCTCTTATATAGACGGTTGTGAGCCACCATATGGTTGCTGGGAATTGAACTCAGGACCTCTGAAAGAACAGCCAGTGCTCTTAACCTCTGAGCCATCTCTCCAGCCCTACACCTGTTTTCTAGGGGCACAAACGGGATTCAAATACAGCTTGAAATTATCAAGTTCATGGATCCCGCCTCTTTACTATCAAAAAACCTGATCAAAATAAAACTTAAATCAGTATTTATTGTAAGAAACACTGTCTCTATACAGCTGGGGTCTCCTCCCCAGATGCCTCTGGACTCCATAACCCTGCACTCTTATGAACTTATGTGAATGTACACACACAATTAAAAATAATAAAAATAGGGTCTGGAGAGATGGTTCAGAGGCTAAGAACACTGGCTACTCTTACTGAGGACCCAGGTTCCACTCCTAGCACCCACATGGGCTCATAACCATCTGTTACTCCATCCCAGGGAGTCTGACACCCTCTTTAGGTCTCCACAGGCACTGCCTACACATGGTACACAGGCAAAATAAATAACCTTACACATAAAACAGTTAGAATAATAGTATAATAATAAAGAACAGGAGTAAAAACAGGATAAAATTGAATTAATAAGACAAGTCTCTGTAAAAAATCTCGTGAAACACAACCAAAAGAAGACTGTGTTTTGGTTCATAGCTGGAGGGTTCAGTCCATAATGGCAGGAGACGAAGTGGCTGCTTACACTGCAGAACAGTGGTGATCAGCGCAGTTTTTCCTTTTAGTTCAATCTGGGATCCTAGCCCACGTATGCCCCTGCCCACATCCAAGGTGGGTCTTCCTATGCAGTCAAACCTGCCTGGAAAACACCTCATGGATATGCCCAGAAGCTGGTTTCCCCGGTGTTTCTAAATATAACTCCAGTCTAGTTGTCAATGAAGATTAATCATCACAGTCTTGATTTATCCAATGGTAAGCATAGCAACATTAGCCTTGTCACAGGATCTCTGAGAAGAATGTAAGTAAAGTGCTCCATGTAAGAGTGCTTGGCCCAGGCATGGTTTATACTTGGTTTTGTTAACAAGTAACCAATTTTATTTGCTAAAAATCTATGGGGTGGGGACTAAAGAGAGGACTCAGTGGTTAAGAGCATGTGTTCCTCCTCTAGAGGTCAACAGTTCAGGTCCTAACACCCATGTCAGGTGGCTCACTCCAGTTCTAGGGGATATAATGCCCTCTCTGGACACCATGAGCAAGGGGCACACACATGCTGCACAGACATACTTTTAGGCAAACACTCGTGTGCATAAAATAAAAGTTTTTAATTTAAAATTTTTTACTCTGAATGATATGTATGCAGCAGAAGTATTAAGGAAAAACTTTTTTTTTCTTTCTTTTTTTTTTTGAGACAGGGTTTCTCTGTGTAGCCCTGGCTGTCCTGGAACTCACTCTGTACACCAGGCTGGCCTCGAACTCAGAGATTCACCTGCCTCTGCTTCCTATGTGCTGGGAAGGTGTGCCCATCACTGCCCAGCTAAGGAAAACCTCATTTAGACATTTGCCAAAGATTGTTTAAACAAACAAACAAACAAACAAAAAACTCTCTTCAGATGTTGTAGGGAAGAAAACTGGACTCAACTCCCAAGTGCAAGCACAACTAGAGACTTAAAGCCAGGAGCAGAGTCGGCCCCGGAGGTCTGTGGACAGGAAATGTCTAACTTGATTTTGGAGCTAGGAGCTAGGCTAGAGGAAGTCTTAGTGGCCCTACTTCACAGGCTTCCTGCTGAAGGCAGGCAGGGTGGTGAGATGGAAGGTAGGGTCTCATATAACCCAGACTCGCCTCAACCTTGCTATATAGCCAAAAATGACCTTAAACTTTCTGATGCCTCCCAAGTGCTGGGATCACAAGTATGCCACCACGCCTGGTTGGCTCAGTTCTGAGGACCAAACCAGGGGTTCCTGTATACTAAACTACCTCCCAAGCCCACGGTGAAGAGCTGGATTCAGTACTGAAGGTGATCGAAGGCAAGGGCAGGGGCTGCTGTAACTGGCTCAGGAGAACTCTGGTTGGCACTGAACTTAGAGAGCCAGGGCAGAAATCAAGGCCTCGTCAAGAGGAGGACTCAGGTCTCTGGCTGACATTTTGGTCCTAGTCTTTATCCAAAGAATCTCTCCTAAGAATTGCTGTAGTTTTTTTTCCTCTGTTGGCTCTTTGGGGGCCCACCACCCAGCTCCCAAAAAAATACAGACAGGCTTATTCTTTCTTATGAATGCACGAATGCCTGGCCTTAGCTTGGTTTATTTCTAGTCAGCTTTTCCTAACTTGTCTTGTCTCCCTTTTACTTCTGGGCTTTTTCTCTGTACCTATTCTCTATACCTTTCCTTACTACTTATTCTGTGGCTGGCTGTATGGCTGGGTGGCTGGCCCCTGATTTCTTCCCTCCTTCTTTTCTATTTTTCTCCTCCTATGTATTCTCTCTGCCCAGCAGCCCCGCCTATCCTTCTTCCGCCTAGCTATTGGCCATTAAGCTCCTTATTAGACCAATCAGGTGTTTTAGACAGGCAAACTTTACTGAGTTAAACAAATACAACATAAAAGAATGCAACACACCTTTGCATTGTTAAACAAATGTTCCACAGCATAAACAAATGTAGCACATCTTAAAATAATATTCCACAGCACATTGCAGCTGTGAGAGTGCTGGCCAGTTTTCAGCAGGCAGAGAGGCTAAAGGGTGGCAGCATGCAGTAGGAAAGTGTGGATGTTTGCATGATGCTTTTTAAGAGAAACAGTCAAGAAGGTTCTTACGCGGCGGGAGTAGACAGTTCACTGATAGGAGACTGTCTAGCATATATGAAAGCTTGTATGATCCTCAACATCACAAAGAAAACTTTTATCTGATTGTACAAGAGCCACACAATGCTAGTGTTCTGTAATTCTGACCTGCTTAAGCATGCATTGCCTCACCATGAATTCCCTACCGAGGGAACAGAGTTCCCCGTGCTCTAGTGAGAACCCTGCTTGATGACATGTGTGCATTAGGGTGCAGAAGCTGGACAGCTATCAGGAGTACAAGGAGGCTGCAGCTGCCTACCAGGAAGCCTGGAGTGCGCTCCGGAGGAAACAGCCCTTTGCATCCTGGATCAGAAACCCACCTGAATACCACCAGTTTAAATGAGCTCGTGCTGCCCTCAGGACCCTTCCTACTGACCTGCCCCTCTTCATGCTGCGCAAACCTCTGCTTTTCCGGTGGTTAAGTCAGAGAAGAAAGAAACGCCTTCTCCCAGAGTGCTGCACCTCTTTGGTGTCAGTACAGCTGGAACCTGGAACCTCATCAATCTGTACTTGCTTGGAGTAGCTCCTTGCTAAAATGGCCTCTCGCCGGGTGGTGATTATTAGGAATATTTCCTAACGTGAGCTCCCTGCCGGCAAAATTCCCAATCAAGCCAAATCAAAACAAGCCAAATTAAGAAATATCCAGGTTTAATGGAAGTTCTGCGCTCTTGGGTGGCCCTTCGGGGAACCGGGAAGCCAGGGAATGAGTCCTGGGAAGGAAAAAAAGGGAGACCACGTGTATCTCTTTTGGGAACTCATTTAAATACCCTGGGAAGTGGTCCTGACCCCACCCCAGGGAGGGGTCAGAACCTGGCCTGCTGGGATTTGGAGTCCAGACCAGGCCTGGGGGCTGGGATAGATGCGAGGGCTGGGGCCTACACTCCCAACCTGACAGTGATGGTTCAACCTTTAATCCCAGCATGTGGGAGGCAGAGGCAGGGGAAGCAGATCCCAGTGAGTTTGAGGCCATTCTGGTCTACAGAGCGAGTTCCAGGACTGGCTCCAAAGCTACAGAAAAACCCTGTCTCAAAAAAACCAGTCAATCAATAAATAAATAAGCAAACCTCTCGGTAATGACCTTGATTGCATTTAACTGGTTCTCTAAAACACAGCATCAGTTTGGGACATGGCGCTTTCTACGGTGACCTGCAGCGGCTCTGTTTTACACCATCTTACACTGACGCAGCAACTGGACACTAGGCTGAAACTGTATTAGAGTCCAGGAACTTTGCAGCTTCTGGAGTAGGGACCATGTAGTTCATATTTCCAGCTTCCTCAGCAATCAGACGTGGTTGAAGTTAATTCTTCTATCAGGCTTAACACGGGAGTAGCTTTGGAAAGGTCTGTTCTCAGACCTGTCGAAAAGGTTTTTTGTTTGTTTCAGTGTTTGTTGTTTTTGAGACAGAGTCTCTCTGTAGCCTACACTATCCTTGACTTTCAGTCCTGCACCAGCCTTCGAATGCCAAGATGATACGCAGAAGCCACTATCGTGACTAGTCCAAAGTATTCTCATTCTCTCCTTCCCTTCCTCTCTCCCTCTCCTGCCTTTTCTTCTTGAGACAGGATCCCCTCCATAGCCCAGGCTGACCTTAAACTCACTACCGCAGCCAAGGATGACCTTAACTATGATCTTCCTGCCTCTGCCTCCAACTGTAACAGCAACTTTGCTTCCAGGATTCTCCTCTGCTCCGTGTTGTGAGGGTCCCTAGAATCCATAACTGCAGCAGTCGCCGTCGTTTCCTACCGCAGGGAGACAGCCAGCTGAGAATGAAGGACATTGCTGTTTGGCGAAGTCCCAGCTTTTCGACATTGCAGACCACACGTCTCCAGCACCTTTTTACTTTCATTTTCAATGATTCTCACTCTTAATGCCTTTCCCTTTGGGGAATTTTGCACGGGCTTTGGTAAAGGATAAAATGAGTACAATGGTGACCTCTCTAAACAAAATAATCCTTTGGAAAAAATCCCCACCACAGTGGAACCAAGAATTCCATTGTACTCTCCTGATTACATCAAGTACAACAAAGTTAGACAATTCAGAGCTTGGAGTCATTAAGGGCAAGAGTTCAGTTAAATACAGAGAAATCAGAATTGGACAGAGTAAGACATCAGAACCTTCCCTTTTAGGAGCCTTCTGAGGGAAACCGGCCCACATAGTAAGGCTAAGAAACTGTAGTACAGGGTGCTCCCAAGTCTTTTTCCCAAGGTCAGGCTTTTGGACAAGGGTCTCCATTCCCTGGTGGCTTGTGGAAAGTTCCTGCTTGATAAAGTGGTCATTCTTATCTCTAAC
The DNA here is from genome assembly GCF_982192425.1 of Myodes glareolus. Lineage (NCBI taxonomy): Eukaryota > Metazoa > Chordata > Mammalia > Rodentia > Cricetidae > Myodes > Myodes glareolus. The sequence goes on from NC_142047.1 coordinate 36,848,857, forward strand.
AAGAGGAACTTGTGGGCCCTTCCTTAGGACACAACAGTGCCTACTGTCGAGGTCAATGCTAGATTCCTCCAGCCACACCCCATCTCACGCATTCCTCACCTCCCTTGATTCTCTGCAACTGTAAGGTATAAAAGGTGTACTTTTTTTTTTCCAACTAAATGCTGCTGGCAGCCGTCCTGATTTGCCTTCTGGTCCTGTCACCAGCGTGTCCCTCCCCCTCCACCCCACACACCCACATTAGGCTCTGCCAGGAGGGAAGATTTCACTCTCACTGTTGATGCTTTTTCTCCAGCTTTCCTAAGTTACCTAGTGTTATAACTGTGTGTGTAAGTGCTCCTTTCTTCAGAATTGTTAGAACTTATTATGACTCAGACACACAGTATACATGTTCACATAGTTTATAATGATCTGTTCTGGCCACGCCCACTCCTTCCCCTGTCTGCTGAGGCAGGCTGATCTTCAACTTCCAGCCTGAGTCCCTTCTTTTTCTGCCTCTCCCCACTTCTCCCCCTTCCCCCTTCTGTCTTTCCCCTCCCTCCCTCCCTCCCTCTTTCTCTCTCTCCACCTTTCTCTCTGTTCTTCTCCCCTTCTCCCTTCCATAACCCACTTAATAAATAACCTCCCACACTCTGCATGGCATGCCTATCCATGTCTCTTGCCTGCCGCTGTGTGTCTCCCTGCCCTGGACTGGCTGCTCTCAGGACCTCCTGCCCACTGCCTGCCGCCACATGGCCCACTGCCTGCCACCACTGGGGATCCTGCAGCATTTTTATTAATCCATTACATAGTTCTGCTCTAGGATGGGGTTAAATGCTGTCTTTTATTGAGTGGACCATGGCCAGGACGGGGTTAAATGCCCTGTTTTACTGAGTGGATCATGGCCAGGACAGGGTTAAATGCCCTGTTGATTGAGTGGACCATGGCGAGGGTAGGGTTAAACGCCCTGTTTGTTGAGTGCACCATCGCCAAGTATGAGCTCACTGTCTGAGGAAATGAAGCTGCTGTGGAGAAAACGACCTGGTCTGGCCGCCAGTGCCTGGCTGGAGAAGTGCAGGCCCTGTTTGATTTGCTTGTGTCTGTGGCCACTGGAAAGTTGTCCCCTCCCAGACCTTGACATTTTTGGTCTTAAGGCAAAGTTCCAAAGCCAGAGTTCCCAGTTTCTAAACAGCAGCTCTCTTCTGGCTAGTTTTCAATTACCACTTGCCTCACGTATTAGTGAGAAATCCAGAGCTGCTGGGAGCCTCACAGGAGCCCAAAGGTCAGTGAAGTAGGAAGTGGCTCCAAATAGAAACAAAAGAGGCATGTGTGCATTTGTGCGTGCTTGTGTGTGTGTGCATGTGTTCCCCTTTATGGGCTCAAGTAAAATTTCCCCTAGGGCCTAAGCCAATTAGCCAGGAGTAGCTAGATTAGAAAGAACCTGGGAAACCTCATCTTGGCCACACCACCCTGAATGTCCCTGATCTCAGAGCCAGGGAGGCAGTTACCTTGGAGAAAGTACCCTTATTTTCTTAATGAAGAGTTTATTGTATTCCTCATTTTTTTTCATAATTGGCCTTGACTTCCTGTACCCGTGAATCTCTTTAAAACTAATTGTAAAACAAAAAACTAGGCAGTGGATGGCTTTTATCCCAGCAGATTAAAATTGGAGGTCAGAGCTCTGAACTGAAGGCCAGCCTGGTCTACCAAGCTAGTTCCAGAACATTGAAAACTACACAGAGAAACCCTGTCTCAATAAACAAAATCAAAAAACTGAAACTAAAACTAATTGTGTCTGTAATCATAATAGGACCAAGCTGTTTCCCTGTGACGCTGTCCAAGTAGATCTTTTACCATTTTTTTCAGTGGTTCTGTAGCCAAGAGGAGAGGGTGTTAGTCAGAGGTATTTCAGCTGTAAGTAAACCTTTGAATTCAGTGTCAGAGGGTAGGGGACACTGTTAACATGTGCAAGTGACTGGTTTCAGTCACTAGCACTGGAAAAAAACTATAGCCTCAAAAGAAATGGAAAGGAGGGGGCTGGAGAGATGGCTCAGAGGTTAAGAGCACTGACTGCTCTTCCAGAGATCCTGAGTTCAATTCCCAGCAACCACATGGTGGCTCACAACCATCCGTAATGGGGTCTGGTGCCCTCTTCTGGCCTGCAGACATACACACAGACAGAATATTGTATACATAACAAATAAATAAATATTTTTTAAAAAAAAAAGAAATGGAAAGGAATATAAATCAGAGTGGCCGTGCCCAGTGTGGGGCCTGAAGGAAAGAGCTCAGCAGACCTCTAGAGGACAGAAGTCGTCTGTGTTGTCCATTTGGTTGGTAGCTTTCTGAGTGAGTGGGGTTCAGGCTTGCCTTGAACTCCTGATGTTCCCAGCCCAGTTTTCAAATGTTCTTACACATATGTGTTACCATGCCTGGCTAATAGTCTGGGTTTTAACTGAGGTGTTAAATACAGGAATGCAGGTCTTGTGGAAGCTTACTGAGGTCTGTGTGCTTTATAAAATGTAAATATACCTTGATTAGAATGTGAAAGAAACAAGTCCTAACTAATTACTTGAGATAGCAGAATAAAATTGAGTATGGCCATTGAAGCAATTACATTGTAGTAGTACCACTTCTGCCACTAACTTCCAATTGTATATAGGAAAGGTACTTAACCTTTGACTTCTAACTGCCATTCTGCTCTACAAAATCCCAACAATTAGGATGTTCAGGCCTTTTCAAGTGTAAGGTAGGATTTCTCATTTTTAAAAAATGTGTGAGTATATATGTGGTGCTAGGAGTCAGACTCAGCATCTTGCACATGGCTAAGTAAGTATTCTCTCTACTCTGAGCTATTCCCCCAGTCCCATAAAACCAAAAGCATTTCTTAATTGGGTGGAGTATGGTAGCATGTACCTTTGATCCAGGCATGAGAAGCAGAGGTAGGCAGGCATCTGTGAGCTCGAGGCCAGCCTGGTCTACATAGTGAGACCCAGTCTCAAAAACAAACAAAAAGTAAATTAGACCTCTTAATTGGATATGTAAAATGTAATAATCTGTCCTGTCCCTTTAAGAGACAAGCCCTGCCCACTCCCTCCCCCATCGCTGAGGCAGGGAGATCTTCCTTCCTGCTTTCAGCCTGAGTCCCTTCCTTTATCTTCTCCCTCTTAAAGAGGCAGCTTCTGTCTCTCTCTTCTCTCTCTCCTCTCTCTCTCTTCTCTTTCTCCTCCTTACATTCCATAACCCACTAAATAAATACCCAACCTCACTCTGAATGGCTTGCCTATCCATGTCTCTGTCTCTCGCCCGCCTTGTGTCTCCCTGCCCAGGACCAGCGGTGTGGTCTCATGCCCATCTGTCTGTCTCTCCTTGTGGCCTGCTGCAGCCACTCAGGAAACTGTGCCATCCCTGCTGGGACTGGCTGCTCTCAGGACCTGCTGCCTGCCGCCACTCAGGAACCTGCAGTGTTTCTGCAGGTCCTGCAGCATTTTTTTATTTAATCCATTTCATAAAGCATGGGACATTTTTTTCAGTCTATTGATGCTGTGACATGCATATGGCCTCAGTTATATTAGTGACAGGGGACGGGTACTTGAGGGGTGGGGAGGAACTTTTGCATTAATCTAGCAACTGTGGGGCTCAGGGTTTGGATTTGGTATTTTGCCCCTATCCAGATGAACTAACAAGGGTTAAAAATCAACATTTCAAATGAAATCTGTTTGGCACTGCTTTTAGGTGACTGAGTGTGGGAGAGTCTCTGTGGGAGAAAAGGCAGAAAATCACTCCAAGCAGGAACCCAAATTGCCAAACATTGGTCTCATTGGCCCCATTCCAAAGGGAAGAGCACACAATGGAAACAGTGACAGCCATTTGCTCAGGAGGCCAAGAGAATAAAAAGCATATTGAAACCCAGCGTCTCCAAGGGAGAGGCGATGGGCCCCTCAGCAGCAACACCAACCTGACAATGGGGCAGGACCATAGAGCCCTTTCCCAGCAGTCTTCAGTTCAACAACAGGCTTCTGGGGAGCCCTCCGGGGACACTGAGCAAGTCCACTTCACTAACAGTAGATGCATGCTGGGTCTGATAGCCGTTTGTGCTGGTTAGATTCTGTTAAGAAAGAAAATGTGTTGGTGATACCTTAGGACACTGCTCCTTCCAATATTTACACACACCCTTCCTCCTATACAACGTTTCAACAACTTTCTGATTTTGGTTTTGCCTCTTGTGGGCTATTTTGGCCTCTGGGGAATGATTTTCCCAGTGTTTTTTTTCCTGCAGTAATAATGTTGTTCAACTAACCCAGTTCTACCAGGAATGTTCCTCTGTATTAGCATATAGAATAGTAACTGCCGCACTGAGAGACTGGCAGCCGAGGGCAAAGGGAGTGTGAGGGAGTGACAGGACAGACTGGACCAGCTCCAAAAGAGCTCTGCGAGGAACATTTATATTACCTTCAAATCTACTTGAAAGTCCAGCTCTGCTTTGCTCTGTGTGTCTGTCTCCTCCCTGGTTCTTATGTTGAAATCCTGATTCCCAAACCGGGTGGCAGTGGTGCACGCCTTTAATCCCAGCACTCGGAAGGTAGAGGCAGACACGTCTCTGTGAGTTCAAGGCCAGCCTGGTCTACAAGAGCGAGTTCCAGGACAGCAGGACAGGCTCCAAAGCTAATACAAAGAAACCCTGTCTGGGGAGTGGGGGGAGAAGAAGAAAGAAATCAAAACTCATATTAAAGAAACTGGAATGTACTCATGTCCAAAGCAGAGCCATTTTGTCCCAGCTAACTATATGCTGAATCCTAAGACACATGTGCATTTCTGTGGCATGCATACAAGCACAGAGGCCTCCTTACCATCTGACCTGCAGCACAAGGGGAGCTTGAGGCTGGGTTAGAGTAGAATGTGACTTGAGATCCTGGGAAGGTTAATAATCATCCACAGAGTAGCAGCAGTGTCCTCACCCACTGGCACGGGGTGAAATGGGGTCATGCACAGCACAGGTTTGAGGGGAGAGCAGTTCACTGCATTGACCCTGGCTTGTGCCTGGGAGCTTCCAGTCTGGGTCTGCCCTCCAGCTCAGAAGCAGCTGTATCCAATCTGCTGTCTAGACTCGCCCAGCATTCACCAACAAACCTAAATGCTTATCCAGGAAGCCTACTGGATAAATCTGGTTGCGGAGACAGGTACACACGTGCTGTTAGACTGCTTGGCCCACGGCTGCTTCCCTCCAGGACCTGGGAGAGGAGCGAAGCTGCTGATGACAGAGGAACTTGACTCAGTGGCTCTGCCTCCATGCCACCCACAGGGATTTTTGTGTTGTTTTGTCTTGTCAGCTGGTTTCTTACTCCCTGAGAAATAAAGATGCGAAGGGGAGGTCGCTGCACTTTTTAAAATCTTTCTACAGTGCAGTCCTATGTAGTCCTTTGAGATGAGAGCATTCCCATTGACTTTTCCCAAATGCTGCAGGGAAGAAATCCTCAGAAGGAAGTTGGGGAGAGAGAGAGAAAGGCGTGTGAGGAGAGCTCTGCATCTGAGGTACAAGAGTCTCCTCATGATGCTCCTTAACTCTAGGGAAGAGGGAAGGGATTCCACAGAACAGCACGGTGGGAGGTGACTGTGAGAGAAGCCAGTACCCAGCCTGAGGAAAGGACACAGGAACCTTGGAGCTCAGCGAAGGACTGGGGTTAGCAAGCGGCACATACAGGAAGGAGCATTTTTGAGGGGAGGCATTTGAGGTAGAGGACACCATATGTAAGGGTAGAGATGAGGACAGAGCATGGCCAGACTGGCAGAGCTAGGAGAGTTTGGGAGGACGCTGACCATGCATTTGGTTGGGGCACAGTGAGGAGGATGTCCTACAGGGAGAATGGTTTTATCCTGACAACTCAGCGCTTTGTAGACTTGGGAAAAGGTCACAGGGTAGAAATTACATCTAGAGAGCTCACTGTCCTCTGTAATAAAGATATGAACTACAGAACAGGGATGATAGCCAGGGGGCCATGATTTCTTTGGGGGGTGGGGTACAGCAGTAGTTTGAAGACAGCTAGTGAGGCACAGACAGTGATGTCTCGAGGGAAAGGACAAGTTCACTGAGAAAGACTCCAGGTAAACATAGCAGAGGTGCTTGCATGTAAGTATTAATTACAGTAGTACTCACAGTAGCGGAGTTATGAAAGCAACCTGTGTCCATTTTTTTCAGCCGTAAAAAAAAAACAGTGTGACATTTGCAAGATGATAGGTACAACTGGAAATAATCATAATTGTTGTAGGAGGGCGCTTGTTCATTTCCCTGCCACCCAGGCTCCCGAAATAATCGCACAGAAACTATATTATTTAAATCACTGCTTGGCCAATCACATAAGCGTATTGAAGGCTAGCTCTTACATGTAGAATTAACCTTTTCCATTATTTTATATTGTACCTCATGGCCTACCAGTAAGGTTCCAGCTAGCAGCTCACATCTGTCCCCTCTGGCAGCTACATGGCGTCTCCCCAACTACGCCTTCTTCCAGCATTCAGTTTAGTTTTCCCCATTTAGTCTACTCTACCCTATCACAGACCAAGGCAGATTATTTATTCATTAACCAATAAAAGAAACACATATACAGAAGGATTTCCATCATCATTTTTCCTTTTCTGTTTAAATAAAAGGAAGGTTTTAACTTCAACATAGTAAAATTACATATGACAAAACAGTTATCAAGCAAAAATTATAGTTATAACATTTATATCTACTTTATCTTTTATCATAACTAAGGAAAACTATAACTATCTATTCTTCAACTCCATCAAAGTCTCCAGAAGGATATATTACCTAAGTAAATATAAAATGCATTGTAAACAACGTATAGAACTCTGAAATTGACAGAGACATCTCACTACTGGACAGTTAACCCAAGGATCTTCTGTAATGTTGTGGGCACCCATCTTCAGATTCTGGCCCATAGTATCTAGCAGACTTTTCCACGAAGCAGGAAATCTGAAGATCTGCTCTGCCTTGTACTGGCAAAGTCCATCAGTTGCTTTCTTCTGTGCCCTGCAGAATGTCTGGCAGACTCTTTCATGAAACAGGAACCCGAAGGATGGTCTCACCTTTAGGCAAGTTCAGCAGTCACTTCCCTGTGGGTCCTGCATGTCCAGTTCATACAGCATAACATCAAGCAGTCCAGGCAAGAGCAGTTTCTTGCTCAAATAGCTAACAAACTCCATGAGTAGCCTCTTCAATGCCCATCTTCCTCTTGAAGTAATTGGTACTACCAGGAGCAAATGAGGGTTCTTAAACATTTTAAATGCCATACTCTGTTAGTCTTTGAAGTTTGAAGACTAACTATCCATCTGAAATGTATCTCTGTATATCTAGAAAACCTAACATGACTACAAGCTTGACTTATTATAGATGACTATCTATTAACCTATATTTCTTAATTATACATTTTTTTACATTTTTAAATGAGATGCATAAACACAATACCTTAATCAAGAGCAGAAATACACATATAACAAAATTTACCTTAAATTGGTATCAATAAACCAAGATCCATATCAATGCAAAGTATTCATCTCTATAGCATATCCCCCTAAATATAAATAAACATTTGTAAACAGTCATTTAGTGAATTTGGGCAAGTTCTCTCCAGACTACTTCCTGCTTTTTGTTGGGTGAAGTAAATTTTGGGGTTGTTCATGGTAAACTTTAGGGGGGAAATCTTGGTCCATCAAACCATATTAATCTGGAAGAAATCCATAGGTTCTCATCTTCTGTGGAAACAATAGAAGAACCTCTTTTCCAAAGTAACATATTCTTAGACCCAAATTCTGAAATCAAGATACCTTTATAAATACTGGTTTAGCTTAGCAGCCCATACAATAATATGTTCTCTGTACTTAGCTCCTTCAAAGTCAAAAAATTTAAAGAAAACACAATAATATACATAATCCAGACTCTCTGTATATTCCATCTTTACATGGCTTGTTTTTACTCTATCACTTTTTCTACACGTTTAATATTTATTTTATTATCTTTACTTCCTTAATTTATGACTGTCTGTACTCTTTTATATTACATTTACTCTTTACTCTTTTTCTTCTCTCTCCCAAGCCTGTGTACATTTTTTAAACACACTGTGACTCGTTTAGAGTTCTCTTATGTCTGAATCTCCTATTGTGTATCTGAAATCATTTTCTGCCCAGGAACACTTCTTAAAACACTATGCCAAGGAGTGACTAGGGCCAACGCTGCCTTGCCTTTTGGCTCTGCCAGTCCAATATGTCGGAGGCATGTTCATTGCCTCTGCAAGCTGCGCACACTGCTCCAGTTCCAAGTATGCAGTGGGTCTATATCACGCCATTAAGTAGTTTGTAACACGTTGCTCACAAACCCCATTTAAATGCTCAGTCTCCCAAAAGAGCCAGAGTTCTTGCTGGCAGCATGGCCCAGGAAGCCTCTGTTTTGAAACCGTGCAGATTTTTTTTTTGTTACCCCTGTGGTGCGGGAGAACTGTCTGTATTCTGTCAATCATATTTTAATAAAACGCTGGTTGGCCAGGCAGGCAGTATAGGTGGGAAAGCCAGACAGGAAGTAGAGGTGGAGCAAAGAGACTGGGAATATTCTGGCAAGCAGGAAGCTCCCTCCGCAGTTCTGCCCAGACCACCGGAGAGGAAAGATGTAAGCTGCCCCGCTGGAAAAGGTACTGAGCCATGTGCTAACGTAGATAAGGATAATGGGGTAACATAAGTTATAAGAGCTAATAAGTAGCCTGACCTAATGGGCCAATCAGTTTATAACCTTATGAAGTCCTGTGTGTGATTTTCCTTGGGAGTTCCAGCTGTGGGGTACTGGGTGGGACAGAAACCCCAACAAGCCAGCCGGGCCTCATGCTACATATGGTGCCCACGTGGATAAATGAATCCACAGAAAGCCTGAGAAAGCTTGGAAAAGAATAGAGTAAAGCATGTTTTCTTGGTAGCAGCAATTTCTCAGGTCTGCTCTGCTTGCTAGAGGCAAGCAAGCACTCTCATCTAAGAGAGGCTTCCTGACTCAGCTTTAGCTGCAAAACCCTGCAGCTCATTAAGAGGTCCTGCCACGAAACACTTAAATGGTGTTGATGAAAAGCTGGATGCATGCTTTTCGGTTTTTAGCCATAGCAGGAAAAAAGCTGCGCTGTTTTAAAATGCCAGCTTTCTGGGCTGTCCTGCCACGGCAAATCTCTGACTCTTTGAGGCAGGCAGTCTGACTGAGTGTGATCTGTGAGCAGAATGCTGCAGCTTGCTTGCTGGCAGGGACCTTGAAATGCCTCAGAGTTGTGACAATAAAAATGGCTCCAGCAGTATCTCAGCCATGAGGCTGGAAAGCTAAGGAATGGGCTGGATCTAGCCGTCAAAGCCACGGCTTTCCGTATTGCTTTGTAAATAAATTAAAGACTTGTGTGGTCAGAAAAAGAGAGATATACAGTAAAAAGAGATTCAAAGAGGAAGAAAACCTCTAAATGGTTTACAGTGTGTTAAAAATATATGCAGGATAAAAGTTAAAGTTCTTAAAGTAAAAAAAGAAAGAGAGTAGTTGGGTGTGGTGGTATACACCTTTAATCCCAATGCCTGGGAGGCAGAGGCATATTGACCTCTGTGACCTCAAGGTGTGGTAGCATACACCTTTGAGCCCAGCACTGGGAGGCAGAGACAGGAGGATCTCTGTGAGTTCAAGGACAGCCTGGTCTACAGAGTTATTCCAGGATAAAGATATACAGAGAACCTGTCTCAAAAAGCCAAAAGTTAAAAGTAAAATTAAAAGAAATAGAGGTTGAAATAAAGCTGCATAAAGATGGAAAATACACAGAGAATCTTGATACTGTATGCTATTATGCTCTCTTTGAATTGTTTCAATGCTGAGGAAGGAGCAACAGTTGCTAAAAGACTTTTGTTTATAAATGCTGCTGAACTAACCCAAGATAGGTATTTTGAAAATACCTTGGCTTCAAAACTGAAGTCAAAAGGTATGTTACTTTGGAGAAGAGATTGTGCTTTTGTTTCCACAGAAAATGAGAGGTTGTGGATTCATTCAGAGTTAAGAAAAATCATCTTTGACCAAGGGAGACCACCTGAGCAATCTCCGGTAAGAACAGATGGCCTGGATGTCTGAATTCTACATCCAGAACAGATTCAAGACTGTTGCCTGAGATGATCAAGACTCACAGGATACTCCAGTCAGGACTTAATTATAACTCTAAATTTTCTTTAGGTCCCCATAAGATTATCAGCGCACCCAACCAGTAGGAAGTAGCCTGAAATACTACGCCCACATTCCCAACAAATGGACTATGGGTATTTTCCTTTGTTTAAAAAAAAAAGAGGGAAATGGTGCAGGAGAATTGTCTGTATTCTGTCAATCATATTTTAATAAAACGCTGATTGGCCAGGCAGGCAGTATAGGTGGGAAAGGCAGACAGGAAGCAGAGGTGGAGCAAAGAGACTGGGAGTATTCTGGCAAGCAGGAAGCTCCCTCCACAGTTCTGCCCAGACCACCGGAGAGGAAAGATGTAAGCTGTCCCGCTGGAAAAGGTACTGAGCCATGTGCTAACGTAGATACGGATAATGGGGTAACATAAGTTATAAGAGCTAATAAGTAGCCTGACCTAATGGGCCAATCAGTTTATAACCTTATGGAGTCCTGTGTGTGATTTTCCTTGGGAGTTCCGGTTGTGGGGTACCAGGTGGGACAGAAACCCCAACAAGTCAGCCGGGCCTCATGCTACACCACTGGATCAGGAAGACCTCTCTTAAAGGAGCTGCAGCATGCTGCCAGCAAGCAAAGCCCATCCAAAAAACGAAAATGCAGGCAAACTTTTGTGTGTGTGTGTGTGTGTCTAGAATTCCTTTTCAAGCCCTCTCAGGTTTTATGTGGATTTAGCAAGCACACATTGGAGTGCCAGTTTGTTGTATTGGCCCAACACAGTTTCTTTATTCATTAACCAATAAGAGCAACACATGTACAGAAGGACTTCCCACACCATATAATAAATAATTTTCTCTAGATCACATGCATATGTGCAGATGACAAAGTAGAAACAAAACTGTCTGGGAAAACAGAGAGTAACAGGGAAGGGTGGCAGAGAATGGGGGAATATAGGCTCCAAATACTTTATATGCTTGCAGAATAAAATGGCCTTATTTAACCCAATGAAATAAAAAATTAAAGTATCAGAGTTTATGGCCCCAGTCCATAAAGTGCTTGCCACGAAAGCATGAAGAGCTGAGTTCAAACCCCAGAACCCATGTAAAAAAAGCCAGGCACAGCAACCTAGGTGTGCTTGTATGCACCAGAAAGTGCACAATGAGGTGGCATACATAGGAAGGCCCCTGAGTTCCACTGGCCAATCAGCAGAGCCTAACCCAGGTAGATAGCATCTGAGAAACAGCACCCAAAGTTGACTCCTGGCTTCTATAAGCACATGAACACAAAGCCAAAGCACACCAAGGCAGGGCACCAAAGGTGTTGCAAGTGAGGAGATTTTCAGGCATGTACCCCAACACCCAGCTTCCGTGCTGTCCATTGTAAATATGGTCAGTTCTCTTGGGTTCTACTCTGTACCACACTGCACCATTGGCTTTTGTTCTGTTTGATTCTCAAGAGCCCAGACTGGCCTCAAATTCAAACTGCTGTCTCAGCCTCTGAGTTACTTGATTACAGTGTTCCTAATGATTTTGCTCCTGTTAGCAATAAAACATCTCTCCTCTTCTGTCTCTAATTGGCTGTAACTGGTGCATAAAAACATCAGAATTTGTAACTGTGGGCTGGCTCTATCATAGAATGCCTAGGAAGCAAATGTGAGGTCCTGGGTTTGCTGCCAGCACCACTCAGAACTGAGCTACTGCTTAGCAATCATGCTCCACTTTGTTCCAATTTTCATAGCCTCTTTTGATATTTAAGGTATTAAAAAGTAGGCTGGGCAGTGGTGGTGTGCACCTTTAATCCCAGCACTCAGGAGGCAGAGGCAGGTGGATCTCAGTGAATTCGAGGCCAGCCAGGACTGTTACACAGAGAAACCCTGTCTTGAAAAACAAAACAAAAGATATAAAAAAAAGCAGTTGTGGTCTGAATACAATTAAGGTTTACTCTTTAGTAACATCTTATTTTTATATTTACTAGATAAAATGAATGTTTCCCAGACATTGCATTGGCATGGTGAGGTGTGTTTTTCCAGCTTTTTTTGTATGGGCTGCTGAGGCAAGCCCTACACTGGATCCGAAACCTTTTTCCCCGTCCTAGCCTCCTAAGTAGCCAGAATTATTATAGGTCCTAGTCATTAGACAGGGCCCAGATTTTTTTAATTATTATTTTGTGTGTATGGGTGTTTTGCCTATGTCTGTGCACTGTGTCTTCGTGCAGTGGCCAGGAGAATTGGAGCCTCTAGAACAGGAGTTAGATAATTGTGAGCCACCATGTGGGTGCTGGGAACCAAGCCCCGGTCCTCTTAACTGCTAAGCCATCTCTCCTCCCCCTAAAGATTTTATTTTTATTTTTTATGTGTACTGGGGGGGAGGGTATGTGCACATATGAGTACAAGTGCCTTTGTAAGCCAGAAGAGGGCACCGGCTCCCCTGGGAGCTAGTTACTAGGTGAGCTGCCCTATGTGGGTAGTAGGAGCCAAAACTGGGTCCTCTGCCAAGAGCAGTATTTGCTCCTAACCACTGAGATACCTCTCCAACTCAAATGCTGGGTTTTGAAGCTGATATTCTCTCTGCTGTTTCAACACTTTATTTTTACTCTTAGTTATGTGTACATGTGTGTGCATATTAGTGCAGGTGGCTGGAGAGTTCAGAGGTGTGAGAAGCAGGAGTTAGACATGTGAGCCATGTGTGCTAGGAACCAAACTTGGGTCCTCTGCAAAAGTAGTACACTCTCTTAACAGCTGAGCTGTCTTTCCAGCCCACTCCAACAGTCTACCATAGCACTGACAACCTTGCTTGTAAGCTTGTAAGCTCAGACAGGATGAGATGATCCTCTATTCATATTGTGCCCCAGTGTCCAAGCACATTATAATCCTGTACTGTCCACATGGTTAAGCCAAGTTCACTACTGCACAGGGATAGCCATGGCTAGGGATGTAGTTGAACTGGAAAAGGACTTACCTGATGTGCAAGCCCCTGGCTCCATCCCCAGCAAGTTACAAAACCAGGTGTGATGGTGTGTACTTATAATTCCAGCACTCAGGAGGGATAAAAAGATCAGAATTCAAGGTCATCCTTGGCTAGTCAGAAAGTTGGAGACCAACCTGGGATGGAGATATATATATATATATATGGCTTCCTTTAAAAACTGACAGTCATCTTTAGTGACTTGCCTTGAGACTTTTCTCACTATTCTTCTTAGGTGCATTTGTGGATTTGTGGTTTAGACAGAAATAGATCAAAACGCCTATGGAAAGCTACCTCTTCTGTTTGTCCTGTTATGTTCCAAACAGGACAGAGACTCACCATTCCTGTCTGCCTGTCCCTGACAGAGCTGTTTGTGGCCCAAGGTCAGAGTCCTTCAAGAGAGTTGAAATGGTCTGTTGCTCCAGCTTGGCCTCAGTGCTTCTTCTGCCTCAGCCTCCCAAGAATCTGGCTCCTCCAAGGACCATTTTTGTCCCATTAAGTTCCTCTGTGTAGCTCTGCCTGTCTCTGCCTCCAGGATTAACATGTGTGCCCCCACACCCAGTCCACAAGACTTTTGTTTGTACTAGAAGTGTTTGCAGGGCAGTAGGGGCACACACCTTTCTTTAATCCTAGCACTTCTATTCCAGGGAGGCAGACGCAGGCAGATCACTGAGTTCCAAAGTCAGTTTTGTTTACAGAGCAAGTTCCAGGACAGCCAGGACTGCACAGAAAAACTGTCTCAAAAACAAACAAGTGTTCTTCCCTCACTAGAGACGCTAAGCTGATGGAAGCATCTTTACCATCACATGCAAAGAATCTGAGAATGAAATCAACACACAGGAAAACAAAGCCAAGAAATGAACCTTTAATATTATCATATAATGCCCACAGCCAGTGAACCATCCTAAACTAGCTCGAACCATGTCTTTCTATGGCTTAGGCCAGTTTCAGGTAAGTGCACTTGACCACAAACAAGACTCCTCTGTAACAAGGAGCTTGCTATCTTCCTGTCCTCAAAGGCCAGTTTTTTGCTTCTAGTTTGAAACTACCAGCAAAGACACACGCACATTTTATTTGGCCAGGAAAAGAAGTCGGAGGCTGTGGGAGTTGTAGCGGGTGACAACTAGTGTTCAGATGTCAACCCACCAGAGGAGCGATTCTCTGATGGAGAAGAATCCTGGCAAGGCTTGCAGGACCACTGACTCTGGAAACTGTTGTCCTGTCTGTAATTTCTGGTTTTTTTGGTTTTTCGCTGCAGCTTTGGAAACTGTCCTGGAACTCACTGTTGTAGACCAGGCTGGACTTGAACTCACAGAGATTCACCTGTCTCTGCCTCCCAAGTGCTGGGATTAAAGGGGTGCACCACCTGCTTCCTGTCTGTAATTTCACTCGTACAAAAGCAGCTATGGTGTTTCCCCAATACCTGCAATGTAGTGTGTAACCACATGTGAGATGTGTATGTGTTAGCTCATGATTGCATCTCAATATTATGGGCACATATATCTGTGGGTAGTCAGGAAGATGACTTCTCATTCAGCTGTATAATTTTGATGTATAGAAAATATACTAGGATATGCTTCGTAACTATATTTGTTGTCCTATGAGGCCTAGAAAACACTTAAAAGTCATGCCCCCAGCCACTGGTCACAGACTTAACTCCAGAAACGTTGAAGCCTTGCTTTACCATGGCAAATGCCACAGTCCTTATTGTTTACCCAAGGAATTTGCTTTGACCAATGAGATGTAATTCTTGTAGCTTTTTTCTTATTGCCTCAAGTCTCCTGTAAAAATATGTATTTAAGCCGGGTGGTGGCGGTGCACACCTTTAATCCCAGCACTTGGGAGGCAGAGGCAGGCAGATCTTTGTGAGTTCAAGAGCTAGTTCCAGGACAGGCTTCAAAACTACAGAGAAGCCCTGTCTCAAAAAACATATATATATGTTAAATATTTATATATTTAAGCTAGGTGAACAAAGAAACAAGGAAGTAGTGGAATGAAGAATTGAAACCGCTAATTAGAAATGATTTAGGATAGAGAGATTTAGTTCTCTGGAACTAAAGAGAATCAGAGTCAATTAGACAAGAGAGTAAGAGCTGCAGAATAATAAAGAGAATGACCTCAGATTGTGCGTAAAGTTATTACAGAAATCTTCCAATCCCCACTCCTAAGAAGTCTTCTCTGAGTCACCCTGGGTAGTCCAGCTTGGGAGCTGGACTTTCAGGCCACTAAAGAAAACCTACAAGTTAGTTGTGACAAAAATGTTTTTCCCAATTCCAATTGAGAAACACATCACTAGAGAGCTATGTCAACCTGCTTATATATTCTGATTAAGGGAAAACAAAAAATCTTGATAGGTGTACATGTCTTTAGTCCCAACACTCAGAGGACCAGCCAGGGCTGTAAACTGAGACAACACACAACAAAAAGGACAAGCTGGAGAGCCGGCTCAGCAGCTGCAAGCACTGCCTCCAAAGGACCTACACTTAGTTCCCATTACCCACCCAGCAGCTCACCACCAGTCATGACTCCAGTTTTGACTCCATGTCTCATACCCTCTGGCCACCACAGGTACCAGGCACACACATGGAACACTGACATACATCAAATAAAATAAAATTTTAAAGTTTATGATTATCATTTTAACTACATGTCCTTACATCACCGAGTGATACTTTGTTTCCTTTTTTTGTTTGTTTTTATTTTCAAAACATAAAAGTCACACTATGTAGCTCTGGCTATCCTGGAACTATGTACACCAAGCTGACTTTGAACTCTGAAATTCATCTGCCTCTGCCTCCCAAGTGCTGGACCTAAAGGTGAGCACCATTACTCCTGGCTGGTGTCCTTATTTTGATGATTAATATAATGTTACAGTCACTAACACAGTCCATTTGCACAACCACCAACATAGTACATGGTGGAAGATTTAGATATGAAGCCATATTCTCAAAGATGCATTTGTGTTCTGACAAGCATACACACCTGTGCTAATTTGTGAGAAAACCATGAAACTCAGTCAGGAGAAATTTAATCTCTAATCTAATTTAAGAGCCTAGAGAGAAGTACCTTAAAACACAGGTACAAGCCAGGCTTGGCGGTGCACGCCTTTGATCCCAGCACTCAGGAGACAGAGGCAGGCGGATCTGGCCCCATAATGAGCTCCAGGAGGTCTGAGAGACCCAAACAAAAGAGCACAAGTACATATAAAGTTGTATACATGTCAGGTTGATAACTATAAAGTCAAACCCTGTCTCAAACAAAACATAATGCAATGTATAAATATATGTTTTATTTTATGTAAACAAAAAAAATTTATATACATGTTGGTTAAGAGAACTCAATGGCTGCTTTTCAAGAGGACCCAGGTTCAATTCCCAGCACCCACATGCAGCTCACAACTGTCTGTAACTCCAGTTCCAGTGGATCTGGCACACCCTCACACAGACATACATGCAGGCAAAACACAATAATAAATATTTTTTAAAATGTATATGCATATATTCATACTTAATTATGCTAATACATATTGGGAAAAAAGCCCATCAAGTCAATTTTCCATAAGCAGCAGAGATCTGAAAACAGTGGTATAAATGAGACTTTGCAATGTATACCTTTTTACATAGCCCTGGTATCTGAACCTTATGACTATATTATCCACTGGAAAAAAATAATCCCTTTTATGATACCAGCCACCACTTCCCTCCTAGGTTAGGCTGCCATGGCCTATAAGCCTGACAAATAGGAACCATTTCTCTGACTCATCCAAAAGAAGGTGAATAAGGACATGGTCACACTGGAATGCCTTTATAAGAGGAAGTTTTATTGTTAATTATTTACCTTAATAGTCTCAGAAAGAAGAACAGATTAGCTTAATCCAACATGATTTGCAGTTGGCAAAATCTAGTGAAGCAAGTGTATTCTGATTGCTAAGGATTTCATTTGGGGGCTTTTAATACTTAGCCACCTAACACTTGGAACATAATCCAGAACAATGCATTACCCTTCCTTTTCACTTTAATGCCACACCTACCTCCCTTCGTTATGGAAATATCTTCATTAAATATGATTCCCAGAGGACAGGCTCCTTGAAGCATATAGCCATGAGGTCAATGCACAAAAAGAAAACTGAAAATAAAACTCTGTATGATAATTTACTAATCTAAAGAAACAAAACCTTCCAATATATTAAGAAATAAATCCAGTTACAAATGCACTAGTAGGTCTATGTGAAGAGGCTCTGGTAGAGTAACTGAAAACAGCCAGTTATTTACAAGATACACAAGCAGGAACGGTGCACCTAGCCCAGCACTGGCCCTCAGAAGCCAAAAGTGTTCTCTCCGCTGTAGGCCACATACAAGAATCCATCTTCATCTTTTTCCTTCTCGTAAAGCTGTCCCATAGTTAGGCTTGAAAGAGAAAAAAAGAAAAAGAAATCATTGAGAATTGAGTCCAGGTATTAAGTGGAAAAATTAGGCCTAAAGATGAAGAGCTTTGTGGTCGGTGGTTAGGAGGTAAAAATAATTCAAGCACCTGCTGTGACTGCAGTCTGTTCTAGAGAAAGAACAGAGCATGAAAAAATGAAGATGGGGTGGAGGGTGGCTCATTGGTACAGCCCATACAGCAAGCACAAGGCCTGGGTTCAATCTCCAGCACCACAAAGTGGGAGATCACAACAAATCAGGATGCAGGTACAGTGGCAGGCACACCCCTGACATTCCCATGTTCGTTCTGAAGCCCTTCAAGAAGCCAACGCCCAAGGCGTCCGATGACTTAAATGATGACAATGATAGGACTATCCCTGAAAGCAAGAACATGTTGGGCTCTTTTCTTCAGGGTATTTATTTGAATGTTTATAATTTAGACTCAGTGTTGAAGGTACAGGTGGATACTTACTATGAACACTCCCAGACCACAAACCCCAGAGATCTATATAAAACTATGAGCAAAATGACCCTTGTGCACAATGCCCAAAGTTTCCACTGTATCTGGGATCCAAAGAAACCTTCCCTAGGCCAGGAATGTACTTCAGTGATAGAGTGTTTGTCCAGCAGGGGTGAAGCCCTGGACTGGAACCCAATACTGCAAAAGAATAAAATGCAACAGAAGATTGCTGAAGCTTTCCAAAAGCCTCCAAAAATAAGATTCCTTAAACTAAACATGTGGGTGGAAAATAAGCCTTCCCTATGCTGTGAAACAGACTGCAGTGGAGAACTAATCTAGTTCTCTGCCAGGAAACTGAGTTGTCTCAATGAGAGTAGTAACACCCACTGCAACCTCAAGCAAGCTCTGATCACGTGACCATACTGATGGAGTATAACCAGAAATGGTGGGTCAACCAGAACCAGCAGTGAGATGCTGATCCAAGAACAAGTCCTGGTCACAACAGTTGTTTAAATATGGACATAGCATATCCACAGCATAGGTTCAACCTCCCACACTGCATAAAGCCTAGGTATAATAGCTAAAACTTAGAAACCCAGCACTGAGGACAGGATGATCAGAAATTCAAGGTCACCTTTAGCTACATATCAAATTCTAGGCCAGCCTGGCTACATAAAACCCTGTCTCAAAAACAATTAAGTATATAGCCAACCAAGAACCAATGGGGAAATGAGGAAGGGATCCAGCACCTCGTTGTGAAGCAATGATTACTCCTCAGCTTTGCTGCTGGTGTCTGACTGAGACTAATATGTAAACATGGGACACAGGCCACATTTATCAAGGGGCAGTTTCTGCTTTCCTATTCCACTTCCTGCCCTATTTGCATGTTTTGTGTGGATGACTGTGTGGGTAGATTATTAATAACGTGGGGGATGAGTATGAATAAGAAAAAGCCTGTTGCCAGGTGATGGTGGTGCAGGTCTTTAATCCCAGCACTCAGGAGGCAGAGGCAGGAGGATCTCTATGAGTTTGAGGCCAGTTTGGTCTATAAGAGCTAGTTCTAGGACAGGCACCAAAGCTACAGAGAAACCTTGTCTCAGAAAGAAAGAAAAAAAAAAGGCTGTCATCTTCTGCAATCACAACAGTTCTCCATGTGAGGATTCTCAATTTGGAATTTGTGAAATAACTCTCTGGATTGGCTGGAGAGATGGCTCAGCAGTTAAGAGCACCTATTGCTCTTACAGAAGACCCAGGTTCTGTTCTCAGTACCCACATGGCAGCTCACAACCATTTATAACTCCAGAAGGGGATCTGACACCTTCTTCTGACCTCTGTGGGCAGCAGACACATGGTGCAAATACACACACACACACACACACACACACACACACACACAGACAAAACTCTTCCTGCATTTAAATAAATCTAGGAAACCAAATAGAAAGAAAAAAAGCAGACTTCTCTGAACAGCACTGTTGAACCAAATCCCTGTGGGAATATCCTATACGGCTGCTTCTAAAACAAATCAGGATCTCTATTCAGCACCTGAAATGTGCCATCTGAATTGAGATGTGCTAAGTGTAAAAACACAAGATTTCAGAAATAAAACAAGTTTGGTTACAAGTTAAAATGACAAAATTTTCCATTTACTAAGTTAAATAAATGGTTAGTTTGACCTATTTTTGCTGGGTTTTTGTTTTTTGTTTTTTGGGTTTTTTTTTTTTTTTTGAGATATTATGTAGTCTTGACTGTCTTGAAATGCCACTTGTAGACCAGGTCAGTCTTGAACTCAGAGATCCTCCTGGGTACCAGGGATCAAAGGTGGGAAGACACCACACCCAACGATTTCACCCATTTTTAACTTGTTGAGTGTTAAGGAGCTACTAGTATTTAAAACCCACAAGAGGTCTGCATACCATTTCCGCTGGTAAGTCAGAGTATAGAAGGAAGCTGGTCGTGAGAACACCTACTCTGCTGATTTTCATCCTAGGCTGCCGTCAGGATCTCTAGAGAGCTTTACCAGCATCTCCACGAACAAAATGAAGATAGATTTCTCGTGGTGGGACTCAAGCATTTTTTAAAATTAGCATACAAAGTAACAGGTCTCCTTGAGGCAGTCTCAAAGACTTAAATTTTTGGTCAATTCTACCCTCCTTCCCCCTGGGTCTCCACCCCCAATGCCTCCTTCTGCCGTTATTAGCTCCACTACTTGCTTCACTCAAGTCTGGCTCATGATTTATCTACCTCAATAGCCCCTCTCTAGCTTTCACATGCATACTTTTTTCTTTTGGGAGGGTGGATGGGAGTCACGACAGGGTTTCTCTTTGTAGTCCTGGCTGTCCAGGAACTTGCTCCATAGACCAGGTGGGAATCGAACTCACAAAGATCCACCTGCCTCTGCCTCCCGAGTACTAGGACTTAAGGCACACACCACCACTGTCTGGCTCCAGGAATGATTTAAAATGCTGAAGATGAGTCTGTGTGTGGCCATATTAAGAACAAAGGCATCTGTCTTCTGGGAGTATAGAGAGTTCTCTTCTGATTAAGAAGTGAGGTGATGAGTCAAACATGAGTGAAAAGCCAGCAGGTAGCAGGATTCGTTATACAGCTGAGCCTCCAAACTGAAAGCACTGCGACAGTACACAGGCCTGTCCTTGGTCCAGGTCAGGGCGCCCTTGAAGAAGCCTGTTCTCACATCTCCCCACTGTCATTACCAAATGGGGTAATGGCAGGAGCTTATAGTGCTCAGCCCAGCACTTCCTTGGTTCCACTCTTTCCCAGCGGGTTAGAAGTACCAATACAGCAATTCTGAACCCCACTGCTCAACTACAAACACCAAAGAGCTTCATGAACCACTCCTACGGTCTACGGTCTACTCAGACTCCACAAGCTGTTCACAGTGAACCACGAGCAGCACTGGAACAGCTGTTGTCTAGGCCAAGAGTGGCCTGGGACTCAGTTCTGACCTCTACCAGGGTGGAGGCCATAAGCACATGGCTTGTGTTCCACTGCTTCCCTCTGTTTTTTAAAAAATTTACTTGTGTGTGTGTGTGTGTGTGTGTGTGTGTGTGTGTTTTGCTTGCATGTATATCTGTGTATGTAAGTGCCTGCTGACTGCAAAAGACAGAAGGCAACCCTGGAACTGAAGTTCCGAACAGTTAAGAGCTGAGAAGTTGCTCTTCAGCACTAAAGCCATCTCCCCAGCAGCTCAGTTCTACTGTCTTTTTTTGTTTGTTTGTTTGTTTGTTTTGTTTTGGGAAACAGGGTTTCTCTGTAGCTTTGGTGCCTATGCTGGAACTCACTCTGTAGACCAGGTTGGCCTCGAACTCAGAGTCCTGGGATTACAGGCGTGCGTCACCACTGCCAGACCAGTTCCACTGTCTTAAGTAAACACTGGGTTCATCAATTTGTTTAACAATGCCCAAGCAGCTACAGAGATTGAGAATAAAAATCTTACCTATCCTAACACTCTAAGCTCTTTTCTAAATACATACATATGGTAACTTTTTATTCTCACAACAACCTGAAGTCGTACTATTGCAACCCATAATCCAAAGGAGTAAAAACTAATACATGGAGAAACAAATAATTTATCCAGAAAACATTCTTCTCTCCAACTTGTACCGCCTCCAAGTGAACACACAGGTAGGCTAGTCCCAGTGACCTAGCATTAGATCTTTGTACCTTTGGCAAGGATCTTACTCAGAACAATGCTTCTCACACATACACTAACAAACATTCCACTGAACGATTACTCAAATGAAGCACAGGCTTCAGTTTAGGACATGCTCTACAAACCTTAGGGCAGATGAGCTTCCCTCTTAAAACCAAGGCCTTAGCACCAGAGCTGAGCAGGCCCTGTCAGCAGGTCAGGAGTCCTAAACCAGAGGCAGTTCTAACATAGCTAACAGGCAAGCTGCCCAACCTGTAAACAGTCAGACCACAATTCCGAGGCTTCCTACCTAAGCTGCTGGGAGGTTTCCGTACAAGACACCCACAGTCTTTAGTACTGCAGTGTCCAGTACTATATGAAGGCCCCTAGAAAGAATTTTGCTGAGGGTACCGGGGGCACTGCTGCCTTCTGAACTCCTGGTTCTGACTGGTAAAGAACGGCAAAGCAAGGAGTCAATCTAAGGTGAGGAGGAGTTCTCGGGTGCTGAGTAAGTGAACCACAGTTCCTCCCTAGAGGCTGCTCCCCCACCTCAATCCGGGTCACAGATCCAGGCAAAGTTATTTCTCCTAGGCAGGAACTGACCAAAGGTAAAGCAAGTCCTAGTAAGAACCAGGTCCCAGATTAGCTATGAGAACCCAAGGCAAACATTCACTTTCTGCTTCTCGATAGCCCTTTGCACTGGGGGTAGGCTGACCTAGGGCTCACGTGGGCACCCAACCCCAGTAGAATTGCCTTTAACTCTCAACCAAAGGCAGGGCATGGAGGCACTGAGTCATACATAACTAGGCTGGAGTGATGAGCACCTGGTCAGCCATCTGCTGCACAGCTCCTGTGCTTCCCCGTCTCTTGGCACAGTGGGGTGAGGTCAGAGACAATGACCACACCGCCGAGGAGCCAGAAAGGCACTGATTGTCAAATGCAAGTCCAAATGGCCCAAACAAAACAAAGCTGACTACTCCTTCCAATCAGATGTCCCTCTTGCACAATCTTCTGCCATTACTAAGGCACACCTTTTCTTTAAAACAAAAAATTGTCATAGGACAACCCATAGGACTCAATTCTCTCTTTCTATCATGTGGGTTCCAGAGATCAAACTCAGTTCATCAAGCTTGGTGGCAAGCACCTTCACCAGCTGAGCTATCTTCGCCAGACCAATAGCCATTTCTGAAAGAAGTACTTACCCAGAAATGATCAAAATTGTTTTAGTTTAAGCACACTTCTCAACAAAAGGTGGGTTCTAAAACATCTCACCATCCTTTTGAGACCTCTTTCAGACCGAGAGGAAACCAGCCAATCTCCACAGCACTGGTTCCTCCAGGCCAAACTGTCAACATGTTAGAAGTATTTATTCAACAACACATTCCTGTCTGTTTGGTTTTTTGACATAGAGTTTCTCTGTGTAGCCCTGGCTGTCCTGGAATTTACTACGTAGGTCAGGCTGGCTTTGAACTCTGCTAGCTGCCTGCCTGTCTCAGGTGCTGGAATTAAAGATGCACATCACAACACCTGGCTTTCTGCTTCTATATTAAACAGGGAATTAAGAATATTCTTGTCAGCTGGGCAGTAGTGGCGTGAGCCTTGAATCTCAGCACTCAGGAGGCAGAGGCAGGCCTCTGAATTCAAGGCCAGCCTGGTCTACAAGAGCTAGTTATAGGAGAGGCCCCAAAGCTAAAGAGAAACCTTGTCTCAAAAAACAAAAAACAAACAAACAACAACAACAACAACAAAAAACTATTACCAGACCTGGGTTCCCCTCTACTACCATGACTGGGAAAGGTTTATACCAATGCCTTTCAAGTTCTGTCTACAGCAAGGAATAGTTCCTCTTCTGTGTTGAGCCTGATTCTTTTGTTTGTTTTTTGGTTTTTTGAGACAGGGTTTCTCTGTGTAGCCCTAGCTGTCCTGGAACTCACTCTGTGGACCCAGTTAGCCTTGAACTCACAGAGATTCGCCTGCCGCTCCCTCCCAGGTGCTGGGATTAAAGGCGTGTGCCACCACTGCCCAGCTGAGCCAGATTCTTGATATAAGCACAAAGACAGAGAATTCAACTTTCTAATGCTACATGAAAAAGGCAGTTGAGGCCTGGTGCGGTGGTGCATGCCTTTAATCCTAGCACTCGGGAGGTAGAGGCAGGTGGATCTCTGAATTCAAAGTCAGCCTGGACTACAGGGTGAGTTTTAGTACAACAAAAGCTATGCAGGGAGACCCTGTCTCAAGCAATCAAAAAACCCAGGAAAGAAAAAGAAAGGCAGCTGAGATCCAGATCCCACCACCTTTTAATTTTTTTTAAGAAAGGGAAACTCAAAAAAGAAGGAAATAAAACTCTTAGGGGCTTGCCTCTGTGCACAGCATCTGTACTTGGTACAAACTCTGCCACTCTGCATGCTATCACCTGGGTTCAGCTGACAAAACCAGCATACCCTGTTCAGCCTCAGGCAGCACTGTCAGCTATGAACAGGGAACACCAGGACTCATTCTCTATGCTCATTTCCCACTCATTCTGCAGTCTGCAGGCCCCAGAAGAAGGTTAAAGGAGGCTCCAGGTTTCTGTAAGGAGTCTGGAAAAAGCTGAAAAGAGTCTGCTTAATTGTCTTTGAGGAGACAGTGAAGCTGAGTCAGCACCAGCTTTAGGAAAGAGACCCTGGTTCTCTGGGCTGTGGTAGGTAGGTATTTTATCTGCATGGGTCTGATGATGTCACATGCCTCTTGTCTTTAAACAAATTGGATTTTGGTTTTGATTTCTGTTGGAGACAGGGTCTTACTGTATATATTCCCTCAGACAGTCTCCTCCTGCCAGCAGCTGGAATTACAAAGTGTATCATCCCAAACTTGGCAACAAATACATTTTGGGGTTTTGTTTGTTTGTTGTTTTGTTTTAAGACAAGGTTTCTCTGTGCAACCATCCTGGCTGTCCTGGAACTCACTCTGTAGACCAGGTTGGCCAAGACCTCAGAGATCTGCCTGCCTCTGCCTCCGGAAGTGCTGGGATAAAAGGGCTGGCCACTGCCACTACCCAGCTCTAAATCCTTTTTATTGTTTAAAATGGATCTTTCTACAAAGCTCTGGCTAACCTGGAATTCACTGTGTAGACAAGGCTGTCCTTGAACTCAGAAATCAACCTGTATATGCCACCACCACCCGTCAATAAATACATTTTTACATTTTTAATAAAACTCCCAAATGAATACAGATTGGCCTGCAGTTAAGTGTAGGGCAAGAAGTCATTAACTTGGACCTTAAGCACTAAGTGCCTTGGTGTTCTCTTTATCCTGAAGAGTCAGAATTTGATTTCTGGACTTCCGGTCACTCAGTCCTAAAGTCCTAACTTTGCTCAAATACAATCTGCTTTAGGGTAGAGTATTACCAGACTAGAAAAGGCAAATGGGATAAATGAAAGCTCGTTTGCTGTTCCAGAAAGCACTTGGAGAGAAAATGGCTCTGAAGCAGCCTCTGATGCATGAGAACCACTTTCCACTCAATTTATACTTCAGGGACAACAGGGAGGAAATAGGTAATGAGATCTATCAGCTATTGTAATGGCGAGCTACTATGGAGCCATCAGAGAAACCTTAATGTCATCAGACAGTAGGAACGGGAGGGAGCCGAGATGTGGCTAAGCAGTAGAGCACATGCCTAGCAAGACAAGGAACTGGACCACCACCACTCAGACCATGCCAGAGCATCAGCACTAAGGAAAACAAACCCAGTGCCATTGATCCTACTCTGACTTCCCCCCAGTAAGCCACTGTCTCCAGGCAGGAGAAAAGAAATCACGAAGGTGCTGTACAAGTTCTCAAAGCTCCTCTATTACCTGAAGGGGAGTCAAGAGGGACCCCACAGAAGCCTGGCTTCCTCCCTTGGTAAAGTGCACACCCGACAACACACTACCCAAAAGTCTGTGAAGAAAGGCTAGGTAAGAGGGTCCCAAGAATGACAAGACCACCAGAGCTATAGGTATTAACAGACCAGTAGCACCCAGTGGTGCTACTTCAGACAAATACTGGCTTTAGAGAAGCTTCCTGTATTCTCCTCTACTGCCTCTCTACCAGACACCAAAAAATAGGTGGTAGAGATTAGTAAAGAAGGAATCAGACTAGAGAATAATAGCCAGTTTTTCACCTGATAGGTCTAAAATTTGGCTTAGGTCTCTTCTGGAACTAACTTTCTTTTCCTCCTTCTTTCCTTCCTCCCTCCCTTCCACTTTCTTTTCTTTCTTTCTTTCCTTCTTTCTTTCTTTATCTTTCTGTCTCTGTCTCTGTCTGTCTCTCTTTCTCTTTCTCTTTCTCTCTCTCTTTCTTTCTTTCTTTCTGAGATAGGGTCTCATTCAGCCCAGGCTATCCCCGAATTCAAGTCCTCCTGCCTGGGAGTCCTAAGAGCAAGCCACTACACCCAGCATCTTGTAGTTTTCAGTGAATCATGTTTTTACAAATTATGCTAGTTCCCGGGACTCTGAAAGCTTAAACTGATAGAAATATTACTTTTAGGGTAGTGTGAAACCTAGTTTGGGTAACTAAAAATAAGATGTGACAAGAAATTCACACTGAGGGAGAACAGTAAAGAGCTGACTATGTTTAAAGGTAACTGAGCAGAGCAATGATCTAAAGATGAGCCTCTTTGGGACCTACAGGTTCCTTCTGGTAGAGAGAAATGGGACCAGTTTACATGAGTCAGTAGGTGAAAACCTCACTGCAGGCCTCACTGGTTCAAGTCCAGGAAAGTTCTGAACTGTTTTTAAGAATTTCTGAGAATAATTTATTTAGGGTATGAGATATGTTCATGCCTATGTGGAGGCCAGGGGCCAATACTGAGTATCTTAGTCAATTTCTGAGGGACTACAACAGGTGCATTTTCAAATCCAGACCTGGTAGCTGGGCAGATGACTCAGTAAGTGCTTGCTGTGTGAACATGAAGACCCGAGTGTAGGTCAGTGAGCTCCAGGTTCAGGGGCAGTCTGTCACAATAGACACTGGGGTTTAGTAAGGTAAAAGCACTAGCCTCGCAAACCTAACAGCCTAAGTGCCAATGATGGAAGAGGAAAACCAACTCCAAAGTTGTCCTGACTTTCATACATGCACTGTGCCACCCTCATGCATATATACACACAATTTTTAAAAAGTGAATAAAAAGAAAAACAAGCATTAGTCTAAAAAAGTAAATAAATAGGGTAGAGAAACAATTGAGGAAGACACCCAGTGCTGATCTCTGGCTGGCACACACAGAGATCCATACATATTACATAAACTCCAGATTCTCTGTTTTAACAGAGTACATACATAATTGTGCCCTATGGGTGTTTTTTTTTCCCCCTGAAGCTACTGATACACAAATTAAGAGTTTCAATTGGGGCCGGGGGTGGTGGCACACATCTTTAATCCCAAGGAGGCAGAGACAGGCAGCTCCCTGAGTTTGAAACCAGTGTGGTCTAAGTGTGGTCTAGAAAGTGAATTCTGGAACAGTCAAGGCTACACAGAGAAACCTGTCTCAAACCAAACCAAGAACTGCAGTCAGAACTCTTAAGCTTTTATACCTTCCAAGGTTTGGGTTTTACAGGCAGCAAATGGATTGCTAGGCCAGAGGCCCATCACAGCCCTCTCACCTGGACTGCGGGACTGTCTTGTCCACAAACAGGAAGATCGCCTTCTCAGAAGGAAGCTGAATCCTTTTCCTGATGATCCACATGAACTGAGCCACAGTGATGTCAGATGGAACCAAGTACTTCCTTTTGTCAATATCAACAATCTGAGAGCCTGAGACTTTTTCCACGATCACCTGGAAAAGTCAAGATATGTCAGCAGGGGAGGTTGTACTTCAGCAAAAGAGGAGCGCATGCCTGCCATACACAAAGGCCAGTACTTGATTCCCAGCGCTGTAAATAGATGAGAAGGGAAGGAGGGGGAGGGAAAAGGCACAAGTGCACATAAGCACAGGACCGAATTACCTAACGTACAGCTCTGCCCTCACAGTATGATGAACATAGCGTGGGCACGGCAGTGTGTGGGAAAATGCACAGCATGAGTGGATACACCTATGTCTTAGGAAGCCACACTCTGGAGGTCCAGAACTGATCAAAATGTTATCTTTAAAGGGTCAGTTGCATCTCTCATCTCTGATCTCAGCATCTATAAGACCAACACAGCTAAAAAACTTTCTAACTGACCAACTAAGAGATCCTCCTGCCTCTGCCTCCTGAGCACTAGGATTAAAGGCGCACACCACCACCTCCACCATCAAACTTTCTAACATTTTATCTAGGCAGATGAAATATCATCTGGCCAAAGTTTCACCTGAGGTCTCTTAAGCCAGGATCCCTGAACAAATCCACACTCCTAGAGAATTAAGATCCCAAGCAACAGAGGAAAGAAGAATGGATAAACTAATGGCAATGCTCTGCATACCCAGCCACCCAGGAGCCAAGGTTTTCTTTTGGCCTGTTGCTTCTCTAACAGGGCTAACATCTGCCCTCCTAATTCTCTCCTCAAAGGAACTGTTTACAAGCAAAGAGCTACAATAATAAGACTTTATGTACTTCAAAAATCAAGAATGACATCAGAAACCATCTCCCCAACTAGGCAGAAATATAGCATCATACTTATTATTGACTAAAGACAAAGATGGCATTTCAGATTTATTGGTCAAGCAAGGATGGAACAACCAGGGTGAAAAGAAACTACAAGTTAATGGCTCAAAGTTAAAGACGAATGCCCTGATACTAAGGTACCCTATCCAAGACCAAGTGACAGTCTCCGTCCCCCATCATTCCCCAAAGTGGAAGTGACCTGTTGCCCTGTCCTAGAACATGGTTCCTTACATAACTGGCGAGGGAGCCTAGAGGCTGCAAGCAGCTTGCTGCCCTAGATCGGAAGATTCAGCACTGATGCCCCTGAACAGCACCAGCCTCTTGTGCCTCAGGCTTGGGCCGGCCCCAGGCTTGGGCCGGCCCAGCCCAGTCCGTCCGGTCTCTGGCTCCACTTTGAGACCTTAACTTATCAACTGTTGCATGGCCCAGCGCACCCGCCCGAAACCGCTCCAAGACTTTAAGGGTGACAGAAGGGTGCGGGGACGGGGAGTCCACACTCACCGGAACCCGGTCGGGGTACTTCGCTCTGATCTTCGCGGATTCCACGCATCTGTGTTCTGCGAGAGAAGTACACCGGGCTGATTGTCGCGCCTGCCTGCCCGCCCGCCGTCCCCAGTTCCCGGAACCCCATCTTCCTGTCCGCCCTTCGCCGCCCTCAGCCTGAGCGCGGACGCCCCGAGTCCTCGCCCCCGGGTCCCTAGCTGCCGCCCCCGTCACGGATTTCCAGCAAGATCCGCGGAGGGCTACAGGGGTCCGAGGGAGGTGCCCAGGCTGGCGGGGCCTTGGCGACCCAGCTGACCGGCAGGGCGGCGCGAGTGGGGGAGGGGCCGCGGCCCGGGGCCCGGCCAGGCCGACCGCGCTTACCCAGAGAGTGGTCCTCCTTAAACATCCACTTCATGGCGGCGGGAGGCGACGGGGCCGGCTCTCTGAGCCGTGGACTTCGGAGAAGAGACCACAACAACAACGGAGGCGGCGACGGCAGCGACGACTACTCGGCAGGCGGGACTTCCGGCCGTCGGAGCCTAGCAACCACCCGGGGCGGGGCTTCCGGCGCGCCTGGTAAATGCACCAGGGGGCATGAACTTACGTGAGGGGCGGAGCCTAGAAGGAGACCCCAAGGGGTTCTCCTGTGAATGGCGGATGACGTAGGTAGCTGAGGAGTCTGTGTGCGACTGGAAAGGGGTTTGGGGATTGTGCGTGACGGACAAGTTATGGCACATAGCTTAGAACGCATATAAAGGCGCTGGTAGGAGAAATCTGAAGCTTTCGAAAGATATGATTATTAATGTTTGGCCTGGTAACAAGACGGGGGGCTCAGTTCTAAGCACTGTGTGGCGATGCGTACTGATGACAACCTAGAGTTCTAGCTTAGGCGGTTTTGCACCTAAAATTGATTTTAAAAACTTTCATATCCCTCGACTCGTGACTACATACTTAAATATTCATAAAAATTTATGAGCAAGTATCACAGATACGCATTTAGTCAATGGAATATCCCCGATCAAAGAGATCCTTTATCGCAAGCTGTCAGAGGCTATGAGCGGAGTATTTCCCTGGCCGTGAGACATCCGAGGCCACGGGGCGGGCGGTGGGAGTGGCTCAGCAATCGCAGCCTGAGCTGCTGGTGTCACCTGCTTAGGCATAAGCCTTGGGGTTCATCCCTAGCTGAGTCGCAGTGGAGTCATCGAAGCAGCCCGCTCTGGGTCACCATCTGTTTATGCGCCGGTGACCATGTAACACGAATATGCAGTTAATTGGGCACCTGAGCACGTGCTTGTGATTCTGCTGCATCTGTCAAGCTTGTGTCTGATGCTGTCATCCGTCATTTCCTACAGTTGAAATTCCTGACGGATGCTGTGACTGCAGCTTCATTCTGAAAGTATTTTTGTTCTTTTAAATTGGAGTCAGGGGTGAGACAGACCAACAGGTAAAGGTGCTTGCTGCCAAGCCTGAAAACTTGAGTTCAATCCCTTGAACGCAAGTGGTGGAAGAAGAGAAGCTACTTCCAAAGGCTATCCTCTGGCCTCAATGTGTGCACCGTGGCATGCCTCTGTACACACCCAGATGCATGAAAAAAATATATTTTAAAAATAAATATATAAATATAATTTGAAAAAATTAAAGACTGTGTTTCTGTCTCCCACGAAATGAAAGAACCTCTCAATATTACACTTGGGCATCGATGTGGCACACAGGAATGCTGTTCTGGAAAGCAGGAGGAATCCATGAGCACCCACCCATGCTGTGGCAGAGTTTGCAGTTCTCATGGGAAAAAACGAAAAACTAAATGACAGGTGATATTTAGAAGAATAAAGCAGCGGATGACTAAGGCATGGTGCGCCGGTGGGATGAAATGATTATTAGACAAATTGCCACACGCTAGGAACACAAAGGGCCCCCTGTGGCTAGAACTAAATAATCTGCTGGGAAGCAGATCAGGAAGACCTGGAACAAATTAGAACAAATTGTGTGGTGCCGTGAATTGCATTCTGACAGTTTTGGCTTTTACCATAATGTGATGAGAAGTGAGGTTTTTAAGATCTATAATATATCCAGAGGTTTTTTTTCTTCTTTCTTTTTTCTTTTTGTCTTTTTCTTTTTTTGGTTTTTCGAGACAGGGTGTCTCTATGCAACAGCCCTACTTGTTCTAGAGCTAACTCTGTAGACCTGCCTACCTCTGCCTTTCAAGTGTTGGGACTAAAGGTATGCACCACCACCGCCCAGCTTTTTTTTTCCCTCCCAAGACAAGTTTTTTTCTTTTTGTAGTCTTTGCTGTTCTGGAACTTGCTCTGAAGACCAAGGTGGCCTATGGCCTCAAACTCAGAGATCCTCCTCCCTCTACCTCTGGAGTACCTGAACTAAAGACAGTTGCCAGCACGCCTGGCTCATTCAGACTTTTTAAAATGATCAGCCTAACCTTGGGGTGTAGTTCAGTAATGGAGCATGTGCGTGCCTGGATTTAATCCCCAGCACAAGAAAGAAAAAGAGATAGAAAAAAAATCATTGGGCTGGGGATTTAGCTCAGTTGGTACAGAACTTTGAACTGAAGCCTTGATTTAATCCCAAGAGCTGGGTAGTGGTGCACACCTGTAATCTCTCTCTTTTGTTTGTTTGGTTTTGTTGTCTTGTTTGTGTTTTGTTTCCTGGCTATTCCGGGACTCCCTTTGTAGATCAGATTGGTCTTGAATTTGCAGAGATTTGCCTACTTTTATGCTAGGAATTAAAGGCACGCACCTCCACCCCCTGTTCACTTCTAATCTCAAGGAGTAGTAGGAAATTCAAGGTCATCCTCAGTCACGAGGGGTGTTGGAAACCAGTCAGGACTAGAGATTGGCAGGTGAGGTGACTCAGCACGTCAAAAGAGTTGCTGCCAAGATTGAGTACCTGAGTTTGGTTTCAAGGACCCACGTGGTCAAGGAAAAGAACTGTTCAGGCAGAGAAGGGCGGGTCTCTGTGAGTTCAAGGTCAGACTGGTGTACAGAGTAAGTTCCAGGACAGTCAGAACAACACTGAGAAACCCTGTCTTGGAAAACCAATAAATAAACAACTGGATAAATAAAAAACAAATAGGGCTTAAGGGGCTAGAATTTAGTTCAGTAGTAACATACTTTCCTGTATACAAAAATCACTAGTTCAAATCTTCAACACTACAGAAAGGGAGTGAGCGAGGAATAGAAAAGAAATCAGACTTAAAACTTCCGCTTCTCTTTATAAATCTGGTCACTGTGTCCTAGTCCAAGACACACACACACACACACACGTATATGTGTGTGTATCTATATCTATATAGATAGAAAGGGTGTGAGAGCTATGTACACTTCTCAGGGAGGTAGAGTCAGTGTTCGACTCACAGGCATGTCCCGACAGTTATGATGACCATCAATGCCTTTTTGTCTTATTTGCTCACATGATATCTGTTTTTTAGTTCATCCTTCTAATTGGCTTCTCTAATCTGCCATGATGTGCTTCCATGTGTTGGTCATTGCATTTGACTTTCTTGAACATTCCAAGGGCACTAGATACCTTCTGGAGTGGGGTGGAGAACTGAGGAGGAGGGACGGGAGGAGTGTAGGAAAGTAACAGACACAGCCAGACTTCAGCCAACCCACAAGACAGGCAGGATGTCTCCTGTAGCCCAGGAAAACCTTGAACTCAGGATGTCGCCAAGACTGGCCTCGAATTCCTAAGTATGTGGTACGTGCTCACATGCATGTGGATGCATGTGCCCATGGGGTGGTCAGAGTAGGATACTGAAGGCAGCAAGCAATGACAATTGTCCTAAGTGTCGTCATTTGACTTCAGACTCCATTTTACCTGTAGGGTGAAACAAAGTTCAAGTTTCCAAGCCCTAGGGGAGTTGGGAACTTTCCAATAGCTGACCTACTACATCCTTAAACAATAGAAATAATCTATCATGACCCTTAGTTCTCCAAAACATTATGGCTGCTCCTAACAAACGAAAGAACAAATGAATCTGATTGGTTGGACTGAAAAACTTACATTCGATATCTGTTGACATGATGGAACACACAAAGAAAGCCCCTAATCCCTGACTCCTGATTGGTGAAAACTGGAACGTTAGCTTGACCACAAATGTTTGTGCTTATAAATCCCACTTCTGCCCCTGCTTGGGACTGTCAGGAAAAGCAAGGCTCCCAAGTCTTTGTCCTTTGGCCCTAATTGATCAGCAACTCCACATAAGTAGTGATTTATTAAAATCCTCGTAACCCATAAGCATTGTCTCTCTTTTTTATTTTTCTTTTTTCTTTCTTTCATTTTTTTTTTGAGACAGGGTTTCTCTGTACTGTCCTGGAACTAGCTCTTATAGACCAGGCTGGCCTCGAACTCTCACAGAGATCTACCTGTCTCTGCCTCCTGAGTACTGGGTTTCAAGGCATGTGCCACCACTGCCTGGAGTCTCTCCCATTTCTTGTGGTGCACAACAGACTAGGTATAACAATATCAGGAATCCTTCCCTTCACTTTGTTCCCTTTGACAGGTTTTCTCATTGAATCTGGAGTTAAGCTAACAGCCATCAAGTCCCAGTCACCCTGAGGTTACAGGCACACATATCCTGACCCGGCTCTTTTTACATAGGTGCAGGATTTAGAACTGGGGTCATTGCCAGGCTGGGGTGGCGCATGCCTTTAATCCGGGCACTCGGGAGGCAGAGGCAAGTGGATCTCTGTTGAGTTTGAGGCCAGCCTGATCTACAAGAAATAGGTCCAGGACAGGTCTCCAAAGCTACAGAGAAACCCTGTCTCGAAAAACCAAGAAAAAAAAAAGCACAAACTCATATTTGTGCTATGACCCAACCAGGTTAATGAGATAGTCTTATATAGTCCAGGCTGGTCTTAAGCTTGCTATGTAGCCAAGATTGATTGGCCTTAAACTCCTGATCCTCCTGTTTCAGCCTTCCAAGCACTAGGGTTCCAGGCATCACTAGGAGTCCAGGCATGAGCCGCTACTTCCATCTAAAATATGCAGTTTGACTTCATTGTCTTTTGAGACAAACTGCAGAAACAGGAGAACATTCTAGTAACAGACACTGAAAAACCAGTGTTCAGTCATGAAAATGTGAAAATACCATGGCACACACAAAACTTTAGCACTTTAGCATGTAATATTTGATCCAGGCATGTTAATGCACACCTTCAATCCCAGCACTCAAGAGGCAGAGGCAGGTAGATCACTGTGAGTTCGAGGCCAGCTTGATCTGTAGGCATAATTTTCTGTCCTGAGAACGAACTCCCAAATAACCATACAGACTTATTATTAATTATAAATGCTTGGCCGATAATTTAGGCTTGTTTCTAACTAACTCTTATAATTTAAATTAACTAATTTTTATTAATTTACCTGCTGCCACATGGCTCATGGCTTGTTACCTCACCTATCTTGTACACGTCCTGCTTCCTCTGCTTCTGGCTGGTGATGCTGCCCTTCTTCATTCCAGTACTCTCTCCCTGTATGCTAGTGCCACCTAACTTCTTCCTGCCTAGCTATTGGCCATTTTCAAGACAGGGTGCCTGTCTCTGCGTAGCTCTGGCTGTCCTGGAACTCACTCTGTAGACCAGGCTGATCTTGAACTCACTGAGATCTGCCTGCCTCTGCCTCGTGTGCTAGAATTAAAGGTGTGTGTCACCACCATCCCGCTAGTTAGCTCTACTTCCTTTTCTTTTTTTTATTATTTAATGAGCTCTACATTTTTCTCTGCTCCCCTCCCTGCCTCTCCCCTGCCCCCGCTTCAATAGTCCCCCAATGTCCCCATGCTCCCAATTTACTCAGGAGATCCTGTCTTTTTCTACTTTCTACTGTCCATGTAGATTAGATCTATGTAAGTTTCTCTTAGGGTCCACATTGTTGTCTAAGTTCTCTGGGATTGTGGTTTGTAGGCTGGCTTTCTTTGCTTTATGTTTAAAAACCACTTATGAGTGAGTATATGTGATAATTGTCTTTCTGTGTCTGGGTTACCTCACTCAAAAGAATGTTTTCTAGTTTCATCCATTTTCCTGCAAAATTCAAGCTGTCGTTACTTTTCTCTGCTGTGTAGTACTCCATTGTGTAAATGTACCACATTTTCCTTATCCATTCTTCGGTTGAGGGGCATTTAGGTTGTTTCCAGGTTCTGGCTATGATAAACAAAGCTGCTATGAACATAGTTGAGCACGTGTCCTTGTGGCACGATTGAGCATCCTTTGGATATATACCCAAAAGTGGTATTACTGGGTCTTGAGGAAAGTTGCTTCCTAATTTTCTGAGTAATCACCACACTGACATCCAAAGGGGTTGTACCAGCTTGCATTCCCACCAGTAATGCAGAAGTGTTCACTTTTCCCCCCAACCTCTCCAGCTTAAGTTGTCATCAGTGTTTTTGATCTTGGCCATTCTTTCAGGTGTAAGATGGAATCTCAGAGTTGTTTTGATTTGCGTTTCTCTGATGACTAAGGATGTTGAACATTTTCTTAAGTGTCTTTCAGCCATTTTAGTTTCCTCTGTTGAAAGTTCTCTGTTTATGTCTGTACTCCATTTTTTATTAGATTATGTGATCTTTTGGTGTCCAATTTCTTGAGTTCTTTGAGTATTTTGGAGATCAGACCTCTGTCTGATGTGGGGTTAGTGAAGATCTTTTCCCATTGTAAAGGCTGTCATTTTGTCTTGTTGACTGTGTCCTTTGCTTTACAGAAGCTTTTTAGTTTCAGGAAGTCCCATCTATTAATTGTTTCTTTCAGTGTCTGTGCTGCTGGGGTTATATTTAGGAAGTGGTTCACTGTGCCAATGCGTTCAGGTGTACTTCCCACTTTCTCTTCTATAAGGTTCAGTGTGGCTAGCTTTGTGTTGAGGTCTTTGATCCATTTGGACTTGAGTTTTATACATGGTGATAAATATGGGTCTCTTTTCATTCTTCTACATGTTGATATCCAGTTATGCCAGCACCACTTTTCCATTTGATACTTTTTGCTTCTTTATCAAAGATCAGGTGTTTAAAGATGTGTGGATTGATATCCGGGTCTTCTGTTTGGTTCCATTGATCCTCCTGTCTGTTCTTATGCCAGTACCAGGGCTACACAGGAAAACCCGGTCTTGAAAAATGGAAAAAAAAATAAATAAGCCGGGCAGTAGTGGCGCATGCCTTTAATCCCAGCACTTGGGAGGCAGAGGCAGGCAGATCTCTGTGAGTTTGAGGCCATCCTGGTCTACAAGAGCTAATTCCAGGACAGGCTTCAAAGCCAGAAAGAAACCCTGTCTCAAAAAAAAAAAAAACCAAAATAAATAAATAAATAAATAAATAAACAAACAAAAGAAAACAAAAAACCAACTTTCTTCCACGTTGAAATATTGGTGGGAGCTGGAGAGATAGCTCAGTGGTTAAGAGCACTGTTTTTTCAAAGGATCTGGGTTCAATTACCAGCACCCACATGTCAGTTCACAAAAGTCTGTGACTCCAAGATCTGACACCCTCACACAGATAGATATACATGCAGGCAAAACACCAATGCACATTTATAAAAAAAAAAAAGAAATTAATAAGTATTCACCTAATCAATCAGCAAATGCTAACTTTGTGGAATATGATACCAACACTTATTATACCTAACTACACACATCAGAAGAAACCATGTAGTTAATTACTTCTAACATTTGAACAACCAGGGGATTCGTGTCTGTTTTCCGCCTTTCCTGCTATAGGGTATGGTAGAAACAGAACTCAATTTGAAGGCAAAAGTACCTGGCTGGCTACAGGGCTTTCGCCTTGTTATGTGAATGACTGGACTTCAGTATGAACTACATTGGAGTTTTTGTATTGAGACAAAGTCTGGTGTATCCCAGGCTGACCTCCAGCTCACAAAGTAGCCAAAGATGATCTCAGACTTCTGATCCTTCAGCCTCCATCTCACAGGGTATTACAGATGTGGGCCACTGTGCCTAGTTTAATGAGTGTTGGGGATGAACTTCAGGGCTTCCTGCAGGTAGGCTAGCCTTCTGCCAACTAAGCAACATCCACAGTCCACATGTTGTGCATTAACAAATGACCCGTGGGGAGATGTTTACCAAGTTAATTTCTTTTTTTTAAAGATTTATTTATTTATTATGTATACAATATTCCTTCCATGTATGCTTGCATGCCAGAAGAGGGCACCAGATCTCATTATAGATGGCTGTGAGCCACCATGTGGTTGCTGGGAATTGAACTCAGGACCTCTGGAAGAGCAGTCAGTGCTCTTAACCTCTGAGCCATCTCTCCAGCCCTACCAAGTTAATTTCTATGCACATCTGGTTTCATACAATTGTTGACACAGACTTCAATGAGTGGAAAAATAAGTGTTTTCTTGAATGGACCGCAGGCACCGCATAAAATGCATCTACTATCTAATCCAGTACAACCTCCCGCTAGCCCCACCCCTCCTTAAGTCCTGCGTGCTTGTGATTGGTTCGTCTGCCCGCCATCGGTTGCCGTGGAGACTCGGCGCTGCGGCCCTGCGCTCATGGCGCTGTACCAGCTCTTCTCCCATCCGGCCGAGCGTGGCTACCGCGCGGGGCTCTGCTCCAAGGCCGCTCTCTTCCTGCTGCTGGCCACCGCGCTCACCTACATCCCCCCTCTGCTGGTGGCCTTCCGGACCCACGGTGAGCCTGCCCGGGCTTGGAGAGACACTTGTGTCGGCGCGGCCCGCTGGCCCAGGCCGGCTCTCTAGACCTGGCTTCCCAACCCGCCTTGTCTCCCGCAGGGTTTTGGCTGAAGCGGAGCAGCTACGAGGAGCAGCCGAGCGTGCGCTTCCAGCACCAGGTGCTGCTCGTAGCCCTGCTGGGACCCGAACCCGGAGCCTTCCTCGCCTGGAGCACGTTCCCCACCTTCAACAGGCTGCAGGGAGTTCATTTACGCGTCCCGCTCGTGTCGGTGCGTGGTTCCCGCCGGGGCCCCTGGGGGACAAGATGGGGCGAGTTCCAGGGATCCCAGGTTGTGTCTTTTTGGGGGTTGGAGGGAGGTCTCATGTATCCCAGTTTGGTCCTAAACTATATAGCTCAAAGCGACCTTCAACATCTTATCCTCCGGCCTCTACCTTCCCAGTGTTGGGATTTCAGTTATGTAACGCTGTGCTCGAGATTATGGGGTGCTGGGAATCAAACCCAGGACTGTGCGCCACATTCCCAACCTCACAGCTTGGATCTCAAGGAGCCACAGCGGTTGGAAACAGTCTCTTTGGCCTGCGCTTGTTTAACTTTCCAGATAATAGGTGTGTTTTACTTAGCTGATCCATGAATCCCCAGAAAGTCAGTCATGCAGTCGGTGTGTTTGCCTGACAAGAGTGCAAATGCCAGGGCGCAGCCTGTCTCTGGTACTGGTCTCTTCTGAATGGGAAGGTGGCAGTGAAAGCCCCTTTAGGGACTGGAAGGCCGAGTTCTGTAAACTCCAGCAAGTACAGAAAGTGCCAGCATTTTTATGCAGACTGGACCTGGGTGGTAGGGGCGGGGCAAGCGCTGGTTGGTTGAGTACTCGGCTCGTGCTTTGGGGAAGCCATGCCATTCAGGGTTGGGCTCAGCCCCGCTCCACATCGCAGCTGTCCTCCGTGAAACTGAAGCATTTTACTGTCTGCCGGTTAATGTTTACTTTCGCAGAAGCCAAATGTTTCCTTACAGTCATCCCTTTCCTTTCGTATCCCGAAAATACTTTCCTTTGGACGCTTGGGACATCTGGCTTTCCTACTTTCAGACGAGGATCCTTTCAGACACTGGTATTGGCCTTATAAGGCTAACTTTTGTAGCTGATGGGGGAAAAATTCACTTTTCCGCCAACAGCTAAATAAGAACTTTAAAATATTAAAGTCTTGTTGGTCATGTGAATAGCAATACACAAACTCTAATTCAGAATACTTTGCTCTTTAATTTTTCCATATATATGTGTGTGTGTGTTTATTTATTTATTTATTTATTTATTTATTCTGTTCACAACCTGTAGGCTCATTGTTAGATATCAAAGAGGTACAGGTATATACATGACGAAAAGGAAAGCTTCACTGTGGTTGGTAATGTATCTACTTGTTGACCAACCTTATTAGTTTTAAGGCCTATAGATTATTTAATAACATGGGCAAGTGATAAACTTAATCGTTATTTGTTGGTAAAATTTTGTCTGTTTCTAACTTACACTTGTCATCCCAGCTGACGCAGGAGGATTGCCCCCTTCCCTGGGCTATGCAGTAAGCACAAACCCATTCTGTCTCAAAAAAAAAAAAATGACTATGGCATGTGAAGTCGGGAGGAGTCAGTTTTCTTTTTCCACCGTCTCAGTGGTTCAGCTCAGATTTTCAGGGTTGGCTGCAAGGGTCTTCCACTACTGAGCTATCTCACTACCCACCCTTACTCCTTGTTTTTTTTTTTTATTTGCCCCAGTTTTTTCACTATTAGAATTAATATTTGAATAACAAAATTTTGACTAAATCGTATACCTTTTTTATTCTCTTCAAGGTGGGTTGTTGTTATGTTGCCTGCAGCAATAAGTCCACTTCAGCCCCACAAGAAGCTGGACTTCAGGCATGGCCACGTGTCCAGACTTAAGTCATACATCTTTGAATGTCAATAGAAGCTTTCTGTTGAAATATTATGCACACAAAGACAACAAGGCAAGCAATAAAATAATTGTTAACTGCAGGGAAATTAAACATAAGAAAAAGCAAGGAAGGAAATGCAGTCAGCATTGTGAACAGGACTTGCATAGTCCTAGTTCCCACCCGGAATAATGACTCACCAAAGTATGGGTCTAGCCCAACTGAAGGGCTGAGAGAGGTATGTGTGTGACAGGGGCTGGTGGGAAGAGGGGGACTCAGGCTCCACCTTTCCTCGGGGAGTGTCAGTAGAGAACACTCGAAACAGAAATGGAGGTGCACCCAAACAAACGCTGGAAAGCGTTTCTTTTTTGTTTTTGTTTTTTTTTTTCGAGGCAGGGTTTCTCTGCAGCCTTGGAGCCTGTCCTGGAACTAGCTCTGTAGACCAGGCTGGCCTGGAATTCACAGAGATCCACCTGCCTCTGCCTCCCGAGTGCTGGGATTAAAGGCCTGGCCAGCCCTGGAAAGTGTTTTCTAAGTGCACTTATCAGGTAAATGGGTAAAAGTTTTTGCTTTGGAAATCATGTGGGTTTTTTTTGTAACACCACTAAACTCCTTTATTCTTTAAATGATTAAGTCTCTCCCCCATGCCACCAGCACCACTCCCTTTGGGTTTTTTGAGACTGTGTAGCTTGTAGCCCAGGGTGGCTTGGAACTGGGTTTGTAGCTGAGGATGACCTTAAAGACTTGGAACTCCTGTGCTTACCTGTGCCTGCCCAGTGCTGGGATTGCAGTCATGGGCCACCATGCCTGTTTTTACTACTTATTTACTTACTGTGGTTCTGGCGAGCCAACCTGGGGTCTCAAAATGGCTAGACAAGTGTTCTGCCCCTTGACCGACACTCCCAGCTCTCCATTCATTCATGATCCCTAAGGCAGGGCTTTGCAGTGTAGCCCAGGTTGGCCCTGAACTGGTGATCCTCCTGCCTTTTCTTACCAAGTACTTGATTACCAGCAAGGACCACCACACCTGGCTCCATTTTTCGTCTTGAGCTTCTAATGCAGTGGTTCTCATCCCTTCCTACACTGTGACCCTTTTAATACAGTCCCTCATGTTTCAGCAACCCTCAAATATAAAATTATTTTCATTGTTACTTCATAACTGTAACTTAGCTACTGTTATGAGCGGTATTATAGATATCTGATATGTCGCGACCCATAGGTTGAGAACCTGTGCTCTGATGCCCTAGAGAGGAGCAAGTGGGTGGGGCCAGAGCAAAGGCCCACCTGCCTTTCCTGTGGACTCACTGGACGGATTCATTTCCACACTTAAGAGAAAAAAAAGTGGAAACAATTTTTTTTTTTTTTTTTTTTTTTTTGAGACAGGGTTTCTCTGTGAAGCTTTGGAGCCTGTGCTGGAACTCACTCTATAGACCAAGTTGGCCTCAAACTCACAGAGATCTGCCTGCCTCTCCCTTTCGAGCGCTGGGATTAAAGGCATTCGCCACCACAGCCTGGAGTTTCTTCTCCAGGTATAAGAGTAACTCACTGGAGAATGCCTGCCTATGTTTGGGGCCCTGGAGTCAATACAAGCATATATATAACTTTAAACAAAATTAATCCTCGGTTTACTCTAACAGTGATATTTTGCTTGTTTGTCAGTTGCTGTTAGTCTGTTTTTGAGACAGGATCAAACTAACTCACTGTGTAAGCCTAGGCTGGCCTCAAACTCAAGATCTTCAGGTACTGGGCTCAGGCAAGTGCCACCACGCCTGGCAAACATGGTGTGTTTATGTCTTAAATTTTGGGGGGAAGGTTTTTTTTTCTTTCTTTTTCTTCTCTCTACATTTCCATTGTTCTCTTATGTACTTCTTGATATTTGAGTCTAAAAGCCAATGGGAAGTTAAAGTGATCACCAAGGCAGGATGAATATTGGGCTTCATGCTTTCTCTCTTTTTACCAACTCATTCACTACGACTGGCTGGTAGCTCAGTGGGCTGGAGTTGGCGTCTTATCTCTAGAACCAGAAGCTTTCCCTTGAGAGCGCTGCTCCTCATCTTCCTCCACTTCTGGGACTGGAGTCTAGTTTCAAACTGAAGGAGCCAAGATCAGTTCTCTTTAATGCTGGGAAGTAGAAAGTAGAAGAAGACAAGCTCTCCTGAGTAAATTGGGAGCATGGGGACCTTGGGGGAGGACTTAAGGGAGGGGGGAGAGACAGGGAGGGGGGGCAGAGACAAATGTAGGGCTCAATAAATATCAATTAAAAAATGGATAAAATTTTTTAAAAAGCTGTTAAATGTTTCAAAAAAAGAAAGCAGACAGACAGTAGCCTAGCGACGTGGATATAAGTGATGGAGGTAAAACTCCGTGTTGACTTACTAAGGCTTATCTCCTCACCCTATGTACCTGTACACAGGATAAGCCCTAGATTGTTAGATAGCATATCTAACATCCTTTCTATAGTGTTTGGCTTGTAATGAACAGTAAATGTTAACTACTAATTTTGAAAACAATATATAACCTTTATTCTCACAGTAATCCTGTGAGGTAGAGGCCATGCTGTCATTTTCCATATGAAGAAGTAGACACAAAAGGGGTCATTTGCCCTGGGCTTCATTTGAACAGTGTCCAGCTGAACATAATGATGCATGGCTCTACTGTCCACTACTCACAAGGCTGGGCAGGAGGATCACAAGTTCAACAAGCAAGTCTGGGTATCAATGCATAGCAAGATACAATCCCCCCAAATCCATATTTTATATGCTTAATCCTATTCAGTGAAATACTTTTGCTCTGAACATAGACCTATGCTGGCTTTACCCTTCACCATGTCTGAAAAACTGTCCAAGGAGTCAAGGAAGCCATAGTTTAGTTGGTTTTGGTTTTTTGAGACAGAGTTTTCTGTATAACAGTCTTGGCTGTCCTGGAACTCACTCTGTAAACCAGGCTGGTCTCAAATGCACAGAGATCCAGCTGCCTCTGGGTGGTGCATCCTGAGTCCTGGGATTAAAGGCCTGAGCCACCACCTCCCAGTTGGAAGCCCTGGTTTTTAGGTCAAGGTTTGACCAGCATTGGGAGTTGGCTTTGTAGTTGCTAATTTGGGAAAGTATTCAGAAGTCACAGCCTTGATTCTGCACTAGGCAGCTCACAGGGTCTCCAAAATCCCCGTTTTCGTTTTGTTTTGTTTTTGAACATTTTAAAGTCTGTTTTTTGGGGGGTAAGGGCGTTGTTTTTTAGGGTTTTGTTTTGGTTTTTCGACACAGGAATTCTCTATGTAGTCCTGGCTATCCTGCAACTTGCTTTGTAGAACTGTCTGGCCTCTAATTCACAGAGATCCACCTGCTTCTACATCCCGAATGCTGGGATTAAACGTGTAATAGCTGTGTGCTATCACCACCCAGCCTTTTTTTTCTTAATTTTAGATTTATTTTTATGTATATGAGTGCTTTTAAAAACCACAAAAACTGGGCTGGAGAGATGACTCTGAGATTAAGAGCACTGGCTGTTCTTCCGGAGGTCCTGAGTTCAATTTCCAGCAATCACATAGTAGCCCATTACCATTTGTAATGAGATCTGGTGCCCTCTTCTGGCCTGCAGGGTTACATGCAGGCAGAACACTATGCATAATAAATAAATAAAAGTCTTATCTCACACACACACACACACACACACACACACACACACACACACACACTGAGCCAGTTAACTGGCCAAGTAGAGAAAGGTGCTCACCACCAAGCCTGATAACTCATGTTTCATCCCTGGCACCCACACGGTTGAAGGAGATAACCGTCATGTAAGCTGTCCTCTGACTTCTGCTCATGTGCCACACACACACACAAATGTAATCTTTAAACTTTATTTATTTTTATTTTATGTGCATGAATGTCAGTGTAGGGATGCCAGATCCTCTGGAACTGGAGTTCCTGTGGGCTGCCATGTCATGTGGTTGCTGGGAATTGAACGCAGATCCTCTGGAAGAGCAGCCAGTGCTCTTAACCACCAAGCCATCTCTCCAACTCCATAAATATAATTTTTAAAGTTCCAAATTTTACATATGTTTCATAAAACAATGGTG
This sequence comes from Myodes glareolus, assembly GCF_982192425.1. Taxonomy (NCBI): domain Eukaryota; kingdom Metazoa; phylum Chordata; class Mammalia; order Rodentia; family Cricetidae; genus Myodes; species Myodes glareolus. The sequence continues at coordinate 36,892,212 of NC_142047.1, forward strand.
TGGCTTAAGAATTTTCTTAAGTAGATACCAATCAGATTTTTTTTCTTTTTTATGTAGCCCAGGGTGGCCTCGAACTCATGATCCTCCTGCCCCTGCCTCCTTCAGCAAATCCTACCTGCATGCACCACCACAACTGGCGATACCAATCAGATTTTGGGAACTGAATTAAAATTATTGTGGAGGTATTAACTCATTCATGCTAGTCTATAAAAGTTAAAAATATATTTGGTTTATGTGAGTGGATGTTTTGCCCACATGTATGTCTGTACTGGGTATATGCTATGTCCTCAGAAGCCCGCAGTGGATCCCCTGGGACTGGAGTTACAGATAGTTGTGAGCCTCCATGTGGATGCTGGGAACTGAACTTGGGTCCTCTGGAAGAGCAGCCGTGCTTTAACAGCGGAGCTGTCTCTCCAGCCCTCCTGGATGACTACTTTTATCATTGTATCAGTCACTGTCGGGGTTTGAATGCTATGTCCTCCTTCAGCTCATGTTTGAACACTTGGTGCACGGTAGTTGTTGGTTTACTTTTTTGATTCTTTACTCTTACTCTTTTTGGCTCTTTGTGGGGGGGCACCACCCAACTCCCAAATAAGTCACACACATGGAGGCTTATTCTTTCTTATAAACTCCCAGCTTTTTTTTTTTTTAAAAAAATTGTTTCTTGCCAACTTTTCTTAACGTAAATTATCCCGACTACCTTTTGCCTCTGAGCTTTTTCCTTTTCTTACTTCTGTATAGCTTTCTTTCACTCTCAATCCATGGCTGACTGACTGGCTCCTGACGTCCTCCTCTCCTTGTTCTCTCGCTGCTCTTCCCAGATTTCTCCGTGTATTTCTCCTCTCTGCCTGCCAGCCCCATCTGTCCTTCTCCTTCCTCACTATTGGCCATTCAACTCTTTATTAGACCATCAAGTGTTTTAGACACGCAAAGAATCACAGCTTCACAGAATTAAACAAACGCAGCATAAACAAAAGTAACACACCTTAAAATAATATTCCCAACAGTGCCCAGTTGTTGGCGTTGTTTGGGAAGGTTGTAGAGCCTTTAAAATGTGAAGCCTTGCTGGCAGAAGTATGTCTTTGGAAGTCAACTTTGACTCATCCATATGCAAGGAACCTCTTCTTCCTCAGCCTTCCTCACTGTCCAGGTGCCCTGATGCCACCTACAGTCAGTACACAGACCCTTGGTTAGACTGGGTCACCCTCCACCCATGCCCCAGATGTCCTAGAGCTTCTACTGCCCGGGCGCCAGCAAGGTAGATCATCCCAAACACTTCCCGCACACAAATTCTAATTGGTCTTAATAATAAAAGCCTGGAGTCAGATGTCAGGGTAAATGTTGAAAAATCAGAGAAGGAGCCAGCACTAGAGGCACTAGAGAGACTTTTTCTTTCTTTCTTTCTTTCTTTTTTTTTTACCTCTACTGAATCCTTAAACCAAAGGGAGCAAGATCCTGTTTCCTTGAATCCTCAGACCGAATACCTTGAGCTCCTGTCTCCTCTTGTGAGATCCATCTGCCTCTGTTTCTCCAGTACTGGGGTTAAAGGTGTGTGCCACCACTGCCTGGTCTCTATGGCTGACTAGTGCGGCGAACTCCACACTCTGATCTTCAGGCAAGCTTTATTTGTTAAAGCACAAACAAGATATCACCACAACTTCCCATTTTTGTTAATTTTTACCCTCTTAATTCTCCTATTTTAACCTACTTCATTTTTCTTTGTGTCACTGGTGCCATTATGGATTCATTTGGCTTTTATTTATTTGGTACTCTTCCCAGTAGAATGCTACCTTCATGTGAGATGATGTTTCCTGCCCGGCATCTTTGGAATTTTGTTTTGGGGGGATGCTTTTGTTTTAATTTTGTTTTGTGTGTGTGTGTGTGTGTGTGTGTGTGTGTGTGTGTGTGTGTATACACCTATGTGGATACATGCACATGAGTGTTAGTACCTATGGAGACAAGAGGTCATTGGATTCCCTGGACCTAGAGTTACAGGTGGTTGTGAGGCCCCTAGTGCGAGTGCCGGGAACCAAACTCTGGTCCTCTGGAAGAGCAGCACACAGTGCTCTTAATTGATGAAGCAACTCTCCACCTCCCATGAGACCAAAACAGGATTCTGTTTGCAGTTAAGACAGTTAAGAATAAATTCCTCTGGGTGGTGGTGGTGCACACCTTTAATCCCAGCATTCAAGAGGCAGAGGCAGGCAGATCTCTGTGAATTCAAGACCAACCTGGTCTACTGAGCAAGTTCCAGGAGAGGCAAGGCTGTTACACAGAGAAACCCTGTCTCAAAGGAAAAAAAAAAAAGGTTCCTGTACAGGTTAAGATTTCTGTTTGTAATTAAATAGTTAAAGAAGAAGTTACTGTTTGCCCAAGCTAAGGTTTCTTTTTCTTTTTTTTTTCTTTATTTTCTTTTTGTTTTTTTGTGACAGGGTTTCTCTCTATCTTTGGACTTTTTCTCTTTTATAAAGATCTTTTTAATGTATAAGGCTCTGGAGAAACTGCTCAGAGGTTAAGAACACTTCCTGCTCTTCTGAAGGTCCTGAGTTCAATTCCCAGCAGCCACATGGTGGCTCACAGCCACCTGTAATGAGATCTGGTGCCCTTTGAGGAAGAGACCTGTCAGTCATCCTCATCAGCTTAGACCATGAAACCCGATATGGACGGGTTCAACAGAACTGCCATATATGGGCTGTCCGTGCATGCTTCAGCCAGGGCATAAATTCGATTCATTTTTTAATGTATACGAGTGCTCTATCTGCATGTCACCTTTATGCCAAAATAGTACATTGGATCCCACTATAGATGGCTGTGAGCCACTATATGGTTGCTGGGAATTGAACTCTGGACCTCTGGAAGAACAGCCAGCGCTCCTAACCTCTGAGACATCTCTCCAGCCCATTTTTGGTGTTGTTGTTCTGTTTTGTTTTGTTTCCTCAAGGTAGGGTTTCTTTGTATAACAGCCCTGACTGTCCTGAAACCTACTTTGTACACCAACCTGACATCAAACTCACAGAGATCTGACTGCTGGGAGTAAAGGCGTGCACCACCATGCCCCAGCTCCTTGCAGTTTCTCTAATAATGTATAACAGCCAACTCTGTCGACCCTGTAACACTTTATTTCTCCCATAAAAGGGACCTTAAGAGGCTAACAGGGGCTGCTCTCTAAAATCTCACCTTAGGGAGAAGCAGGTAGACCCGCTAGTCTCAGGGGTAGACCCGCTAGTCTCAGGAGTAGACCCGCTAGTCTCAGGGGTAGACCCACTAGTCTCAGGGGTAGACCCGCTAGTCTCAGGGGTAGACCCGCTAGTCTCAGGGGTAGACCCGCTAGTCCCAGGGACAAGCAGGTAGACCAGCTAGTCCCAGGGAGAAGCAGGTAGACCAGCTAGTCCCAGGGGCACCCAGCCCAAAATCACGCTTACTTTAATCAGGCAGTTGACTTGTTTTTCCTCTTCAAAGTCCTCAGGCTTAATGCAAATGGGGTATTGTATAGCCTAGGCTGGCCTCAAACTTGCTATGTAGCCGAGGATAACCTTCTCTCTCCACCTTCCAAGTGCTAGGATCATAGGTATATGCTCTTATTGTATGTAATGGTTTAAATAAATTGGTCCCCATAGGCCCATAGGATGTGGCACTATTAGGTGTGGCCTCGTTGGAGTAGGTATGGCTTTGTTGGAAGAAGTGGTCCCTGGGGGCAGGTTTGAGGTCTCATATGCTCACGCCATGCCCAGTGTGGCAGTTCACTTCCTGCTGCCTGCAGATCTGGATGTGGAACTCTCAGCTCCTTCTCTAGCACTTTGTCTGCCTGCATGCTACCGTGCTTGCCCCCATGATGAATGGACTAAACCTATGACTGTAAGTCAGACCCAATTAATGTTTTCCTTTATAAGAGTAGCTGTGGTCAAGGTGTCTCTTCACAGCAATAGGAACCTGAACTAGCACAGCTGTCTTCCTTATCTCAGCAGAAGTTACTCACAGAAGACCTGGCAGCCGCTCTCCCGTCCCATGTACCTTGGCTAATACATAAGTGCCTCCGTGACTCTATCAGCAGCCCTGGTAGCACAGTTGCCTCCTCCCCCTGGAAGCTGGCTAGCTAGGACAAGGACAGTAGATGGTACCAAGCCTAAGAAAAGGACATTGTTGCCCTGAGGGAAAGAAATCACTGCAGGGCTCCAAAAGCAGCGATCTTGACCCCCAACCCTGCTTACCGGAGAAACAAAAACTCTTCTTCACAGAGTGGTATTGATGGGAAACAAAATGAATGAGCTTAGCTTCAAAGCATAGATGCCTGTCAAGAACCCCTGGCAGAGGGGTCAGATCAGTGCTGTCCTTTCTGCTGGCCGCTGTGATCCCGCTGAGACTGGCGGAATCGGCTAGTGACTTATTTTTAACTGCTGTGGCGGATTTCTAGGCTATGACTTTTCTTATGCCCTCCTCTGAGTCTAGTCAAATATTTGTGGTCTCAGTATTGTATTGATCTTACTCAGCTCCCTTTTTTTATTTTATTGATTGATGCTAAAAGATGCACAAGGTGTAGAGCCTTGATGTGAATAATGAGTTGGCTAGTTGGACCTCGAGGATCTGAAGCGAAGGTTCTTGTGGTTTGAGGATATATAGGGGCTGGAGCGATGGCTCGGGGGTGAAGAGCATTGACTGCTCTTGCAGAGGACCTGGGTTCAGTTCCCAGCAACCACATGGCGGCTCACGGCCATCTGTAACACCACTTTCAGGACATCTTCCCGAAGTGCCCTTCTGGCCATTGTGTGTACTGGGCATACACTTAGTGCACAAACATATGTGCAGGCAAACATTTATAACCATAAAATAAAGATAAATCTTAAAGGAGTGTATAAATAGAGCTAGGTGGATTTCTGTAGAGTTGCTTGGTAAATGCATGGGGATTAGAATTAGATTTTGCTTTTCCATGTAAACAAGCTGACTTAGGGATGGAACTGTCACACAGTGGTAAAGCACTTGCCTAACATATAGCAAGCAGGTCCTAGGTTCAATCTTTTGCATTCTAGAGGAAGAACAAAAGGAATGGGAGGGAGGGAGGGGGAGGAAAGGGAAATCTCTCTCTGGGGGCTGGAGACGTGACTCCACGATTAAGAGTACAGACTGTTCTCGCAGAGGACCCGAGTTAAGTTCCAGCACCTTCATCGGGCAGCTCACAATCACCTTTAACTCAGGCTCTAGGGCATCCAGCGACACACACACATGTGCATATTCATAGTCACAGACACACATATACATAAATAAATAAAAAAATGCTTGTTTGTTTTTCGAGACAGGATTTCTCTGTGTAGCCCTGACTGTCCTGGAACTCATTCTGTAGACCAGGCTGACCACGAACTCAGAGAGCCGCCTGCCTCTGCCTCCTGAGTGCTGGGATTAAAGGTGTGCGCCACCGCCTGCCCACACATAACAATTCTTTAAAAAGTAAATCTTTGTTTGACCTTTGTAGACGATAGAAGAAGACAGGAACCAGGATGGGAAAATGGATGTGCTACATTTTAAACTTGAACTTCCCCTGCAAGCCACGGAGCATGTTTTCGGGGTGCAGCTTATGCTGACCTTCTCCTACCAATTGCACGTGAGTCAGTCATCTCTGAGTCCTCTCCTTTTCCTCCTTTCTGGGGACAACCACACCACAGATGGCTCTTGTGGAATATTGTTGGGGACTTAATTATGCAAATTGAATATTAAATTATTTTGAAATGTTTCAGTACCCCGATAATAAGTCTCTCTGTTGGTGCAGTAAGTCAGATCAGGCAGAATTAAAAGTCCAAGTTTAATGAGCAAAGCACCCTTGGGTAGTTCTTTGAAGAAAGCAGGAGAGAAATTATGCCAGGGATCTAGGTGCCAGGTCTTAAACACCCTGTAGGCGCGGTCTTGAGTAGCTCTTGGGGAGGAGCCAACCCTTGGTGGGCTTTGTAATGGGGGAATGAGACTGGAGCAGAGATTCCTAACATCATCTGATTAACTATTAATAGGTCAGAGGGTTCTGGGCAGAAAGGTTCCTGGGTGGACTAGCCCAGGTATGCCAGGCCTGTCAGCTTCCACTGCAGACAGGTGGCTGATGAAACCCCCAGGCTCTTCAGACTGGACAGTAACATCTCTCTTTCTATGGTTTCAGAGGATGTCAACCTTCGTGATGCAGAGCATGGCGTTTCTTCAGTCCTCCTTTGCTGTTCCCGGGTCACAGTTATATGTCAATGGTGACCTGAGGCTACAGCAGAAGCAGCCACTGAGCTACCGAGGCCTGGATATCAGATACAATGTAAGGATGCTTCTTGTGGTCTAGCTCTGGATATCAGCTACAATGTAAGGATGCTTCTTGTGGTCTAGCTCCTCCATTCCCACATTTACCATATCCTTTGAAGGAAGAGAAATTCAAGCTTAGAAATAGCATTTAGATTTCTATGTGTATTTTGAATAATGTGTGTATGTGCACCACAGATGTGCAGTGTTGGATCCAAGCCCAGGTTCTCTGGAAGAGCAAACAGTGTTCTTAACTGATGAACTTTTTTTTCTCCACCCCATCATGGATTCTTTCAAAATGTAGAAAGGGAGTTGGGGCACTGACTCAGTGGTTAGGAGCACTGTTCTTCCAGAGGACCCAGGTGGAAGCTTATGATTGCTTGTAATTCCATCTCTAGTGGATCCAACACTCTCTTCTGGCCTCCTTAGGTGCTTCACACACAAAGCACACAGAAACACACGCAGGCAAAACACATGCACATAAAAAAACAACAATTTTAAATGTATATATATAAAAGACACACCTTGGTTTATACCCTAAAAGAGGGGAAATGTTCTTATTGAGGAACTAAACTGCCATTTTCAGATACACATATTCCAAATGTTTTCTGTGTTAGTTTATTGTTTTCTGTGACCAAACACCTGAAAAAGCAACCTAAAGCAGGAGAGATTGATTTTGCTTAAAGTTTCAGAGGTTTTAGTCCAGTCTGGTGCGAGAGGGGACTAAAGAGCTCACTCCATGACCAGCAGGAAGCAAAGTAGAGCAGACAGGGGCCAGAGCAAGATGCAGCCCCCAGGATAAGTTCCTAGTGCCTTGCTTCCTCCAATCAGGCCCCATCTTCAGGAGCTCTACTCCCCAAACCACCCAACGTCTATTCACAGTTGACTCCATTGGCGGGCCAAACCATTGATCATGTCTGAGCCCTCATGTCTTAGCCTTCTCTGGAAATGCCTTACACCCAGAGGTGTGCTCTACTAAACTCCCAAGCATTGCTCAGGCCAAGCAATTTGACCATCAAGACTGACCGTCACATCTTCTAAATGATCTTGTAAAATGCCTATGTAAATACATTTAAAAAAATACGAGTCACCACTTACTGAGCAGGTGACATATGCCAGCCCAGAGTGAGAACGTTTACAGATTGGGTGTGGTGGCATGCCTGGCCTAGTTGTCCCCTGCTTGGAACACCGAAGTGGAAGGATCACTTGAAGCCAGGAATTTAAAAGACTAGCCTGGGTAACTGAGCAACACCCCATCTCAAACAGAAATTAAAAAAGAGAAAGAGAGAGAGGCTTGTATGTCACGTTTTAAATCTCCATAGTGTAAATGAGCAACGCCTCATGTCAAACAGAAATAAAAAAGGTTTATATAAGTCATGTTTTTCAGTCGCCATGCTGGCTTCCTGACAGGCTCAACCCTCAGCATTGTCTATCCAAGAGCCCTATGGCCATGGCACATGCCAACAGGACCAGGGGTGGAGGGGGCAAACCTAAAGCTACACAGTTAGCATAGCTCTTTTCCTAGAACAAAAAAAGGAGGAAAAGTGTTATTTTTATGTAAAAACCAATCTAGACCCAGAAAAAAACCTTTAGCCGTCTCCCAGCTCTGCGGCCTCTTGTCATTTCCTCGTTCCCCTTGCTGCATCCGGCCACACACGTGGGCCCTTCTGAACCCACAAAAGGCTCCTGCCTTTTGCTCTGTGTGTGTGTGTGTGTGTGTGTGTGTGTGTGTGTGTGTGATGACGCCTGTGGGAGGTGGACATTAGCCCTTATTTCTGTCACTGTAAAAGAATTTGTTCATCCCTGAAAAAAAAAAAAGCTCACCGAAAGAAGGCTGGAGAGAATTGAATTTCAGTTCCCAGCACCTGCATCCAGTTGCTTATGACCACCTGTAACTCTAACTCCAGGGGGATCCAATGCCCCTGGCTCCATGGGCACCTGTACCCCTCACACATACACACATAACTGTAAATAATAGAAATAAAACTCTAAAAATGGGGGGCTGGAGAGATGGCTCAGTGGTTAAGAGCATTGCCTGCTCTTCCAAAGGTCTTGAGTTCAATTCCCAGCAACCATATCGTGGCTCACAACCATCTGTAATGAGATCTGGTGCCCTCTCTGGCCTGCAGGCACACATGTAGGCAGATATTGAATGCATAATAAATGAATAAATATTTAAAAAAAAACTCTAAAAGTGATTCCTGAAACAATAGGTCACAAGAATAAGCGTGTGGTGCCTGGGCTTCAGGTGGTCTCCAGGATTGAGCCTGAGTATGCAGCAGGGTGGAAAGAAGAGGGGCTGGGGTGCTCATAGTTTGTCCTCCTGCCTTGCTCCAGGTGTCTGTGATCAATGGCACCAGTCCTTTTGCCCACGACTACGACCTCACTCGCATTGTTGCCGCCTATCAGGAGAGGAACGGTGAGTTACCAGTAGAGGCCACGGGGCCACGGCCCTCAGACTTCCCAGGTTGTGGGGTCCATGAAAACAGACAACTGGAATGCTTTTCGTGATGACAATCACAGACCCAGTGACAGCTCGGTGATGGGAGGTAGATGGGCTTGCCAGACCTTGTCCTTTGTGTCCTCTCTTCAAAGCCACGTCCCTTCCCACGTGCCGCCTCTCCTGTGGCCCAGCAGGTTAGTGATGGATCACTCTGCTTATTTACCCCATCACTGGCTTAGCTGGTTTCCTCTTATTCATGTGTATTTAAGCCTAGTTGATTTACCCCTCATAATACACCTATTTTAAAAATCCCAGTGACAATTTACTGTCCTCAATTTCCAGACAGCTGTGGATGGCACGTGTCAGGCAGTCCACATCTATAGCCTGACTACAGATAGTGTTTGTTCCCTGGAGGAGCATCCCCATGCTTGATGTAGCACTCCAACCTGGTTGGTGGTCTAACATTTTCACTAAAGGCATCAAATTGTTTCTTGGCAGCAAGACATTATAGAGGACACACACAAACATTGCCACGTGGAAGGCTCGCAACTCCAGTATTTCTGATAAAATCTGACGACCACTAGCCTGAAAATCAACTCTTTTCCTCTTTATTTCATCCACTCTTTGTCCATATATAAATAGTTTCATACAACTGTCATTTTTGGAGGCCGAGAGCTCTTGCCTAGTATGGCACAATACCCTGGGTTCAGTCGCCAGTACCACATAAAGCCTAAAGCATGGTAGCACACACACTTGCAGCCCCAGCCCTCAGCAGGCAGGTCACAAGTATCAGAAGTTCAAGGTCATCCTTGGCAACACAGCCAGTAGGAGGCCAACTTGAGTTACAGAGACTCTGTCAAAAAGAAAAAGAAAAGGAAAAGATAAAGAAGGAGCCAGTGGGATGTTTCAGTGGGTAAGAACATGTTAAAGAAAAAGAAAAAAGAAAAAAATTCTGCTACTTTTCCACCTTCCTGGGGTTCCCAGTAGCCATGGTAGGCAGCTCACAACTGCCTGTAACACCAACTCCAGGGAGTCCAACACATCTGGCCTCTACAGATACCCTCACACCGTACACACAAGTGTACACACAAACACATGCCCACAAATAAGTCTTAGAAACAGAAGAGGAACACTTTGGGATCCAAATTCATATTTATTTAACTGTATAATAAAAATATTTCCCCTACACAGCTATACCACTTGAATTGCTACTTTTTCTAGAAACATAGTATTTCCTCAGCTCTTCAGCAATGGTAGACCACAGAAATCCTTTGTTAGGTTTTGACATATCGTAGCAGAAGTATTTTGACAAGTATTTTAAATAATGTGTAAGCAACTTTGCACATTTAGTTGTTCTTTTTATTTCTTTGCATTTTGGAATGCAGAATATCCCCCTGTATTCAAAGTCTACTTAGATTTTGGTTTAATGAATAATGTTTGTGTTGCAGTTACCACTGTCCTGAGTGACTCCAACCCCATCTGGCTGGTGGGCAGGGCTGCCGAAGCACCTTTTATAATCAATGCTGTCATCCGGTATCCTGTGGAAGTCATTTCATATCCTTAATGCTCGCCCGTCAGTGCTGGCTCGTTCCCACTAAGAGAGGAAGGGTTCCTTAGCTATCCCAAGTAGGAACAGATGTGGGGTTCACAAGACAGGAAATTGCTGCTGCACTGTAGCCCCCACACAAATAACTGCTCTTCCCACAGGAAGGAAAAATCCATTTCCTGTTCCTGCTTCTTTCTAAGCAATTCTTCTGGGTCAGGATTATCCATATTTATAGATTAATAATCTCTGGTTATCCATTTTATCTTAAGAGTATTTGAAATATTCTTTGTATTTCCCATCTGACCTGAACTTTGGGGTTAACTGTTTCTTACATGTGTCGGTTGCTTCCTTAACGTTTTGTACTTACCAGCCAGGCTTCTGGGAAATGATTAAGTTTGCCTGGGTCCAGTATGTCAGCATCCTGCTCATCTTCATCTGGGTGTTTGAAAGAATCAAAATCTTCGTGTTTCAGAACCAAGTAGTGACCTCCATTCCTGTAGCCGTGCCCCAAGGAGAGCTGGGTAAAGAACACTTATCCTGAGAAGACCCCATCAGGAGACTCTGAGGGACCAGGGCATCCCTGTCTTCTGGGAACTGTCATTTTAGAACCTTTCTGCAAAGAGCCTGCTGGACACTTTCAGGCTTGCATGGTTTCCTCTCAGAAACGAAGACCGGTTCTCCCAACGTTACACTCCACAAGCCCTGTGCCTTCAAAGTACCCAGAAAAACCACAAGGACAAGTTTGTGGAAAGGATCACAGGGTTACGAGAGGCTATGAGTTTTGTTTTGTTTTGTTTTTTGTTTATGCTTTGACCTTGGATTTCAAGAGAAAATTGCAGTCAGCTCATGCATCTTTGAAAGAGTCTGGTCAAAGACTTTACCTTTTTTGAACTGGAATGCTGTGTGCACTCCTCCCACCAGTATAAGCTACTTTTTAGCTTCTTCGTGGCTCTCACAAGAAATATGCAAGTCTCTAGTACTTTCTACTCCTAGGTATCTACACAATGCCCATTCAGAACTTTGATTTCCAGAACTGAAGCCTTTGACTGGAGAACTGAAGGGGGCAGGGCAGAGCCTAAATACAAGAGTCCCAGAAACAGGCACGTGTGGTTGGGTAACTTAAGGGCAGGAGGACCAGACACCTGCCCTCGGGCTAATAGATGGGGGTCTGTCATCATCAGCTCGGCTGAACAGCCCTCTGTTCCTGCCCTACTGTGGCTGGCTCTATGCCCTGTTTCTTGCCCTCTGTCTGTGCCCCCCCGGGATGGCGGCTGAAGTCAGAAGTGCTGTTTCATTGGGTCTGTCCTCCCCACCCCCAGCAGCAGGGAAGGACGGCAGGCTTCTAACAACAGGTTCTTTCTCTCTGGCCCTCACCCAACAGTCTGGCCATTTGCCACTCCTCTTTGATGGCCTTCCCCCTTTCTGAAAGGATATGGACGGCAGAGGGGTTGGTGGTGGTGTTGGCCTCCATTGACTGACAACCGCAAGGTTTATTTGAAGGCTGAGCTGAAAACTCAGTTGCTTGCAGTTCTGTTGACTAAGGAACAGGGTACTCAGCAGAGGGGAGGCTTTGGGGAAGCAGGAGGAGCAGCAAGTAAAGAGGAGGCTAAGCGGAGCGTCTGACAGAGGGACAAGCAGCCAGCCAGGCAGCCCTCTCGTCTAAAGACGTATCTAAACGGAACATGGCCAGAACAAGCTTCTACTTTGCCTAGAAAGTTGTTATTTGGCCTCATTCTTGTGCTCAGCAAGTATTCAGTCTTAAAGGACAGGTGGCTCTGTTTATGACTCCACCATGCCATTAGCCCTGGAAGGACATACCTGCCCCTACTGCCCAGGCCTCATGTCTCACCCCCAACACGCTCCTAGGTTTATGTCTTAGTTTACCTTGGAGTCTCAGTTTTGATTTCCAGTGCTTTCTGGCAGACTGAGCAAAATAAGAGTTTTGAAAACAAAGCTTGTTTGAAATTTTCAAGCAGAAAAATTCCCTAGCACTGGTTTCTCACTTCACCTGTGCAGCTGTTTGTACGCCTGGTTGCTTGTTTCTGGAGATTTAAATGGAAAATAGTCTCTGATTTCAATTTCCCAAAGGTTATGAGAGGGTTAGGATGTAGCTCAGTTGGAAGAGCGCTTGCCTGATGTACACAGAGCCCTGGGTGCCATCCCCAGCATCATGTAAAAGCGTCATGGTGGCACAAATCTAATCCCAACACTCTGGAGGTAGAGGCAGAAGGATCAGAAATTCAAGACCATCCTTGAGTTAGAACCCAGCCCGGGATACTTGAGACCTCGTCTCAATAAAATAAGGAGATTGGGGTGGGGGGTGTGATCAGAATATATTATATGGAAGAAAAGAGAAGATTCAGAAAGATGAGCAAAGATATAGACTACTCTGCATTTTACTAAACTATTCTGTGCAAAATTTGTATAAAGAACTCAACGATGTTTTGTAAGTTTCTGATTAAAATGTCTGGAAAAGAAGTTTCCTGTGGCTTCTGAGAGGCAGGGGCCTTGGGTGGGGGAAATAGGGAGGGACAGGCTGCACATGATCGATTCTTCCACAACCACGCACTGGCAATGTTCTGTCTAAAGACCCTGGAGCTTTTGTTAGGTATTTGGCAAAAGTCTGCTAGGCCAACCCCAAGTAAAGGAGGGTTTTCTTTGGCATCCACCAGGCAAATGAAAGACACAGGCTGGAAAATTACAGCTGTGTTTGGTAAGTATCAGGTTATTTCCAGATCAGATGTTGGTGGGGTAGTTCTGGGCCTGAGTCATACAGAGGAAAAATCGTGGAAAATATACAGGATCACAATTGGGTTATAATTCAGCCAGAGCGTGAGCTAATTACCCACTGTGGGAAGAACAGGGCTCGGCTCTGACTTTGCCAGATGATTGGTTCAGCTCCTGTTTGAATAAGGGGAGGCCCAGGTTAACATCTTCTCCTCCCTTCTACTTCTTCATATCCATGCATTTGAAAGTAAGTTCTGTACATTTTTGACCAAGTAAATCCTGTTTACTGGAGAAAATGTGTAAATTACACAAACCTTAGTTTATTTATTTTTATTGAAACTGGGTCTTCTTATGTAACTCAGGGTGGTCTTACACTTCAACACTTCAAGCAATCCTTCTGCCTCAGTTTCTCAAGTGTTGGAATTACAGGAATGACCCACCAAGCCTCATGTTAGAATCTGGGTTTTTGGTTGGTTTTTGGTTTTTTTTTGTCTGTTTTTTTTTCCTTTTTTTTTTTTTTTTTTTTTTTTTTTTTTTTTTTTTGGTTTTTCAAGACAGGGTTTCTTTGTGTAGCCCTGGCTGTCCTGGTCTCTGTAGACCAAGCTGGCCTCCAACTCACAGAGATCCACCTGCCTCTGCTTCCCGAGTACTGGCATCAAAGGCGTGCACCACCATTGGGCTCAAACTTTAAATTTTTAAAGAAAATAACAGTCATCTAAATCCTTTACCCAGAAGCTAATTAGACTACAGTTTGGGGTTTTTGTTTTTGTTTGTTTTATTCTTTGTTTTGTTTTGTTTGTTTGGGGTTTTTTTTTTTGCAACTTTTTTTCCCTGTAAATACTGCTTCTTTGAAAGTTATATATAAGTCTTCGTTGTTGGTTTATTTCCTTAAGATAGATCTAAAAGGGAGTTACTAGTTCGGAAAGCTGTGGCCATGGTTAAGGATCCTAATTTCATCTTGCCAAGCCGCACCCGGGAAGGGCTGCACTGATACACTCTCCCCAGCAGTAACTTGTACCCTCACCAGATTCACAGGTCTCCCACGGAGCCCTAGCTTCAGCGTTTGCTTGGGCTCTGCCCTGTTGTTTGTAAGGGGCAAAATCTGCTTTATTTGCTGAAACGTGTCCAGTGTTTATCTGGACCTTTTATGAAGCTCGCATTTCTGCGTAGACGCTTGTACGTGGAGGGGATGGCAGCTCCAGAAGCCACCTGTCCTCTCGGGCCCCTCCCCACTCCTCTGTTGCTCAGAAGACAGCCTAGTCGCTCTGGCATCAAGGTGTCTGTTTGGATAGTTGCAAAGATGCCACCCGCAGGGGAGGGGGTAAGATAAAGATTCAATTTCCTGCACAAGGGCCTTTTGTCCTCCCAGAAGCTTCTTCCCTGAGGGACAGATTTTTTTGGTCCATTAGTGAACCCAGCGGTGATTCGGCCATCAGGCTTGATCATCCACACCCCCCAGGGGGCGGTCAGTGTGGTTCCTGGAGCCCACCTGTGTCCTCCTTCTTTCTGGCCTCCCCACACAACACACCGCCCCGCCACACACCCCCCCCCCCAATCCCCAGGCGTGGCCCGACGGTCCTGTCTGGAGAGAATTGCGGAGCCCGGGGCCCACTGGCTGCTTCCTCGCTGCGCTCCCGCCCTGGCAGTCCGGGGTGAAGAACCACCACTAACTGAGCCGCTCAATTGTACGCGCCGCGGGCGGGCAGCGGGGAGCAGCGCCGCCAGCAGCGCAGGTAGAGCGGGGCGCCGGCCGGATTGGGCAGCGGGGGGGGGGGGGGGGGGGGAGGGCTGCTCCAGGATGGGGGATCCGAGTCTGCGTGGTAAACCTAGGGCCCCTGCACTCCAACATCTACTTAGTGCCCTTCTGTTTCCATCCCCCGCTGGGACTCCTATTTAGTTTCCAGACTCACACTGCCTGGGGGTCTTCAGGTGTTTCTAACATATTAGTACCCCTGGCTCCCATCGGTGACTTCTAGCGTCCCGGGCTGAAGTCGCTGGATGTCCCTTCCTCGCTGTGGGATCTCACGAACTGAGTCAGCCCCCGCGGATTCCCAGGGAAGAAGAAGGACTGCCCGTGGTGTGGAATTCAGAAGGGACCAATCCTAGGAGCCTTTGTTGAGCCTGGGAAGAGAGCGTTCCTGCTCGGGGCGCCAGGGCCAGTTTGTGGCAGAACACCAGGCTTTAGGGTAGATGAGTAATCAGATGGAGTGTTTCACTCCAAGGATGGATTGGGGCTGAAGAGGTGCAACTGGCAGGACTTTTGGGTCTGGCAGCTTAGTCAGGGTTGGTGGGGAAAGCGGAAAGCTGTGTGTTGTATATTGGTCACAGAGAGTACGTTGTTACTGTGGGACCTCGTGGGCTTTAGTCCTCCTTCCCCTTCCCTATCTGCTGGAGCATCACATCAATTTAAACGTGCTTTTCAAAAGACATGGTTTTTTGTTTTGTTTTGTTTAGTAAAAAAAAAAAAAAAAAAAAAAAAAAAAAAAAAAAAAGCTCAGGAGCTTTGTCACAGAAGGCTTAAGGAAAAAAACCAGTTTGGTGCCGGACCTAAAATTTGGGTCCACTGACTTGCTTCTGGCTGCAGTATTGGATACAGCAGTGGGCTCTCTTGGCCCTCATTATGTGTGCCACACACACACACACACAAAATGCCAACTCTACTTTCTCTTCCCTCTTAAACAGGAAACAAGAAAGTTGAGTCTCACTTAAGCAAAACAAATTCAATTCCCCCACGCTTCAGAAGGAGCAGTTAAGGTTTTTGAGTTTTGAGGCCTGAGTACTCTGTATAGTCCAGGCTGGCCTGGCCTCAAACTCCATCTTCTTGTCTCAGGTTCCTAAATGCTGGGGTTACAGGAGTGTGCTGCCGTGCTCTTAGCTAAACAAAATAAAAAGTCATCGTTTTTAGAGATGAGGGAATGGCAGCTGGCTGACTGGAAGCTATGAGTGAGTATAGGCCAGTGTTAGAGCACCTGAGAGAGGCTGTGTGAATTCCCCGTGGGTGGGGTGGCTTGTTCAAAGCCTTATTTTACCAAGGAATCTGGCCCCGATCGCCTTAGTGACTGGCTTGACACAGGATATGAACCCTGTCTGGCTTCAAAAGCTAGGCTTCCATCCATTGTTTCTTGTAGTCTTCTGTGCTGTGCACACATGTGCACACATGTTCTGTGCTGTGCACATGTGTGCTGTCTCTTCCTGTGCTTGTTATCTTTGTGAGAGTCAGAGTGTCATCAAGATCCCTTCCGGCCACCGTGCTTGGGTTTTTCTTATGGACAGAATGTTTCTTAGGCTTGTAGACTATGTTTATGACCCAGATTTTGGAAGATTCTTGAATGCTCTAAGTCTACTCTATGCCTGGTCTTATTTCCCACATTATCTCTAAGAGAGCTTCTTGCAACTGTTGTTGCAAGAATATGTCCTAAGGTAAGGTAGTATTTGATTATTGTGTGTTGAGTTCCTTTCTTCTCAACTAACCCTTTTGTTGTTGTTGTTGTTATGTCATTGACTTGGGAGAATAATTTGCTTTTTTGAATATAAAGTCATGGCTGTGCACAGTGGCACACACCTTTAATCCCAGAGACAAAAGCAAGATGGTCTCCCGAGTTTAAAGCCAGACAACTTACACAGCAAATTCCAGGCCAATCAGGGCTACATAGTACAACCCTGTCTCAAAAATCAGTAAATAAATAAATATTAATAAAATCCGAGAACATTCTATGCTCTCCATGAGTGCTCTGCAGGGAAGCTCAGGAACATGCTAAACATGCAATCCCTACCTGATGCCCTGCATGTGTCGCTGTGGGGAAGGAGTATTTTAGGATCAAAACAAACAAACAAACAAACAACAACAACAACAACAACAGCCAACCAAGGGTCCCACTATCTATAAGATTCTATGACTTTCTTTTTTTTCATTTTTTTGAGATAGGGTTTCCTTATGTAGCCCTGGCTGTCCTGGAACTCACTCTGTAGACCAGGCTGGCCTCAAATTCAGAAATCCCCCTGCCTCTGCCTCCCGAGTGCTGGGATTAAAGGCGTGCGCTACCACCACCCGGCTGATGTGCTTTGTTTTCATTGATAGTTCCTGGCTCAGAACTCCAAGGCAGATCATATAAACTAGAATTTCTTTTTTTCCCCTCCCAACTCAGGTCACAGAAACTCAAATCCCCCTGCCCCACCCCCACCTTGGAGCTGTTGGTTGTTCAGAAATTGCCTGTCTAAAGTAGAGGGTGTCGTGAGTGATCTTGCCCCATACCCCATACCCTGGAGGAAGAAATCCTACCCAGAGAAGTCCAGAAGAATCTAGACTAACAGGCCTTGCTGGGTTTCCACACTCGGTGTAAGCATTAGACACACAGGGTAGTATTTATAAAAACCCAAAAGGACAGAGTTCAGAGATTCCTTTAAGACCTTGCACCTGGAGGGGACCACGAAGTTGTCCTTCCCCACCCTGTGTGTCTCTTAATTTGTGTCCCTGGTAATGAAATTATGGACATAAGTGATCCCCTGAGTTCTATGAGTCAGTCGAGTAAATTGATCGTACTCCAGAGAGGAATTCTGGGAACCCCAATTTCTAGCTGGGCCAATGAAATAACCTTGGCTCAGGATTGAATTGACCTAAAAGATACACAGATGCTGCAGACGTGATCACTTGTGTGCTAACAGAATTCCCCATGATTCTGGGAATCCCAGAGGTCTTCAGTGGGGATTGCAATGTGAGAATAGGAAAAAAAATCAAAACTCAAAACATTTTCCTCCATAACCCTCCCTTTTTTCAGTGCTGGGAATGAAACCTAGAGCCTCCCGTTTGCTAGTCAAATGCCCTACCTCACTGAGCCACATGCCCAGCTTCAGAGAAATCTTTCTCCACAACACAACTTCCAAAGCCCAGGACTAATAAAAGGGGGTTTCTGTTTTGGTATCGGCTCAGAAATGCCTCCGAGTGGCTGTGAGCCAGAGAATCTTGAGAATCTTTCCAGTAATTGGGATTGAACCTAGGAGTGCTTATATGTAAGCCCTCTACCACTGAGTTAGATCTCCAGCCATACCCTAAGCTTCCATATTCTAATTTGTGATCCTCTTGCCTCGGCCTCCCAAGCAGCTGGGAAGATAGCCTAGACCACCAGGTGTGGCTTTCCAGACTGATTTAAATTGATTCCCCAGTGAATGATGATAATTTTAGATAGGGTCTCAGGTACTACAGGCTAGCCTTGCCTCTACCTCTCAAGTGCTGGGATTACAAACATATGTCAGCATGCCCAGTTTTATGCCATGCTAGATACTGATCCCTGAACTTTGTTCTTGCTAAGAAAGTGCTCTATCAGCCCCTATCTATTGGACAGATTCCAGAAGGCAGGTGTCTTTCCTCCTGCTGCATCGGGACTGTGCAGCTCCAAGCTCCTCGTCCCTAGCAGCCACCATGCAACTGCATGATCAGAACTAGGAGGAACGACTGATTGATTGGCCAGGACCTCAGAGCAGGCATATCTTCTGTCACAGCCTGGCCCGGAAAACAGTCTTGAACTTGAAGATGGGCTTGGAAATACCTTTCGGTGCATAGGAGATCCTCCAACCCACCCCTGGTCTTCCCTGATCTGGTGGGTACTCAGGTAAGCTAATAGATGGACTTGTAGGCATGTCTTCCAGCAATAAAGGCTGGAGAACAGCAAACTCCACCCACACCTTCTTTAACCTACTAAAAAGTAATCTAAAGTTACCAAAGAAAACCATCAGAACTGCACACAATGGCATATGCCTGTAATCCCGGCACTGGGAAGAGACAATGGGAGAAACCGGACTTCAAGTCATCCTTAGCTATGTAGGAGGTCAGAGGACAATTTTGGGGAGACACATCTATCCTTCTATCCTTCTGGGGATCAAACTCAGGTTATAGGCATACACAGCAAGTGCTTTTACCTGCCGAGCCATCTTCTTGGCCCTTGGCAGAGACTTTTCTACTGTGAGGTATACAATAATTTTGCTTATCAATTGATAGCTATTTGGAATGTTTCTGCTTTAGTGTTAGCATAAGTAATACTGTTATGAAAACTCCTGAGCAAGTTTTAAGTGGACATATGTTTTCACTATTATTGGGTCTATAGCCTGGGATGGAATTACTGCGTCAGGCGTTGGCTGTTCACCTCCCTGAGGATCCGCCAGACTGGCAGACTATTTTCCACAGCACCATTTTCCATTCTCGGCAGCCCTGGATGAGGGTTCTGATTCCTCTTACTTCCACTGGCACTGTAATTTTAAACTTTTTTTAAGATTTATTATTTATTATATATACAGTATTCTGCCTATATTCTGCCTACAGGCCAGAAGAAGGCATCAGGTCTCATTACAGATGGTTGTGAGTCACCATGTGGTTGCTGGGAACTGAAATCAGGACCTCTGGAAGAGCAGTCAGTGCTCCCAACCTCTGAGCCATCTCTCCAGCCCCCTGGCACTGTAATTTTAAAAATCCTGGCTCATGCTTGTAATAGCAGAAGTAGGGAAATGGACCAGGAGTTCAAAGGTAGCCGTGCTACACAGCAAGTTTCTAGGCTGGCCTGGCAACATGAAACACTGTCTCAAAAAA
Organism: Myodes glareolus; assembly: GCF_982192425.1. Lineage (NCBI taxonomy): Eukaryota > Metazoa > Chordata > Mammalia > Rodentia > Cricetidae > Myodes > Myodes glareolus. The sequence goes on from NC_142047.1 coordinate 36,911,766, forward strand.
TCCTGAATTTTCTCCTTTCCTTCTTCCTTCCCTCCCTCCCTCCCTCTCCCCAACATGTTACTTAATCACTCTGCCACATCCCTAGCTTGTACTATCTCTTTATAAAATTTGCTTTTTATGAGACATAGTCTCACTATGTAGCCTTGGCTAGCCTGGAACAAGGTATGTAGATCAGGTTGGCCTCAAACTCATAGAGCACCACCATGCCCAGCCCTCCTTCAAAAAATATATGTTTATGGCCAGACATGCGCACCATGGACATCAGAGCACAGCCATTAGAGGGTGGTTCTTTTCTTCTACTGTCTGACCCCAGAGATCAAACTCAGGCTGTCAGGCGTGGCAGCAAATGCCCTTTACCCGTGAGCCATCCTCCTAGCCCCTCCACTGCTCTTTGTCCTCAACAGCTTCCCTACTGGATAATATGCCTGGTGACTAAGAATGTATTTATCACTCATTTGTGTATCTTCTCTGGAAAAAAAAAATGTCTTCTTAAATCCTTTTCCCACTCATAGGAACTCTTTAATATCCTAGGTGTAAGTTCCTTTCTAGATAGGTTATTTGTAGCTGCCTTCTCCCATCCGTTGCGGCCCTTTGGCATGTGTGCGTTTTTTGACATAATCGATACTGCCTGGGGTAACTTCAAGGTACAGCAGAAAGACATGTGGGCTGAGCAGGCAGTGAGTCCCCTCTGAGCCGCTGCAGGTAGGCTGCCAGAGTTCCCATTCTGGCTCAGCCGGTGTTGGGGTGCTTAAGGTGAGTCTTAATTTCCCCAAGCTTCAGCTCCCTCTTGTGTAAAATGGGGACAATAGTTGAGCTCATTTCCTCATTTCAAGGATCATCACATCAGCAATCGCGCAGGGCGTGGGCTGCAGGGATCCCGAAGCAGGTGTATTTATTATGCTGCCTCTTTTAAAATTTTATTTATTTTTGAGGCAAGGTCTCTACATGCTCCTGGCTGTCTTGGAGCGCACTATGTAGACCAGGCTGGCCTCCAACTTGCAGAGATCGTCCTGCCTCTGCAGGGATTAAAGGTATGGGTCACCATGCCCAATTTACTGTGCTGCCTCTTGATCACAAGACTAATTCCTCCTCCCTTGTTTTTTTTTTTTCCTTTCATTTTCCTTCTCTTCCCCTCTGTTCTCTCTCTTACGCATCCTTCTCCCTAAGGAACATCCTGGACTCCGTCACTGCAGTTTTATTTCGCTGGTCATCCTCGAGGTGTGATGTTTACCCATTTCCTCCCCTAGAATCCGATGTGCCCAGCCGTTGGGATTCCTGAGCAGGGATGGCCTCTGGCTGATATAAAACTGAGAGCAAAGTCTGAGCCTGCCAGTGTGATGTTTCACTCTCTTAGATTCCATGCCAGGGCTGATGGCAGCAAGAGCTGTCTAGTGGAGCTTGGCTGGAAGTTCCTGGACTCCACCTCAGCACCTGGGATGGCAGACATCCCTTGCCTCCTATCCCAGTCTTCCCATCTGCAAAACAGGCAGAAAACAGTGCTCCCACTGTCTCCCAGGCCATGAAATGGTAAGGGATGTTTAAGGAACACTGCAGAAAGAAATGCGGGGCAAGAGTCTAATTAATTACTCCTTTCAGACTTGGATGGTGGGGTGTCTGATTTCAATTCAGTATGCATTTATTTATGCCAGGTACTCTTTGGTCTCACCCTACAATCCAGACTGCCCCGAAACTCATCATTTAGCCAGGCTGGCTTCACATTTGCAGCAGTATTCTTACCTCAGCCTCTAGAGTGCTGAGATTACAGGAATGAGTGACCACACCTGGCTTCATGTGGCCTTTCAGCTTCTTCCTTTTATGATACTCAGAGTCTTATTCAAATGTTTTGTTGAAGTATAACACCTCAGAAAAGAGCAAACAGCACAGAGCATAAAAGTGTCCTTGCTGGGCAGTGGTGGCTCACACCTTTAATCCCAGCATTTGGGAGGCAGAGGCAGGTGGATCTCTGTGAGTTCAAGGCCATCCTGGTTTACAGAGCAAGTTCTAGAACAGCCAGGGCTACACAGAGAAACCTCAAAAATAAAAAACAAAAATGAAAAACAAAACCCACAAACAAACAAGCAACAACAACAAAAAGTATCCTGATGGACATGCATTCTCTCTCTCTCTCTCTCTGAGATAAGCTTTCAACTAGATATAGGGTTGGCTTCAAAATTCTAGTGATCCTCCTACCTCTGCTTCCCAAATTCTGGGATTATAGGCTTGTACTACCAAACTGGCCTATCGTGTTTTTGTTTTGTTTGAGACAGAGTGTCATTTAGCCCATGCTAGCCTGGAACTCCCTGCAGAGCCCAGGCTGGCACTAAACTGATCTTCCTGCCTTTACCTCCCAACCCCTGGGATGACAGACAGGTGTGCGCCACCACACTGGACTGATGAGTTGTTGTTGGCTGTTTTCTGTTCTTTGCTCTTGCTCTTTTTGGGCTTTTGGAGAGGGAGGTCTGCCACTCAACTCCCAAATAAATCACACAAGGAGTCTCATTCTTATAAATGCCCAGCCTTTGTTTGGCTTGTTTCTTACCAGCTTTTCTTAAATTATCCTGACTACCTTTTGCTTCTGGGCATTTTCCTTTTCTTACTTCTGTAATCTTACTTTCATTCTTAGTCTGTGGCTGGCTGGCTGGCTGGCTGGCTGGGTGGCTGGGTGGGTGACTGGGTGGGTGGCCCCTGACATTCTCCTCGCCTTGTTCTGTCTTGCTTTTTCCTGTTCTCAGATTTCTCCTTCTATTTATTGTCTCTGCCTGCCAGCCCTGCCTATCCTTTCTCCTGCCTCACTATTGACTGTTCAGATGTTTATTAGACCATCAGGTGTTTGAGACAGGTAGAGTATCAGAGCTTCATAGAGTTTAAAAATGCAGCATAAATGAAGGTAGCACATCTTTGCATCACTAAAACAAATGTTCCACAGCATAAACAAATGTAACACACCTAAATAATATTCCACAACAAATTGTCATTGATACATTAATGTATTTAGCTCCCACATGGAGAAATAGCATAATCATAAGCCAGAAGCTCTGTGCACCGACCAGTATCCACTATCAAACCAGAACTCCTGGTTTTCACAGAAACTCATCTTTCATTGGTTTAAGCAGGAGTGTAATCTGTACCCTTGGATCCAGATGTTCAGATGATACTGTCAGCTTGCTTGAGAACTTAGTCATTTCTCTGTTCAGTGTTTTTCTATGTTGACAGTTTTTCTCTCCCTTGGAGATTGGCAAGTGTTCTCTTCTTTTTCCTGTTTTCTTTTTTAGATTTACTTACTTCATTTTATGTGTGTGAATGTTTTGCCTGCATGTATGTCTGTGCACCACATGTGTGCCTAGTGCTGGCAAGCTCAGGAGGGGGTCAGATCACTTTGAACTGTAGTTAATGGATAGTTGTGAGCCTCCATGTGGATGCTGGGAATTGAACCCAGGTCCTTTGCAAAGCAAACCATCTCTACAGCTCAGGAGTCCCATTCTTAAACTACTTCTAGGTGAGGCCAGGAATTGGAAGGGGTAGGTATGTAGATAAGCCAATCTTGGGACATGTCTTAGTTAGGGTTTCTATTGCTGTGAAGAGACACCGTAACTGTCCCGCGCTATCATCTCGCCTGCAAGAACCATGCGGGACATAGGATTCTTTTGCAGAAAGGCTTTAATCCTCTTGGGAGCTAGAGCATAAGCCATATGGCGGAGACCCAGATAAGATGGAACCCATCCCTTATATAGGAAACAGACCCTGCTTTGGACGTGTCATTTTTGGATTGGTCAACTGCTCCCAGTCCCAGGTGATACCTTGGGAGTAGTGGAAAAATACCAACATGTGTGAGCTTTCTAGCTCACCTGGCGGTGCAGCGCCATCTATGGTGGAGAGTGTGGTTGTGGCCTTCTACATCTCCCGCTAATTTTACTTCTTTGCAGAAAGGCAACTCCCTCAAAAGGTAAAGATAGAGGTCACATTTTCCAAAATGAAAACATTAAAATGGGCTTACATGGAATCTGTCCCTAGGCTCATGACATCTGGAACCTATCCGGCCTGTCCTCTGCCATTTTTCTGGGAAAGGGGAATATATGGCAGGAAACCCTTATGTAGAGCGACTTATCTCTCAGAGAGGGCCATTCTCTGTGCGATGCTTTTTAGCTCCATAACCTTTAGGGCTAGTTAAGCCAAGCATTCCACCCTGTGCAATGGACCATAGTCCTAGGGGTGCAGGAGCTGGTTGGCTTAAACCTTACTGCTTTAACATAAATAACCATATATCAGAAGAGGCTCCCTGTTCCAGGGCAGCCAGCGCTGTGCAAAAACCATTTTGTACCTAAGACTTTGGGATTTGAGTCAGCAGACCATCCAGAGGAGAAACATTATTCCATAGCATAGGATTGTTCCAAAACATTTCCATCCCCATCCATTCTTTGAAGTAGGGGATGAAGGACATAATCTAGGACTGGAATCCTTTGGCCAGGCTTATGTCCATTTGCGTGGAGTTGATTGTCATGATGGACCGTCTCAAGGAGGACAGCAAATCATCAAAATTCTCCTGCAAGATACAAAGACAATTCTCGGGACAAGTTAGCCATTTTTATAAAGTTCTCATATGGTACATTGGTTATACATAAGGCTGGAGTTTTTCATTTATAGCCCAATTGGGCAAGCTGTCATAAGCTATCCATCTGTTTTTTATTCTACCTCTAATAGATGTATCTATGGTAGCCTGTTGATCCAGGGCTGTAGCCATTGTGGTAGATAACTGATTGAGGGTCTCTGTTTTTCATGGTATAGGCCGTGCTGCCATTTAAAAAATGTATAATGAACAGAGCATCGGGGGCAGTTCCTTTATTATTCCCCCCTTTTTTATTTAAATAGATATTTATCCAATTTTTAATTTGAATAACCATGGCATTTTGTAACCTGTCTTGAAGATACCCATAGTGTTTAGCAGAAATAACTGACAGGATAAGGGAAAGTGATAGCAAGCAATAACTGACAAATCAAGGGGAAATCCATGGTGGAGAATATGGTTGCGGCCTTCTACACGTAACCACAGCAACTCTTATAAGGCAAACACGTACTTGAGACAGGTGGCCTAGTTGTAGAGGTTCAGTCCATTATCATCGTGACGGGAGCATGACAGCAGGCAGGCCGACATAGTGCTGGAGAAGGAGCTGAGAGTTCTACATTGTGATCAGCAGGTAGCAGAAGGAGACTGTATGCCACACTGGGTGTCGCTTGAGCATATATGAGACCCCAGAGTCACCTCCACAGTGATACACCCACCTCCAAGAAGGCCACATCTCCTAATATAGTGCTTCTCCCTATGGCTGAGCATTCAGATACATGAGTCTGTGGGAGCCATTTCTATTCAAACCAGCACAATTGGTTTTTGTTGTTAGGGTTTTTTTTTTGTATTTTTAAAATTGATTTTAGACAGGTTCATTTAACTCAGGCTATCCTTGAACTCCTGATCCTCCTCCCTCCACTTCTCAAATACTGGGTTTACAGGCATGTGCACTATGCCAGCTTAGAGGCTATCTTGCAAAGAACGCATGCCTAGTAGATACACATGTGCTTGTATAGTGCCAGATCCCTGAAAATTGATGGGTACTTCAAAAAAATTCCAAAATCACAATCCCAACTTAGTGCTGCCTGCAGGCAGGAAGGAGCAATGGAGTATGGCAGAGTGGCGTGCTTTGAGAGACACTGGCAGTAGCTACGTGAGAGGAAGTTGAGATTATCCCAGGTGGAGACAGGGGTAGGTACTCACTACACACAGCAGAAGGTTTGGGCATATGGAGCCTGGATGCTCTTTGATGAACTCTGACCTAGAGGATTCTGGATGGCAATTAACGGTACATTTGGAAAGCCAAGTAGATGGACCTAATCAGATTTAGATAAGTCTGCAGGCACTGTGCAAGATGAGCTGGGAGAAGGGGAGGGGTGAATTAGAACAGAATCCAGGAGAAAAGTAGGTATGGCCCATCCAAGTCAGTCACTTGGACTACCAACTTTCTGATCTTTTGACCGTCATGACTGGGTCATCCCATCCCCTTTTTAGATTGCTTTTACTTTATGTGTAGGGGTGCTTTTCCTGAATGCATGTATGTGCACTGGGTGCATGTCGGGTACCCGTGGAGGCCAGAAGAGGAAGACAGATCCCCTGGAGCTAGAATTACGGATGGTTGTGAGCTGTGAATGTGGGTACTAGGCACCAAACCCTGTCCTCTGCAAGAGCAGCAAGTGCTCTTAACTGCTGAACCATCTCTCCAGACCCCACGGGTGAGTCTTGATGTACCTAGCTGGATTGTCAACTCCTCCAGGACAGAGACTCTTCTGCCTTAGACCCCCTACACTGAAGCTCCTGTTTTCTTTATCTGTTTTCCATGGGATCTCTTTTTATTCTGCTTTCCACATCCCTTCCATTTTATCTTTCACCCCCTGTTACAATTTTAATAGCCAGGGGGATCTAATTCCAAGGAAAGCAGTTTTATTATGGTTTTTATTTGCTCTTTTAAATTTGGTTTTATTTTGTTTGTTTTTTTGAGACAGGGTCTCATGTAGCCCAATAATCCTCCTGCCTCTTCCAAGTGCTAAGATTACAGGCATGAGTTAATAGGTACAGCATTTATTAGTTTTATTATTAAAAATAATAAACTTTTCTATCAAAGGAAATGTCCTCTTTACTACTACATTGTGTGTTTTAGCTGTCAATTGCATTTTTAAATCATATCTTGCACACTTTTAATATTGATTTAACCAAAAGTTATAATAGGAGGCATCTATGAGAGATATATATTCATAGAATGTAAATTTATGTATTACACTATGGTAAGCCACTAGAAAAACTAATAAATTATAACACTGACACTGAGGAGTTTTTTAATAATTTATTTTAAGTTTATTTTATGTGCATTGGTGTAAAGGTGTCAGATCCCAGGGAACTGGAATTATAGTTGTGAGCTGCCATGTGGGTGCTGGGAATTGAACCTGGGTCCTCTGGAAGAACAACCAGATGGCTCTTAACCATTGAGCCATCTCTCCAGCCCCAGGTTTTTTTTGTTTGTTTGTTTTTGTTTTTTGTTTTTTTAAAGAAATAAGAAAGTGGGCTGCTGCCAGGCAGTAATGGCACACACCTTTAGTCCCAACACTCAGGGAGGCAGAGGCAGGCAGATCTCTGAGTTCAAGGCCAGCCTGGTCTACAAAGTGAGTTCCAGGATAGCTAGAGTTACAGCCAGAGAAGCCTTATCTCAAAAAACAAACAAAACAAAATAAACAAACAAATAAAAAACAAGAAAGGAAAGAAGGAAGGGAGGAAGGGAGGAAGGGAGGAAGGGAGGAAGGGAGGAAGGGAGGAAGGGAGGAAGGGAAGGAAAGTGTGCTACTGAGGTAGCTCACGGCTGGCAAAGAAAGGTAAAAGCACTTGCCACAAAGCCCAACAACCTCAGGTGAATCCCTGGGACCCTAATGATGAAAGATCAGAGCCAACTCTTGCTGGTTGTCCCCTGAGCTCAACACTACCCTCTGAGCCATCTGATGGCCCCGTGTTGCTTGTTTGTTTGCTTGATACAGGGTCTAATACTTACCAGGCTGGCCTTGAACTTTGTGGGAGAGGATGACCTTGGATTTATACTCTTTTTGCTTTCATCGATCCAGGACTAGGATTATAGGCATTGGCTGCCTTACTTGGTTTATAGGGGTAGGGGATCAAACCAGGACCCTACCTTAGTTTTTGAACCTAGAACTTCCATTTGGCTAGAGTGACTATTGTTGTGGTTACAGAAAACATCACTACACCGACCTTTATGCCTGTTCTGGGGATATGAACTCAGGTCCTCAGCTTGCTCAGCAAGCATTTTACTCACTGAGTCGTGTCCCCAGTCCTTGGTCTTGTTTTTTTTTTAATTTATTTCAGTGTAGGAAGGGCTACTGGGCATTGAACTCACACATTCCACCACCCCCCATCACCACCAGGCTAGCACTCTAACACTAAGCTCCGATCATTTCCTGACTGGGTATTCCTGTGGCTGAACTCAAGTTGCCTCAATGAAAACAGGGATAATTGTCTCATCTTTCTAGGAAGGTTGAGAAGGTAAAACTTGACCATGAAGATAAAAATATGTTTCACTGCTTCCAACCCTCTGGTAATTAACCTGTGTGGGAACTCTGGCGTTCTTATGAGACAATCTCAGGAAGGACATGGGCTCCTAGAGACCTGTACAACTACCGAAAGTTCTTTCTGGTTCTTGAGTTCCAGTAACAGGGTGAGATAATACTCCCTCTAGCACAAGAGTCACTTAAGAGTTCTGGCTTTCTTTTCTTTTTCTTTCTCTCTCTCTCTCTCTCTCTCTCTCTCTCTCTCTCTCTTTCTCTTGGCTTTTCGAGACAGGGTTTCTCTGTAACTTTTGGGTGCCTGTCCTGGAACTAGTTCTTTTTTTATTTGTTTTTAATATTTATTATGTATGCAATATTCTGTCTGTCTGTGTGTATACCTGCAGACCAGAAAAGGGCACCAGACCCCATTGCAGATGGTTGTGAGCCACCGTGTGGTTGCTGGGAATTGAACTCAGGACCTTTGGAAGAGCAGGCAATGCTCTTAAGCTCTGAGCCATCTCTCCAGCCCTAGAACTAGCTCTTGTAGACCAGGCTGGCCTCGAACTCACAGAGATCCGCCTGCCTCTGCCTCCCGAGTGATAGGAATAAAGGTGTGTGCCACCACTGTCGGATAAGTTCTAGCTTTCTTTTGTTTTTAATTGATATTTATTGAGCTCTATCTTTTGCTCTGCTCCCCTCCATGCCTTTCCCCTCCCTCCTTCAATCCTCCCACAAGGTCCCCAGGCTCCCAATTTACTCAGATCTTGTCTTTTTCTACTTTCTACTTCCCATGTAGATTAGATCTGTGTAAGTCTCTCTTAGGGTCCACATTGTTGTCTAAGTTCTCTGGGATTGTGGTTTGTAGGCTGGCTTTCTTTGCTTTATGTTTAAAAACCACCTATGAGTGAGTACATGTGATAATTGTCTTTCTGTGTCTGGGTTACCTCACTCAAAAGAATGTTTTCTAGCTCCATCCATTTTCCTGCAAAATTCAAGCTGTCGTTATTTTTTTCTGCTGTGTAGTACTCCATTGTGTAAATGTACCACATTTTCCTTATCCATTCTACGGTCAAGGGGCATTTAGGTTGTTCCCAGGTTCTGGTTATGATAAGCAAAGCTGCTATGAACATAGTTGAACACATGTCCTTGTGCACGATTGAGCATCCTTTGGATATATACCCAAACGTGGTATTACTGGGTCTTGAGGAAGGTTGTTTCCTAATTTTCTAATAAATCGCCACACACTGACATCCAAAGGGGTTGTACCAGTTTGCATTCCCACCAGCAATGCAGAAGTGTTTCCTTTTCCTCACAATCTCTCCAGCATAAGTTGTCATCAGTGTTTTTGATCTTGGCCATTCTTACAGGTGTAAGATGGAATCTCAGAGTTGTTTTGATTTGCGTTTCTCTGATGACTAAGGATGTTGAACATTTCCTTAAGTGTCTTTCAGCCATTTTAGTTTCCTCTGTTGAGAGTTCTCTGTTTATGTCTGTACTCCATTTTTTAAAAATTGGATTATGTGATCTTCTGGTGTCCAATTTCTTGAGTTCTTTGTTTATTTTGGAGATCAGACCTCTGTCTAATGTGGGGTTAGTGAATGCAGGGCTTACATACCCCCATTCCATGGTGTGGGGGGAGGGTGTGCATATGTAGAGGTCAAAGGACAAGGGTAGTTTCGGGGAATCGGCGCTGATCTTTCACACGTGTCTTCCAGGGATTTAAAATCAGTTCATCAGGCTTGGCAGCAAGACCTTACCTGCTGAACCATCTTACCATGCCCTGTTCTGCTGTTGGTTATTGGTTATTTCTTTGCTCTTTTTGGGGACCCACCACTCAGCTCCCAAATAAGTCACATGGAGACTTATTCTTACGTATGAACACCCGGCTTTAGCTTGCCTTATTTCTAGCCAGCTTTTTTTTTCCCTATTTAAATCATCCCACCTTATGCCTCTGGGCTTTTGCCTTAGTATATTTCTGTATACCTTTCTTTGCTTCTTACTCCTTGACTTGTTGTGTAGCTGGGTGACAGTCCCTGGTGTCCTCCTCCTTCATTTGCTCCTGGAGCTTCTCCTCCCACATCTCTCCTCCTATTTATCATCTTCTCTGCCTGCCAGTCCCACCTATCCTATCCTTTCTCCTTTCTTGTTATTGGCCATTCAGCTCTTTATGAGACCAATCAGATGTTTTAGGCAGGCAAAGTAACACAGCTTCACAGAATTAAACAAATGCAACATAAAAGAATGCAATAGGCTGGGTGGTGGTGGTGCACGTCTTTAATCCCAGCACTCGGGGGGCAGAGGCAGGCAGATCTCTGTGAGTTCTGCCACCGCTAGGGCTGTTACAGAGAGAAACCTTGTCTCAAAAAAACACAACAACAATAACAATAACAACAAAAACAAAAACAAAAAAAGAATGCAACGACACATTTTTGCATCATTAAACAAATGTTCCACAGCATAAACAAATGTAACACATCTTAAAATAATATTCTACAACACTGTTCGTTTTTAATAACAAAAGTGATACTACTTGTTAATTAAAAAATCATACCACATGGAAGCACACTGTGCTGTAGAAAGGTCTAATCTTTTTTTTTTAACTTTTGTTTTTTATTATGTACACAATATTCTGTCTGTGTGTATGTCTGCAGGCCAGAAGAGGGCACCAGACCTCATTACAGATGGTTGTGAGCCACCATGTGGTTGCCGGGAATTGAACTCAGGACCTTTGGAAGAGCAGGCAATGCTCTTAACCACTGAGCCATCTCTCCAGCCCGAAAGGTCTAATCTTCAATCATGGGAGTTACGACACTCTCCTTCCCCTACGCTTTTTTCAGTCAATGCCCACAAATTCTTGAAGCCAGATGCCTGTATTATTGCCCTTTAAAGATGAGTAAATAGAATCACAGAGAGATTGCCTGGTGCTAAGATCACAGAGCCGGAAGTAAAGAGGCAGGAGTCAACCTGAAAAACCTGGCAGTACTTCGATATGGCCAAACACCTCAAAGTTACTCCATAAGAGCGATTCTTAAGGGGTCTTAATTGAAAAATAGTATTTGCTAAAACAGGTGTGGTAGCACATATCCGTAATCCCAGCATTTAGGAGATGGAGGCAGAAGAAGTAGAAATTCAGGGTCCTTCTACAGCTACATATAGCGTGCAGCTGGCACAGGACTGAAGTTGGGCCTGGTGTGTGAGCTCAGGCCATAGGCCCTAATGCTGTCCCTCCCTTTTATAGGTCCTAACCAGAGGCATGCGGCTGCCCCGCTTCTCCAGCACTTTAGTGCTTTCACTCTTAATAACACAGACCTGCATCCTGGTCTTCCTGGTCTCCCGGCAAATGCCCTCATCCCCAGCTGGCAGTAGGGGGCATGTGCATGTACTCGTGCTGTCCTCGTGGCGCTCGGGCTCATCTTTCGTGGGCCAGCTCTTCAGTCAACACCCAGATGTCTTCTACCTGATGGAGCCGGCCTGGCATGTGTGGAATGCCCTGTCGCAGGGCAGTGCCCCTGTGCTTCACATGGCCGTGCGCGACCTGGTCCGTTCAGTATTCCTATGCGACATGGACGTATTTGATGCCTACCTGCCCTGGCGTCGCAATGTCTCAGATCTCTTCCAGTGGGCGGTGAGTCGCGCGTTGTGCTCGCCTCCAGTCTGCAACGCCTTCGGTCGTGGCAACATCAGCAGCGAGGAGGTGTGCAAGACTCTGTGCCCAACGCGGCCCTTCGGCCTGGTCCAGGAAGCCTGCAGCTCTTACAGCCACATAGTGCTCAAGGAGGTGCGCTTCTTTAACCTGCAAGTTCTCTACCCGCTGCTCAATGACCCCGCGCTCAACCTGCGCATCGTGCACCTGGTGCGCGACCCGCGGGCGGTGCTGCGTTCCCGAGAGCAGACAGCTAAGGCGCTGGCACGGGATAATGGCATCGTCTTGGGTACCAACGGTACGCAGGTGGAGGCGGACCCCCGGCTGCGCGTGGTCAGTGAGGTGTGTCGCAGCCACGTACGCATCGCAGAGGCAGCATTGTACAAGCCGCCGCCCTTCCTGCAAGATCGTTACCGCCTAGTGCGCTTCGAGGATTTGGCCCGGGACCCGCTCACCGAGATCCGTGAGCTCTATGCCTTCACCGGCCTGAGCCTCACGCCGCAGCTCCAGACTTGGATCCACAACATCACGCACGGCTCAGGCCCAGGAACACGCCGTGAGGCCTTCAAGACCTCATCCAGAGATGCGCTCAGTGTGTCCCAAGCCTGGCGTCACACGCTGCCCTTCGCAAAGATTCAGCGGGTTCAGGAACTGTGCGCTGGCGCACTGCAGCTGCTGGGTTACCGACCTGTGTACTCCGAGCTTGAGCAGCGGGACCTTTCTCTGGACCTCCTGCTGCCGAGAGGCATGGACAGTTTCAAGTGGGCTTCTTCCACCGATGCGCAGCCAGAATCTTAAAGAGTTTTAGTGGAGAGTCCCAGTTTTGACGTTAGGGCCTAGCGGAGTATGATAAGGAAAGGTCTTGGAGAACCCAGTAGAAAGTCCACTATCAGCGGCTGAGAGTGGGGGTGGTCTTGCCCTGTACTGTGAAAGGACTGAGTACAAATTCCACATTCTTTTTTTCCTACCCAGATTGTGATTTTCCTTTGAGCCCTCTAGGATCTGGGTTGCCATCATGCATTCTTATGAAAAGTGAAACCCCTTATGAAAACCCCTGCCCACTTTCTCTGGTCACAGAACAGCCAGACCCAGACTTCCTTTCCTTTTTACTTTCTCTTCTCTTTGGTAGTACCACGCGATAGCAGAGAACCACCGTGTCCCAAACCCGGTCAGGAGTGGAAGGCTACTGCTGTTGGCCAGCTCCTAAAATTTATGCACCTGCCTCTCGTTTGCTCACCCCGACCTCCGCTCACCCCTGAGCACTAGTCTCAGGGGCCAGCAAAGACATGCGCATCAGTGGACAGTGATGCGCATGTCAAGAAGGAATCTGAGAGGATGCCTCTTGTGGTTTCCTCTTAGATTCTTTGCCTGACCTTCTAGAAAGGAGCCCAATCACACACCCGGTGCCTGAGGGTGATGAATTTTTAATGAGCCTTTGATTTGTCCTGAAGTGAAAAATCCTAGTTATGGAAATAAACATCATAAATAAGCATGATCCAGATTAAAGTTTACAACCTACCACGTTTGAAAATCATTCCAAGAAGTAACAGGACTTGTCTGAGGTCACACCTTTTTTTTTTGTAATGTATTTATTATGTATATAGTGTTCTATCTGCATGTATGTCTGCAGGCCAGAAGAGAGCACCAGACCTCATTACAGATGGTTGTAGAGTCACCATGTGGTTGCTGGGAATTGAGCTCAGGACCTCTGGAAGAGCAGTCAGTGCTCTTAACCATCTCTCCAGCTCCCACCGCCCAGGTCACATCTTAAGAAGGGTGAAGAAAAGAGAGATGATCTTACCAATGGGGGGCTCAGTGGTAAGAGGGGATGATCCAGGTTTGATCCCATCAGCAGTAATACCTAGACATATTTGTCCCTTATAAAATACAACTAGGGGAAACAGGAAATGGTAAAATTCTGGGTTCAGAGAATCCCAAGTGTAACCTAGAGGAGCCTAGAGGAAGACACAGAAAAGGAGGGAGAGAGTTGGGCGGCAAGTCAAGCATAACCAGTGGCAGAGTGAGCAGACTGGCAGGATCAGTGCCTGGGAGGCAGGTGAGGGCAGGTCATGGGGTGCCTGGAACTCAGGCTTGCCAGGAGCTTAGGGAAAAAAAAATGTCATAAATGGTGGTTCTGCCTTGCCTTGGTCCTTCTAGACAGAGCAAGATTACTTCCTGCAAACCACGCCTGCTCTGCCAGCAAAGGGCTCATTCAGGGGGTGTTGGGTGTGCAGAAAGCTTAGTCCTGAAACAAGAACCAGTAAATATTTAAAAAAAGGGCAAGCTTCCTTCCTCAGGTGAGAACAAAAAATGGATTTGAGTCCACACCAAGCCCTGCAAGTCACGTAAGGACACACACTGATCCAGGAACACTTCATTGTTACCACAACATGGTCCTCGTCATGGTTGCCGGTTCCTGGTTCTCAGCACAGGTGTGGTCTTCAACAACTGGTGGAACTTAGGACAAAGGGCAGGATACAAGATTTGAAGACTTTAGGCTGGGGAGGGGGCAGGAAGGGGTTCATGTTGCCCAGGCTTTCTTCAAACTCACTGTGTAGCTCAGAATGACCTGGAAGACAAGTGTATGCATGTGTGCATACATTCATGTCTTAGTTACTTTACTATTGCCATGATAAGACACCATGACCAAGGCAACTTACAAAAGAAAGCATTTAATTTGGGGCTTATGATTTCAGAAGGTTAGAGTCCATGACCGTAATGGCAGGGAGCATGGCAGCAGGCATAGCCCTAGAGCAGTGTCTGAGAGCTCACATCTTGAGAAACAACCAAAAAGAGGGTGGGGGGAGAAGGAGGAGGAGAGGAGGGAAGAAGAGAAGGGGAGTAAGCTAACTAGGAAATGGCTTGGACTTTTGAAACCTCAAAGCCCAACCCTCTTCCAACAAGGCTTCATGTTTACCTTCCCAAACAGCTCCACCAAGTATTCACAGACATGAGCCTATGGGACCATTCTTATTCCAACCACAATCAACGCATATGAATGTGGGCACGTGTATGCCATAGTATGCATGCAAGCAGAAATCAGAGGACAACCTTGGGGAGGGTCTTCTTTTTCCACTTTTTACAAAGTTTTTGACTTTCTTATCACTGTATGCAAGATGGGGGGGACTCACATATGGAGGTCAGAGGTCAACTTTGTGGGTTCCAGGGATCAAACCTGGATCATAAGTCTTTTGTGTTAAGTGCTTTTACTCCGTGAGTTTTCAGTATTATCTTCAGTTCTGGAGACAGAAGGAGAGAGTGTGTATGTGTACTTGCTAAAGTAGGTATGTACGTGTGCTGTGAACCAACATGTAGATACTGGTAATTGAACCTCTGGAAGACAAGTAAGTGCTTTTAACCTCAGAGCCATCTCTCTATCTTCTTTGAAACGGGGTCGTTTGTTTTCTCCACTAAGCACACAAGACTAGGTAGTCTGTGAGCTCCTGGGATTCTCCTGACTGCACCTCCTGTTTCACTGTAGGAGCCCTGAGATTACACACACACACACACACACACACACACACACACACACACACACATCAACTTTTATGTGGGTTCTGGATATCTGAACTCAGGTACTCAGAAGAGCAAGTGTTTTCACCCACTAAGCCCTCTCCAAAGTACGACCAAAGGAGAACTTATGATCCACCTGCTGTTATGGAGTAGAGACCATTCAGCACAACCAAAGTTTGAACTGAGAGTCTGTATTAAAGCCGGCAGTCACTGCTTAGAGAGGACACTTCTCGCAGAGCAGAAGAGCCAAGAGAATATGCAGTTAGCTGGGGGCATTTCGACTACCAAGTTCTAGAACATGGTTAAGTATTTTTCCATAGGACTCTTCAAGGAAGGGAGCAGAAACCAAAAATGGCTTCAGCTGAGATAAGATGAAGAAACCTTTGTCCTGCTACACTGTCTCCACCTCCTGAATGCTGGGATTAAAAACTTTATCCCTCCGCATGTGTTTTATGTGGTATTGGGATTGAACCTAGGGTTTCAGACATTCTGGGCAAGCATGCTACCAACTGAGATCTACATTCCCCCTTCATCTTTCAAGCTTTAGAAGCTTCAAGCTATGTTAAAAAACCTATTTCTCCCCCTGCTGGCAATGTGAACATGATACTTAAAGTCCTAATTTTATTTATTTACTTATTTGTTTTTGTTTGTTTGTTTTTGAGATTGCATCTCTCTACATAGCCCTGGCTGTCTATATAGACCAGGTTGGCTTCAAACTCAGAGAGATCTGCCTGCCTTTGCTTCCTGAGTGCCGGGATTACAGACTGGCTAAAGCCTAATTTTATTGATGGGCAGCTCAGAAAGTGACCTTAGTCTGCTTAGACTAATGTAACACAGATGCCTTAGCCTGTGTGTGTGTCACTTTTCTCCTAACTGTTGAGAGACAGCAACTTAGCAGGTGAGGAAACAGGACTGGGGAGATGGCTGGATTTCAGTGGTATCATTTCATTTTGACAGACTATGGCATAGCAGAGCAATTCACATCATGATGGCTAGGAAATAAATAGAAGAGGGACCAGAGCAAGAAACAGTCCCAGGGTATGCCCCCGGTGATAGGCTTCCTCCAGCTAACTCCTACTTTTGACCACCTTGCAATAATTCCATCATGTTGGGCATCATTCAAGTCTTTCACTCATTCTTTCGGACGGAACTGTCATGGTCTAATAGCCTCAGATAAAGCCCTCACACACACACCCAGAAGTGTGCTTTACTAATCCCTTAGGTAGATCTCAGTACAGTCAAATTGACCATGAAGGTCCATCAGCACAGATTGTGTAATTTATAAACCATAGGTGAGGTGTTGGCATAGTCTAAAGATTAGCTCTTCCGTAAAGGTGGCACCTCTAGTTCTATGATCACACCATGGGAAAGGACAGGGCAGCTCTCTTGGGCCTATTTATTTTTTCAGACCAGGGCTTGTTATGTATTAAAATAACACCTAAGGTAGCCTGGAATTCACTCCGTAGCTAAGTAGCCCGGGTTGGCCTCAAGCTTGAGACAATGTGTCTCCCAAGTGCTGGTATTACAAGCCTACACCACCGTCCCAGCCTCAGGCTTGCTTTGGAAGGGGATCCATCCCAGTGTGAGGCTTTCAGTCTTTGAGTCTATATCCAGTCATCACACACAGTGCACCTCCTACTGCCAGCACCTGGGAAGTTAGGATTTGTTCTTTCCAGCTCTCTTTCCTTCTCCAGTGGCTCACTCTGTTGTCTGAGCTGGCCTCAAACTCAGTCCTCCTGCCGCCACTCCCTGAACGCTGGGATTAGAGGTGCATGCCACCACACCCAGTACAAGTACAAGTGCAACATACGCATTTGAGGGTCCACAGCAGAAAGACTTGGTCCATATAGCTCAGTATATGAGCTGGGATTCAAATTTACCACTTTGCCAGGCAAAGGTGTCTCATGGTTTTAATCCCAACACTCAAGAGGCAGAGGCAGGTGGTTCTCTGAGTTCAAGGCCAGCCTGGTCTACAGAATGAGTTCCAGGACAGCCAGGGCTACACAGAGAAACCCTGTTTCAACTCTCCACCCCCTCAAAAAAAACCACCCAAACAACAACAACAAAACCTCACAACTTTGACTTCAACATTAATGATCCCAACTGGTGTAGGAGGTTCTTCTGTTTATGTGTTGCTTTTATTGGTTAATGAATAAAGAAACTGTCTTGGCCTTTTGATAGGGCAAGACTTAGGTAGGCTGGAAAAACAGAACTGAATGCTGGGAGGAAGTGAGAGAGAGCTGCCATGGAGCCACCAGAGTCAAACATGCAGACTCTTTCCCAGTAAGCCACTGCCACGTGACGATACACAGATGAATAGAAATGGGTTAAATCCAAGATGTGAGAGTTAGCCAATAAGAGGCTAGAGCAAATGGGCCAAGCAATATTTTAATTAATACAATTTTTGTGTGGTTATTTCGGGACTAAGCTAGCCTGGTGGCCAGGATGAACAAGCAGCCTCTCCCTGTAACACCCAGCTAGTAAACCACACTAGGGATAAAAGTAGACCACAGCAAAGGACCACACCACAGACTCAGAAAGCGATATAATTTGACCTTGACTATGACATGGTCCCTTGAAGTTAGAAAGTTACCCAAGTATTTTTCTAAAAATATCTCATAAAAACCAAAACTACTGAGCAGTATGGTGGGCAATTGCTTGATCTCTTTCCAGCCTGCATATTCTTCCCCAACCTGCCTTCCAGCTTTATGCTGGTCTCTGCGGATGAAATAACCAGCTGCAAACTTTCCTAAAGAAGTCCACTGTCGGCTGGGCGGTGGTGGCGCATGCCTTTAATCCCAGCACTCAGAAGGCAGAGGCAGGTGTCTCTCTGTGAGTTCAGCCTGCTCTACAAGAGCTAGTTCCAGGACAGCTAGGACTGTTACACAGGGAAACCCTATCTTGAAAAAACAAAAGAAGAAGAAGAAGAAGAAGAAGAAGAAGAAGAAGAAGAAGAAGAAGAAGAAGAAGAAGTCCAAAGTCAAATGAGAGTCAGCCTAGGAATAGCCCAGCCCAGTTATTATGGCATGTGCAGGCATAGTAAGATGAAGCATCTGCTTAGGATGCCAGAGCTAAGAACTAAAAGATTCTGGTGTACGGGTTCAGCACTGAAGCGGCAATGCTATGCCTCAAGTCACAGGTTCTGGTGTTGGCATGATGAATAGCATCTACATTCCATGCTTTGCTTCTGGAGGTGTCGGGGCATCCTGCCACACATGCCCAACAATGGCTTAGCCTTCTGTACATAGAACACCACAGGAAGCCTTGGGGTGAATCCTAGACTTCTTGCACACTGGGCACTCAGAGGGAGTCTCTTGGCACAGCGGGTTCCAAACAAGCCTCAGAATCAACCCAGATGGGGTTCAGGACAAAAGCAGGAGGTGGCCTGGCAGACGGGGGACAGAAAAGACAAGTCTGGGGACCCAGAAGAGAGATTTGTGTTGCTGGGTACATATGTCTTGTCCCTCTGCCAAAGTACAGTCATCACTGAAGACTGCCCAGCCTTGATTGGCAGTGCCCTGTGGGATGGTTAAGGATACCACAAGCAAGAATTGTCATTGACTCTAGTCACACTGCAGCACAACTATAGCTCTTGCTACAAAGCAGACATGGCTTTCTCCCTCTACCCCACCCTGCCACTCACACCCCAAATCTGGGCTATTGCTTCAACTTGCTTTGGCTGATATAGTATAGCATAGCATAAGGGCAAGCACACCAGTTCCCAGGCTAGACCTTGTAGAGAAAGTATCCCCGGTTTTCAGTTGGGGACTCTGTAGTAAAAGGATAGATTAAGCTGAGTATGGTGACGCATGCTTGCAACACCAGCACTTGGGAGGCGAGATAAGAGGGTTGTCTCAAGTTTGATGCCAGTCTGGACTGATGCCAGGCTAGAGTTTAAATCTAGCCTGGGCTACATAGCAAGACCTGTCTAGCAAATAAACAAAAAGACAGATTAACCTGAAGGAAAACGTTTGTTAACAATTGCCCGGAAAAGCCACACAGGAGAAAAGGAGTAACCGCCTTACGACACTTAAGAACTTAGCCAGTTCGTTTAGAAAGAATAGCTAGGGGCCTGGAGAGACCACTCAGCGGTTAAGAGCTTTGCCTGCTCTTCCAAAGGTACTGAGTTCAATTCCCAGCAATCACATGGTGGCTCACAAACATCTGTAATGAGGTCTGGTGCCCTCTTCTGGCCTTCAGGCATACACACAGACAGAATATTGTATACATAATAAATAAATATTTTTTTAAAAAAGGGATATCTAGGGCTGGGCGGTGGCTTAGTGATGAAACACTTTCATAGTCTGCACAAAGCCCTAGGATCTCTGCCCAGCATCTCCTCCCCACTTCCCTACAAAAGAATACATTTATAGGGCCAGCAAGATGGGCTCAGCAGGTAAGAGGACGTGCCACCAAAGCCTGATGACCTAAGTCCCATCTCTGGATCCTACAGTGGAAGGTGAAAACCAACTCTGGAAGGTTGTCCTCTGACCTCCACATGCTCCCTGTGGAATGCGGACCCCTTCACGCATACACACTGCCACTAGTGATAAATCAAATAGAAATTAGAAACAACAAAGACATTTGAAGAGAAAGGACAGAACTAAGAAAAAACAGTTGCGGCTTACAAGGGTGAGGATCTGTGGAAGACAAATTTGAGAGGAAATTCATGGGGTAGGACTTGCCTGCAGAGTCCCATGGTTCCCCTGTGGCTTGTGCCTGTCATCCCAGGATGCTCAAAGCTGAGGTTGGAGGATTCCTACAAGTTCAAGACCTAATGAGGTGCAGGCCAGCCTGAGCTCTGGAGTGAGACCTTGTCTAGAGGCAGAAAAGGGAGAGGGTAAGGAAAGTTTTTCTGGCATTTACTAATTTGTTTTATTACCACATGTGTGTGTGTGTGTGTATACATATGTGTATATATGTATATATATGTGTGTGTATATATATGTATGTATATATGTGTGTGTGTGTGTGTGTGTATGTATTTCTGGGGCAGAGAGTGTTGAGTAGACAGTTCGTGAGGTCCGTTCTCTCCTTTCACGGTGCGGATCCCAGGCCCAGGATTGAACTCAGGTTGTCAGACTTGCACGAACGAGCATCTTTATCCACTGAACCATCTCACTGGCCCAGTGGTAATTACCATTTCTTTTCATTGTTGATTCATTTATTTGGTTGAAGCAGGGTCTTGCCATGTAGCCCTGGATATCCTGGAACTCCCTAAGCAGACCAAGGTGGCATTGAACCCACAGAGATTCATCTGCCTTTACCTCCCAAATACCAAATTAAAGACCTATGCCACACACCTGGTGGTATCAGCGATTTCTTATTTGCTTTCAGCTCAAACTTAATTTTTACATAAGAAATGTGTTTATTTTATTTTATGTGCATGTTTGTGTACCACCTGTGTGCCTGGTGTGGAAAATCCATTTATTCAAACCACACTTTACGGTAGACCAATTTGCAGATGGGTTACGATTGCTGATGTCCCCAAGTCAACAAGCGGCGCTCTGCTCCCAGAGTCCCATGTCCAAAGGTTGCCTTGCTTCAGCTGAGGCCATGCTAATCTGGTACTTATTCAGTAGCATGTGTCTAAGAGTTTGACCAGTGGAAGGCTTTAAATTACTGAATAGGAGGCTAGAGAGAGCACTGGTTGCTGTAGCCGAGGACCTGGGTTTTGTTCCCAGCACCCACACGGCAGCTCACAACCATCTGTCACTCCAGTTTCAGGGGATCCGATGCCCTCTGATCTCCACAGGGACTGCATACACACGGTACACACTTATGCAAGCAAAACACACACAGGTAGAGTAAAAATAAGCACATCTTCAGAAGAAAAAAAAAACACAGGTCAGATGGCTCAGTGAATAAAATTACTTGCTGTCAGGCTAGGTTACCTGAGTTTACTTTTCACCCCTCACCTTGTGGAAGGAGAAAATTATTCACTGAAAGTGGTCCTCTGACCTTCGCCCTAATGCTTGTAGCAGGTGCGTGTGCGTGAGTGTTTGTGTGTGTGGTGTGTGCATACATACATGCTACAAACAGTAAATAAGTAAATTGCCAGGAGCTGGTGATGGACACCTTTAATCCCAGCACTCTGGAGGAAGAGGCAGGTGGATCTCTGTGAGTTCGAGGCCAGCCTGGTTTATAGCGTGAGTTCCAGGACAGCCAGAGCTGTTACAAGTGAATTCGTTCCTTATGGTTTCTGGATTTTGTGTTTTTCTCTGAAATCTTTGTCCTGTTCAAGATTGCAAGCATGCCTTTATACTTTCTTCCAGTGGTTTTGAATTTAGCATTTTCCGTCAGCAGCAATCACAGTTATAAGGAATCATATTTCTGGCCAGAATGAAGCCTGAGGCAGGGTGATTTACATTAACTTTGTCACACTGCCCTCTACTGACCAATCTGTTCCTTACACTTGGCTTGAACTGGGATTCTCCTAGCGGGCACATTTACTCCATTGAAGTGGATTAACAGGACAAATTGAGGGCAAAAATAAATAAATAAATAAATAAAATAAATTAAAAAAATAAAAAATTAATACAGGGTCTCACCATATTATCACTGGCTATTCTGGAGCTCACCATGTAGACTAAGTTGATTTTGAACTTACAAAGATCTTCCTTCCTTGGCCTCCCAAGTGCTAGGATTAAAGGCAAGTGCTACCAAGCCCCACAAAATGTATAGCACAGGCTGGCATAGAACTTGTGGTCCTCCTGCTTCTGTTTCTTCAGCGTATCCTAAGAGTGTGTATCACCGCAACCGGCCTGGAGAGATGGCTCAGCAGTTAAGAGCATTTGTTGCTCTTCCAGAGGACCCCAGTTCAGTTCCCAGCACCCAAGCCAAGCAGCTCACAGTCACTTGTAACTCTAGTTCCAGGGGATTTGACATAGTGGTAGACACTTAGGCAAACAGATATATAGACATATGCATACACATACACACGTGTGTGTGTGTGTGTGTGTGTGTGTGTGTGTGTGTTAATCCTAAAAGTAAGTTTCCAGTCATAGTTTGGTGATAGGATTCTAAATTCAAAATAGCTTTTTCTGATTTGATTCAGTTGACTGTCATATAACCACAAAATAATGGGTTCTTCCACTTGAAATGGACTCTGGCAATCTTGACAGTGCACTGAAAAGACGACTCTAGTAAATATTTCATAATTTTTAGCACATTTAGTATTTTTGCTTTGGATAAGATTTTTGATAGACAAAAAGAAATCAATCCAGCGGCATTGTTATGGAGCAGGCATTAGAAGCATTCTAAAATTCAGCTTCAGGAGGATGCGAATCAGCCATCTTTACTAACATCCCTGGCAGGACAATGCTGTGCATTTTGTAAATGACACGTTCTGATTTAAAGTAAGTTTGTCTTTCACCGCCTACTTACTGATCTGGTATATGATTTTACTATGTCATGAGGAACCACATATTGTTTTATTCTGTTTGTAGCCCTGGCTGACCTTGAACTCACAGAGATCACTGCCTTCCCAGTGCTGTGATTAAAGGCATGAGCTACCATGCCCAGCTAGGAACCAAGTATTTTCTACAGTGTAACTTCTAAAGTAATTTTACCTATTTGTTTAGGGGGGTTGGGTTTGTTGGTTTGTTTGTTTGTTTGTTTTTTGAGTCAGGGTTTCTCTGTGTAACAGTCCTGGAACGCTCTGGTCTTGAACTCACAGAGATCCATCTGCCTCTGCCTCTTGATTGCTGGGATTAAAGGCATGCGCCACCACTACCGGCTCATCTATTTCTTTTTCTGTCTACACTAAGCTCTTGTTTCTTAACTTGATTCATAGTTGATGCATCATTTCAAAAAATCTATTTGTGTGTGTGGCACATGTGTACAGGTACTCTCCGCGGCCAGGAGAGGGCGCTGGGTCTGCTGGAACAGGAGTTACAGGCTATTGTAAACTCCATGGCAGGTCTGCTGGAACAGGAGTTACAGGCTATTGTAAACTCCATGGCAGGTCTGCTGGAAGAGCAGGAAGCAGTCTTAATTGCCAAGTCGTCTCTCCAGGCCCCTGCACACTTCCCACCTCTTGAGGCAGAGTCTATGGAGACCAGGCTGGCTTTGCACTTACAGTAATCTTCTCGTCTCTTCCAAGACCTGGAATTAAGGCATGTGCCACCATACCTGACTCTCTTATGCTTTCAGAGAGCAGTTTGTTTTCCTTTAAACTCTTTTTCATGCTTATAAAAATATGACCAGGCAGTGGTGGCACACACCTTTAATCCCAGTACTCGGGAGGCAGAGGCAGGCGGATCTCTGTGAGTTCAAGGCCAGACTGGTCTACAAAGGGAATTTCAGGACAGGCTAAAGCTACAGAGAAACCCTGTCTTGAAAACAAAACAAAACAAAACAAAAAACAAAAAAAAGGAATAGCTAAGCATATTCTATACAGTGAATGAGTTCCAAGCCATCCAAGACAACAGAGTAAGACTTTATCTCAAAAACAAACAAACAAACAAAGAAAAAATGGTAATGGAAATGGAGGCAATTTATTAAGAATGAGAAATGAGATAATCAGATGGCTGGGAAAAGGCATACACTCTGTGCGAAACACCATGACCAAAACGCAAGCTGGGGAGGAGGAAAGGGTTCATTTGGCTTACACTTACAGATCATAATCCATCATTGGAGGAAGTCAGAACCAGGAACTGAAGCAGGGCTGAAACCTGGAGGCAGGAACTGATGCAGAAGCCATGGAGGGGAGGTGCTTACTGGCTCACTTCCTCAGGCTTGCTCTGTTCACCTTTATATAGAATCCAGGACTACTAGCTCAGGGATGGTACCAACCACCATGGGCTGGGTCCTTCCCCATCGATCACTAATTGAGAAAATTCCTTACAGCTGGATTTCACAGAGGCATTTCCTCAAATGAGACTCCTTCCTTTCTGGTGACTCTAACTTGTGTTGAGTTGACGCTCAAAGCCAGTACACACTCAAAATCCAAAACACATTTCTCTTTATTGGTATGGGAACTTCAAGGCAACGTTTCTTGTGTATTCCTTTCTGTCCTGGAACTTGCTCTGTAAACCACAGAGCCTTGAACTCACAGATATCTGACTGCCTCTGTCTCCTGAGTGCTGGGATTAAGGGCACGTGCCACCACTGCCCTGCTAACACCTTATTTTCCTTTATTGGTTGTTTGGGAATTGAACCTACAGCCTTCTACATGCTAAGCAAATGGGGTTGGAATCCAGGGAACTGTGTAGCTAGGCTGGTTCTCGGCCAGTACAGACCCAGCCCTACACAGAAATCTGAGGACACTATCGGTCATTTCATTTATTTTTATCTATGTATTTATTTTTGGTTCTGTATTTTTAAAAATGATTTATTTATTTTTATTTTATGTGCAATGGTGTTCTGCCTGCAGGTATCTGTGTGAAGGTGTGGGATCCCCTGGAGGTAGTTAGTTACAGGCAGTTAATGGAGGCTGCCATGTGGGTGCTGGGAATTGAACCCAGGTCCTCTGAAAGAACTGCCAGGGCGCTTAACCACGAATCACCCCTCCAGCCCAACATGGGAGCTGGTTCTCACCTTCCACCGTGTGGGTCCTAGGGATGGAACTGAAATCCTTCACGCTTGGAGGTAAGAGCTTTTACAGGCTGAGCAATCTCAGGGACTTGTCTTAGAGATGACACAAAGCCAAGGGCAGAACCCAACGCACATAAACAGAGTAGAAGAGACTTGACCGCTAGAGGGCGCAGCACGCCGGGGAGTGTGTCTTCAATTGAACGCGGTGCCAGGGGGCGGGGACAACTATAGTCCCGCCCCTCCGCCTGCGGCGCCCTGTGATTGGATGAGGAGACGATTATTTAGTAGCGCCGTTGGGGTGGGCGGGAGAAGAGGGCCGGCCGAAGGTGACGCGGTGTTGGCGGAGTTGCGGGACTCCGCGGCACTCCGGGTGGTGGATGGCGGTGGGATGGAGCCCGAGGGGAGCGGCGGCGGCGGGTCGGCCGGGCTCATGCAGCAGATCCTCAGCCTGAAGCTCGTGCCGCGAGTGGGCAATGGGACCCTGTGCCCCAACTCCACTTCTCTCTGCTCCTTCCCAGGTACGACCCGCCCCGCGCCTGCGCATTGCGCACCTGTCGCCGGCCGCCCTCAGGGCGAGGCCGAGGCAGCCTCGGAACCGCCACCCGGGTCCCTTGGGGCGACGCCTCTCCTGTCCTAGGGACTACCCCTAAACTGCCTTCGCAAGCCTGTCTGCTGACCCTGTCCTCTGACTCTGTCCTACCCCCATCTCCACTCCTGCTCGTCTTTGCAGGAATCACTTGCTCAAACCTGTTGCGGGTTCTCCCACCCACACCTTGAAGAACTTAGACACAACTTCTGAATTGCTCTAACCTCCCACTTCGCCGCCTCCTGTCAGGAGAGCTGTCAAAGTTACATTTACACAGTGGAACTGCCAGAGTTCAGAAAGTTGTGGGGAGGAGAATCACCTCCCCGGGGATCAGTAATAAAGGCCTTCAGGGGACGGTATGATTATTTGCTTTGGATTTTTTTCGGGGGTACGACAGAGGGGGGATTTGGGCGCCCCAGCAAAGCTGAAACTTGGACTTTGTAAACCGTGAGGCTGGGCCAGAGACATCGTAAAGGAAGAGGGGCGGGATTGCATGGTAAGCCAGACAGGCACCTGTGATTCTCATCCACTGGGCAGCGACTGCCAGGCGCCTCTGAGAAGACACCTGGGACCTGCCTGTGTAGTAACTGACAGAGTGGTTATCTGTTTTCGCGGCAGTTGAAGATGTTAGCTTGTGATCCTGCCTAAAATGAGAGTTCGGAAGCTCAGATTGTTTCTACAAGTATTAGTGTCACACCTGACAGTGATTAAAAATAAACAAAAATACACACGAATCCCTTTCTGGAGATGGTTTCCAAAAGATGTAGAGTTCATACTCCCTGAGGATTGAATCAGTCTGTTTTTTATTCATTTTCTTATTTCTCTTCAACTGTTTGGGAATTTTCCAAACCGGAGAAATTGGAATACAGTATAACAAATACCCATATGTTTATGTGCATTGGTAAAAGTCACACATTGCTTAAAAACTGGGGCTCATTAGGCAGTTGTGAGACTCATGTAGTTGGGCAGACCTACGTGGCAGACTACTTTAGATTATGGGGCCACAGTTCAATAGTTGGCTTATGTTGATGAAAATTTCATTATGCAAAGCATGACTATTTTGGTTCTTCCTCTTTGTCATGCCTATGTCCATGTATATGCACATCACATTTCAACTTCCTGAACTGCAGAAGTCATGACACTTGATTCGTCAGCTCAGAACTTCCGAAGCAATGTGTTCTTTCATAGCCCCCAAATCACACCGCTTCTAAAATACTTACCACTGATAAAGGGATATTAAACAGGCCTTATTTAAATTTCTCTTTGGGTGTGTGGGCATGAGTGCAGGTGCACACCGAAGTGAGAGGCGGGGTTACAGGTGAGCTGGTTGTGAGCTGTCTGACATGGGTCCTGGGAATTGAACTTGGGTCCTCTGGAAGAACCGCGATAACTCTGAACCCCTGAGCCATCTTTTCTTTGTTGTTGTTGTTCATTTTGTTTCTGTTTTCATTTGGTGAGAGAAAGAGACAATCCATTCAGAAAGAAAAAGATAATGGCCTACCTAGTGGGCTGAGCAAAGAGCTGTTAAAAAAGCTTTGCTAAGCCCGGGAGCTAATCTCTGCTGAGTGTGGTGGTTCAGTACTCTAACCCCAGCACTCAAGTCAGGAGCATCAGATGTTTGTGAGTTCAAAGTTAGCCTGGTCTACATAGCATGTTCTAGGCCAGCCAGGGCTATGTAGACTTTGTCTCAAAAATAAATAAAAAAGAATCCCACATTGTATTTGATTGTTCCAACTCTTTAGTATCGTTTACACAAGTGTTTATTTCAGCTTTTCGTTTGTTTTTCATTTTGATACTAACCTGGAATTCCCTGGAAACTAAACTTGGGTCTTCAGGAAAAGCAGCAACTTGCTTTTTTTTCTTTTTTCTTTTCTGTTTTTTTCTCGAGACAGGGTTTCTTTGTGTTGCCCTGGCCATTCTAGAACTCGCTCTGTACTGCTGAGCCATCCCTCTAGACTCCCTTCTGAAAATGTTAATCTGCAGTATGTATTTGAATTTACTTCTGTTCTTCAGTGGATATGACACTTGAGAGTAAGTCCACCAAGACTCATCCCTGCATCAGGTATCCATCTGGCCCAGTGTGGGCTCAGGTTGGAGGCAGAAATATGTGTGAGGGTAAAGTCCTCAGTGATCACCATGTGCTAAACACATGGGCTAATGCAGTACCTGCAGCCCTTGGCCTCGGGTTGACCAGAGCTCAGCAGTAAACGTATCCGCTCCTTGCGGTGTTTCATTTTTATTTGAAATTCTGGTTATAATGGGCACTTGAAGCTGAACCCTAGTTTGAGACTCTACTGACCTCACTAGGAATCCTACTCAGGGTCCCGAGGCTGCTTTCCTCCATTTTGGTCACACAGAAGAAAAGATCTCTCGTCATTTATGCCAACTCATGGCGGATCATGCCCTAAAATATTCTGTGGTTTCCCTGTACTAAAAAGCTTTGAATTGATTTTTTTCTTTTTTAAAAACCAGGCCTTTGCAACTTAGCCATTTAGGATTCTGCCAAATTCTCATCCTAACTTGCTCAAATTTCTTTTGTTGTCTCTTTGTGCTTGTTTGAGACAAGGTCTCATCATGCAGCTGGGGTTGCCAGAGAACCTGAGCCTTCCTAGAGCTGAGGTGAAGGCCTGCACCACATGTCTGGCTTTTAGTTGTCATTTGTCCCAATCAGGAATGACATTGGTTCTCTGAAGACAGGGAATTCACTAAAGTGATGTCAAATGGAGCAACACTGTTGTCGCAGCCAGTTATTCATTCCCTGAACAAATATTTACTAATTGTTGTGGACCTGTTTATTATTTTTATTTTTTTGTTTTTATTTTTTTAAAGATTTATTTATTTATTATGTATACAACATTCTGCCTCCATGTATGCTCCCACACCAGAGGACACTGCCAGATCTCATTACAGATGGTTGTGAACCACCTTGTGGGTGCTGGGAATTGAACTCAGGACCTCTGGAAGAGCAGCCAGTGCTCTTAACGACTGAGCCATCTCTCCAGCCCCCTTATTTTTACTTTTACTTATGTGATTGAACATATATGTATGGATGTCTGTGGGGGCCAGAAGAGGGCACCGAATCTCTGGGAGCTGGAGTTTCAGGTGGTTGGTTGCCCAATATGGGTTTTGGAATGTGAACTCTGGTTCTCTGCAAGAGTAGCAAAAGCTCATAACTGCTGAGTCGTCTTCAGTCTTCCTGTTGCATTGGGGTATCTGTAAGCAAAGTTCTTGACAGACAATGGCCCTCCCATATGGGTCATTGGTTCCAGTGGAGAGACATAGAGAAAAGTAAGGACACCATACCCGGTGATGAGGATGAGGCAGGAGAAGGGGCAGAGTAAGTGGCTGAAGTGTGTCAAGGGATGGAGTGCTTTTTACATAAGGTGACCAGGGCCTGGTATGGTAGCACACACCTCTAAACAGCTCTTGGATGGCACAGGCAGGACTGTTGTGCATTTGAGGCCAACTGTCCTGAGCTACATCCTGAATTCAAGGCCAGCCTTGGCGATTGCGGTGGTTTGGATAAGAATGCCCACTGTGGGCTCACGTGTTTGAATGCTCCCAATCCCAGCTGGTGGAACAGTTTTGGGAAGGATTAGCGGTGTGGCCTTGTTGGAGGAGGCGTGTCACTGGGGGAGGGCTTTGAGGTTTCAAAAACCCACACTAGGCCCTGTCTCTCTGTACTTGCAGTCAGAATGTAAGCTCTTAGCTGCTGTCCCAGTGCCATGCCTGTCTAATTGCCGCCTGGTGGTAATGGTCTCGCCTTTTGGAACTATAAGCAAGCTCCCAATTAAATGCTTTCTTTTATAAGAGCTGCCTTGCTTCTGGTGTCTCTTCACAGCAATAGACCACTGACTAAGACAGGTAGTAGGTGGGAGAGAGGTGCCAGGCCATAGTTGGTTGTCCTCAGATGTGGAGAGAGATGCCAGGCTACAGTTGGTTGTCCTCAGATGTGGAGAGAGATGCCAGGCCATAGTTGGTTGTCCTCAGATGTGGAGAGAGATGCCAGGCTACAGTTGGTTGTCCTCAGAGCAAGTCTTTGTTGGAGGGGAGGGGAGGGAAGCTATGCATGGATCTTCTGGCAGATAGGAGATAGTTGGCGAGCAAGGAGTAAACAAATAATTGAGTGATACAGGCTGATGGGCCACGAGCATCCAGGCAGCCTAGTTTCAACAGGGAGTCACAGCACTGGACAAGACTGTAGTCCAATCAGATGTGGTCGGCTTGCAGCCCCGGCGCTACAAAGGTTCACCCGGGAACTGTCAGAGTTTATTTAGCTGTTTGACCTGGAGCATAAGGTCCTAGTAGAGCCAGCTGAAAGGATGGCTGCCTGCTTGCCTGGCACTCATGTTCTTGTTCTTTTAGACTGGAGTTGATCTTGGGGTCGAGATGACTCAGGCAGAAAGCTGTTCATCAGCAAACCCTTTTGTTAGTTCAGTATCATCTGGGCCAGCTCCTCATGAGACTTTACTCTTCCGTTGTCTGAAAGCGCTGTGTGTGTGTGTATGTATGTTATGTATATATGAATGTATGTATCTTGCTCAAGACTGAACCCAGGGCTTTGATACCACCAGGAGCAGAGTTTGGATCTCCAGTACCAGCATAAATGTGGTGTGGGCATGGTGACCTACTTGTAACCTTGGCATCTGGGAAGTGAAGAATTGGATTCTCCAGAACAAGTTGGCTAACTAGACTATCTGAATTGGTGAGCTTTGCATTCAAGTGAAAGACTCTGCCTCAAAGTATAAGGAAGAGAGCAATCAAAGAAGACATCCAAATGACAATCTCTGCCTTCACACATGTGCCTGTACACATGTACACACACAGAGAGACACACACATGCCCCCCACGTCCACACAGACTGAGGAACAAATAAGGAGAAGGCCCTCCCCAATGTGACCTCTCAGTCTTGGAGTCCCCAGCTTACAGAACCTTGAGCCAAACAGCTTGAGTTCCAGCAGCAGAAAGCCAACAATAGAGCTGCCAAGGAAAACACAGCTGATAATGCGCTGGCCTTGAGGCGGTGAAGATGTTCTAAGACAGGGGGTCATTTCACAGCGTGTTGAGCCAGGGAATGAGAAGAACTCTGCATCGATCAATAAGTAGCTATTAAACAGTTAGTAAATTGAGGTGCAGTAGATTAAAAAGAAATCACTTAGTTTTTTTTTAAAGTGTTTTATAGATCTAAGTTTTCTGTAGCCTTTAAAATAATGTAATCATCCCATCTGAGAGTGTTTTTATAAGTTGTTTTTATAATTTTTATAAATTTATGACATTAAGTGACTCATTTAATGTCATAAAGCCTTCCTTCCCCCTCAAAGTGTTTTAAGTGGTAGTATACGTGAGTCCTGCAGCAGCTAACACATATGGCTCAGGCTGTGACAGTTCCACAAGTTAGACATTTAAACAGCCAGTTGTTTACTTGGTTCTGGAGGCCACAGGTCAGATCTGGGTGCTAACCAGCGTCAGGTAAAGGTGAGAACTTCCTTCTTGCCTTTCAGAGAGCTGCCTTGTAACTGTGTCTTGGGGCTGGGGGCAGGGGAGCTAATCTCTCACAAGACAGTTAAAGGTAATGAACACCTTTAATCCCAGAACTCAGTAGCTGGCAGATCTGTGGCATTCCATGCCAGCTTGGGCTACATAGTGGGACCCTGTCTCAAACAACAAACCGTAGTGCTGTCAGAGTTTAGTGTGAATTTGGGGTATTCTCACCTTCCTGGTGTTGGACTATCCCCGGGGTTCCTGCTGTGCGTTCCTGGAGGCACATCCATGTCCTTCCGTTTGTCCACCGTGGGGCAGCAGCCATCCCACAGCCACCGCAGAGCTCTCCTGCAGGCCCCGTGTTTCAGTGGCTATAGTTCAGAGTGATGGGAGTCTAGCAGGAAAAAAAGAGCTCAAAAATGGTTTGACCTTTTTTTTGTTTTGTTTTATTTTTCTCTGCTTTGTTTTGGGACAGTATCTGTGGCCCAGGCTGACCTCAAACTCATAGTGTTCCTTCTGCCTCAGCTGCCCAAGTGCTGGGGACTACAGGATGAGTTACTACAAAAACTCTGACACCCTTTGTAGCTGCCAGATAGTCCCCAGACCAAACACTGTCAGTTCTTAGGTATCGTCAACAGGCTCTGAATCCTAGATGGGGCATTTGTGAGGTTTTCTGAAGAACTATCCAGGGGGCTGGAGAGATGGCGCAGCTGTTAAAAACATTGACTGCTTTTCCAGAGAACACAAGTTCAATTCCCAACACCCACACGGCAGCTCACAACCGTCTGTAATTCCTTTTCCAAGGACTCCTGGCCATCTTGGTTACCAGGCATGTCACACACATACATGTAGGCAAAGCACCCAGACACATTAAAGAAATATTTTAAAAAATCACCTAGCCCCCAAAGTTGCAGGTTCAAGGTTTCAGAGACCACAGTCTGTGGTATGCTGGATGCACTGTTTTGGGGCCTGTGGTGAGGCACCGTGTCCTGATGGAGCAGAGCTGCTCACCCAGTGACAGCCAGGAAGCAGGACGAGGAAGGAGTCAACACACAGGATAGTCAAGGACCCACCCCTGGTGACCTACTTCCTCTACCTAGGCCCCACCCCCTGCTTTCCACCGGCTCTGGAACATTACCACTGACCAAGCCCTCAGTGTGTGAGCCTGAGAGGGGCACTTCATATGCAGGCCTCAGTTCCTCATGAGATAATCCTGCCCACCTGTGTGCTCTCACAGGTGTTCTATGTCAGTCAGCCAGTGGTGTCTGATCTCTGTGGAAGACGTTTGGGCCTGGTCTGGGAACTGAGTGCTATGGGCCAGTGTGTACTAAGTGTGTGTGAAACTCTGGTTCAATCTCTAGCATCAGAAACAGGGGGAGGTTAATATCTGAATTGGAGTCATCTTTAGGATAGAGGTTCAGGTCTGGAGCGATCGTTGCTACTGCAGAGAACCCAAGTTTGGTTCCCAGCACTTCAGGTGGGTGACAATCACCTGTGACTCCAGCTTCGGGGGAATCTGACACCTCTGGCCTCTGTGGGCACTGAGACACAAGTGCACATTACAACACGCATACATGTAATTAAAAATAACCCTTAAAAGAGTAGTTGTTTGCCGGGTGTTGGTGCACACGCCTTTAATCCCAGCACTCAGGAGGCAGAGGCAGGCGGATTTCAGTCAATTGAAGGCCAGCCTGGTCTACAGAGCAAGTTCCAGGACATTCAGAGCTGATACACAGAGAAACCCTGCCTTGAAAAACAAATAAACCAACAAAAAGTAGTGATTCTCCATAGGAACCAGCTCTGTTTTGTTTTGTTTTCCTGAGATGGGCTCATGAATAAATTGAAATTTAGTAGATGACTTTAAATTTCTAAGCCTCATGCCTGCACTTCCTGGGATTGCAGGTCTGCTCACTCCCAGGTCTTTTAGCCATCTTTCTCACCTACCTGTTTGTTTTCATTTCTTCTTCCTCCTCTTCCTCTTCTTTTCTGAGACAAGGTCTTGCTATATATCTTAGGTATATATCTTAGGTTCATCTTGAATTCATGAGCCTTCTGCTTCTCCCTCCCTAGTGCCAACACTACAGGCCTGCCCTGCCAGGCAAGGCTTTTATTTCACATTTTAAAGAGTTTTTGATACCCTAGTTGATAGGAGATGGTAAAATTGCTATTTATTTATTTATTTATTTATTTTAAAGCAGTTTCAGTTTGTAGATATTTATTGACTTGTGCTGACATAGTCAAAATATCTTTTAGGACCTAATGGACCTGATTGCCTTGCTCTCCCCCCGCCCCCAGCTTGTAGCTTGTTGGGTTGGTCACCTTTTTCTGTAAAAGGCCTACAGACTTCTATCTTCTAAGCTCTGTAAACTATCAATGTCTGCCACTGATAACAGCCTTTTTCATGTTGTTGGAGAACTTTCCTCAACTGTTCTTAGTGAGCAAGCCTGGGTTCAAAGCGGTCTATGTCTATTAGTCCTACAGATGAGTTTAAATTAGCCCTCAGTAGGAACAGGAGATGCTGTGAGTGGTAGCTTGTGAACCCTTTAAATCCCATCCGTGAAGCCTGGCCTATACTACCTACGCAAGGGAGGCAGGAGCTGCAGAGTTCAAGGCCAGCCTCAAATACACAGGAGTACAAGGTATTCTCGACCGCATGATGAAATCCTGTCTCACTAAAACAAGGGACTGGAGAGATGGCTCAGAGGTTAAGAGCAATTGTTGCTCTTGCACCCACATGGTGGCTCACAACCACTCCAGTCCTAGGAGATACAATGCTCTCTTGTGACCTCCATGGACACAAGCATGTTCATAAAGCACATACATACATACATACATACATACATACACACACATACATACATACATATTTATATACAATAAAAAATACTTATACAGTAAAATGAATCAATCTAATAAAAGTTTTCTCCCCCTACTTTAAAAAACAATACAAAGCCAGGCAGTGGTGGCACACATCTCTAATCCCAGCACTCAGGGGGCAGAGGCAGGAGGATCTCTGTGAGTTTGAGGCTAGCCTGGTTTATAAGAGCTAGTTCCAGGACAGACTCCAAAGCTACAGAGAAACCCTGTCTCGAAAAACAAAAACAAACAAACAAACAGCAACAGCAAAACCACCGGAGAACAACTAAGTGCTGATGAGAATGGGAACAGGGCATGGGGCTTGGCAGGGCCTCACTGGGACAGTCGGTGACTCAGCTTCTCTTTTCTCTACCCTCAGAGATGTGGTATGGTGTGTTCCTGTGGGCACTTGTGTCTTCTGTCTTCTTTCATGTCCCTGCTGGATTACTGGCCCTCTTCACCCTCAGACATCACAAATATGGTAGGTTCATGTCTGTAAGCATCCTGTTGATGGGCATCGTGGGACCAATTACTGCTGGAATCTTGACAAGTATGTTAGACATTAAAATACCAGTCGAAAACTTGTAGTGTGTTTGGTCACCTCATTTTAGAAATATGGAAGGGTGTGGGGTGGTGGTGAGAATTTAACTCAGTGGTAGAATGCTTGCCTACTGAGCGCAAAGCCCTGGGTTTGGTCTTTAGCACTGGGAGGGGAAAAAGTGTGTTATGTGTGTGTTGCATGTGTGCACGCACAGTGAATTCTAGAATTATGTTAGCTTATTCTGTTAATTAATTCTTATTCTAGAGAGTTAGTACACGGTTCTTTTTTTTTAAATTTATTCCTTTTTGGGTTTTGCTTTTTTTTATTTTTTTTACTTTTTTTGACTCTCAAGCCCCTTACCTGGCTCTACCAGCAAAATAGAAATATTTGACTGCAGAAGCTTCAGCATCTTTTTGTTTCAATTTGACTTGACTCTTGCAGAATGGTTCCCTAATTGCTATACTCTTTTGGGTGTGGTTCCTTTAGGGATGGAGAATAAGTCTGTTGATGAGAATTCTTGTTTAGAAAGATAAATTGAGGGCTAGGGATGCAAAGCTGAATGGCAGAGATGACCTAGTGTCTGAGACCCTGGGTTTGAGCCCAGCACCACACATAAAGGATGGTCTGATTTGTGGTTTTCAATCCTCCATGCTCCCCCATGTGGCAAACTTTTCTTGTTGGACTATCTTTGGATTTCCAGCCCCCAAATATCGACACATAGGCTTATTATTAATTATGAAAGCTTGACCATTAGCTTAGGCTTGTCCCACTAGCTCTTATAACTTAAATTGACCTGCTTTTATTAATCTACCACATGGCTTGGTTACTTCTGCTCTGAACCAAATGTCTGACCTCTTCAGTGTCTTCCTAGGTTCCGCCTCCTCTCTTTCCCTGGAAATCCCATCTGTCCTCTCCTGCCTAACTATTGGCCATTTAGCTCTTTATTAAACCAATCAGAAAGCACCTTGACAAAGACATATCTTCACAGTGAACAGAAGGATTATCCCACAACTTCCCCGCCCCAGACTTCCTAATTAGAGACTGGAGTAACATGGAAATCACAATTATTTTTAAACCTTCTTTTTTTGTCTTTGTTTTGTCTCATGTCACTAACACAGTTAGAGGGACCAAAATGATAAGCTTAAATCATTTTTAAATTCATACTTTCGTAGAAACATATGTATTTTCTAGACATATAAATTAAACATCATGAAAATAAAAATTATGTATTCATAGCCACAAATACATAGATTTCTAATTTGTCACCTTATTTTATTTTCCCTGTGAATTTAAACCCTGAGCTTTGAGAAGAAATACTCATTGGTCTTTTTTACTTCTTTCTTTCTTCCTTCCTTCCTTTCTTCCTTCCATTCATTTATCCAATCATCCATTCTTCCTTTTCTTTCAGGTACCATAGCCGACTTTCTCTGTGTTCCAACTGTTCACTTAATGCTGCAGTATCCACACCAAATTTCTGGTCCCTAGACTAGTCTCCTATCAGTAAAGCAGGGATGGCTTCCCCAACCCACATCCTTGAATGCTGATTAGATGAGATATCTCCATGCAAAGTAGATAGAGTACCTGGTACGGTAGTTGGCACACAGTAGCTGAATATGTGCTGATTCCCCTTTTTAGGATTTGGGGTAGTTTTTTTGGTTTTCCTTCCTATTCTCTGTAGTCTTTTCCTTTCTTCCCTCATCATCCCTGTCTCCCGTGAAGACCCAGATCAGGTTTCTCAGGCTTCTCTGTTCCTCTTCAAGGAAGCTCAGTGACAGAGGCACCATGAAAGTTGCGCTCTGAGACATTAGTGGCATTGATTGCCACTGGAGACAGAGTCAAATATCTAGGCCTGTTTGCTTGTTAAAACACATTTATATCTCATGTCACAGCCTAAGAATGTATAGTCTTCCTTTCTTTTTGGGATGTTGAGAACAGAAGCCATGGCCGTGTGCATGCTAAGCACATGCTTTATCATTGACCCATGCCCCCATTCTACCTGTAGACACTTGATTGAGTCAGCTGTGTCTGTGAGCTCCTGTGAGTCTCAGGTGGATAGCTGGGTCAACACCCCTGCTTGTGCAGAATGTTAGATGGTGGGGGAGTGTCTCGGTCTCCACAGGTGTTTCTGTGCTGTGCTCTCACTCTCCAGGAAGTTGTAGTGACTGTAATAAGAAAGACAGAGACCTGTGAGACAGAAGGGACCCTGAGGTCTCTGCCCTGGTGCCCTTTGAATAGCTTTATGGCTCAGAGTCCTATTGCTTTCTCTCTTCTTTCTTTCTTCATTGAATGGTGGAACCCTCACTATAATAGCAAGTGGAGCTGGAATTCCCCGTGGCCTGGAAACATTTCTTGATCTGTCTCAGTAGATTGCTATTCATTGCCAAGAACATAGTTGGTGCCCATTCAGTGATAGGCATGGGGTTAATTGGCACAGGAGTGAAGAGAGATGTTGGCCCACAAGGGAATTGCTGCCTTGTCTTTCCCTCTTGACTGTCACTTCTGGTCATTCAGTAAATATGAGAAACTCAGTCTTAGGGAGTACAAGTCTAAATGCTGACAACAAACCACATAAAGAAAGCTAGTGTGCTCACCAGAAAGGACAGGGAACACAAACTTCTTCCATAATTAAATGTAAAAAGTTTGTCTCCCAATAGTGAAATTTTTAAGTGTTATATTTTTGTGATGTCATTAATCTCAGGTTTTGTTTTACTAATTCATTTTTTTCTCTTTTAACACAATTCCATTTGAATCAGGTGCAGCGATTGCTGGGGTTTACCGAGCTGCGGGAAAGGAGATGATCCCCTTTGAAGCCCTCACCCTGGGCACTGGACAGACATTCTGTGTAGTGGTGGTCTCTTTTTTACGGATTTTAGCCACTCTGTAGCATACGGCCTTTCCCTGTGATGGCACAGCTGCCTTTTATAAACTTCTTCAGAGGCAGAGACAGTGTCGTGGTCTCTTCATTCCTCAAGTGGAAGCAACTTGGAGGTGTGAGAACGTAAAGAACACCGCGGCTGTTTCCTCAGTGTGAAGCGCCAGCCACTGAAGACCCTTGTGGACGGACTCCTCTTTCTCAGCCAAACCAAGCTCCTTGGCTTTCTCTTCTTGTGGCTGTTTAAGTTTTACATGCACATCTTCACCTAAGCCAACAATGCCTCAAGTTTGCATCTTTCAAACAGGAATTTGCGTCATTATTTGCAAATATGTGACATTGCTGTTTTGTAGAAACAATGGACAGTGTTTAGTTTTAAGGGAGTAGGCTGCACTGTACTAAAAGCTTACCTACCAACATGACAGTGGGCCAAGTTTCCTGGGCTGAGTGTCGCTCTGGGAACTAACTGGCTGAATGTAACAGGAAGAAGACCTGAAGTCCAATTCAAAGTAATGGCTTTGCTTCCACTGTCAAAAGTAGGTGACCACTGAGAATGTGACATTTTATGGGTAACTATTTTTGACCTCTGGTTATTTAATATATTTTAAGAGATGTGAATTTATCATTTGATCAAAATAAGCTAGCTAATTGAGAGTTCTTATTTTTTTTAAAGATACAAGGTCTTGCTTTCTTACCCAGGCTGGCCCAAACTCCTGGGCTCAAGTGATCCTTCTGAGTAGCTGGGACAATAGCATCACGGTCACATCTAATTGAGGCTCTTTTTCCAAAAAAATTCCATGATGCCTTTACCTGTCACCTTTAATGCTATCCATTTTATTTGCTTTCTCTGGAAACAGATGTTCTTAAGTGGCTTGAGTTGAACTTCAGAACCAGATAGGTTAAGATACTCTTTGGACATTCAGGCAAAATAAGACACAGGATTCTGTTACAGTTTTCTTCCTGACTTTAGTTTACTTGATGACTCCAAAACTTGCAGCTGAAATGAGTTTGTGGCCATTGGTTCCTTTCGTGTTTACCTAGCAGTGGTCCCTCAGCCCACTTTTGCAGTATTGGAGTATCAACTCCCAGAAAGTGCCTAAAACTTCCTCTTCATATACATCCCATCTGGTCTTTTTATTTTTATTAAAGAGAATTTTTATCCTTAAAGAGACATAGTTTTAAACCTAATTTTAGCTGTTTCACTTTTAACTCTACTGCCTACCTTTGTTTTTCATTAAAAAGCCTGTAAACTGTGACCTTCAGAAGGGAAAGGGGTGTAAAATGTGTGCACCTTCCATCATTTTAACGGTTTTGTATAAAGTACAATGTTCTTGTTGTTACCCGTTTTCAAAGTAGCACCTGTAATTAACTCTGACATTTTTAAAGGCAAATTTTCATTGAGAGATTAAGGCTGACAACCTATGAGGGCATAAATTTATCTTAAAGCAATATGCTTTTGGCTTCTGGTTAAAAATAACCAGGAGGAGGCCAGCAAGATGGTTCAGCAGGTCAAGGTACTTACCTCTAACCTAAGTTTGATTCTCAGGACCACACAGTGGAAGGAGAGAACTGACTCCTGCAAGTGGTCCTCTGACCTCTGTATGCTGTTCACACACATACATAAATTGATAAATGTAATTAAAAAAAATTTTTTTAATAACTAAGAGGACCTCTGTGGGTACCTGCACTTATGTACACATACTCCCTGTCCCTCACATGCACAAAATTTTTAAAATAAGATAAAATAGCCAAGAGGGTCAATTTT
Source organism: Myodes glareolus (assembly GCF_982192425.1). Classification (NCBI taxonomy): domain Eukaryota; kingdom Metazoa; phylum Chordata; class Mammalia; order Rodentia; family Cricetidae; genus Myodes; species Myodes glareolus. The sequence goes on from NC_142047.1 coordinate 36,950,648, forward strand.
CCCAGGAATGGCAAGGGGAAAGATGCAGGGATGGCTGCAAAAATAACCGGTTCTTTCCACTTGTTAAAACTGTAGTAACAGATCAGCTTTGGCAGGCAATTAAAGTGCAGATAAATGGCTCTTAATATTCCATAGAAATAAGAGCAAATTTCTTCCAACAAAAGCTTTTTATTTTTGGTCTCGGGCTGTGAATTTGGAAAGCATTCTTTCAGTTGGAGAAACTGGAACGTGGTACCCTGCATTCTGGGGAATGACAGCATCGTCTACGGAAGGATGCCTTAGAGTCCTCACTAAACATTCTTTAGGATATAATTTCACACCCTAAACACATAGATGAATCAGTGCTGAGCTGTTTCCCCTAAATAATAACTTCTGAACATATTCACCCATGATTAAAATGTTAGGTTATTTGCATTTACAACCAAGACACAAAAGTTAGGGGTGCTTGAAAGGTGTTTTTGATTCCATCTGTTTCTTGTGTATATTTTATCTGCTCTCTAAAAAAGAAAGCCAAAAACTTGAACTGTAAGATATATCTTCAAATTACTGAGTGTTTCCTCTATCCCAGTGTGTATGAGGCACTCTCTGTGAATAAATGTATGTAAACTATAGACTGAGCTTTGTGAAGGCTTGAAATGTTTTCAGGAAGAAAGCGTTTGAATGAGAAACAAAGAATGCTTTCCACTTTGATCCCTTTTTGTCTTCTTCCTCTTGTCTCAGATGCAGATTTATTTGCATGGTTGTGTTAAACACATCTCCTTCTACAGTTTCTTCAGGTGTTGTCTCCCGGTAAGGGCTTTCTTCAACCCTGATTCCTGCATTTACGTTTCCACTTCTCACCTTCTCCTTTTCAGTTCTGAGACAGCGAGGCAACCCCCAGCCAAAAAACTGAGCTTTTTGGGACTAAAAATTAAGTTCATTAACAAAAGCGTATTGATTGTTATGTGAGCAAGAAGTATCTCTAAGCTGTTAACTTCCTTTGGTGCAGGATGCTCCTCAGGAAATGCCGGGACTAGTGAAAAGCAGTTCGTGCAGATAAAGGCATCCTTCCTGTGTCCTTTAGGTTTTTAAATTGTATGTTGGCTTTTGATTCCAGTGTCCTTCTGACTGCCCTGATTTTCGTTAAGTTCTTGTGACACCGCAGGACACGCTAACCTTCCCTAAGGAACTGACTGTTTCCTGGAATGTGAAGCCCTGGTGCCATTAGTGGTCCATGTGCAGAAGGTTTCGTGACCTCATACTTCTTTCTTGTACACTATGTAAGGCTGGTTATGACCAAAATCAGCCTAACTTTTTTATTAGGTGATTGCACTTAACTGCTATAGTCCAAGTGATCAAATCTTTGTATATTAGAAACTTATTTAAATTTTATTTTTCTACTGACATTTCTAATGCTAGTATAAATGTTTATCAATAAAGAATTACTTTAAATTCTTTGAGTTGGGATTGTATTTTTTGTTTGTTTTTAGATTTTATCTGAGGCAATGTCTTCCCACATCCAACTCTTCACACTAGGCTAGGCTGGCCTTGAACTGTGAACAGCTGCAACCACCACCTGGAGTTGCTTTTTTCTTTTCTTTTAACTTCTTCCCCCACCCCACTTATTTATTTCTATTTGGGCAGGGTCTCACTATGCAGCCATGACTGACCTGAAACTTGTTTAAGGCTATCCTTAAACTCAGATCTGTTGGCCTCAGCCTCCCAAATTCTGGAATTAAAGGCATGTGCCATTGTGACTGGATTCCATCCCCACCCCACCTCCCATTTTAATTTATTTATTAGTGGGAGCAAGGGCAGATGCTTGTCATGGCGGTGTTATTGTCAGTAGAGGTTGAGGACAGTGCTCAGAAATCAGGTCTCTCCTTCAACCACGTGGGTCCTTGGGCACAAACTCCAGTCAGACTTGGTCACGGACCATTTTTGCTAGCTCCTGCAATTACATTTCTATTGTAATCTTTTATAATAAAATTATGTATGTTTTAACTGTATTTTTCTTATGTTCAACTTTTTTTTTTTTTGGTTTTGTTTGTTTGTTTTGAGACAGGGTTTCTCTATGTAGCCCTTGCTGTCCTGGAATTTACTTTATAGACCAGGCTTGTCTCAAACTCACAGAGATCTGCCTGCCTCTGCTTCTCAAGTGGTGGGATTAAAAGTATATGCCACCACACTCGGCTACGATTTTTAAAGCATACAGTAAGTACACAGATCTTGACTGTACAGTGCATATGTATGTATGTGTGTATGTGCATTTGTGTGTACTTAGGTGACCATTAGTCAGATCAAGAGATATGTTTCTGCCATCCTGGAAGGATACAGAGTATCAGGTATGGACAGTCAGGGTTCAACCGAAAGTCCCCATGACTGTATGGACCTGAGACATAATGAAAGGAACTTGCAGGGGATCTGGAGTGATGGCTTAGAGGTTAAAAGCACTGACTGCTCTTCCAGAGGTCCTGAATTCAGTTCTTGGAAACCACACAGTGTCTCTCAACCATATGTAATGAGATCTGGTGCCCTCTTCTGGCAGGCAGGGATACATGCAGACTGAACACTATACATAATAAATAAATAACTTTTTTTTTTTTTTTTAAAGGAACTTTCAGTTTCCATCAAAGTGACAACCAAGCTTGAATGTGGAGACTGGAAGATGAAGAGCAAAAGGTGCTGAAATTGGCAGGGATGATCCCTTAAATCATTGCCAGTCCATCAGTGAACCAAGCACCAAACACCTTACAAAGAGGTTTAGCACTGGACTGACTGTATTGCCCTGAGTGCCTGACTGGAGGGACCCTTGTTGTCTGGCTCTATTTTTGATGATGATTTAGTGTTGCCATATTTGGTCTTTTTTTTTTTTTAAGAAATTGAGATTCTAGACTGTTTAAAATTCATCTATTTTTAAGTGCTGACAATTTTTCTTTTCTTTCTTTTTTTTAAATCTTTTTTGGTGCTGGAGATCAAACCTAGAACCTTAGACTCATTCTATTGCCCCAAGCAACAATTGTAATGTAAAATGTTCCTAGATCCACCAGTACATGTTTTAGCGCTATAGCTGACCTTTTTAAAAAGCATCTCCAAGCTAGAGAGCTGGCTTAGTTGGTAAAATGCTTGCTCTGCAAGTATGAGAACCTGGGCTCAAGACTCCAGCACCCATCCACAAAAATGCTGGCCAGGGGTGGAGGCAGGGGATTCCCAGGATAAAGTGGCTAGCTCTGGGTTCAGGAGAGGGAGAGGAGAGAGAGAGAGAGAGAAAGAGAGAGAGAGAGAGAGAGAGAGAGAGAGAGGTGGGGGGTGGGGAACCCTGTCTAAAATAAGGCAGAGTGTGATTGAGGAAGCCATCCAGTACCAACCTATAGTTTTCACATATGCATGAGCACAGTCACACGCACACACAAACACACATGCACTTACGTGCACATGTGAATATGCATATACCACATACAGGTATATCTCCTCAGGTATGGTGACTCAGGCCAGTGATTTCAGTGCTCAGATGTAAATGGAGACTGCCTCTTCGTTTCCTGGCCGCTAAGAACACAATAATCACACAGAAACTATTAATTACAACATTGTTTGGCCTATTAGCTCAAGCTTCTTATTAACTAACGCTTACATCTTAAATTAACCAATTTCTATTAATCTGTGTATCACCACAAGGTTGTGGCCTACTGGTAGGTTCCGGTGTTTTTTTTCTTTCGACAGCTGCACGGTGTCTCTCTGACTCCGCCTACTCTCTCTGTCTCTGTTCTGATTTCCCACCTGGCTTTGCTCTGCTAAGCCATTGGTCAAAACAGCTTTATTCATCAATCAATAAAAGTTAACACATACACAGAAAGATACACATCACTCAGAGTCTGAGGCAAGTTTGAGGGTGAGTTTAGGCCATTTTGGGCTACAGAGGCCCTTTCTTAAAAGAATGGAAAATGAGACTCTCAAAACTACTTGACATGATGCAATAGTCTCATACTGGTTGGGAATTTTAGGTGGGAATCAGACCTTCATTCAGTGTTAGGAGAAATGAGGGAGGATTGCTGGTGAACTTTTTTGGAGCCTCCCCTCCATGATGGGCTACACTACTGGTCACGGGATGTTTATAATATCCAAGGATAACAAGGCCAAGAATAGTGAAATTCAAAAGACCATGTTTAAGGTTTTCTATTATCCTATTATTTTCAGATAAGTCTGTTTTAGGGCCAGCAAGATGTCTCAGTGGAAGCCAGGCGGTGGTGGTGCATGACTTTAATCCCAGCACTCAAGAAGGCAGAGACATCAAAAAAATCAAAAAAAAAAAAAAAAAAAAAGAAAGAAAGCCGGGCGGTGGTGGCGCACGCCTTTAATCCCAGGACTCGGGAGGCAGAGGCAGGCGGATCTCTGTGAGTTCGAGGCCAGCCTGGTCTACAAGAGCTAGTTCCAGGACAGGCACCAAAAACTACAGAGAAACCCTGTCTCAAAAAAATCAAAAAAAAAAAAAAGGCAGAGACAGGTGGATCTCTGTGAGTTCAAGGCCAGCCTGGTCTACAAGAGCTAGTTCCAGGATGGGCTCCAAAGTTACAGAGAAACCCTGTCTCAAAAAAAAAAAAAAAAAAAAAAAAAAGCTGTCTCAGTGCATAAGGACATTGCCACCAAGCCTGACGACTTGAGTTCAATCCCTGGGACCCACAAAGTGAAAGGAAAGCAGAGCCCTGCAGATTGTCCTCTGATTCCTGCATGTTCATGATGCAAGCGCATGCAAGAGGGCACACACACCAAACAGAAAGTTTTAAAACAGAAAAGCCTGTTTCAAGGAATCATAGTCCTAAATGTAAGAACTAAAACTCTCCAGCCTTAGAAGGACACCGATGTAAGAGCCATGATCTTGGCTTAGGCAGTTTTCTTAGATAGAATACTCAGAACGTTCAAGGAAGACACAATAATAGACTAGACTTCATCAAAACAAAAAATTCATGTTCAAAAGGAATTACCTGTGGGTTTTTTGCTCCCTCTCATGAGCGGCTGGGCGGGGGAGGGGAGGTGGGAGACAATCGTGATGAACTTCCCAGGAAGCAGACTCCAGAGACCAGGTGGAGCTGCAGATCTGGTTCAATGTGTATATTCACTGGTATATATGCAAACATTATCAATCAGTTCAGGTCATATAAAATCGCTGTTCAATCAGTCCAAACAACATGCAATCCGTGGTGTTGGAGGGGCAGTAAGACTAGGCAGTGTGTCTGCAGACAAAGGGCAGGAAGCAGGCAACGCCCTGAGTCTTGGCGCCAAATTAGAGGGTCTGCAGTTAGCTGGGACTCCATGATGAGTCATCTGGTGTTCCAGAGACTCAGGTCCAGCTCAAACAGCCGCAGGAGGTGTTGGCGCAGCTCACACCAGCTGTCCCTTAATGACACCACCTGAAAAGAGACCGACCCCTCAATTACCAAGAAGTGCAAAGAGGCCTCGGGAGATTGGAGGGACTGTTCTCTAACCAGAGATAAGGGAGACATACCCAGAATACTAAAAGTACTTACGCTGTCAGTCAAACCAGTTGTAAAATGGGTGAAGATTCTGAGAAGACTTTGTGTGTGAGAGAAAAAGAGGGTTTCACTGTGTATCCTTGACTGGCCTGGAACTCACTGTGAAAACCAGGCTGGCTTTCAACTCACAGAATCTGTCTACCTCTGCTGGGGTTAAAGACATGTACTTCCACACCTGACTGAAAAGGCATTTTTTTTTTCAGAGAACATACACAATAACCAATAAGGACATGATATTTAGCATCTTTTGTCCTCTTTTGTCCACCTTTTGAAATCCAAATCAAGACTTTAACAAGATGCCATTTTATAGTCTATAAAAAAGACGACATAGGGTGTTGGCAAGGACGTAGACAGAGAAATGAGTTCTCATATGCTGCTGTTGCTGCTGCTAAGACAGGGCATCCCCTTGGAAAACAGCCTGGTAGTTCCCCCAAAGTTAAAACATTACATGAGGGCGCAGGGCGCAATTCTATTGAAAACACCCTGCTAAGGCAACCACAGATCATACACTGTATATATTCTGTTTACGTGAAATGTCCAGACAGGCAAATCCACAGATACTGGGGATTGGCTGGAAAATGAGTGTAAGCACCTGAGTTCAAGGACAGTCAGAGCTACTTAGTGAGACCCTGTCTCAAAAACAAACAAACAACAACAAAAAAGCTCCCTTGAATAGTGTGCCTTGAAAGCTTTAATTATACCTTGGCCAAGGGGCTGGTTGAGAAAGGTTGTGTTTGAGGCATGAAAATGAAGATATCTGTGGCTTTCAGGTTCACATTCTGGTTTTCTTTCTTTTCTTTCTTCCTTCCTTTCTTTTTGAGACAGGGTTTCTCTGTGTAGTCCTTGTTGTCCTGGAACTCACTCTGGCCTCCTGGTCTCAGAGATCCGCTTGCTTTTGTTTCCTCCGGAGTACAACATTACCGGGTACATTACGGGTTTTCTCACAGGCATCTCATGAATCCACGAATCTTTCAAATTTTTATTCTTATGCGTACATACCTGCATGTGTGTATGTGTGTCTACCATGTGCCTGGTGTCCCCTGAGATCAGAATTCCAGGGTGGTTGCGAACCATCAGTGTAGTACTGAGAACCGAGCCCAGGTCCTCTGCAAAAGCAGCAAATACTCTTAACCTTTGGACCATCTCTCTAGTCCCCACAAATCCACACATTTAGTTGCTTTTCCAACTTTCTCATTGCTTCATCATGTACTATAGGTGTCAATTTAGCACTTTGTGCAGTGGCTTCACTCGCAGATAAGCAGATTTCTTTTCTCTTTAGTTATTATCCGATTGTTGACTCGCGGCCAACAACACTTATAACTCAGGCCAGAACGCAACTAACTTAACAGGCAGATTTCCTCAGTAAGACACATTGCAGCCTTCTTGCGCTTAGAAAACTAGACAGCGTTTCAGGAGTATTCTTGGGAGCCATTTTAGGCTGCAAGCGAAATCATCCAGAAAAACCCAAAACGTAGGGTAGGTTGAGACGGCATTAAAACTACTAAAAGACTCTCGCGGGAGAGTTGAACCAAGAAGGCGGAGCCTCAGTCTTGCTCAAAAGTCGCTGGGAACTTAGCACATTGTCGACTCTTAGTTTTTACTTGCTGTGCATGTACAGGAGTAACATTTTAATCACTGATTTGAGAGTTACAAAAAACATTTACCGAGTAAGTGAATTTGAAAATAAACAGACACGTATAAAGAGAGACAACTGTATTTCCGCAAATAGGCCATGCTCCAGCAAGGATGCACGGTAGAGCTGAAGACTACAAGCCCCAGCATGCATCGCTTCCGGGAGGGTCCGGAATCCCACAAGGGCCCGTAGAGTTTAGGCCGACCGACCGCACCAGCCGGAAGTGTCGTATTTGACCACGTGGCACTGTCTGCGCCTGTGCGCACGCCTTTAGGGCTGCCCTAGCTGCTGGTCCAACGCCTCTATGATCTCGCCCTAGAGCTTTGCTATTTGGGGGCAGTGGCCGCAGTCGTGTGGATAGCAGGCCCCAAGTGACAGCAGCATGGAGGAATTCGACTCCGAAGACTTCTCCACGTCGGACGAGGATGAGGACTACGTGCCGTCGGGTGAGCGATTCGGCTTGAAGCATGAGGAGGGTTGTTCCCACGCTTCACGCCTCACTCGAGGCTCTCCAGGTTCCCCAGGGCGTGGGCCTTGTGTCCTCGAGCTCCGTGGGGCGTGTGGGTCCGGCGTCCCAGTCTTCAGGACCCTGGCCCACAGGCGACCTGGAACGCGCGTTGGTCGGTTCTGCACAGCTGCTCTCCTGGGCCGCCGCCCCCTCGAAGCGCGGGAACTGGCGCGTGAAGCTGGCAGGCTGAGCGCGTCGTCGCTCTGAAGCGTTCTGGAAGCCGACCCGGACATTGGAGGCTGTTTTTAGGGGGTTGCCAGCTCCCTCCTCGTCCGAGGTTGAGCTGTCTGCTTCTGGGCTCCCACGGGATCGGCTTGTCAGAAACTTCATGTGATAATGGATCTTATCTCTTTGCAGTGGCTAATCATTGCTCTCTTTTAAGAACTTTTCAAAAGTTTTCTTTTTAAAGATGAATCGTATATCATGTATACCAGTGTTTTTCGTGCATGTATGTCTGTGTACCATGTACATGCCTAGGGCTTTTAAAGGTCAGAAGAGGGCGTCCAAATCCTCTGGAAAGGGTCTGGAGTTACAGGTGGTTGTGAGCTGCCATGTGTGTGCTGGCAGCCGTGTATCCTGGTCCCTCTTAACCGTTGAGCCTTCTCGCCAGCACCTTATTATTATTTATGTCAGTGTATTCAGACGCCAGAGAGGCCAGAAGGCGATGTTGGCTTCTCTGGGGCTGGAGTCACACTCAGTTGTAAGCCACTCAACATGGATGCTAGGAACCAAAGTCAGGTCCTCTGGAAACACTTTTAATGGTTTAGCTATCTTCTTTTTGGGGGGTGGGGGTGGGGCACGTTAAGAGTCTCAACTCGTGCGAGGTCAAGACAAATCTTTTTAATTTTTTTATTCATTTATTTATGTAGATGAGCGTTTTGCCTACATGGACATTTATCTGTGCTCTATGTGCATACCTGGTGTCTTCAGAGGCTAGAAAAGGACATTGGATCCCCTGGAAGTAGGGTTATGGATGATTGTGATCCATTGAATGGGTGATAGGACTCGAACTTAGGTTCTTTGGAAAAGCAGCCTGAAATTTTAACCACTAAACCATCCTTCCAGTCCAAGGTATCTTAATATGAAAACATACCCCTTACTTATCTTGCACCTTGTCCTGGCTTAACCATTTCCTTTAAGGTATTTCTTCCAATGTAGGTGAAAAGCAGCTATAGGGGTTGTGGATAAGGAAGGCTTGCTCTACAACACGAGGCCCTGAGTTCAGATGTCCAGCGCCCGTGTAAAAGCTGGAGGTAGCTTGTTGGTGCCTCTAACTGTGGCATTTTGAGTATTGACAGGCACAATACACACACACACACACACACACACACACACACAGACACACACCTCCTAGTCATTCTTTGTTGTTTTGTTTTTCAAGACAGGGTCTCTCTGTGTAGCTTTGGAGCCTGTCCTGAAACTTGTTCTGTAGACCAGGCTGGCCTTGAACTCACAGAGATCTGCTTGCCTCTGCCTCCCAAGTGCTGGGATTAAAGGCAAGCGCCACCATCTTCCAGCCCTCCTAGTCATTCTTATTTATCCATGCAGTCAAGTTGTGCCAGGTATGGTAGTATAAGCACATAATCCAGAAAGTTGAAGGGCTCTGAGGCAGGAGGATTGCTATAAGTTTGAAAATAGCCTGGCCAACATAGTGAATTCCTGGCCAACCAAGATAATATAATAAGACCTTGTCCTGCAAGGAGGGAGGGAGTCTGGAAAGATGCCCCAGCTGGTAAAATGCTTGCCTTGCAAACATAAAGACCTGAATTCAGTTTCCAGAATCCATGTGGTGAAAATGTCTGGTGTAAATGCCCAACGCTTATGATACCACCAGTGCTGGGAAGGACAGGGGATGCCCTTCTGCAAGCCAATTAACCTACTTTGTGAACTTCAAAAGAAGTGGACGGCTTTGTTAGCGTGATGCTGATGGTTGGCGTCTGGAAGGTATTTGCATGAGTACCACAGGGAATGGGAGTATGCAGTAAAAATTCTAAGATTTCATTTTTAAATTTCATGTATATGTCTGCATATATATGTATGTGTGTGGGTTCTTGGGGAAGCCAGAAGAGAATATCAGATCTCCTGGACTGGAGTTAGAGGTGACTGTTACGGTTACTGGAAATGGAACTCCAGTCCTCTCTGTGAGAGCGCCAAGGGCTCCTAACTGCTGAGCTGTCTCTTCAGCGCCCTCCCTCTAGACAGTTTTTCAATTCATTTTTTAAAATTGTTTTTAGATTTTTGTTTTGAGACAGGATTTCTCTGTGCAGTCCTGGCTGTCCTGGAACTCGCTCTGTAAACCATGCTGGCCTCAAACTCACAGATACCTGCCTGCCTCTGCCTACTCCCAGTGCTGGGATTAAAGGCATGTGCCACCATTGCCCGGCCCATTTTTAGGTATTTAGATTGTATTTTATAAATGTGAGTTTTATGCTTGCATGATTGCTTGTGTACTGGGAGCTCATAGGGGTCAGGAGGAACTGGAGTTACAGATGGCGGTGAGCCACCTCGTGAGTACAAGAGTAAGAAGTGCTTTTAAGGCTAAGCCATCTCTCCAGACCCCTCCCCCAACTTTAAAATATAAAGCTTCTGTTCCTGGCCAATTTCATGGCTGTCTTTTTATTCTAAACTACCATTTTCTTTCACTAGGATTCTCCTTAATTTTCTGGCTGTTTTCCTCGTTCCATCTACCAACATTTTCTCTTTCCACCCTCAGAAGCTGAGGAATAAAACCCAGGGTCTCCAACATGCTAGCCAAATGCTATACCTCTGCTGACAGCCAGAGTGGTCATTTTTGGAACTTGTTTTCATCATTTTAATGAAAGTTATCTATACACATACTCAAACATAGTTGGATATTTCGGTCCATTTAAGAAAACTGCTTTCCCCTTTTCTGGCTTGGCTTTGCTGCTTTCCTTTGAATCATACATAGACTCTTTTTGGCACCTGGATCTCATTCTTCTGTCTCCAACATGCATTCTTCAACCTCTCTAATTCCCCCACCTGCCACTGTACTTGTTTTGATTAGATAAGTATTCCAGGTTTACCTTTTTGCTGATTGTATGGACGTGATGTTCACAGATGAGCCCTGTGGTGTGCTGTGGTTGCTGCAACTAGACAACCATTCTCTGGTATTAATGATTATCTGTTTTGTTTTTACATGTATTTAGAGTGTGTGTGTGTGTGTGTGTGAGAGAGAGAGAGACAGACAGACAGACAGACAGACAGACTACAGTATGCATGCAGGCAGCAGAGGACAACATGGAGGAGATGGTGCTCTCCTTCTGCCATGTGGCTCCCAGGTTGTCAGGTTTGGTGGCAAGTGCTTTTATCCACTGAGCCATCTTGCTCTTCCTCAGTGTTAATTTAGCTGTCCATGTTCTTACCATTAATTTGACTACAAGCTTTCAGAATTGCCAAAATAATCTCCCAAAATAGTGCTTAGATTCCTTGGGTTTTTATCTTCATCTCTTGGAGGTTTGTCTTTGTCTTGGCCTTGCTTCATTTTGGTGTGGTTTCTCTCTCTCTGCCTTCTGGAATTTTAAACCTTCAGTCTTTCACCATTATTACCACAGGTCTCCTTTATTCCTTTCTGTATTCCCGTGTTCGGTCTCTCTGTCTGCCTGTTTGCCTGCCTGTCTCTTTCTGTCTCTCTTGACAGGGTATCTTGTATCCCAGGCTGGCCTTGAGGTCTGTATGTAACTGGTTTAACTTTGAATTCCTGGTCCTCCTCTCTCCACCTGTGCCAACCTCAGAGTCACTCTTTCTTGGTGCCTCTGGTCTTCTTTTTTGACATGTTCCACCAAAATGAGAAGAGAACATTTAATGGCTTCCTGAAGAAGGCTGCATGGCAGAAACATTCTTCTGGGACCTGGAATGTTACCTCAGGCCTGTCTGATGGTTGGGTGATAACAGAAGCCTAGGTTGGAAGTAGTTTTCCATCAGAATTGTGAAAGTGTTGCTTGGCTTGTGGGGTTCCAGTGTTGCCAGCAAGTCTGTCTTGTGGGCTGGAGATGCAGCTCAGAGATAGAGGGCTTGGCTGGCTTGTACAGTATCTTGGGTTGATCCCCAGTGCTGCAGGGTTTAAGAAGCAATTGATTTTCGGCTTCCCATGTAGGCTCTGTTTGCTTCAGGAGGACTTTTGTCTTTACTGCCGTTTTTCTGACGCTGGACTGTCATTATTGTCATCAGACACGTTGGCATGATTTTGTTTGCAGTCAGTGAGCCTTCTAGAAACTCCAGCCCGGAAGTTTTTTCTATTTTGTTGTTCTGGAATCGTCATTGTTATGTTGACCCTGTGTAAGGCCTTCTGCGCTGTTGTAGTTACAATGCCCCCCCTCCATCTGTTTGCCTCTACCAGACAGGTTCTCATGGCTCATGTGGCTTCAGTCTCCACAGATACTGTGCCTGAATTTTGTTTGGAATTGCACTGACTCTGTAGGGAGGAATTGATAACAGTCTTCTCTACCAGTCTGTGAACATGGTGTCATCTCCATATATTAGTTCTGGAGGTTCTGTAGATTCCATGGTATTTTTCAGGTAGATAATTATGTCAAGGCTGAATAGGAAGCTTTAGTCATATTCAGATACTCTTATATTTCCTTTGCTTGACATTCTGCACTCGATACTTCCCCTGTGATGCTGAGTAGGAAAAATTATAAGGGTCGTTCTATTCTAACTCAGCTATTAGTCTTTAAGGAGACTGAGAGGACATCATTGTTTCACTGTTCAGAAAGAGGTTAACTATTCCCTGTTTGAGAATGCCTTTTGTGTGCACATACCTCTAAAATACTTTAATTATAACTCACACTAACTCAATCACACAATGCTTCCAGGTGTGTGCTTTTGTACTGTCCATTTTACAGATGAAAAGGCTGAGGATCAGAAAGCTTAAACAAATAGTCACATCACTAATCTGGATAGTAGCTGAGTGCTGGGCATTGGTGGCACACACTTCTGATCCTAACACTTTAGAGGCAGAAGCAGGCAGCCAAGCAGGCTCAGATGAATTTGAGGATAGCCTGGTCTACATAGTGAGTTCTGTAACCAGCTAAAGGTACATAGCTAGCTGAGTGGGATGTGAACCTAGACAGCCTCCCTGTATTGCTCCTCACAGGCACCTTTCAAAGACTTGTTCTCTGGGAAGAGAGCAGCAACTGAAGAAGGCCACAGCGTGTGCCCCAAGGCTTCTTTCACGCTGGGTGGTGGTGGTGCACGCCTTTAATCCCAGGTCTCAGGAGGCAGAGACAGGCAGGTCTCTGTGAGTTCGAGGCCAGACAGATCTACAGAGCAAGTTCTAGGACAGGCTCCAAAGCAACAGAGAAACCCTGTCTCGAAAAGCAAAAAACAAACAAAAAAAGTTCCTTTTACTCTTTGCCTCCTATTCCATACATAGCCTTGGTGTGGGAGACCCGGTTTGCCTGTGAGCCTGGAGAACTTGGAGCCGTCAGCCACCCCCATAGCAGTGTGTCCCACAGCAACAAGATGGAACAGGTGTTGAGAAAGAGCGTTTGCCAAAGATGAGCACAGAGGATCACAGAGGAGAGATACGAAGAATATATATGGGCTGTGCTTCTCTGAACATCATTCTGTTGTGGAAGGAGGAGATGAGGGAGCTAACCCATGGGGGAGAGAACCTGAGGACCCTCACATTATGGAGTAAAAATCTGACATCAGTTTTAAGTCTGGCAATACCCATGGACTTCTTGAGAAGAGTCTGTGGTGAAGAAGTTGGGGTATGCTGTCCGATAACACACTTCCTTAATCTTAGCACCCGGGAGGTAGAACTGGGAAGATCATGGCTGTCTCAACTGCGTTGTGAGTTTGAGGCCAGCCTGAGGTACACATGACTGTCTCAGAACAGAACAAAAAACTCAAAACAGAAATACTGTTTGAAAGAAGGCAAATGGGAAAAAAATGTGTAGCTAGAAATGTGCATTTTATTGTCATGGGCTTTTTGTTTCTGCTGCATTCAGTCATCATCCGAGTATTCCCAGACATTCATTTGTTCTCTGAGTGACAGCAGGCCATCCCAGCTCATCAGTGCTGCTTTGCGGCTGGTTTTGTGCCACCATGACACAAGCTAGAGTCACCTGGGAAATGGGACCTCAATTAGGAAATGCCCCCGCCAGATTGATCTGTTGATAAGTCTGTGGTGCATTTTCAGGATTGATGGTTGATGTGGGTAGTGCTACCCCCAGACTGGTGGTCCTGGGTGCTCTAAGAAAGCAGGTCGAGCAGGCTATAGGGAGCAAGTCAGTAAAAACCACTTTTCCATGACCTCTGCTCAGTTCTTGCCTCCAGGTTCCTGCCCTGACTTCCTTCTTGATGGACTGTAAGCTGTAAGGTGAAATAAACCTTTTCCTCTTCGAGGTGCTTTTAGTCATGCTGTTTTTGTTTGTTTGTTTTTTTTTTTTTTTGTGTTTTCGAGACAGGGTTTCTCTCTGTAGTTGGTCATGGTGTTTTATCACAGCAATAAAAACCATAGCTAAGATAGCTTCCGAAACGAATCAAAACATGTCTGTCAGAGCCGAAGAAGCCTCCTCTAGGGTCTGGAGGGATGGATGGCTCAGTGATTAAGAAAATGAGGTGCTCTTGCAGTAGACCCAAGTTTGGTTCCCAGTATCCACAGTAGGCAACTAAAATCTCCAGCTGTCCTCTACAAGTACTGTGCACATATACCTCTGCTTACACATAACTTTTTAAATTATTTTTTAAAAAGCCCCCCCCCCCCCCGCCAAGACAGGGTTTCTCTGTAGCTTTGGAGCCTGTCCTGGAACTAGTTCTTGTAGACCAGGCTGGTCTCGAACTCACAAAGATCCGCCTGCCTCTGCCACCCAAGTGCTGGGATTAAAGGTGCGCGCCACCACTGCCCGGCTTCTTTTCTGTTATGTTTTGTTTTTTGAGATAGGGGTTCTTAGTGTAGCCCTGGCTATCCTAGAACTCACTCTGTAGACCAGGCTGTCCTCCAACTCACAGAGATCCTCCTGCCTCTGCCTCCCAAGTGCTGGAATTAGAGGCGTGCCCCACCATGCCCAGCTCCTTGTATTTTTATATTAAATACTCACAGCCAGAATGAAAGTCCTGTCTGATCTCCTTGAGCTCCAGATCAGCTTCTTGTGCTGGACTCACAGGTATTGCCACCATGCTTTGGAGGTTCTGGATCTTTGAGCAAAGTCTGTTGCTTTTAAGCTTTGCTGTCTGTAGGTCTAGTGTTTGCCTTCCTGCCACCTGCCTTTTTTAATGGGCAGGTGCTGTAGCATTGAGCTACCTACCTAGCTCAGTTCATTAATATGACCTGTTCTTGTTTTGTTTTGAAGCAGGGTCTTACTACAAAGCCCTGGCTGGCCTGCATGCTGTGTAGATTGGGCTGACCTCAATTCAAGTGCATCACCCACCCTACTCAGCCCTTAATATGACCTATCAGCTAATGTCCTGACGTTCTGGTACAGCTGGTGCCCTGATTCCACCTTTTGTTTTACTTGCTTGAAATAAGCTAGTTTTTTAACCCCTCCAGGAAACCCTTTATATTAGAGTTATATAAAAAATACTACCTGAATTTCAGTGATGTTCACTGCTACTGTAGTGACATAGATCCTGCGTCTTTCTTTCTTTCCTTCTTTCCTTTCTTTCTCTATTTTTGCCCTTCCCCCACAAGATAGGGTTTCTTTGTGTAGTCCTGGCTTACTGGAACTTGCTCTATAGTCCAGGCTGGCTTGGAGCTATCTGCCTGCCTCTGCCTCCAGAGTTCTGAGATTAAAAGGTATGTGCCACCGTGCCCAGCTCAGAAATATTTATCTTAAAGCAGGAGGGCTAAAGCTTTTGATTTGTTTTACTGTTGCTGCTGTTTTAGAGATTTTGTTGCTTGTTTGTTTGTTTTTGAGACAAGGACTCATGTAGCTCAGACTGACTTCAACCCCATTGTGTAACTGAGAAAAAGTTTGAACTTCTGAGTCTCTTGCCTCCACCTTCCATGCATGCCTGGCTCAGACTTCATTCCTAATGTTTTGTGAAATCTTCGTTCTCGTTCCAGCTGTCTGACCGCCCTGTTGTATGGTTCCAGGTGGAGAGTACAGTGAAGATGATGTCAACGAGTTAGTGAGGGAGGACGAAGTGGATGGTGACGAGCAGGCTGAGAAAACCCAAAGGGAAAAGAAGGAAGGCGCAGAGCATTCCAGCCAGGTGATGAGCTGCCCTCAAGGCCCTGACAATAAGAGCTATCGTTGTTGCTGCGATTGCTCCCATGATAGATGTCTGTCTGTTTTCTTTTCACGTTTATTGTTTGTGTGTGTGTGCTGTGGCACAGGCTGTCCTGGGACTCATTGTGCAGCCTAGGCTGGCCTCTAGCTTCAGCTTCCTAGATTGTAGGGATTGTAGGCATGACCACCACACCTAGCTTTATTGCCAGTGTGTGTGTGTGTGTGTGTGTGTGTGTGTGTGTGTGTGTTTGTGTGGGGGGGGGGTTGTTTTTTTTGTTTGTTTGATCTTTCGAGACAGGGTTTCTCTGTGTAATACTCTGACTGTCTGACTGTTTTGGAATTTGCTTTGTAGACCAGGCTGGCCTCGAGCTCACAGAGATCCTGCTTCTGCCTCCCGAGCACTGAGATTAAAGGCATGTGCCACTGCTACCCATCAGTTGCCAGTGTTTCTAACACCTTTCTTTATGAGAGAAATATTTACTGATAGTCTAAAATTAAAATCTTGGCCTTCATTTGGGAGGTGGTGATGCACTCTTTTAATTCCAGCCCTCGCAGGGAGAGGCAGGTAGATCTTTGTGAGTTCAAGGCCAGCCTGGTCTACAGACCGAGAGTTCCAGGATAACACCAATGCTACACAGGTAAAGCCTGTCAACAAAAACAAAATGGGCTGGAGAAATGGCTCAGCAGTTAAGAGTGCTGGTGCTCTACTAGAGTACTGGAATTCAGTTCCCAGCACCCATATGGCAGCTCACAGCTGTCTATAACTCCACTTCCAAGGGATCTGACACACAGACATACCAGACAAAACACCAATGCACATAAAATAAAAATAAATAAAATCGTTTAAAAAAAAATCCTGACCTTCAAGTAGTTTAAAAATAATTTTTTAAAAATAGTTTAAAAAATAGCTAGGTAAAATGTGCATATGGTTAAAACAATCCTGTGCTACAGGATGTACCATCTGTTTCTACCCCGAGAAACTGTTACCTTAGATACTGTCACACTTGGCATGGGTCTATATTTCCTGCTCTCTTTATTTAAAAATTAGAATAAAAAGGGTAGCATACTGCATACCACGCCACCTTTCACTCACTCTCTTAGACAGATCTCACTATGTCGCTCAGGCTGGGACATTCTTGAGTCTCTTGTCTCAGCCGTCTGAACAGGAGTGTAGTTCCAGGCAGGCACCGCTTTGACGATTCTCACTGAGTCTGTTATGGTAAAGGGCACCATGGCAGTCCTAGACGTATTTCCTTTGAGTGACTTTATTAGTTCATGCTTTATGAATAGTCCTGATGTGACTTGAGCTTCCCCTTATTGAAGAACAATGAGATTGCATGGCCTTTGCTATAGCAAAAGGCTGCAGAAAACATTGGTAGAACATGTTGTACCGGCTCAAGGATTTTTGTCTTGGGCCCAGTTCTCTTTTTCTGTATTTGAACTTGTGTTATTTTTGAGGGTGGCATGAAACTGCAATATTTTTTAGTGTTTGGGAAAAAAACGATGCAAGTAAATTTGAGAGTGAGTAGACTTTGTTCTCCAAGTGGAGTGGCTTTCAGAACTAAAAAATTACTTCACATATGTTTATAGAACTTTTTTCTGAACAGATTAATCTTATGAGGTGATCTTAGGTATTTTTCTTTTTATCTCTTTTTAGTTGTTGGGCTTTTTGTTTCATTTTTTTGTCTGCCTGTTTGTTTTGTTTTTGAGATAGGCTCTCACTGTGTAGCTTGGCTGGTCTGGAACTCACTATGTAGATCAACCTGGCCTCCCATGCATAGAAATATTCAAGCCTGTGTTTCTTTGAGTGTTCAGATTGAAGGTGTGCACCACCAACCCTGCTTCAGGTGTTTTCTTAGTGAAAATAACAGTCTTGACATACTAACCTTACCAAATTTAAGGTTCTAGTGAGCTCAACAGCCCCCTTTATTAATCTTTCATTCATTCATTATGTATACAGTGTTCTGTCTGCTTGTATGTCTACTCGCCAGAGGAGGAGGCCAAATCTCCAGTCAACACCCCCTTTTATTAGATAGAAATGGGGAGTAATAAAAAGACAGTACTTGAGGCTGGAGAGATGGCTCAGTGGTTAAGAGCATTGCCTACTCTTCCAAAGGTCCTGAGTTCAATTCCCGGCAACCACATGGTGGCTCACAACCATCTGTAATGAGGTCTGGTGCCCTCTTCTGGCCTGCAGACATACACAAAACAGAATATTGTATACATAATAAATAAATAAATAAATATTTTTAAAAAATAAATAAAAAGACAGTACTTACTAAAGAGTTCTCACATACTGTATGCTTACAGTGTATGTCATGTAAATCCTTCAGGTACAACACATTTGCAGTGCAAATAAGTCCTTACATGGCAGTATCCACGTGCGATCCCATATTACTGGGAGGCCTGAATTTTAAATTTTCATTAACTATTCCTGCAGGATGAGGTTAAACTTTGTAAGCAATACTAGACTCAATGTATTTTATTCTTTAAATAAGAATTCCAGCTATTCAAATTATAGATTGTGAAGATAAATATGTTTAAAATATGATTTAAAAACCCTGAGAATACTGGGATATTGATTTATTGTTTCTGAATCTCAAAGAGTAACATGCCAAGAATTTGAAAGCATGGAGAAACTTGTGGGTATCTTTTCACTGTATGGTATAATTCTTAATTGTACTATTGTTGATGAATAAATATACTTAAAAAAAATTAGCCCTGCTGTGGTGGCACATGCCACTCCAGAGGCAGGTGGATCTCTATGAGTTTGAGGCCAGCCTAATCTACAGAGCAAGTTCCAGGACAGCCAGGGCTACACAGAGAAACCCTGTTTGGAAAACGAACAATGAAAAAAA
The DNA here is from genome assembly GCF_982192425.1 of Myodes glareolus. Classification (NCBI taxonomy): domain Eukaryota; kingdom Metazoa; phylum Chordata; class Mammalia; order Rodentia; family Cricetidae; genus Myodes; species Myodes glareolus. The sequence continues at coordinate 36,969,349 of NC_142047.1, forward strand.
AACTAAGTCAGAGCTGGAGAGTTGGTTCAGAGGAACTGGGTTCAGTTCTCAGCATCTACATGGAGGCTTGCAACTGCCGAAGTGATTTAACATCTTCTTTTGGCCTCCACAGGCTCTTGTGTGCATTTGGTGCACATACATACACTCAGGAACACACACATAAACATTAAGTAACTGAATAAATATTTTTAAATAAATAGTTTTAAATCTCTGTTTACCCACTCTGTCTTCTATTATGTTATTAGAAATTGCAGATTTAAACTCTCAAGTGTGTAAGGTGGTCTAAGGATTGAGGAAAGAGAATGAATAATGTTGCATTCTGTTTTGTCTTCCTTTTTCTGGGTGGCTACTGGTGATTAGAAAGAGAAAACAAAGTGGCCTCTTGTTAGAAGACGAAGAGGAGGACGGCAAGGAAGAATCTGGAGGTAGCAGCAGTGAAGAAGATGAAGAGGACCAAGAAGGAGGCCTTGGGTCTGAGAATGCAAGGAAGAAGAAGGAAGATGAATTATGGGCCAGCTTCCTTAATGATGTGGGACCAAAATCAAAAGCAGCTCCAAGTCCTCAAGTTAAGGTAAGTTGAGAGACTGACAGAATAAATACCTCTCTAGAAACACCCTCAGTTCCACAGTAGCTTCCTTTTTGTTTTTCGAGACAGCGTTTCTGTGTAGTCCTAGCTGTCCTGGAACTTTCTCTGTAGACCAGGGTGGTCTCAAACTCACAGAGATCCACCTGCCTCTGACTCCCGAGTGCGGGGATTAAAGGCATGTGTCACCAACACCCGACCTCCTATTTTTTTTCTTTAATTTACAAACTGACAGATTTGAATCTCAAACAAAAAGCCAGCTAGATGCCTTTTGATAGTGACCTTACTAAGTGAAAAAGCACTCCTTAACAATAGGAGAAATGAGCTGTTCTAATGAGATACATTTCTAGCAAACTTTTTTAAAGATTCATTTATTGGGCTGAAGAGATGGCTCAGTGGTTCAGAGCGCTTAATGCTCCTCCAGAGGCCCTTAGTTTAGTTCTCAGCACCCATATCAGGTAATTGACATGCTCTAGGGAATTTAATGCCCTCCTCTGGCCTCCAAAAGCATCTGTGTACATGTGGCTTATACATGTGTATATATACCTGAATACGTGTATATACCTAAATAGAAATAATATTTTAAAAAGATTTATTTGTTGTTGTTTTTAATTGTGAGTTTATGTTTGTGCCTATGTATGGGTATGTACATGTAAGTTCAGGTGCCCATGTTAGCCAAAGGCTGGAGCTGGGGTTATAGGTTATGTTGGACTCTGGTGTCCAAACCGAGAAGGAGTCGCCCCCAGAGACCACCTCATATACCACAGCCGATGCAAAAGCATGAGGATTTTATTAATTCTGTCATGACAGGGTCCCTCAGCATTCGGGAAGCCGAGAGACCTCAAATAACTGGTACATTCTGCTTTTAAAGGAGAAGGCCCCATAGAAACAAGAGGGGTTGTTCCTTGACCATTATGATTGGCTTATTCGAAAAGGACTAATACCAATAATTGACTGGAAAACTATTGTCAGATCAGATGAGGTAAGAGGTCATTTTGACCCCGTTTCCCAGGGGACTGAGTCAAAACATACGTGTATGGGTAATTGTTCAGGAACTGAGTACGTGTAGGTGTAGCTGTTAGGTCCTTAGTTCCCAGGGGAGGAGGGGAAGCACTGAGGCACAGAGCCTGAGAAGGTTTGGAATTGTCAGAAATGGTTTCAGAATTGTCTTAAAGTTATAGTTGCCTGACTTGGGTGCTAAGAACTGAGCTGGGGTCCTCTGCAAAAAGTTTTTTTTTTTTGAGACAGGGTTTCTGTGTAGCCCTGGTTGTTCTGGTACTCTTTACACCAGGCTGGCCTTGAACTCACAGATTCTACTGCCTCTTCCTCAAGAGTGCTGGGATTAAAGGTGTGCGCCACCACCACCCTACCTTTGCAAAAACTCTTAATTGCTGAGTCATCTTCCCAACCTCTTCAATAAGTCTATGTTATTTTATGTGTATAGGTGATTTACTTGCATGTATGTTTACGCGCTACATGCATGTAGTACCCATAGTTGCCAGAAGAGGGCATCGGGTGTTTTGTTGTTTTTTTTTTTTGGTTTTTTTTTTTTTTTTTGGAACTGGAGTTACAGGTGGTTGTGAGTTACCTTATGGCTTCTGAAAATCTAACCTGGTCCTTTGGAAGAGCAGTCAGTGCTCTCAACCACAGAGCCATCCCGCCAGACTCTCCAGTTATTTTTAACTGATTGAAAATTAAACAGGAGAATAACCCTAAACAGCATGTTCAGACAGTTCTTTTAGTCTTAAATCTTGGTAAACCTGATTTGCTTGTTTATTTTTGAGACAGGGTCTCACTGTGTAGCCCTAACTGACCTGGAGCTCACTATGTATTGAAGGATGGCTTCAAACTAGTAGTGATCTGAAGTCTCTGCCTCCTGCGTGCTAGGTTTAAAGGCATGCATCACCACAGGCCTGATTCCGTTTCTTACTCTTTATTTAGGCAGCAGAGGAGACTGGAGAGACTGGTTCAAATAAATTGTTGGTCAGAGCAGATGAGCTGGAGAAACCTAAAGAGTCAGAAAAAGTGAAGATCACCAAAGTGTTTGACTTTGCTGGTGAAGAAGTGAGGTAAGAGGCTTTCCACGGCTTTGAAACTGTGCGTTTTACAAGGGGGCATTTTTTTTTCTTTTCCTTTTTTTTCCTTCTTTTTGGTTTTTTGAGAGAGAGTTTCTCCGTATAGCCCTGGATGTCCTAGAACTCATTCTGTAGACCAGGCTAGCCTCATACTCTCAGAGATCCATTTGCTTTTGCTTCTCAAGTGCTGAGGTTAAAGGTGTGCGCCACCACCTGGCGACTCCTTAGATTCTTAAGTCCCATGTATTAAATTACATAGTGTCAGCTTATAACCTATGTGCAGCATTAAATATCTGCTATACATTAAAAATCTGATTTGTAATACTTGATACAATGTAAATGCCATGGAAATAGCGTAGGCACTAGAGACAGGAACAATATGTTTACATGTTCTTTACGGATGAATTTTTCCCCTAAATATTTTTTGTTCATATTTGGTTGGTCCATGGTATATAACCCACTAACACACAGCATTGCCTGTATTTATCCAGTGAAAATTACATTTTGAAAAATGAAGTTTTATATTTATAGGGTTTTTTTTCTTTTTGAGACAGGGTGTCTCTGTAGCTTTGGAGCCTGTCTGGAGCTAGCTCTTATAGACCAGGCTGGTCTTGATCTGGCCTAGAGATCTACCTGCCTCTGCCTCCCGAGTGCTGGGATTAAAGGCGTGTGCCAACACTGGTGTGGCCTGTATTTTCAGTTTTATAAATAGTACAGAGCATAACTTTTAAAATTTCTTTAGACTGGGTCTCACTGTAGTCCAGACTGCCCTGGAAGTCACTGTAGTCCAAGATGGCTGAAGTTACAATATTTCATCTTCCTCAGCCTTCTGAGTGCTGACACATAGCATAAGCTACTGTGCCCAGCAAAACTTACTTTATCTATTCCTTTTTAATGATTTTGTGTGTATGGGGGGGTCTTTTCCCTGTATGTGTGTCTGTGTACCATGTGCATGTACCATGTACCTGGTGCCTGCAGAGGTCAGAAGAGGGAGTCAGTTCCCTTAGAACTGAACTACAGATGGTTGTGAACCACCATGTAGGTGCTGGGAATAGAGCCCAGGTGCTCTGGAAGAGCAGTCAATGCTTTTAACTTCTGAGCCTTCTTTGCAGTACCAAGTTCACTCATTTAAAAACCTGTCTTGAAAACATTTTCTTTTGTGAAATGTACTTAGGGCAGTGTTGCGAGAATAGTGTTGCAGTGAGCACCACATAGTCACCTTCTGTCACTCAGATTCTCCACTTCAGTGTTCTGTCTGTCTCTGTGTGTGGGTGTGGGCCCTCATGTCACAGCATGCGTGTGGAAGCCAGAGGACACTTGTGGCAGCTGGTTTTCTTCCCACTGTGGGGTCCTGGGAATTGAACTCAGTTTGCCAGGCTTGGCTGACTTTGGCACAAGTGACTCAGTTTACTTCTAACTGGTCTCTGGTCTTCATAATGGATGATTCTACTGGCTAGGTATGAATAATGTGATACGTGCAACAGGCATCTCCGTGCTCACAGTGGCTTTTGGTTTTTAAGATTTTCTCATTTTTCACCAATAACAGGTAGTTTTGCAGTCCATATTTTGAGTAGATATGTGTATGGTGCTGTTAGGCTCCATTTATTCCATTGATACTCTTCCTAGTTGTTCTTACACAGACAAGGTTAAATAGTAGGTTTAGTCTTTTAGGAGTCTGGATGTAAGCCAGGTGATTGTGTCTTACACCCTTAATCCTACCACTTTTGAGGCAGAGGCAGGCGGATCTCTCTGAGTTTGAGGCCAGCCTGGTCTACAGAGTAAGTTCCAAGACAGAGAAACTCTGTCTTGAAAATTTAAAAAAAAAATGCAAACTATTTTTATTGGAGAATTTGGAATTTTGCTTTGCCTTATATGCTCAGTGGTTCTCAACCTTCCTCTGCTGTCACTTTAATACAGTTCTTCATGTTGTAGTAACCCCAATTATAAAATTATTTCCATTGCTACTTTATAACTAATTTTGCTACATAATGTAAATTCTGTGTAATATCTGTGTTTTTCAATGATCTTAAGTCATCTCCCCCCTTGTAAAAGGGTCATTTGACCCCCTACAGGGTGAGGACCCACAGGTTGAGAACTGCTCCTTTAGCCAGAACTCTGCTGCACTGGCAATACTGGCTGTCCTTCAGGAACCTCGTATTTTGGTGAGGTAAAGGACGTGGTCAGCGTCTGTCAGCATGCTCCATTGTAAGACACCTTTAATTAGTAATTAGTCACTTTGGGTCTGTCACATAACTACAGATGATGTAAATTTGTATGTATTTTGCTTTCAGAAATCATACTGCAGCTATCCAATAGGGAGTAGTAGAACACTGACAGTAAGCCGTCAGCATTTAGAAATCTGTAAAAATAAATAGAAACAAAGCTTTTTTGAACATAGCTGGGGCATTGCACATAAGAACTCACAGCAGTTGTGACAGCATGCCCATGACCTGTGTAAGACCAGACAAAATTCCAGCGTGTGGGGGCAGATCACAGAGTTGAACTAGCTCAGAAGCTGTTGCTGGCAGTTGATGCTGCTGAGAGAGGGAGTCAGTTTTCTTTAAGGATGTGGCCCCTCAGTGTGGAATACTATCTGTGTTCTCAGTGGGTTTTAAAAAAAGAAAAAATAACCACAGGAAGTTGGTACTAGACAATGGTAGGAGGGTAAGAAATGCATTAGAAGAGGGGAAATGGGGGATGAACTTAATCAGAACACATTAAACGCCTGTATGAAATTCTCAAACAATAAGAAGTTAGAGAGTGTATTAACAAACAAAACATTTAGAGGCAGAGTTGAGGGCCAGTCAGGTCTACAGAACAAGTTTCAGCTAAGACAACACAGTAAGAGTATGTTTTGGGGGCTGGAGAGATGGCTCAGAGGTTAAGAGCATTGCCAGCTCTTCCAAAGGTCCTGAGTTCAATTCCCAGCAACCATATGGTGGCTCACAACCATGAAATGAGATCTGGTGCCCTCTTCTGGTCTGCAGCACACAGACATAATTGTATACATAATAAATAAATAAATAAATAATTTAAAAAAAAAAAAAAAGAGTATGTTTTGGCCGGGCAGTGGTGGTGCACGCCTTCAATCCCAGCACTCGGGAGGCAGAGGCAGGCGGATCTCTGTGAGTTTGAGGCCAGCCTGGTCTACAAGAGCTAGTTCCAGGACAGGCTCCAAAGCAACAGAGAAACCCTGTCTCGAAAAAAACTTTAAAAAAAAAAAAGTGTGTCCCAAAGCCCGTGTTGTCTTGGAGCACTTCCCCCATGTAGTGTGGAATATCTACAGAAGGTCTGCATAGAGAACAAAACCAGCCGAATAACCGTTGCTTTGAGAAATCAGTACATTTCTGATCAAATTATGAATTTCATAAATTTGTTTATAAACGTTGTGTCACAGATTTTTCCCCCTTTTTTGAGATGTGAATCTAATTTAGCCCAGGCTGACCTTGAACTCCTGATTCTCCTCTGTTGCTTCCCAAGTGCTGGGAGTCCATGTGTGGGCCACTACTCTTTACTTTTCTTGTTTGTTGTTTTTGAGACAGGGTTCTCTGTGCAGCCCTGGCTGTCCTGGAACTCACTCTGTAGACCAGGCTGGCCTTGAACTCAGAGACCCCACTGTTTGCCTCCCAATGAAAGCACATCGATGGCAGTTGTAACTATTGGTGAGTACTCAGGGAGCCTGCCATTTGTACTCTTTGTCAGAAGAGGGCAGCACTATGTCTCTTGTCCAAAAACAGGATAAGTGCATGTTTTTTTATTAATTACACACACTCTCACATATAGGCATTTTATTTACACTTCACAGTAATAAATGCTAATTTTTTAAAAATCATATGTTATAGAAATATATAACGAAGCAAGTGAGTGTCCTCTCAAACTCCGTTCCCATAAGGATACAGAAGCCTGTTCGAGCCTGCTGTGGTGGTACACTCCTGTAATCCCAGCACTTGGGAACAGAAGCAGGAGGATCAGGGCCAGCATGGAATATGTATATATTGTTGTTTATATACAGATGTAATATGTATACATCATATATATTTATATGTTACATAACGTATTTATTTAAATCTGTTAATAGTTGCCATGTTGGCAAGACTTTGCCTGTTTGTTTTGGCTTTATTTTTTCAAAACAGTTTCTTTGTGTAGCCCTTGATGTCCTGGAATTCACTTTGTAGACCAGAGTGGTCTTGAACTCAGTGATCTGCCTGCCTCTACCTCCCGAGTGCTGTATTTAAAGGTGTACACCACCACTGCCAGGTGATTGGCAAGCCTGTTAAGAAAAATTATTTATTTATTATGTATACAGTGTTCTGTCTGCATATATGTCTGCAGACCAGAAGAAGGTACCAGATCTCATATATGTCTGCAGGCCAGAAGAAGGTACCAGATCTCATTATAGATGGTGGTTGTGAGCTACCATGTGGTTGCTAGGAATTGAACTCAGGACCTCTGGAAGAGTAGCCAATGCTCTTAACTGCTGAGCCATCTCTCCAGCCCCAGCCATACTTTTTTTAAAAAGACATACTGTTTATGGTACTTTAAGGAAGTCTCTTGAAGGATCTTAAGAGATTTGAGCACTAACTGACAACTCAGACACAAGCTTGGTGTTTGGGTTTAAGTACATCTTTTAATCTCTTGAAATTATTTTTTTTTCCTTATCTGTCTTTGTGTCAAATTGAAGGCATCACTGCATCTTTAAGATATGTGAAAGAGTAGCTGGACGGTGGTGGTGCACACCTTTAGTTTCAGCACTCAGGAGGCAGAAGCAGGCAGATCTGAGTTCGAGGCCAACCTGGTCTACAAAGTGAGTTCTAAGACAGCAAAGGCTACAGAGAAAAACCCTGTCTCAAAACACCCCCCTCCCCGCCAAAAAAGGAAGAAGAAAAGTAAGAAGCATGAAAGAGCTAGTGCAAGAATTCCTAAGTGTAAGAATGAGGTAGCGTTAGCATGTAGTCTTCTAGTTGGCTGTTCTGCTTGTTTTTCCTCCATGAAAACTGTGTAGTTTTTTAACCCTTGGGGAAGGAAGATGATCATCCTTGCCCTCCTCTGTGGCATAGCCAGCTGCCCTGTGAGCTCAGACTTTCCTAATGATTCACCTTTTGGAAAAGACCAGTCATGGAAAAATTATGTCCAAATAAAGACGTTTCAGGAAGATGAGTGAGTGAAAATGAAGTTAAAATGGAATTTCTGCTAAAAACAAATAAATTAATTATTGCTAATAATAGACCTTTTCCTGTCAGGAGTCCCTCTCATGTATGAGATGATTGCAAGTTAACCATTCTCCTACCTAAAAGTGATATGGTAGCTAAAGCCTTCACTGCTCTTAACAGTGAAGTGACTTCCTGGCACCTCCAGAGGCTGGGCACAAGTAGAGAGCCAACTTGGACCATATATGGAGACACTGCCTTGTAAGAGACAATGGCAGAGACAGTGGTGTTGCTTAGGATTGCTTTCAGGAGAGAGCAATCTGCTGTCACTTTGTGTCAGCTATCAAATTCCTTAGAAATACCTCAGTCTATATAATGTGTTTTCTGGTGGGTATGGGTATACTTTGGCACAAGAGATGAACACGGGCATTCCTGAGGGCTCTGTCTTCTCCACGCCTCCTCTGTGACTCTTGTTATATGGCAGGAGCTGTCATGTCACTTTTGTAGTTGGTTGGCTTGCGGACTGTGAGTTTTTGATGGAAGAAGCCATATTATATTTCTTAATGTGTCTAGTATTTAACAGTATCAGCATTTGGGTTGCTTTCCAGAAAATGTTTACTTAAGCGTGTACTAGAGTCTTGCTGTAGTGAAACAAGAACAACAAAACTAAACATAAGTCACGTGATTGCCGCTTTCCTCTCCTCGTTACTTGGGCTGCTTCACATCATAGCATTGTGAAGTTTTAGCTCTGTGCTTTGATGTTGATCCTTTAAAGTTTGCTTTGGCAATCCAGTATTCTGTGGCTCTTTGTTGAAACCCATCCTTCATTTCTAGACTTTGTTTTGTTGTATTTTCCCCTCTTTCTGAAATGTGATTGTTTGAATTCAGACAAGGCTCTATTAGGGTTGGGCAACAAGCTGTACTTCAGTAGCACAGCACAGTAAAGTGTCTATTTCTTAGTAGGACCACGAACGTTATGGTTTGCTTAGCACTTTGCTCTGTCACTCAGCCCTCTGTAATGTACAGCCTTTAAGGGTGACTTTTCATTCAGTTCCTCTAACTTCAGTATGGGGCTTCATTTCATTCCTGACCTTCTGTTGTTTTCATTTTCTCTAAGTCTTGTGAATCCTTCTGAATTATCAGTGGTGGGGACATAGCCTGTGTGTTGAAGTAAAACTAGTTGTTCCTAATGCAAGCTATCAGCTGGTTGTAGCAGTCCTTGCCTCTCTTCCACCTTTGAAGGTTCCTGATAGTTAAATGTAACAAGCCTTTCTAGGGTTCTGTAATACAGAGTGGCTTTCTTGTCATTGGTTCCACATAGCTATCATGTGATAAGATCAGAGAAAACCAAAGCCAGTTGCTACTTAGATATTTGCTCCCCCCCCCCTTTTTTTTTTAGCCAAAATCTCATGTAGCTGAGGATTACTCTGAACTCCTGATATCCTGCTCAACTGTCCCAGTACGAAGATACTATAGGCATGTACACCATGGCCAGCTTGTTTGTTACTTTCTGAAAGTTTGATTAATTTTTTTTCTGTTGTATCTCTTCTGCTAATGTTGTATAGTTTTAGTTACATTTATTTGCAGTATTAGTAGACTTTGGTAGGAAGTAGACAATAAAGAATACATTAGTTCTTCATTAATCACGTTAATCTTCTGTAGATTTATTTAAGACAAGGGACTATTTTGAATCCAGTATTTTTGTATCTCCATTAAGTCCAGTATTTTGATGCAGGATTATTTCGGGTATTGATTTAGCAGTATGACAAATCATCCTAAAATTTATTAACTTGCATTAAACAGCTAACTGTTTTGTTACAATTTCTCATAGTTCCAGAGGCCACAAGGTCCAAGTAGGCAGGCTGTCTTGTGCACTTGTAATCACACAGTGGTTGGTACCATCTTAAAGATGTTTGCTTCCAGTTCTGATACTTAAGGACTCATATATCTTGGGGCTAGGAATGACTCCTCAGACATCTGTGTTGCAAGAAGGGGGCCTGCTTGTTTGTCCCGGCGGCCCAGCTAGCTTAGCCCCGAAATAACCACACAGAAACTGTATTAATTAAATCACTACTTGGCCCATTAACTCTAGTTTCTTATTGGCTAATCCTTACATCTTAATTTAACCCATTTCTATTAATCTGTGTATCGCCACGTGGCAGTGGCTTACCAGGTAAAATTCCCAGTGTCTGGCTCTGACTCTGCTTTCTTCCTCCAAGAATTCAGTTCCATCTTCCCTGCCTACCTAAGTTCTGCCCTATCAGGCCGAGGCAGTTTCTTTATTCATTAACCAATACAAGCAACACATAGAAAGGACCTCCTACACCACATCCATAGCACACAGTATTAAATGCAGCAGTGAGGGAGCCTTTCATTAGAAAATGTATGCTGGACGATGGTAGAGACTTGTATGCTCTCACAGATGAAACTTGCAGGGTTTATTCTCTCATTTGTGGGCAGTCTTTGTTTGAATATTTATTATGTACTGTCTGACTGTAATTTTGGACCTGCTTACTGGTAGATTGGAATTTAAACAAAATTCCCCAAATGTTTTATTGCCTGGCATGTCAAAGCATGCATTACATACTTCTCTTTCTCTCTTTACCTGGAATATGAGGCATCTTAAGTATTCTTATTTGATCTTTTAGAACTCAGTTTTATCTGATGCAGTTTTTCCAGATTTGAAATTGGATAGGATTGTGTTACATTCTGTTCCTCCCTGAGTAGTTCGGATTTATTCGGTTTTAGGAAATTGTGTTTTGTCTTTGGGTTTTTCGGTGCAGAGAAGAAAGAAGCCTTCTGTGGAGTATTTTCTAGTTATTTGCTTTTCTTTTTGAAATGAAGACAATGGTTTTGTCTCTGTCTCCCATCTCTCCATCTCACATTTCACTTGCCCTTTGAGTCTTTTTTTTTTTTTTTAAAGATTTATTTATTTATTATGTACACTGTGTTCAGCCTCCATGTATGCCTGCAGGCCAGAAGAGGGCCAAGTGAGCTGAGATCCAGGAGTGGTTGCTGGAGTCTTCACGCTGACAGATGTAATGGAGGAGACTTGGATAAAATTTCATGCATTGTTGTTTTACTTGTTAATATCAGTCTGGGAAAGCGCCTATTTGTACAACTCTTAGAGTGAACTTAAATCATGAGACTCAGCGGCCAGAACTTATTTAAAACTCAGTAATGAGTATGTCCCTAGTTTTCATTTATTTCCTTTGCTACAATATTTGCTTCTTATCCCACTTGTAAATTTGTTGTCTCTTTTCTTGAAATAGGGTGACTAAGGAAGTAGATGCTGCATCTAAGGAAGCCAAATCTTTCCTCAAGCAAAACGAGAAAGAAAAACCTCAGGCTGTTGTCCCTTCAGCAGCACCAGCGCTCCCTGCTGGATCGGGGTGAGTATTTGCATCAGTCCAGAGTGGACTTGGCACACTGGGGACTTCTCTGTGCAAGAGCCTGTTTCCAACTGCAGCTGTCACCGCTCCTTTTCTGAGATAGGGAATGAAACTTCTGCTCTGCCTTGTTGGAAGTTTTTACCCAGATAGAGTTTGCTAGGAAAAATTAGCTACAGGTTGCTTATTTAATAATTCCAGCTTGGAAAAAGGTAACCACAAAGCTGAACATGTAAATTGTATACCTAAAAAAAATGATAATTTTTGCATGGCAATATTAGCAGTTCATCAGCACTTTGAATGTTTGAGTTGAGTATAGCAGAGGGACATAAGAAAGTCGAGTGGGCACAGGGATGTACTCTGTAGTCCAGCTACTTGGGAGACTAAGATAGGTGGAGGTGGATCACTTGAGCCCAGAAGTTCAAGGCCAGCCTAGGTCTCAGAGTGAGCCCCTGTCTCAAAGAAAGCAGTCAAACATGATTAAAAGAAAGAAACTCTGATAGTTTACTCCCTTCGCACTTTCCATATTTTAGTTATTTTTAGCTGAAGTTTTTCTCTTTGAAAAAGCAAGAGTTCCTGTCTTCTTAGCATATGTAAGAAACAAATAAGAGAAACCCAGGGCTGTAGGCCCTAGGGACGTGACCATAGACCACATCACATGGTTAGCCCTAACTAGCCAACTAGCACTTGCAATAGGGAGTTCTAGGTAGGGGAGCTCCACAGCTGCTCTTCTGACCTTCAGGTGGCGGGGTCGGGTGGGCTGTCACCTCATTAACATACTCACCTTTGCTGTGAACAGGAAGGTGGTTTTTGAGACAGAGTCTTACTGTATAGGCCTGGCTTTGCCTGAAGCTAACTCTGTAGACCAGGCTGATCTCAAATTCTCCAAGATCCCTGCCTCTGCCTCCTGAATGCTGGGATTAAAGGTGTGTGTCACCTCATCTGGCAAACAGGAACATTTTATTTTATGTTTTTTTCTCTCCCATTAAAATCCCACTCTATTTTCCTATCAAACTCTGCAGGCAAACCTTCATCTTTTTCGCCCTGACTTCGAATAATACTATGACAGTGGTATGTCCCATAGGGCGCACTTACCAAGAGCAAAATCTGAGACCTAGGTTTACGTGCAAGTCAGTTATGTGAGAAGTGATTCTTGAGAGACCCAGAAAGGGAGGTAAAAGGAAGAAGGACCCCTCTCAGATACTACTACCCACCTTTTCTATTATACATTAATAGTATTGTTGCTATGGAAGATTCGGCTAATCAGACTCTTATTAAAGGCAGCTGGGGCTATTGGGTATCAGCATAGGACAGTCTCTTTAAATTGACTGAGTGGGATTCTTCCTAAACCTGATCTATACAGTCCTAGCATAGTCAAGGGTCAATGTCAAGGCTTAGTTGAGAAAAGGTTGAGAGGGGTCTGACTAAAGTTCATTAAGGAGGAAGTCGTCCTGAAGCTGTGTACAGAGCTCCGGGGTAGAGGGCAGCTGAGAAAAGGAGTTGTGGCTGGCGGCTGTTTTTCAGGAGATTAATGACCTACTGACTCCCTTACAAAAGGGGTAAAATAAAGTCTGTTCAAATCAGTTTCTTTGAAAGCTATAATGGAATATACCAGAGTATAAGAATATGTTCTAAATATCTGAGTAAAAGTGCATGAATATGGGACTTTTAATTACGTATAGTGCAGTATTATTTATGCCTTGATTTTCTGATAAATCACGTGGCCTTCAAGGGTGATCTGCTTATGTTTCTGACCTTGTCTCAGAAAACTTTTACAGTTATAACTGCTTGGAATGCCAAAGGAAGTCATCTGCTTAGGAATTCAGACTCATTTTATCTGTGAGAACATTAGAATCTGCAAAGATACCACATACTTAAGTATGGAAGGTCTTTACAAGGGAGGAGTTTGTAGAGGTTATCTAATATATATAAAAGAAAAGTAATGCAGTAAAATGTTTTCCATGGCTTTTTTTTCTTTCAACTTTGAGAGCTGCTTCAGTTTATAGAAATTGTGTGTTTTCCTTTCCTCTAAACAGATTTAAGCAATACAGGAAAACCAGTGCAGAAGACTAAAACATCCTGCCCCACATCTCTCAGTAACAAATAAGGACAGATGCAGAGGAGCCAGTGTTTGTAACTGAAAATGTATTTCCTCCACATGTTTAAAATAGCACGCCATTTAGGCTATAAAAAGCCAGAGTTTGTGTGTTGGGGTTGGAGTAAACCATCTTTCAATTAGAGGCCAGAATCATGCTGTCACATTTGGTAGAGGAAAGTACAATGCTTACTTAGTGTGTCCAAATTCCCATGGCTTCACATCACCCAGGCCTCTTGATCTCTCTTCCTCCGCATGAATTCCTGCTGCATCTAGCTCTACCAGCTGGTAGCTAGCCAGGCTTCAGGCCCACGTTTGCTCTTTTCTTCCACTCTCACATTTACTACTCCATGAGTCTCATCAAAACTTAACAATCCTTGCTGTAAGCACAGAATTCTTACTGAGTTACTGTGTTAAGCTGTAGCCTTACAGATTGAGAACAAACTAAGACAATAAAATATAAGGTGGGAAGATAATATTTTTCCCATGTGGTTTTGTCTTGTTCTTGATGTTTGGACATAGAAAAAGACTATTTTTGAACCCTCCTGGAATGTCAGTTTAAGTAGTGTTTGTCCCAAAGACAGAAAAGATAGGATTTGTCCTAGAGCCATATAAAGATTAAGACTTAAATTGATAGATGGGCATGGTGACTGTAATCCTAGCATCCAGCAGTGAAGGCATAGGATCCAGGAGTTAAAGGCCAGCCTTGAGTACATAGTGAATCTGCGGTCCACATGGACAGTATGAGACTTGGTCTCTGAAAACTAACAGAAACACCTGATCTAGTGGTTTGTCAGTTGTTGATGTCTTTGACTGTCCCAGGAACCTAACTTTGTCAATAGTTTTCTGTCTCAACAGTTGATAGGTGATCTTTCCCAGAGTCCTCAGCAGTTAGTAATTATGAACTGAGCTTATTTAGTTTTTAAGCAAGCATAATCATTAACTTTTGATGGATTAATTAGCATTTCACTTAAATTAACAGAAATCAGATATAGCTGCAGTATTGAGAGGAGATGTTTCTAGCATTTGACTAGACTCTCTACGTGCCTTGTTTTGTTGTTTGAATACCTTGATATTTTCTTTGTCCAGTGGTAAGTTTACAGTTGAATGTATATTAAAAGCCTGCATACACACCAAGGTCAAGACCTTTGAATGGTTCAGTCAAAGAATGAGACCTCCAGTTGGGTTCCTACAGAAATATGTACGATGTCATGAGTAAAAAGCCTATTGGCAAATATTATAAGTAAAAATAGAGGAAAACATGACCTCTGACAGTATGGGAAATCTAGAAGTGATATTCTATGATGAATAGTCTGTTTAGTAATGTATAATTGGATGATGTTTTTGGTTGTTTTGTGGGTGTTTTTTGTTTGTTTGTTTGTTTGTTTTAAGAAAGGGTTTCTCTGTATAACAGTCCTGGCTGTCCTAGAACACTCTGTAGATCAGGCTGGCCTCCTTACAAAGATCTTCCTGCCTCTGCCTTGCTGCGATTAAAGGCATGAGCCTCCGCTGACTTTTTGGTTTTTGGTTTTTTTTTTTTGAGACAGGGTTTCTCTGTGTATCTTTGGCTGTCCTGGAACTTACTCTGTAGACCATGCTTGCCTCAAACTGTTTGTTTATGAAACAGGATCTTAAGACTATGTAAGCTACAATGGCTTCCAGCCTGTGATCCTCTTGCCTCAACGTTTTGAGTGCAGGGATTATAGATGTGTGCTACCAAATCTGGTCAAAAACAAAGCAAAAGCAACTAATAATAATAATAATAACAACAACAACAGCAACACTTTAATGACACAAAATGTGACACTTGTAAGTAATTATCACTTTGAAATATACCAGTCATTGGTTTCTGGCAAACTCATGGGGTATATTCATAGTAATAGGCAGAAACACTGAATCTGTTACTAGTCACTCCCATCTTCACCCTCAACTCACAGACTTTCTGGGTCTGTATTTGCTTATTTTGGGCATTCCATGTATGGAATTCCAATATTTGCTCTTTTTCCTTGAGATTTATTTAGGTAATTTCTGTGTATAAGTGTTTGTCTGTATATCTGTCTGTACCACGTGTGTGCTTATGGCAGTGAGTGTCGGATCCCGTGGGACTGGAGTTACAGGTGGTGGTGAGCTGCCATTGTGGGTCTTCTCTAAGAGCACTAAGTCCTCTTAAACACTGAGCTACCTCCCCAGCCCTCTGTCTGGCTTTTTTGACTTAACATAATATCTTCAGGGTTCATCCATGTTGTAGCATTTATCTATACTTTACTTTTCTTTTTATACCCTTTGTGGAATAATATAATTGTAAGACTATAGTACATTTTGTTTATGTGTGTGCTAATTAATGAATTTTACATTTGACTACTATAAATGCTTCTGTGGACATTCATGTGTAGACTTTTGTATTATTGGTTGTTTTCATTGCTCTGGAGTATATTCATACAAGGATTTGTGGATTAGACAGTATCTAGAATAAGATCTTTAAATTTTTAAAAAAATTTACTATATGAGTGGGCAGTGGTGGCACACACCTTTAATCCCAGCACTCGGGAGGCAGAGGCAGGCGGATCTCTGTGAGTTTGAGACCAGCCTGGTATACAAGAGTTCCAGAACTGGTTGCAAAGCTACAGGGAAACACTGTCTCGAAAAAAAAAAATTTTTTTTTTTACTATGTGTATATGGGTGTTTCACCTGCATGTGTGTCTGTGCACCATGTGTGTGCCTGATGTTCACAGAGTCCAAAAGATGTCAGATCCCTTAGAGCTGGAGTTAGAAGTGACTGAACTACCATGTAAGTTCTGGGAACTGAACCTCGGTCCCCTGCAAGAGTGGCCCATGCTTTCAACCAGTGAGTCATCTCCAGCCTCTTTAAGGTTCTTTTAAGCTGTTCTAAAAATAAACCTCTAGCTAGGTAGGTATGGTGACTTGGGAGGCAGAGGCAAGAAGATTGATGCCGGCCTGATCCACGTAACAAGTTCCAGGCAAGCCAGGGATATTAGCAAATGCTGTCTCAAAGATTAACGTAACAACAAAAGGTCTGTAGGAGAAGTCATCAAAAATTTAAATTAGCGTGCTGAAGAATCTATATTATAAGCCATTTTTGTTATATTCTTGCAGTCTCAATTGTGCCACACTTTTGTTGTGAAAAATAGTGAAGTACTTTAGGTCCTTTTGCATGCATAGAACAGGCACTTGAATTTATTATACTAGCAGAGTTAATTACAGTAATGGTCTTCTGAAGACGGAGATGACGACCTTTATTTAGAGGGAGCATTGTGATGTTCGGGGATGAGTATAGTATTCTGGTTAGTAACAGCAGCCATTACTGAGCATGCACTAGAGGGCAGATTCGTCCTAGGAAAGCAAGCTCTCAGGTGCTTAAAGCACTCCTAAGACCATGGTGCTGTACATTTTCTTTTGTCTAATTAGATTAGTCTTTAATCTGAGATTTCTTTGTTCTGTGCAGTTTCTAGCTATATTAAATTGCAGTTGGTTTTGTTTTCAACTCTACTTTGTTTGGAAAGTGATTTTCCCCTCATTTTTATGATGCACAGTTTTTTTTATGGAAGTTTTTTGTTGTTAAATACAAATATTTGCTGACAGATGGTACAACCACTAAAGGCACTGTTGCCAAACCTGGTGAGAAAACTGACTCCACAGGCTGTTCAATCGCATCTACACAAGGTGTGGTACTCGTGACCTCCTCCCTTTCCCCAGACAAAAATAAATAGACAGGCCAGGCGTGGTGACCCCAGCACTCGGGAGACTGAGGCAGAGGCAGGTGGATCTCTGTGAGTTCAAGGCCAGCCTCGTCTACAAGAGCTAGTTCCAGGACGGGATCCAAAGCTACAGAGAAAGCCCTGCCTTGAAAAACCAAAAAAAAAAAAAAAGAAAGAAAAAGGTTAAATTTCAGGTTAAAAACTGAATTTTATAAAGACAGAAATTTAGGAGCTGCATTATTAATAGTGATCCTTTTAAAATTCTGTATGCTACAAGTCTTAGGCACTTTTGTGTGAAACTTATCTGTTCTGATGTCGGGAAAGAATGCCATTCATTGGAACATGACTATCAGTGAGTCCTATGTTCTGACCAAGGTTCTGATAAAAGAATCCTAGTACTGTTTTGTGGATGGTTGTAATTATATTGCAAGATTCACATATATTAAATTTTTAATTTTAACTAGGGATTTTTCTTCCATAAGAGGCTGAGAAGTAATGTTCTAATTGTTTTAGTTGGGCATTGAAAATCAGGCTGTCCTGAAGTCTGCATTTGCTGTATCCAGTTACATGGTCTTTGGTTCTTGCCGAAGCCCTATTATTCAAGCAAATCTATTGTAAATGTAAAATGAAATAATTTGAAACTTTGGAAATAGATGTGCTAGAAAAACAGAGGCGAGAAAATGACAGATTCTAAGCAAATATCTATCTTTTGACCTAGTAAACATGACCATAAAAGCACAATTTGATTATTAGCTGTGCTTGAACATGACTTGAGGATGGATGGGAAACCTTGCCTTACGTTCTGTTTTAAATTGAGAGCCCTTCCTCACTCCAGCTGTTTGGAGAGTGTGGGAGAAAAAGGGCTTTCCCCACAGCCAGGGTTTCGAGGAAAGTCTCTGTAGTGTGGTAATTGTTGGGCACAGTGGAGTACACCTGTCATCCCCAAGACGACCCCTCCCTTCCTTCTCCTGGACACTTGGTAGGTTAAGAAGCTTCTCTCCAATCCAGCAACCCCACCTGCATAGCCCTGATATGTTTCAGGGGCAGGAGTGTACTGCACTCTGTGCTCTTACTTGGGCCCAAACCTCAGAGTTCTAAATCATCTCTGCTCCCCACCCTGTACCAAATCCAATAAGTTCTTTTAATTGTATCTTTGATGAGTGGCTAAATATTCTTAGCCCCTATACTTTTCCACCCACTCTCTCCTGCCACATAGTGGCCCATTAAATTTCCACTTCTATAACGTTTTTTCCTGTCCCTTTCTTTTTGAAACATCTGTCTTTAGGATATTCTAAAATCTTTCCAAAGCCTTGAACTGTTGTAATCGTTTCCTAAGTTTACTTAAAACCCACAGTTTCTCTTCCTGCATCCACCCAACATGTCACTACGGGATAATTGGGCAGCGGTTCACTTCAAATCATATTACTTCCCCCAAATGTACCCTCATTGCTTCCTGTTAAATTTTAGAGTCTTCAGCTTGATGTTAAGGAATTCCATCCTTTATCTCCAGCCAGTTCTTTTCTTCTAAGTTATTTTATGTGGTAGCCACAGGACTCATTCCCTTTAGCTTACATTATTCTCCTTCAGCTTTGGTGTAGGTATAAATATTTTGTTTTGTTTCCTTTTTTTTCTTTTTGGTTTTTTTTCAAGGTAGGGTTTCTCTGTGAGACAGTCCTGACTGTGCTGGAACTTGCTTTGTAGACCAGGCTAGCTTCAAACTCACAGAGGTCCACCTGGCTCTGCCTCCCAAGTACTGGTATTAAAGGCGTACGCCACCACTGCCCAGCTTGATGGTGTTCTTTTAAGGCTAGGAGTTAGCCTGTATTTTTCAAAACTGGGCTTGATTTTATATTTCTTTAATGCCCTGGTTTGAGCTTGGGCTTAGGCTAATTTTGAATGTAAATGTGTGGCTTGGAATTCCTGGAACACTGAGGTACTATAGTTAGGATTATAGTCTTGAATCCCAAATCCATATGAGTTTTCTCAGAAGAGACATGTCTTCCTATCTGCGTCTAACCTGAATAGTGATGGGCTCTTGGTGCTCCCTGCAACATCGAGTGTTCCCCTAGTCCTTCTGTCCGCTCTAGTCAGAGTCTTAGATTCTGGCTCTCTGGCTCTGGAACGCCAAGACAAGGTCTGCTTTGATTTGGTTTATAAAACCCAGGCCCGGAAGTTATTAAAACCGTCTCCTAGCCCTCTCAGTCATTCTGTCAGGTCATGTGCACTGTTGCGGTTTTTCACTTCCTCTTTTAAGTCTAGCCGTCTGGAGGTTCCCTTTCTTTTCTGTGCTATACTTTTGTCTAGTATTTCTAGGTCGTGGTGTGGCAAACGTTTAGTTTATCTTAAACACTTACATATTCCATGTTGCTTTTTTCATGTTTCTGAACATCTTTGTTGCGTTTCTGTTGCTGGGATGAACCAACATCATGACCAAGAACACCTTGGGGTGAAAGGGTTTATTTTGCTTAGACTTCACAGAACTGTCCGTCCTGGAAGGCAGTCGGGCAGAAGCTCAAGGCAGGAACCTGGAGCAGGAGCTGAAGCAGAGGTCACGGAGAAGCACTGCAAACTGGCTGGTCCTCCACGGCTTGCCCAGCCTGCTGTCTTGTATACCCAGAGCCACCTACCCTGGGTGGCTCCACCCTCAGTGGTGCAGACCCTCTCACTTCAGTAATGCCCTCAGGCTTGCCTACAGCACGATTTTAGGCATTTTCTCAGTTGAAGTTTCTTTCTCTCAGATGACTTTAGCTTGTGTCAAGTTGACATAAAATTAGCCAGCACACTGAGCAACTAGTACAGAGCTCTGGATTGCATTTGGTGAATTTGAAGTGAATATAAAACTGTGTGTGTACGTGTGCATGCATGCGAGTTAGTGTTACAGAAAAGCAGCAAGTAAACTTTGGTCTCAGGAGACTTGTTTTCCTTTCTGAGTGTGTATTCTCCTCTCAGTGTTAGTTGTGACAGCAGGTTGGTTTCGGTTCCATAGCTTGTGTCCAGCACGTCCTAAGTGTGGAGCAGTTGCGATGTCTCCAGTGGGATGGGCTGGCACTGGAGCTTCCTCGCACTGGGGCTCATGCACAGACACGTAGGGAGTTCCTTACTCATCGCACAGTCCTAGTTTGCAGTTCCCGCTGTTTTCCTTTGCAGTCAGCTTGTCTCCTGTGTTTCCACAGTGACATTTCACAATGCAGATCCTTGTTGGAATGCCAGAAACCCTGCCATGTGCTTGGTTGCTTTGTTTCCTACCCAGGAAACACATGGTTTTCCGTCAGCCTTCCTGCACTTAGGTTGTGCTGTCGTGTGGACAACAGGAAAAGTCCTTAAGTTGTTTTCTCCCCTGTAGCACAGGGGCCAGATTAAAGTGTGCTGAAGGGATTTTGATATACAGTGCCCCCCTTGCCAAAATATTCAAGCTGTGACTGTGGCAATAGAAGTTGCTGGGTGGTATAAGGAACATGAGCCACTTGGCCTGATACTCTTTCAAGGCTCCTGTTTGTAGCTTTGCAGAATTTTATCACTGCTTCTGGAAACTGTGGGGAGGAGGCTAAAAGTGGGGGCATAACTTCTTTTTGTTTGCTTTGGGGAACAGGGTCTCACTATGTAACTCTGGCTGTTCTGGAACTTGCTATGTAGCCCAGGCTGGTCCCCAACAGAGATTCACCTGCCTCTGTCTCCTGAGCACTGGGATTAAAGGCATGTGCCTGCATACCCAGGGAGGCATAGCTTCTCCGCCTGTGTTTTCCTTCTCACTTCAAGCATGCTGAATAGCTTCATGCTTGGTCTCCTTCCACACTTGACTGACTAGACACTGCGAACATCTTCTGTCTTCTCTTATACTTCGTTTCTTCTTGGTTTTCTTTCTTCTGTTACCTTTGCCAGCATCCTTCTCTGGACATTGACCGGAAATAGGATCTCAGAGACAGGCATGTTATCTTAGTTGTGGTTGGCGTGCCCTCATCTCATTTGTGAGTCACTCACTAGCAAGACTGAAGGATTGTGTGGGCTCCTGTGGCTGTGATGAGAACCATTAGCATCTGAGTGAGTCTCCTCCAGGCTTCATCTGTAAGGTTGCTCACTGGGGACTTAGCGTCTGCTGAGTGTTGCTTCTTTTGGCCCCATAGCCTGTAACTTACAAGGCAGGAAGTAGGTTAGCTATCACAGGACCCTTAACTGTTCAGCTCAGTGAGTTCGACAGTTGTGTATATCAGTTTATCCCAAGCCTCAAATAGAATGTTTTATGCCATCATTCCAGAAAGTTCCTTCATACCCTTTCCCATTTGTTTCTGCCTACACCTCTGTCGCTGCTAACTCTTGGTTTTATTTTGCTAGGTTAGTTCTCCCTATTTCAGAATTTCATATAAATAAGCTACACATTATTTTGTTTTTTGTTCTTGGCTTCTTTGACTTGGTGTTTTTGAGATTTGTCCTTGGTGTGTGTATTAGAAGTTCATTTCTGTCTTATCTCCATTGTATACATGTAACAGACTGTGTCCATCCTTTTCTACTGGTTTGATGGCTTATGGTTTTTTGTTTTTGTTTTTTAATGTTTTAAAATTCTCCTTTGTGTGTACTTGTGGAAATCAGAAGAAAACTTTAGGGATTTGTTTCTGCCCTTGTACCGTGTGGGTTCCAGGGGTGACTCTCACTCAGGTTGTCAGGCTTACTGGAAAGTGTTTTCACCCATTCAACTGTCTCATCAGCCCATGGTTATTTTTAAATCTCTTTTAGGGTAAGGGGTGTGGAGGCATGATGGGAGCTTGTCTTGTTTAAACCTGACTGGCCTTGACTTGCTAAATAGCTGGTGTTGCCCTTAAGCTTCTACTCTTCCTGCCTCCACCTGGGGTTACAGGGATGCATCACCACGCTCAGTCTTCATAGTCAAACATTCCTACTTCCTTTGGATGAGTGCTTAGGAATGGGCGTGCCAGACCAATGTAGAAGTAGTTTATGTTACAACAAACTGAAAGCAACTCTCCAAGATAGTTGTCCCATTTTACCTTCCTGTCATTGGTCCATGGGAGCTCTAACTGGCCCGTGTCCTGTCTACATTTGCTGTGGTCAATACTTTATTTCAGTAAGTATGAAATGGTATTTCCTGTAATTTTAGCTTGCATTGCCTTAAACTTGTACTGATGATAATGTACTTTCCACATGATTATTTGGCTTGTGTACATATTTGTAAAGGGTGTCTTCTAGTCTTACTCAGCCTTTTATTTATTTTAAAAACATTAAATTTTAATGTTATTTTAATTTCTGTGTATGAGTGTTTTCCTCTATGTACATATGTGCATCATGTGCATGTCTGGTATCCCCAGAGGTCAGAAGAGGGGGTCAAGTCCCTTGGAACTGCAGTTATGGGTAGTTGTGAGCCACCATATGTCAGACTTTGTTGTCTGTTGTAGTGGTCTCTACACCACTTATGGCTTTGGAGCATTGGGAAGTGGTTAGTCTAAAAGAGATGCTAGAAGCATAACATACTGAAGTTTGAAGAATTAGTAACGAAGAAAATAAACAAGTCAATTTTTATAGAAATGATATTGTTGATACAACATTTTAGATATATTTGGTTAAATAAATGATTAGAAATAAGGTCACTTTAACATGACTACTGTAGAATTTTAAGTTATATTTCTGTTAGATCTGTTCTAGAACTTCAGTAATAAAGATATATCTTTATGAGTTATTTTTATTCTGCATATTAAAGAAATTATTTTATGTAGAGAAAGACCCATAGGAGAATTAGTATGTAAGGATTAGCAAGAATGGATGAGGTGAGGGCAGGCAAGGTGGCATTGTGGGTAAAGATGCTTGCCACTAAGCCTGACCACCTGAGTTTTCTGTCTGGGGTCTGCATGGTGGAAGGAGAAAACTGACTCCTGTAGACTGTCATCTGGCTTTCACATTTGCATCATAGCTTGAGCTCAGACAGACAGACAGACAGACAGACACACACACACACACACACACACATGTACATACAAAGAATGAATGAAATGAGATCCCTTAAGTATCCCTTGGCCAGTTGAGCATCTGTTTGTGAAGGTATTAAAGGTCCTTGTGTTATTTTTGTGAATGTGGCCCTGGAAATGTGCTTGCTTTTTCTCTAAGCCAGTGTAGCTGAGTAAACCCAGGTCAGAAGGGGCTTTCAGAGCAAGCAGTGTAATGGGATGGTGTGGCTGTATAGAGGTGCATCACTGCTTTACCTCTAAGCCAGAACTGTCTGCTCCTGGACGGGGAACTAGCCTGTGATCTGATTTAAAACCATGATGTCATGAGCTGTTTTGTTTCTCCTAAGTTGATAAAGTTAATTTTCCTCTTTAGTGAGCAGTTTGCATGTGGAACTTTGGAAATAAATGTTACTGAGGCTTTTATTCTTTCTAACATGTGTGTTCTTGTTTATTTAGAATACAACCAGGTATGTAAAAGGTATGTTTACATGTCTGGGGTCAGGGCTTGATTGAGTCTAAATTTGTGAGTGACAAAGATTTCTTCCATGGAACAAAATGTAAAAGGAGAAATTGAGTATCGTTTGCTGGGAGTTCAGAAAATGGGCTGGCATGCAGATTCTGAGGCAGGAGCAGAGTACCTTATTTAGATTCTTTCGTGAAAAGATAAATGGTGCCTGGATCTTGATCTGCTTTTGTTGTGAGTTTTTGTTTCTGGTTGGATCCTGAGTCTGTCAGTGGGCAGTTGTGCAGTGCTTCCTTAGAGAGCTGGAAAGCTTCACTGACCTGATCTATATCTTGAGAATCCAGTTGATCATTTACCAAGGCTGAGCAGCAGCCATCTTGTAAACATGGGTGTGTTCCCAGCACTCAGTGCTGAGTTACTCATGAGCAGATAAGAAGGCCACAGCATGCAGCTTGTGCTGTCCCTAGATTGAGTTTCTACCGACTGAGTTCTTAGCTCCTTGTCACTCTTTAGACTGAACTCTTAGAGCTTTTATTTTGGGGCCTTTGAATTTACAGTAGAGGAAACAGAGCGGTGTTGTGATAGTCCTGCTTCCTTTGGAAGCAGGAGTATAATTTTTATGCTTTGGACTTGGATAGACTTGCCTGGTTCAACTCTTGTTTCTTTTAGATAAAAAGATGAAATCATAATTTCTAACTTCATAGAGCTGTTTTAAGAATGAAATGAGATAGGATATCTTAATATACATTCTGGTCCAGAAGAGCTCAATAGAAATTATTTTTCTGGACCAGCAAAATGGCTCACTGGGTAAAGGGGTTTGCTGCCAAGCCTGACAACCTGAGTTCAGTGCCCAGGACACACGTGGTGAAAGGCAATGACTGAGTCCTGCCAGTGATCCTCTAACCTCTACACGTGTGCTCTGGCACACTTGTACACATACACAAATAAATGTAACTAAAATTTTTAAAAGAATTATTCTTCTTGCTGGACATGGTTATATACCCAGCACTCGAGAGGTCCAGGTAATTCTTGATACATACAACTTCTAGCCTCGACTAAAATAAAATGGGCTGGGGAGGTGGCTCGGTGGGTAAGAACACTTCTTACATAGCATGAGGACCTGGGTTTGAATCCCTAGCTCCCGTATGAAAGCAGGCGATGACCTTGTATTCCTGCAGTCTAAATTTGGGCAGAGACAAGAGATCATGGAAGCGCTACTGAAATGGCAACCTTCAGGGTCAGGGAGATAAGATGGAGAGCAATAGAGCAGGATGCTGGACTCCTTCATGGCACCCGCACACATATCACATACCACACGTAACATAATTTTTAAAAAGAAAAGAAAATTTTCTTTTGTTTCTTTTTATTTTTTCCCTTTAAAATAACAGGGTTGACTTCTTTCCTGGTTAACATTAGATCACAAAACTAGGGAGTAGAGTTAACATGTATGTGAAACTTACACTAAAACCCATGTACTCTTCCTGCTGGATTAAGCCTTGTGGTAGAGAACACTGAAGCTCTCTGAGGAACTGGCACTGCTTTTCCTTCCTCTTCATGCTCATTTGGAGCCTGTTTGGATTGCCTTCTGTTCCTTCAAGTGTCCATTAGCTAGCATTTATAATTGTTATCTGAGAGAGGGTTAGTCCAGACAAGTCAGAAATCACCATGCTCTCTTTCTTCTTCCCTCATAGAAATGCGTTTGATCTCGCTGTTCAGTCATGTAAGTTACTGCCTTATGACTTATAAACTTCTTCCGGGGTTAGAGTCACTCCACACACCAGTTCTCAAACTGGTCTTAGGTCTCCTTGGTATTCATATGAATTGTTAAGACTTCCTATTGACATTTATGATATTAAATTAAAACAGGAAAATTTAAAACATTAATTTATTTTGAAAAATAAATACCCATCTCCTATCAATGTGACTAGCATAATTTTGTGTATATTTTGTAGAGCTTCTAGACTGCAGTATGAAATGTGGCATTTTATATTTTTATGAATCTCCTTCATATCTGTTTGCATATCTGATTGCCAACTCACAGCTGCTTAGCATCTCTACTGGCTGTCAGAGTTATAACACATGCCCTGTGGGAAATGCCACCATAGCTTGTAAGAGAAAAGGGGAGACTGTCCTAGTATCACGAAAGTGAGGTCTCTGGGTCCCTGTGACACTTTGGGAACTGCAGCTTTAGTGTCAGCTCTTGGAGGCCCGTCTCAGACAAAGGGCACTTTGTTGGTGGAGAGGCAGCAGAGAGTGGAATGTAGGCTACATTTCTAATGCCTTTTGATTATTTTGCTGTGTATATTACCATTTTCAGGTAAATTATTAAATGAAACCTTTAATCTTCCTTCTGGCAAAAAGATGTTTAAAGTAATAGATTGATGCTTATGGGGGGTGGTTTTGTTTTGTTTTGTTTTGTAGACAGCATCTCTTTAGCCCAAGCTGACCTAGAACTCACTACGTAGTTCAGGCTAGCCTCAAACATGTGGTAATCCTCCTGCCTCAGTCTGTCGAATGATGAGATTGCAACATAATGCCACCAAGTTGAGCTCCAACCCTTTGTGTGGGTCACATGTTCCCAGCCTTTTGTTGTCATTTCTGCATAGGCCCCAGAGGAGCAGTTAGTAGTGTCTTCTCTGTTCACACTTCCTGGTGTGAAAAGTCTTGTCTCTTTTAAAGATTGTGTGTTCATGGGGTGTAGGGCAAGGATTGGCTAATGTGCTTTTTCGTAGATGAACAGTGTGAGCATTTCCTTCCCTCCCTCCCTCCCTCCCGCCCTCCCTCCCTACCTCCCTCCCTCCCTTCCTCCCTCCCTCTTTTCTTTCTCCACAGACTTGACATTGTCAAAACTGGCTTCAGGGCCAGAATGCAGAGTATTTGTAAGCGGAGACTGCTTTTTGTTTCCCAGCCACCCAGACCCGAATAATCATACAGAAATTATATTAATTACAACATTGTTTGGCCTATTAGCTCAGGCTATTTATTAACTAAGTCTTACATCTTAAATTATCCCATTTCTAAGACAAATATCGTATGTACTCACTCATAAATGGTTTTTAAATATAAAGCAAAAGAAAAACCAGCCTACAGTTCATAATCCCAGAGAACATAGACAACAATGATGACCCTAAGAAAGACATACATGGATCAAATCTATATGGGAAGTACAAAAAAAAAGACAAGATCTCCTGAGTAAATTGGGAGCATGGGAACCATGGGAGAGGGTAGAGGAACGGAGGGGAGCAGAGAAAAAAATATATAGCCCAATAAAATCAATAAAAATTTTTTAAAGAATTAGCGCATTTCTGTTAATCTATGTGTTGCCATGAGGCTGTTGCTTACTTAAGGTTCCGACATCTGTCACCTTTGACAACTACATGTCATCTCCTTGACACCACCTTCTTTGTCCCTGGATTCAGTTTAGTTTTCCCACCTAGCTCTATTCTGCCCTGCCATAGGCCAAAGCAGCTTCTTTATTAACCAATGGTAATAAAACATATTCACAGCATACAGAGGGAAATCCCACATCAAGTATCTTATCAGGTTCTTTCTTAATGCCTGAATGAGGGTGGTTTGATGCTCTCTGTCTCCTTGTAGCAATTCTTGAATATTCCTAGCTGACATGCCCCTGGATTGCAGAAGGCAGGTGGCTGGATTTCAGAGCCAACAGTTTGTTCTTAAACAACAAGACTGTCTATTGCCACCAGATCTGCAGCTACCGTAGTAGATACTGGTTCCAGGCAGTATCATTTAAAAGAGAAATTGGTGCTGGTATATAAAACAGCTCTGTGGGACAGAAGTTTGCTGTCAAAAGTGAGAATTGTCCATAGTAACTCAACACCTGCAATCCCAGCACTCAGGAGGCATCTCAGTGGAGAACTGTCCTGAGTTTGAGGACAGCCTGGGCTATAGTAAGACCTGAACTGAAAAAACCATATACACACAAAAAAAGTGTAAAGGTCCACAGCAAACTACAATTTAGTCGTAGCGATTCTTTTCCCTTGACAAAACAGCACTCATAGAGGTTTGCTTGTAAGCGAAAAAGAGTACCTGGTAGTCTTACGGAAGGTCCTTCAGCCCACAGGCTCCTGGCTTGTGTTGTGGCTGAGGACTTCTTACTGTGCTGCACATTTTATTGAAATATAGTAAATGTATTTTCTAAACCAAAAGCCACACCTGCTTTAACAGTGTCCCTCCAACATGCTAGGATCGAACCCAGGCCTGACGTGTGTTAGGCATACACTCCACTGCTCAGCTACCTTCACAACTTTCTTCCTTTTTATTTTGGAATATAGTCTCACTACACTGAGCCAGGCTGACCTCACACTCAAGGTGCACCTGCCTTAGCTCTCAAGTAGCTGAGATTACAGGTGTGCAAAATGACACCTGGCTCAACTGTTTGTTAACTTACTTCTCATGCATTTTAACAATACAAAAACAAGTCATCTGAGTGGCTGGGATAGTGTACACTTGTACTCCTAACACTCAGGGTGAGGCAAGAGAACCATAAATTTTAGGCCAGTCTGGGCTACTTCATGAGATCCTGTCTCAAAAACTTTTTTCCCCTTCCTAAAACAGGGTTTCTCTGTGTATCCCTGGCTGTCCTAAAACTTGCTGGCCTCCAACTCAGAGATTGCCTGCCTCTGCCCCTCCCAAATGCTGAGATTAAAGGCATATGCCACCACGCCCTGCACTTCTTATGGTTTTATACTTTGCATTCATAACAAAAGGACACTAGGGAGGCTGAGGCAGGAGTATTTCTGTGAGTTCCAGGCCAGAGTAGGTTACAGATGTGAGTTCAAGTCCAGCTCAGGCTATATAGCAAGATTTGATCTCCAAAATAAACAACCCCAAGAAGAAGAAAGAATCTTCAGGGCAGTGGTGGTGCACGCTTTCACTCTTTTGGAGGCAGAGACAGGCAGATCTTTGTGAGTTCAAGGCCAGCCTGGTCTACAGAGCTAATTCCAGGACAATTAGAGCTACACAGAGAAACCCTGTCTTAAAAAACAAAAACAACAACAAAAAAGTCTTAAGAAGAAGAGCCGAAAGGTTGGTATGGTAATGGTGGTTAACTCATAAACCAGACGGGCATTACTCTTGGGACACGAAGGGCAAATGAATTAGAAGGACAGCTTTGCCTGCATAGTGAATGTGGGTTAGAGTGAGACCCTATCTCAGAACCCCCAAAACAAACTAATTCGTTTTTTAATTCTTATTTTATGTTTATTTTGCCTTGCCTACATATATGGCTGTGGAAGTCAGAAGAAAGTGTAGGATCCCTTAGAACTGGAATTAACAGATAACCCTGTGGCTGATAAGAATTGAATGCTGGTCCTCTGGAAGAACAGCCAGTGCTCTTAATCACTGTGCCATCTTTCCAGCCCTGCAAAACATCTTTTTTAATGATCCTAAATGTCTATATTTGCTGGCTGTTGACACCCTTGTAGGAGAGTCTGATGGAAGGTAAGCACCAGTGCTTGGTAGAGTGACTACTTACAGGGCGTAACTGCATCGCCATTTCAGGGGAGACTGTTTGAATGATTTGCAAAATGGCCATTTTATCCTTTCCCTTGCCTCCCCTCGGTCTTTTTTTTTTTCCCCTCTGGCAGGTGGGGAGCAATGCCCAGACTAGAATCTAGCACTCAATCAGCAGTATAGTTGCCTCCTCAGAGCTTTGCTATTTTAGAGCTGTTGGTGTGAATTATTCCTTGTTAATAGGAGCCTGGCTTCCCCTGCTGGCGAGAAGCTAATGCACACATTGCTTAAATCAGCAGTTCTTATCTTTTTGTTCTCGGGGCCTCTTTCTGCTCTTGAGAATTATTGAGCAGGTTTTATCAATTTTTATTTTATTATTTCAGATTATGTATATGTATTTGGGTGTGTGCAGGTAGGTTTGTGGAGGACCTCAGATCTCTCAGAGCAGAAGTTTCAGACGGAGTGAGCAGCCTGGGTAATAGGAACCAAACTCGTGTTTTTTGGAAGAGCCATATGTGCTTTTGACCACTGAACCATCTCCAGCCCTTAACTGAGTTTTAACTGTTGCTATTTATTGTAGGGAAATTAAAATATTTTAAAATTCTTTTTTTGTTTGCTCAATGACAAGATCTCACTGTGCAGCCCTCGCTGTTCTGAAATTTGTTACATAAATCAGGCTGCACTTGAATTTGCAACAACCTCCCCTCCCCCCCCTCCCCCCCCCCCCCGCGTCTCTACCTTTCAAGTGCTGGGATTATAAGGATGTGCTATCATGCTCAGCTTGCAATTTATTTTTTAATAACAATAATGATAAGGCCTATGTTAACATATTTTTTTTTAATTACAAAACCCAGCATTTTTGTTTTGTGAATCTAGTGTCTGGCTAGCATAGCTAGCCTTACATCTGTGTGAGCATGTGATCTGCTGTGACAGATTGCTTTATGCAAATGGATAGTTGAGAAAGGAACATTTTAGCAGTTTGGATGGTGTTGACTGCCCTGTGCTGCTGCGCGAACATGGAAAGAGTGCTGGTTTCCTCTGGTTTAGTGGTGCAGTCTGGGCGCCATCCGCGCTCTCTGTGCAGTTGCATTGCAGCCTGAAGAACCAGCCATCATCACGACACGATCTGTAGCACCGCATGGCGCTTGCTGGAACATACTTACTTGCTGGATTATGCTGCTCTTCTTGTGTTGGCTGACCTCACTGGGTAGTTTCTGTAAATAACGTTGATTACTATTACTGCCAATTTCATCAGAAAACTGTTTAAAGTACTGGGAGGTCATCCAGCTCGTGGTGGTATGTACAAATTTTCCAAAATTCTAAAACTCAGAATTTATCATTGGCAACCAGTGCTGCCAGTTGTTCTCCTTGTGACAGACTTACTTCGTTCATTCTTGAGAAATGAGAAGATGCCTGTCAAGTCCCCAAGCATGAACGAGTACAGTTTATCTGCCAGACACTTTAAAATGAAATGGTGCTCTATCACCCAAGCAGGTAATTCAGCTTGCAGATCAGTTGCATAAATGCTGTCTTTTGGAGACCTTTGTTCCCAGGAGAAATGCTTTTTGGTTACTTTCCATTCAAGTTGTTAAAAAAGACAATCTACTTAAGAACCAAGGTTCTGGGCCTAGAGAGATGGCTCAGTGTTTGAATGTTGCTGTTCTTTCAGTGAACCCAAGTTTGGTTCCCAGCACTGATGTCAGGGAGATCAAAACCACCTGTAATCAGTCTGGCTTCAGATGATTCAGGACCCTGCTTCTGGCGTCAACAGACCCTCCCTTACACGTGCATGTAAGCATGGACACATAAATGAGACTAAAACAAACCTTCAAGAAAAGAACCTTGGTGGAGGTGGGTGGATCTTTGTGAATTCGAGGCCAGACAGGGCTAAGTGATGAGACCCTCTTTCAAAAACAAACAAAAATAAACTAAAGAAATGAATCAAAGTTTGAGATCTCTTTGAGTTTGAGGTCAGCTTGATTTATATTGTAACTTCCAAGCCAGCCAAGACCTTGACTCAAAACAAAAAGAGCCATGGTTTGACTACGTGTTATTAAATTTAGGTTCATTTTTATTATAAATGTATAGTTTGTTTTATTTAAACTATTTTATTTCTTATAAAAACAAAATTTCTATATAAGTTTCAGAATACTTTTATTTTGAGTAATCATCATCAGACAACTTATAAAATGATGCATTCACTTAGTTTCCCCATATAATCACCTAATATGACCATGGCACTAGATATGTCTAAATTAAGAT
Organism: Myodes glareolus; assembly: GCF_982192425.1. Classification (NCBI taxonomy): domain Eukaryota; kingdom Metazoa; phylum Chordata; class Mammalia; order Rodentia; family Cricetidae; genus Myodes; species Myodes glareolus. Next base: position 37,000,502 of record NC_142047.1, read on the forward strand.
TATTTAGTAATAATCAAGCTGTATACTTCATTTGTTTTTCAAAACACAAGTGTCCTGTTGCTGTTCTAGCAAAGGATACTCTGTTGCTGTGGGAAGCTTCTTTAGTTTGTTTGGTTTTGTTTTTTCTTGACAGGGTTTCTCTGTGTAATAAATAGCCTTTGCCATCCCGGAACTCCATCTATAGACCAGGCTGGTCTCAAACTGACAAAGGTCTGCCTGCCTTGTCTTCCCAGTGCAGAGATTAAAGGCGTGTGCCACCATCACCATACCTAGGTTACTTTAGTGGTTTTTTTTAATTGATATTTATTTACTCATTTACTTTGTGTGTGCATGTGTATATATGTGGACACAATTGTGTCATGACACCCATGTGGAAGTCAGAAGGTAACTTGTGAGAGTCAGTTTCTCTCCTTCCACTATTTGGGTCTTAAAGCTCAAACTCACTCAGGTCACTAGGTTTGCAGAGCAAACATCTTTATTTACTAATCCATCTTCCTGGCCCCAAAACAGCAATATTTATGTTTAAAACAATACTTGCTGAGTGATTAGTGGTGGTTGGTGCCTTTATCCTCTGGAGGCAGAGGTAGGTGTCTGTGAGTTCAAGGCCAGCCTCATCTACAGAGTGAGTTCTAGGACAGTTAGGGCTACACAGAGAAATCCTGTCTCAATCCCTCCCCAAACCCCCCAAAACCAACCAAACAAACAAACAAACAAACAAAAAACACCCAATACCTTTCCCATTACATTAAGAAAATTAATGAAGTCAGGCAGTGGTGGTGCATGCCTTTAATCTCAGCACTTGGGAGGCAAAAGCAGCCACTCTCTGCGAGTTCTGGGCCAGCCTGGTCTGCAGAGCAAGTTCTAGACAGAGCTACACAAAGAAACCCTGTCTCAAAAAAATAAAAAAGAAAAAGAAAAAACCGCAAAGCTAACTAGAGTGTGCTCTGTGTATACCTTACCCAACATCTTGTAGAACTAAAATGCACTTGTCACAATTGAGGCTGTGGTGCTCCCATCTGTATACATGCGACTCCTCTAACCCTACCCATCTCTTGCTCATGTGACTCTAAGCCTGACATCAGGCATTAGGACCTCTTTCCCGCCATAATGTCCTGTGTGGGGCAAGTGACAGGCACTCCACAAACTGTTACTTCATTCTTAAGTGAGATTGGCTTCCTTTGGTCTCGGTCTGTCTTTCTGTCTCTCTCTCTCTCTCTTCCCTACTTCCCTTTCTTTCTTACTTTGTTTAGCTGCTTAGAATTAAAAAATACTTTTGACAAAGTTTTTTTTTTTTTTTTTTTTTTTTTTTTTGCTAGGGATGTAGAGAAGAATGAAACAGTTTCTGTCTTCCAGGACTAGAATCCCAGTGATGAAGGAAAACAATTCTGTGATCAAATGGACACAAATTCTTTTTCAATTGAATTTAATTATGTATTTATTTATTTATTTTGTGTGTGGGTATGAGTAGTGGTGTGTGAAGGTCAGAGGACAGTTTTGGGGTATCAACTCTCTCCTACCCGCTGTGGGATTGAACTCGGTTTACCAGGCCTGTGTGTAAAGAGCCTCTACCCACTGAGCCACCTTTCTGGCCCAACAAAAATGTCTGAAGCCATCAGTGCTGTCCTACTTCAGGATCATCTGACTTCTACATACCTGTTTTCTGTCTCTGTATCACCACAATTCTCCATGTTACCCTTCACACAGGAGGAAGTCTTAAAGGCAAGTAATTCAACATCCCTTTGTGGGCCATTCCTTCCTTTCCTCAGCTCCCTAGACATGGTGTCACCCTTCAGACGGTGGCAGTAGTGACTTGGCACTCTGTTCTTTCAGCAGCACTGGATACAAAAGAGAATGGTGGGAATGGTTACTTAATGAGCTTCTACCTTGGCTTTTTAAAAATATTTATTATTTTTAATTTACATGCATTGGTGTTTTACCTACATGTATGTCTGTATGACAATGTTGGATCCCCTGGAATTTAGTGTTCAGACAGTTGTGAGCTGCCATGTGGGTGCTGGGAATTGAACCCGGGTCTTCTGGAAGAACAACCAGTGCTCTTGACACTGAGCCATCTCTCCAGCCCCTTTAATATTTAGTTTTATTATTTTTAAATTATGTGTATATATTTGTGTGAGAAGGGGTTATATACACATGAGTGCTGGTACCTAATTAATCCAGAAGAGGGTGTTGGAGCCTACGAAGCTGAAGTTAAAAGTAATTGTGAGCCACTCTACAGGGATGCTGGTAACTGAACTTGGGTCCTCTGTAAGAGCAGCAAGCACTCAACTCCTGCGCTCTCTCTCCAGCCCTTACTGTGGTTTTTTAATGTGTATGATCTCTAAGACTAAAGGGAACAGCTTTAGCCCCTTAAAAAAAAAAAAAGAACAGCTTTATAAAGTCCTATTAGTTTGCCTAGTGTACTAGGAGGTAGAGATTGTCCGACTTCAAAACTAGGGCTCCTCCCACTGTATAACAATGCTTTTCCAAGGACCTGGGAGCCAGGAAGCAAAGGCAGAGAGAGTGTGGCAGATACTATCCTGGCCCCTTATAACTGATCATGGCTGTCACGCTGGGAGAGGAAGAACCGTCACACGGAGGTATTGGGCACCCTGATGGGAGTGATGCTTTTGTTCGTTTTCTAAATGAAGGGTTTTCTTCCTTTGTGGACTTCATTTATTTAGAGAACTAGAAATTATGTGAAGATTGTGTCCCCATTTCCCTTTTCTCGCAGATTAAAATACTCCCCCGGTGAAAAGCTTGGTTCATCCAAGCAATCCAGCTTAATTTTCTGTTTAATATTGATGTGAGCAGTGCACCTGCTTCATTAGAGGCATGGTTGATATAATTAAGATTCGTTAGGATGAATTTTTATGATCTCTGTGGAAATTCTTTTAAACATAAAGATAATGACAGTGGAGTGTAGAAGCATCTGTTTTAGCTACAGTTAGTCTTTTCTGGTCCCCAAAAGAGGCACAGAGCAGAGATTCAGTAAAATGATACAAAGCTCTCAGAGAAAAAAAGAAAAATAAAAGATTTCCTAAGGATCTTTAAAAATCATTATGTCATAGGGCCCATTTGTTTGTTTTTACCCAGCTTCAGTAATTAAAAATTAAGTTGGTGCTATGCCACACTCCTGTAATTCCAGCACTTGGCAAGTATAGTCAGGAGATTCTTAAGGTCAGCTAGACCGCTGGGCCAGCCTGGGCCACAGGGCTTTATACTGCTGCATTCATCCCACCCTGCTCAGCCAGCCAGCTTTGCTCAGGTGTTTACTGGCTCTGTAGTCATTTGTATCCAATTAGGTCCGCTAAGGGCAGTTGTTGATATCTCTGCCTTTTGAGCCTTGGTGTACATTTGTTTATTCATACATGAACTGTGTATGTTGAAGAAACTAGGTTGTGTTTATCCCGTGGAGTTTTCCACATCCTGGATTTTGCTTGACATGTTCTCATAGAAAGGCTATTTTTCTGTTGTGTTTTTGACAGGATCTCGTATAGCCCAGGCTGCCCTTGAACCTCTGATCTTCCTGTCTTCTCCAAGTATCAGTATTGTAGGCATGTGCCACCCACCTGACTTGGCCATAGTGTTATATAATGTATTCCTCTATTCTTTGTGTTTCTTACAAACTGGTATTAGATCTAAAGACTTGATTAGATTTCACTCATGTATAGTTGAGCAGTTTTTGTTTGTTTGGGGAATAGGGTCTCACTGCATAGCCCTGGCTGGCCTGGACTGACTATGTAGACCGAGATGGCTTTGAATTCATAGATATCTAACTACCGCTGCTTCCCAAATGCTGGAAATAAAGATGTGTGCCACCATACCCAGCTTTGTTTGTTTTTTATTACGGATCATATCATGTATAGTATTGAAAATGTTGAGTAGCATTTTTTATTTCAAATTTTAAAAAATTGTGATAGTAGTAGCTAGTGATGGCTGTAAATCTGGTAATGTTTGCAAAATTGTGACAGGAGGAGGAGAAATTTATGTCTTTATAAGTGTTGTAAAGAATCTTTCTTCCTCTTAGGAAAAAGAGATTGTTTTCACTTATTTACCTGTCTGCACACTGATTCAGTCACTGACGTCCTCCAATAGTGACTACTTAATGTTTGTATATGAGGCCATGAACTTATTTTTCAGTTTTTGTTTTTCATTTTTTGAATCCATAAATATAAATACTTGGTATTATTTCAGTTTACAATAGTTACCATCCAGACTGATTCTCAAGTTGTTTCTTCTTTGGCCATTACTACTTCAAGTAAGTTCGCATGTCCTTTGACACTTCTCCCTGTTGTCTTTGATAGCTGACATGTGATCTGGTGTGACCAAATAATCCAGTCTAATTTTGTGCATTTCCTGCCTATGGCCAGTTAGTGTTTGCTATATTCATTTTTGCAACTCTGATTGTCCTTGGAATGTATTTCACTAGAGATGCATCAGTGGCTATGAAAGGACTTTTTTCCTTCTTATCTCTATAAATTAGACTCCTTTACTGTAATTTTACGGTAGAGATGGCTGTGTTTCCACATAAGCTTGGCAGTGTTTGCTTCGTGTGTCTCAGAGCTCTTTTTGTTTTGTTTTCACTTACTGTACCCTGGAGTCTGCTTACAGAGTTTTCTTACCCATTGTTTTGCAAACAAGGTAACTGTGATATCCAGCTAATTTTCTTTGTTAAAATTGTGTCCGTTTCTCATCTCTATTATGACAAAGGAAAAGTCCTGCAGTGAGTAGGCTTATGCTGTCTGTTCATGTGGTTTCTGGCAAGGATTTTAGTGTGGTTTAAGGTTATCTGTTAACTTTAATCATGGCCAATTACATGTCTATAATAGATTTATGATAGTAATATTTACTTAAAGAGTTTGGTGTATATAATTAATTGGGAAAATGCAGATCAAACCACAATTCCAATTTACTCCTACTGGGGTGACTATAATAATAATTTGGGGGGCTAGCGAGTCTTCCAGAGGGCCTGCGTGGATCCCAGCACCCACGGTCGCTCACATCTGTAGCCCTAGTTTCAACAATCTGACACCCTCTTCTGGTCTCATCAGGCACCGGTCACTCATGTGTTGCACAGATGTGCATGCTGGCAAAACACCCATACATGTAAAATAAAAGTTAAAAGTTAAATAATTTTTTAAAAAGATGAGCACCAGGAGTGGAGGTTCAACATGTGTAATTCCAGTATTCAGTAGCCTGAGGCAGAAGGATTGTGAGTTTCAAGCCAGTGTGCACTACAAAGAGAGACTGTTTCTCTTTTTTAAAAAAAAAAAAAGAAGAAGAAGAAAGAAAGAAAAAGAAAGGTTGAACATAGCAGGTGTAGCCATACTGAGACCATTCTGTATTGCTGATTAGATATAAATGCTTCACAGGAAAGAAATCGGCATTTCCTCAAAAATGCATACATACATACATGCATACATACATACATACATGCATACATACATACATGCATAAACAGAGTCACTACCCTAGTTAGGGTTGTTACTGCTGTGATGGAACACTATGACCAAAACAACTTGGGGAGGAAAGGATTTGTTCAGCTTACACTTCCAGGTAACATTCCATTACTGATGGAAGTCAGGGCAGGAACTCTAATGGTCGGAACCTGGAGACAGGAGCTGATACAGTAGCCATGGAGGGGTGCTGCTTACTAGCTTGCTCCTCATGGCTTTGCTCAGCTACTTTCTTATAGAACCCTGGACCACCAGCCCAGAGATGGCATCACCCACAGTAGTCTGGGCCTTCCCGCATTGAGCTCTAATTAAGAAAATCTACAGGTTTCTTTACCTATGGCCCAATCTTATGGAGGCATTTTCTCAGCTGGGGTTCCCTCCTCTCAGACTGTTCTAGCCTGGGTCAAGCTGACATAAAATTAGCCAACACAGATAGCTTGTGGCCCAACAGTTCCACTTACTATACCTGTGAGAAATTAAAACAGCCACACAGAAAGTTGATGCACAAATGTGCTGGGAAGTAGAAACAGCCTAGTAACAACCAAGTGATAAACGGATAAACAAAATATTGTGTATCTATGAGTGGAATGTTATTCAGCCATAAGAAGGATGAAGTAACTCTCAGCAATCTAGACAGAAGGAAGCTTCTTCAACCCGAGGCCTGTGTAGGAAAATCCCATAACCAAGCATCCATATAAGAATTTAGGTACTTTCCCAGTGAGATAAGAACATGACTAGGTTATCCACTCATGCCCTTCCTATTCTACTTTATTCAGGAGGCCCTAGCCAAGACATTCCCACTAAAATCATTCTGTGTTCCAGGATCCACATGTGTATTTTCTCCTGTAGTAAGTTGTCAGATCTCCCGAGTCTTCACCAATCTGTGACAGGTTCTTGATTAAGCAGCCTTTTTTTTAAAAAAATTAATTTTCTGTTAATAAAGAGGTATTGCTTTGTGTGGTTGTTCATGTTTGTAATCACAATACTTATTTTGTCAATATGCTTGAGCTCTCAGACTTCACTCTGCCTTTAACAACTTGCCGCCAGATGAAAGGATAGAGGAGACCATGTGCATTTTCTAAGAGAAGCTTAGTTTTTGTTTTGTTTTTTCGAGACAGGGTTTCTCTGTAGCTTTGGAGCCTGTCCTGGAACTAGCTGTGAAGATCAGGCTGGCCTTGAACTCACAGAGATCTGCCTGCCGAGTGCTGGGATTAAAGATGTGAGCCACCACCGCCCCGTCTGAAGCTGTCATTTTTCAGGGTGGGAAATCCTATTGGCTGACAAGACTTATAATTCTTTTTTAAGCAGTGTAACAGAGCAAGGAATTGGGGTGATTTGTTTCTACAGTTGGAATGAGGTGGCAAAGACTCTCTTGCAAGCATGTTGACTCTTTTGAGTGGAAGTTTTTAGAGCTATTTTGGAAAATTAAAGTATGACCGTTGGAGATGATGTAGTTTTTGTTGCTTCCTGCCTCCTATCTGTCATCTGGTATGATGCGCAGTTGAGATTTCCCTTAGAGAGGTTTGGCAAGTTTTCTGGTCCTGAGGCTATTTAGTTTGCATTTTGTGTTTGTGTTCACCTGCTTCTTCCCTGTCAAGATCCAGAACACAGTCTCATGACCTTTCAGCACTGACACCAGTCTGTACTAGCAAACCTTGAATATTCAACATACTTTAAGCAAGGGAGCATCCTCTCAGGAGATTATTATGAAGGCCACACGTCCTCACTGGAGCCATTGTTTCAAGTTCCTTGAATTCCACTCCTTGTCATCCATATGTTGCTTTACTTTAAACCGCTCACAATAGGAAAACAAGTGATCTTGTTCTCCTGTTACCATATTGTTATGGTTGGGGCTTCTGTGCAAACAAATTTAAAGTCTTGAAAGTTCAGGAAAGCAGTCAAAACATTATCAACAAGATAGATGACATCACAATATGCAATCTATTTTGCCCTAGGATGCACAAAGGCTCCTGACTCTCTACCCAGCCACCTAGCCTCTATAGTTTCCCTTCTTCCCTCGAGAGCTTAGGGAGAGGAGGTTGTGCTTTGGTGGAGCAGGGTTATGTGGTATACAGGAATCAGGCATAATTCTTGATCCTGTTCTTGGCTTTAGCTACCAGCATGCATGGAAAGTGATGACAGCAGTGAGTTCCTTGCTGCCTGCTCTCCTCTTTCTGATCAAGCAAACTCTTGTAGTCTTCCTGCTAATCAGCTGTAGTGAGAACAAACTGCCTCTGCTAAAGCTGTCAGGAGCTGTGTTAGTCTCAACACAGCAGCTTGTGCACCAAAGTTCCAGCTGTTCTTCTTGGAGGAAGGAGTAGGAAGAGGTATCAGTGAGAAGAAGTGTCAGCAAGGATGGTCACCCCCACGAACAGCAGTTTCTCAAAACGTCCTAGCATTTTCCAGTGATAATAATTAAGAAAATACTATTTTTCTCTATGTCTTTTTTAAAATTAAGCATCTGCTCGTGTGTGCATTTGTATGTGTGCTTGTGTGTATGTGTACATAGGCATGTGTGTATATGGAGATAGATACAAAGTTGACATCAGGTAGTCTCTCTCCACTTTACTTAATGAGGGGAGATCTGTTGTTGAACCTGGAGCTTGTTAATTCTATCTAGTCTAGCTAAGCAGCTTCCTCTGGCTGCCACACATACCAGGCTTTTACATGGGCCCTGAGGCTTCGAACCTTAGTCCTCACACTTGCACAGCAAACGCTTGATTTAATGAGCCGTCTTCCAAGCCTCGAATCTCAACATCTTACAGTGAAAAATAAGTTACAGAATTAGCAATGGGTTCTAAAACCTCTGGCACACGGGTATATAGGAAGGGTCCCAGCAGTAGATTTTGCAACGTGCTGAGTGGAACCATCACTTATGGCCTGGGACATTCAGGCGTGAGGCCACCGTGAAGCACAAAGCTGGAATGTGTATCAGTTAAATGCCACTTTACGTGTGAGACAGACCGTGGGAAATGAACCTTAGCAAGGCTAAGGACCAAAGCAGAGTTGAAAGATTGAAACCTTTGTTTGTTCTAGTGAGAGCTGTTTTTATGGATCCATGCTGCCTTTTTATTTGGCTACTTGAGGAAAACATAAACCAAGCGTGCAAAGACAATCTTAGAAATGAGGGTAAATAAAAAGCAGAGGAGGAAAAGAACTCTTCAACTCCTTCAGAAATGCTGAGGCCAAAGCTGTGAAAAGTGTCAGCTTTCCCACAAACCACCCTGTCCCTCATTTCCTACTGAAACCTGCTATGTATCTAAAGGTCAAAGGAGCCTTCCTGCCTATGACTGTCAGCACGACGCAGAATACACTCTGTGTGCTGCCCAGCACCAAGATGTTTGTCTCAGAGTTGTGTTTTGGAGCCCTCTGCCAACTCAACCAGTGTCTTATTTCAGAGAGAAGCACCTGTTTTCTCTTGACAGCATGCTAATTGTGCGGTCTTACATGGGTTTCCTCAGCCAGATTCCAAGCTCAACATTATGAAACAAAGCATTTGTGTATGCTATAACAAAATCACTTGGGTTTCCATTAGTGGCTTTGAATCTCACTTTGGAGTACGGTTAGTAGGATCAAGAATGGCAGCCAGGGCCAGGCGGTGGTGGCGCATGCCTTCAATCCCAGCACTCGGGAGGCACAGGCAGGTGAATCCCTGTGAGTTCGAAGGTAGCCTGGTCTACAAGAGCTAGTTCCAGGACAGCTAGGACTGTTACACAGGGAAACCCTGTTTCAGGGAAAGAAAAAAAGGATGGCAGCCAGAGAAGTATGGCTAATGCTGTGCTATACAGGTGGCCTGGCAGGCAGTTCCTGCAGAAGCTTTCTAGTTACGGCTGTCGGCATGTACACACAACTCATTATAAACTCTCCTTGTCAGTGAGCCCTGCTGAAGAAAGCAGCAGCATCAGAACATAGCGACTGGAAAGGGGGCAGTAAGAAGTGCCCTGGGAGGACTGGAGAGATGGCTCAGCGGTTAAGAGCATTGCCTGCTCTTCCAAAGGTCCTGAGTTCAATTCCCAGCAACCATATGGTGGCTCACAACCATCTGTAACGAGGTCTGGTGCCCTCTTATGGCCTGCAGGCATACACGCAGACAGAATGTTGTATACATAATAAATAAATAAATAAATAAATAAATAAGAAGTGCCCTGGGAGTGGGAGCCCACAGTGCCTTTGAGCCAAATGTACACCAGCCTAAGAAAAGAGTGGTCATCGTAAAAATATTTTTTCCCAGTCCGGAAGCAGAGTCACAATGGAGACCACTGCTCTGCTGTGCATTTTGAGTGTGCAGGAAACAACCAGCCATTACCAGCAGAGCTTTTCCTGCTGATGAATGAACCCTGAGGCCAAGGTGACCCGTCTTGTTAATGAATTCATGAGGAATCTGGTCCTTGCACTGACCCTGTTCTTAAAAGCTTTCTGTCAAGCTGAAACAACATTCCTCTGCTTTATGAGTTGACTCCCACTGAGCAAATGAGAGCCAGAAGTGAGAAGAACCTGTGTGGCAGAGAAGCGAGGTCTGCTGAGGGGCTTCTATGTCTTGTCTTGGGCTTTCTATTCTGACTCCATTTGCGGGGAGGTTTTTCATTCCACCTTTTCTCTTACTGCAGAAACATAATAAAACTGAGGGTTTTTTGTTTGTTTGTTTTTTGTTTTTTTACTGTGAGGTGTGTGACTTGAGAATGCCAGGACAAGCACTGACACCGAGCTTTGCCTCAGTCTAAGCCACCTTCTAATTTTACCCTTTTACCAAAGGGCAACAATTTTTTTAAATTATTAATTTTTAAGAGTCTGATGCCCTATACTTTTATCATATTCACCTTCTCTCTCCCAAGTCTTCCTAGATCTACCCCCCCTTACATATCCACCCAACATCTCACCTTTTTCTTAAACCTATCAAGACTGATTTGTGTCACTCAAATATTCTTGGATGTCATCTACTGGAGTGTGGTTGACTTACTGGTGACTGCACTGAGAGAAAACTGCCTCTCTCCCAGCAGCTAGCGCTTGTCAACAACTCCATGGCTAGGGGTGGTATTTTGTGCCCAGCTCCCCACTCCATGCTGGGATTCGGTTTGTCATGGGCTTGCACGAGTCTGTGTGTGCTGTCACAACTACTGTGAGTTCATACGTGCAACTGCCCGGCTGTGTCCGGAAGACACTGTTTGCTGGTAGTCATCTACTGCCTCTGCTTCTTATACTCTTTCATCCCTTCTTCTGTCAATAACTGGGTTTTGGGGGGGGGGGGGGAGCAGGGGGAAAGTGCAGTATTTGTTCCGTTTAGGACTGGACATCATTCAGTTTGTTAATCTCTGCACCATGGCCAGCTTTGGGTCTCTGTGTTAATCACCATCTACTGCCAATAGAAGCTTCTCTGATGAGCACTGAGTGATGTGTTGACCTGTGGATACTGATGTTTAATTGAAGGATTTTCCTGCCCATCATTCAGAAAAGAAACTTTTTAATAGAGCAATATAAGTGTTGAACTTTGTGTGAATATCTCAGAGTGATAGAGGAGAAGAAGAAAACATTATTAACCAGGCATCTTACTAAAGCAGGCTGATACCATCCTTACCCCACCACACAACAGCGGTCTGCTTTAAATAGGTTATATTTGAGTAACCAGAAATTATTTCTTCCCCAAGATAATTTTTCTCATAGTGATTGATTGCTGATAGTGTCTTATGATTTAAAAGAGGCCCTAGGAGTTATTGTCACTATCTTGGTTACAATCCTAATCCTCCAGATCTAGAAATATGATTTTAAAACAAAGTCATTTAGATTCTGATAAGCTGATTGTGATACCTATAAAGCTGCTGCTTCATTTCTTTAGAAACTCAAGTAGAGTTGGAGATGACTCTGTGAGTTAATGTATTTGCGTTCACATCTGACAACCTGAGTTCAGGTCCCAAAACCCATATGGTAGAGAGAGAAACCTACTCCCACAGCTTGTCTTCTGACCTCCATGTGTGTATATACACCCATGTGCACACACACAGTCAACAACAAAAGAGAAATCGGAGTGTTTGGGCTGTGGATAGGCTTTAGCTTGTAGAGTATTTCTTTAGTATATACAGTGCCCTGGGTTCAATCACCAGCATTAAATAAGTCACCTGTAGTATCACGTTTATAATCCTGGCGCTGAGGAGGTAGAAGCAGAAGAGTCAGATCAAATTTGAAGCCAATCTGGAATACATGAGACCTTGTCTAAAACAATACACACACACACACGAAATAAAGAAATAAGAGTGACCAGAAAAGAAACAGTAAGGAGTATGAGTATCATTTCAGAAGTCCCAGCAGCCAGCCTGAACTGTAAGAGTGAGTAGGAGAGTGGAGAGGAGCAAGAACTCCACAAGAACGTTTCCCAGAAGAGAATGAAAAAGCCAGGCAAGGTGGCAGGCATTTGTCGCTTGTCGTCTTAGCACTTGGAAGGTGGGTTAGGACTGCAAGATTATCACTGGCTGCAAAGGAAGTTCTAGCTGGGTGGGAGGTACCAGATTTCTCATAGGAAGATGGATATGTTCTTAAGTGTTAGTGATGAGTAATGCAACGCTGAGACTTTGCTAACAAACCACTGAGCTGTACGCTTTCAGGTGGTAAGAATCGGGCTGGGGTGGGGCTGGAAAGATGACTCAGCGGTTAAGAGCACTGGCTGTTCTTCCAGAGGACCTGAATTCAGTTCCCAGCACCTACATGGCAGCTCACAACTGTCTGTAACTCCAAGATCTGACACCCTCACACAGTCATACATATAGACAAAACACCAATGCACATTAAAAAAAGAATCGTGCTAGGGAAATGGCTTGGCAGGTACTTGCTTGTTTTGTGATTTTTGGCCATTTGTCATTTTCTGAGAATTGTTCATTTTCCTGTTTAATTGATTGGATCTTTTTATTCCTTGTTATTTAGTTGTTTTTTTTTTAAGTTCTTTGTATTTTCTATATATTAACCCTCTGTCTGATGCATAACTAGCGAAGATTTTGGTCCATTCTGTAGGCTCTCTCTTTACTTGATTGCTCTCCTTGCTGTGTAGAAATTTCAACTGAGTAATAGTGCCACACACCATTAATCCCAGTCCTTGGGAAGCAGAAGCAGGTGGATCTCTGAGTTCGAGATCAGCCTGGTCTACAAAGTGAGTTCCAGGACATCTAGGGCTACACAGAGAAACCCTGTCTCGAAAAACCAAAAGGAGGAGGGGAAAGTGTTTAAATTTTATGGGATCTTGTCAGCTATTGTCATTGTTTCCTGAGTGACTGAAGTCCTATTCAGAAAATCCTTCGCCTGTTTTTTCTCTTAACAGTTTAAGAGTTTCAGATCCTACACGAAGGTAGGATTTTTGGTCTATGTAGAATTGCTTGCTTTTTGTACAGTGAAAGATAAAAATTTAGTTCCTTCTACATGTTGATGTCAAGTTTTCCCTCACTGTTTGTTAAGACTGCCCTTTCTCTAACACACAATATTGGCATCTTTGTCATCCCTCCGCCCAGATGGCTTTGTGTGTATATATCTGGGTCTTCTATTCATTGATCTATGTGTCTGGTTTCATGCTGTTTTTGTCCTATGACTCTGAGGTATAACTTGGAATTAGATATACCTCCAGTGTTGTTCTTATTGCTCAGGATTACTTTGGCTGTCTGAGGTTTTTTTGTGTGTGCTTTTATGTAAATTTTAAGGGTTTTTTTTTTTCTGTAGGTGAAAAGAATCACGTTGAAATTCTATTTTATTTGCTTATGTTTTGAAGTGAGACTTGGTATATAGCCAGGACTGGCCTGGAACTTGCTGTGTAGGTATAGCTGGCCTGAACATGAAGTGTTCTTGCATTTTGATGAGGCTTGAATTGAAGTTTCTTTTGGTGACATAGCCATTTTCACATTAGCTCTTCATCCATGAGATGGGAGGTCTTTCCATCCTTTAGTGTCTTTAGTTTTTTTCTTCAGTTTCAAAAGTCTTCACTGTCTAGGTTTATTGCGGGACAAGCTGTGTTGTGTGGTTCTGTTGTGCTCTTCTTGAAGTGGTAGTTGCAAATGGTGTTGTTTCCCTGCTCTCTTTGTTGGCATGTTATATGCATACAGTAACCTGCTGGGGTCTGTGTGTTAGTTTATATCCTGTCTCAGATCTAAGAGTCTCCTAGTGGGCTCTTCAGGGCACCTTATGTATAGAATCACACCACCTGGAAATAATGATCCTTTGATGTCTTCCTTTCTTTCCCTGTCCTCTCATTTCCTTCTTGTCCTGCTGCTCTAAGCCTTCAAGTTATTTGAATTTTATTTTCCCTGTCTATTGAGTGGGTTATTTGATATCTTATTTGGTTTTTGAGATCTTTGAAAAGTATTGTACTAATCTTAATTCTATGTATTTAATAAGATTGGAGAAAATGGATCTTATTTTTTATTTTAGTGGGAATGATTTAATTCCCTCCCCCCATTTAGTGTTATGTTGTGTTATGTAGTGTTTAGTGTTGTGTATACATGTATTATGTTCTTTATATTCCTAGTTTCTTCAAGACCTTACATTATTGAATGCTAGATTTTATCCAAAGACTTTTCTACATCTATTAAGAGATCATGTGATTTCTGCCCTTGAATCCATTTATACTCTGTTACATTTATTGTTTTGCATATGTTGAACCATCCCTAAATCTGTGGAATAAAATCAACTTAGGTTTTGTTTGGTTTTGTTCTTAATTAACTATTTTTTTCTTTTTTAAAATTTATTTATTCATTATGTATACAGTATTGTCTGCATGCCAGAAGAGGGAACCTGATTAAATTGCAGATGGTTGAGAGCCACCATGTGATTTCTTGAGAATTGAACCCAGGACCTCTGGAAGAGCAGCCAGTGCTCTTAACCTCTGAACCATCTCTCCAGCCCCTCTTTTTCTTTTCTTTTTAAAGATAGAATCTCACTATGTAGCTTTGGCTTGCCTGAAGCTCCCCATGTAAACCAAGTTGGCCTCAGACTCATAGAGATCCACCTGAGTGTTGGGATCAAAAGATGTGCCACCACACCCAGCCTCACTCAAGTTCTTAAAGAACACTGGACTGAGAGGTCACAAAAAGTAAATGCAGATGACTCTTACACTTTAGAAAAGATGCTACACTTTGCTCATTGGGGAAAAAAAAGTCATAAATTTATTTGTTTGTTTTATTTTTTATGTGTATGGGGATTTTGCCTATACGTACCATGTGCATGCAGTGTCTGTAGAACCCAGAAGAGGGCGTCAGATCCTCTGGAACTGGAGTTATATGGGTGCTAAGAATCAAACCCAAGTCCCCTGGAAGAGCAGCGAGTGCACGTATCCACTGAGCCATCTCTCCAGCTCTGCACCCACAGATTGAAGTCATAAGGTGATGCTATTTTTCACCAGATTTGCAGAAATCACATAGTTCAGTAACACTGCTTTTTCAAAGCCTATTTTTATTATAAGCCACTTGCACATTGGAACTTCTCTACCCTGTGTGCTGTGGTACAATGGTCTGTACCCTGCCAATTGTATTTTAATAAAATGCTGACTGGTCAGTAGCCAGGCAGGGCAATGAGAACATGAGAATTCTGGGAAGAGAAAGAGTCAGTCTGCAGTCGTCAACCAGACCCAGAGCAAGCAAGATGTGACTGCCTCGCTGAAAAAGGTACCAAGCCACGTGGCTAACACAGACAAGAATTATGGGCTAATATAAATTATAAGAGTTAATAAGCCGGGCGGTGGTGACGCATGCCTTTAATCCCAGTACCCAGGAGGCAGAGGCAGGCAGATCTCTGTGAGTTCAAGGCCAGCCTGGTCTACAAGAGTTAGTTCCAGGACAGGCTCCAAAGCTACAGAGAAACCCTGTCTCGAAAAACAAAACAAAACCAAAAAAAGAGTTAATAAGAGGCCTGAGCTAGTAGGCCAATCAGTTTATAATTAATGTAGACCTCCGTGTATTTCTTTGGGACTGAATAACTGTGGGACCTGGAGGGACAGAAACCTCAGTAAACACAAGTGTCTTTGCTCTCCCATGCCATCACTTTCTTCTCATCTGTGGTAACCACTTGGTAAATTTTTGTCCTTCTGTACCATAGAGTGGCATTCGGCTTTAAAGTAGTGGGGATATCCTTTATGTATTGATGGAAAATGAAGTGTAAATGCTTGTGGATGTTTAGAGTCTCTGAGGTGATATAGTCAAAATTCTGGGGCTGGCAAGATGGCTGAGCTGGTAAATGAACCTGCCGCCAAGTCTTATGTCTAAAGTTTGATCTCTCAGGGCTGCATGGTAAAAGAAAGAACTGACTGAAAATTGACTGACTGAAAATTGAACTGACTCTGGCCTCCACACAGAAGGCTGATACATGTAGACATACTCACACACTGGTGCAAAATAAATAAGTAAATATAATAAAACATTGAATCTCTTAAAAAAAGAAATGAGGAAAATTGAGTGAACAGGGTGTGTTAGGAACAGGTAGATTATTTTTTACTGGGTCATCTTTTTGCTCATTTTAAGTTATGTCTCTTGATTTCAGTTTGTTAAACTGAGATTGTGTTTCTCTATTTTTCAAAGATTTCTTCTATCTATGTGTGTGTGCGTTTGTGTATATGTCTAAGCACATGTATGTGTGGGTACCTGCCAAAGCCAGAAGAGAACATTAGATCCTTTGGAGCTGGAGTTACAGATGTGTGCTATGATCTGAACTCTGGTTCTCATGATCGAGTGGTGAGGACTCATAACCTGTGAGACGTCTCTCTAGCCCGTGTTGAACATAAGTGGTAGGAAAGGGTAAGGGGTTTACTGTGCCTTTGCATGGCCCTTCCTTTCTTATTTTGCTAAACATATCTCCCCAGCCGCCAGCTTTGGCTTCTGCTAGTTACCCCAGTCATCTCCACAGACCACGTCTGGGGCTCCTGACTCAGGGGTGTGCAGGTATTAGAGAAACAAATGGATTGGGGGGGGGGGTTGCTTGACAGCGCTGTCCTTGGTGTCATCCTCTTCTGGCCCTTGTCCTCGTTGTACTCTTTAATTCGAGGTTGATTATAAGAGGGGCAAGGCAGGGAGACATTTGTAAGTCTTCCGTGGGTGAGATGCTACAGAGCGGCGACAGGTGCTAGGCACGTGAAGATGGGCCAGCATTTCTGGGCTTTGCCGGAGGACCAGCACTTCTGTTCCACTCAGGCTCTTGTAGGCCTTAATAATTAATAAGGCTCTCTGTCTCTCCGGAATTAGATTGATCCTCAGCCACTGAAGGGAAACAAATGGGAGTACTTTGTGCAGGTTGGGGGGTGCACACAGCAGATGAATTAGCAGCGCAGCCCAGAGCCTTGGCAATGCTCACGCCCTGCTCTAACCACCGTAACTTCCTTCTTTCTGCATAATCAGCTTGTGGAAAGTGAAGATGCCAATGTGCTTTGTTAATAACTAGAGTGTGGCATGAAGGGTTTTAAATATTTCCTTCCTTGCCTCTTTTGGTTTTCTTCTCTACTAAAAAAAAAAAGTCCCACAACTTTTGTTTGATGGCGGTCTCAACATCATTTCAGGATTTCAGGGTTTATCTGACAGAGGCCTGTTTCCATGTAGCCATATCTTGCGATTTTTCTTCATCCTGATTTATCTTTTTAGAATTAGCTTGTGATTAGGCAGCAGGATGAGTATAATGGTGTTAATTTTGCTGAGACACAATTTTCATTTTAGGGGCTGGGTCATGGAGACAGTCTTTACTATATAGTGCAGGCTAGCCTGTATCCTCCAGTCCCTCCTGAGTGCTGGGATTTCAGATGGACACCATCGCAGCCAATCTTAGAATTTACTTCTAAATATAAACAGGTTGAAAAAATACTATTTTTTTCTTTTACTGTATATGTATGTGTGTGTACACGCACATGTGCACATGCACATGTGCCTCAGTGTGTGTAGAGATCAGGACACAGTGTGGTAGCATTAGTTCTCTCCTTCGACCTTCGTGTAGGTTCTAGGAATAAAATTAGGGTTGTCAGTTTTGCACAGCGAGCTCCTTTACCCACTGAGCCATCTCATTGGCCCCAGTTTGCTCTTTAGGTCTGTAATGTTGTCACTGATTTCCTTTTATGTTGATCCAGTAGCCATGTAGATACCTCACCTGCTCATAAAGAAAGGTTACTAAGAACATGAGTAGAGTAGACACAGAAAGACAAGAAGTGTTTATTATAGATGTCTTGGTATATGCATACATATCTGTATATCTATCTTAAAACTTGAGTGCATAAAACAACCAAATGTTTTAAGTAAAAGTAAACAGGCTTCATAAAGGAAGATAAATAAGTACATGGAAGTTTGTTCATCATTCAGAGACTTCTAGGAAGTGAAAGTCATTCCACGTTAGTTGAAGTGAGATGAGGAACATGAAATGTTGGCAAGGATATAAGCAGCCAACTCCTAGGAGAGTCTCCAACTTGAAGAACTGTTGGGCATTGTTATTAAGTTTAATATGCACCTACTCCATAGTCAGCAATTCTGCTCTGTTTCCATTAGAAAGAAGTGAAAGCGTGTGAATTGTAAAAACTTCATGCAGCTGTATTTTATTACTAATAGTGTAAAACTGCAAATAGCCCTGATGTCCAGGGATAGGAGGATGGATTAGCAAAGTGTGGCAGTAATGAGGACCCACCCACTGGTACATGTAACACTGGTGAGTCTGAAGGACATTATGCCACATAAAAGCCACCAACCACACACGAGTAAATCCAGACTGTCCTATCTGTGTATAGTTCAGAATGAGGCAAGCCTGGTGAAAGTAATCAGAAGGGTGTTTGCTGGGGACAGGAAATTATGAGAGAATTTTCCAGAATGTAAATGTTCTGTGGTGGACTGAGGGCCACAGGGCTGTGCATTTGCTCAAACTCATGGAAGACAAATAGCACTCTGTATTTTACAGTGTTTAAGTCTGGGTGGGGGGGGGGGGGGCGGTGAGAAAGAACTCAAGTGATTTCACCCTCCTGTCCACTCTCAGTTCATGACTCCTAGAATGGCTCAAACTGCTTAGCCTTCACTGGAACAGAGACACACAGTTCTGCTTCGCTTCTTTTCTTTTCTTTTCTTTTTCCTTTCCTTTCCTTTCTTTCTTTCTTTCTTTCTTTCTTTCTTTCTTTCTTTCTTTCTTTCTTTCTTTCTTCCTTGTTTTGTTTTGTTTTGTTTTGTTTTGTTTTGATTTTGTTTTTTCAAGATAGGGTTTCTCTGTAGCTTTGGAGACTGTCCTGGAACTAGCTGTTGTAGACCAGGCTGGTCTCGAACTCAGAGATCTGCCTGCCTCTGCCTCCCGAGTGCTGGAATAAAAGTCATGTGCCACCACTGCCCAGCTAAGGTAGTGTTTCATTATGGAGCTGAGACTGGCCTCCTAAACACTGGTACTCCAGGAGTGACCCGTCACGTCAGTGTGACTTTTCTTTTCCACCCCGTTTCCACACAGCGGGTTGAGCAGCCGGTAGCAGTTCTATAGCTGCAGAATGAAGCCCCATATTGCTCAGTGATGTAGCCCTGGTGAATAAGGCCCACTTTGTGTTTTAAGAGCTATAATTTACTTCATTTTTTCCTAGAGACTGGATGGCCTGCCTGAGAAGCAGCCTTCAAAATAACAGCAAAAGCTGCTTGGATACGTTGTGCTTGGGGGTGGACCTGATTGTAGGGTGAGGGTCGTTCTCAAGAGATGTGTAACACTTGAAGCTCTAGTTCTCAGACTGTGAATCTTCTAAGGAGTAGGGTTCTGTAAAACCTCTTCTGTTGGGCACTATTCTAACTTCTTACCTTTCTTCACTCCAGCAGTGCACTCAATGAAAGGTTTCTCGTCTGTTTATCCAGTGGAGAAAGAGCAATAAATTGATGGCTACCCCATCCTGGCCTCTCCTGGATCTTAAGTCTATATATTCATTGTTTTTTAGATCTGCCTCTTGCTGGCTTAATACCTACACCCAATTAGGACCAGTTCAACTCATGTCCAAGCTTTAATGTTGAGGTGACTTCTTGTGCTTCAGCTAAAGAAATCGAGAGCTTGCTTAGATGTTGGTCCCCAATCCTTCCTTGGCGGATTCCTAGCAATGTACGGATGCTGGGCCTTGCTCCAAAGTTCTTGGGGAACAAGAAAGGGACCCTAGAATTTGCATTTTGTGTGCTTCTGCTTGCACGCACACTTACGAAGGTCAGAGGACAGCTTGTGGGATCGGTCCTCTTCTAGTGTGTGTGGGTCCAGGAATCAGAACACAGGTGATCGAGTTTGGCAGCCTTCCCCCACACAACGTCTTGTGGAGCCCAGGTTTGTATTCTTAGTAATTTCAGGGATTCCGGAGCCGATGGTTTTTTGACTTCTGAGGAACACTAAACAATATGTGGCGAGTGTTGGCGGGAGAAGCAGGCAGTAGATGTTCTTGGTATTCTTTTTATCGTGCACTGTCAGGAACCAGAGCTCCCAGGAACAGGAACCCTGGGTACGCTGTGTCCCTGGCTTCAGCATGGCTGCTGGCACAGAGCAGGGAGGAATACAGGACGTTGTGAATGAGCAGATGAACTAATTAGAGCAAATGGCATGTGCCCAGAGTGCTATCAAAAACATCTCCATTCAGGGACTTCGGTGTTGTGGAGAGGATTGCAGATCCTTAAGCACAGTATTTATTAATAATAAGTAGGGCACTAAAATACTGCAGCAGTAGAGGTGAAACAGGACAGCTTCCAAATTAGGGCGATGAAGACACTAACGGAAAGACTGAAGGTTCTCCAGGATTTTCCCCTTTAGGTGGATGCTAGATTAAACTCACATATACCAGGCACATACTATACTATTGAGTTATACCACATCCCCGTCCCTGCCCCCCGCCAAGAGAGGCATTAAGATTAACCCAAATTGACTACCAGTGATTATTTATTTATTTATTTTTGGTTTTTCAAGACAGGGTTTCTCTCTGTAACAGCTCTAGCTGTCCTGGAACTTACTTTATAGACCAGTCTAGCCTCAAACACAGAGTTCTGCCTACCTCTGCCTCCCAATTGCTGGGATTAAAGGCATGTGCCACCACTGCCTAGCTAAAATTTTTATAAATATTAATTATATATATTATATATATATTACTAGACAAGCATTCTAGCATCAAACCATAATCCCAGCCCTGGCATTCTGCAGTCTGCCCACCTTCCTCTGTTTCCTTCTAGAGCCTGTCCTTCTCTTGCTCAATTCTTTGGTCTTCATTCTGTCAGCTTTGTTCTGGGACTTCCTTCTGTCGTTTTGTGGACCTCTGGAACTTCCTTTTTCTAGATTTATTTTTAGATTGTGATAGAACTCATCTTCTAGTGCCTTCCGAAGGAGCAGATCTGTGAGATGTAAAGTGTGTGACAAAGTCTGTTCTGCCTGCACTTCACAACACAGCACTGCAGGTGAGAAGAGCCTTCTCTTTAGAGGGGTGAGAGGATTGCTCTGCTGTCAGTCTTCCAGCTTCCAGGGCTGCTCTGGAGAAGTCCTTTGTATTTGACCTCATTTCGACCCCACCCCTTGAAAACTTTTTGTTTGTTTGGTTGGTTGGTTGGTTGAGACAGGGTTTTGCTCTGTAGCTTGCCTCCAAGTCCTCATGATAATTCTCCAAGTTCAGTCTACCTAGGATTAGAATCACAGGTCTGAGCCACCATGCATGGGTCTTTGGAAGTTTTTCAGTCTTCTTTTTATTCCTGAGATCCTTACTGGGCACCAAGAACCCCACCAGTAGTGAGAAGCGCCAGTTCCTTTTTGCACCTCCTCCTAGCTAGTGTCACTGCCTTTCTGGTTCTGCTCTGCACACTGCTCAAGTCTGCCCAGAATGGAAAGCTAGTGTCGGCACAAGTCTCTCACTTTGATATGGCTGGGCACAGCTGAAGGGAATGCTCGCTTTTCTCCAGCTATCCTGTGCCTGTAGCAAATCTGTAAGTCTCAGTCAGTCTTTCTGGCAGATTCTGACAAGAAATTATACAGATGGCTAAGTATTGAGTTAGTTAATTGCTTTAATTACATTCATCAAGTTTTATATAACTTTGAAATTAGCCTTCCTTTTGTCCCCCAGGCTGGAGGATACAGCTTCGGGGGCAGAGGGCTTATCTAGTGTGTGTTAGGTCCTGTGTCATATTGCTAGCAACACATATTTGCACACATACCCACATACAACACTAACCACCAACATGTGTACACAAGCACTAGTGACCCCCACAACACACCCACACACACCCCAAAGTAGTAGCCCATCTGTATTGTATCCAGTAAAAATGGAAAAGAACTGCTACAGTAAAGAAGTCTTTGGTTGATTTCATGACCTAGTTATTACAGAGTTCCAGTTTTGCACAAAATGAATCTACATTTCTTTCCCTTTCTGCAAATTCTATCCTAGAGGAGGGGAAACACTTGTCAGCATTCCTTTCCATCCTTTCTCTTTAGTTATTGTTACTTAAGAGATTGTAACCAAGTATCTGCATCAGAGTTTGTGACATGAGGTGGAACATTCTCCAGATCCTCAGGTGTGCAGACCAGCCTAGGGTGAATTCCAAGCAAGTGCTTTGCCGTTACTGACTTGAAGTTCACAGCTGCCTGGAAATTGCTAAGGATGGATGGCCACAAAGGCCTTAATCAATGCAGAGTTTTACTTAAATGTATTTCACTTATGAGAATTTGTGCATGATATACAAAATTAATATAATTTTCCAAGATTCATACTTTTTTTTCTTTTTTTTTTCCCCTCGAGACAGGGTTTCTCTGTCGCTCTGAAGCCTGTCCTGAAACTAGCTGTTATAGACCAGGCTGGCCTCGAACTCACAGAGATCCACCTGCCTCTGCCTCCCAAGTGCTGGGAATAAAGGCATGCGCCACCACCACTCAGCCCTTCATACATTCTTTTAACAAATATTTATTGAATACCTACCAGGGCCAGGCAGTGTGCCAAGTGATGTCATCTAGAGAGTGAGTGTCAGGGAAAAATGTCCAAAAGTTGACCATTAGAAGGCTCCCAGATACCTTCAAAGAAACTGAAATTAACAATCAGACCAAGTTAAAAAAGAAAACTATTCTCAGGGTTGGGGGCTGTTACATAATAGATTAGCTTTTCTTAGTTTGAAATTCAAGGGGCTTATTTGGAGGTGGGAGGTCAAATATATTTTGCTGCCAGAGATGACTTACCTTCAGAAAAAAGCAGAACAGGCAACTTCTGGATTCCAAGCCCACTAATTTTCCTACCAGTAACAGTTTAAATTTGGGGTCTGGAGAGGTATCTCATTGGTTGAGTATACCTGCTGTTCTTGCAGAGAACCAGAGTTCCTAGCATCCACATCATGTTCACAACCACCTATAACTCCAGTTCCATGGGGACAAATATACATATACACGCAAAATAAAATATTTAAGGAATTTTAAATTTGTATGTGTGTGAATTTTAGAGTGCATCATTTGGTTTGGTTTGATTTGGTTTTTCAAGATGGTTTCTCTGTGTTCTTTGCCGTTTTGGAACCTACTTTGTAGATTAGTCTGGCTTTGAACTCACAGTTCTATGTGCCTCTGCCTTCTAAGTGCTGAAATTAAAGGTGTTCACCACCACATCCAGCATAGAGTGCATCTTTTTGAGGCACATGAAGACCAGAATAGAGACTGCCTGAAAACTTTAGTGTGATGGGTGCATTCATAGCCATCAGATGCTTCGACTTCCTGGGTCCCTCTGTCCTGGCTGTTCTTACATAGTTCTTCTTTAGTGTGATGGGTGCATTCATAGCCATCAGATGCTTCGACCTCCTGGGTCCCTCTGTCCTGGCTGTTCTTACATAGTTCCTCTTGCCCTTTTAATGAGACTCCACCTCTCATCCTACCTCTCATCGCCTCCCCCATCTCTGCTCCCTGTACTGCTCAGCTACACTTCTTGGGCACAACTGGGGGGGGGGTTGGTTTTGTTTTTTCGAGACAGGGTTTCATTGTATAGCCCTGACTGTTCTGGAACACACTCTGTAGACCCTGAACTCAGAGATCCACCTGACTCTGCCTCCGGAGTTCTGGGATCAAAAGCGTGCGCTACCATACATGGTTCTGTGTGCAGTTTTTTAAGAAAGTAACTGCTGCTTCTCATATTTGTCTCTTGTGAGTGAATTAAAGGAGAAGAAATCTGTGTCTTTGTCTCTAGTAGCATCAGGGGCTTGGCTCACTGAAGGCATTGTATAGATAAGGGTTTAGCGGTGTCTTATCTCTGGTTTAATTATCACTCTTCAAGGTGCTTACTGTTACCCTTGTTTTACTAATTGGTTACTAAGTTTCAAAGAAGTTAACTTGTACAAAGTACAAATAAATATATAGTAATTAGGTGGTGGAATAAATGAGTCACTTCTTTGGGAGCAAAGCCATGCTTTAAAAGTATAGATCCAAGGTAGTGTTGGCAACAGCCAGAACTTTGCTGCACAGTAGTTCTCGGGCATCCTGCCATCCTGTCCACACTCGCTACGACTGTTTTTGTGGTGATGACAAAGTGTTCTAAAATTAGATTATGATAATATATCCAAAAAAACCATTGTGCCGCTGTGATGGCACACTCCTTTAGTTCTAGAACTTGGGAAGCAGAGGCAGGTGGATCTGTGAGTTGAAGGCCAGCTCACTATAGAATAAATTTCAGGACAGCCAATGGCTACACAGAGAAACCCTGTCTTGAACACCCCCTCGAAAAATTTTTTTGGTTATATGCCTTATATAGGTAGGCTTTTTATTGTGTGAATTATGTCTCAATAAATTTATTTCAGAAGTATTCTCTTGAGAATAAGAATTAGCTAGACAGGAGAGATGGCTTAGAAGTTAAAGAACACTCACTGCTCTTCCAGAGGGCCCAGGTTTAATTCCAGGCACCCACACAGCAGCTCACAACTGTCTGTAACCCCAGTTCCAGGGGATCTGCTACCCCCACATCAATGCAAAAATTAAATAATTTTTTTAAAAAAAAAAAGAAAATGAGTTGACTGCTGGGCAGTGGTGGCGCACGCCTTTAATCCCAGCACTCGGGAGGCAGAAACAGGCGGATCTCTGTGAGTTCGAGGCCAGCCTGGTCTACAAGAGATAGTTCCAGGACAGGCTCCATAGCTACAGAGAAACCTTGTCTTGAAAAAACCAAAAAAAAAGTGAAAAAAAAAATGAATTGGCTGGTCATCAGATTTCCCAGCATGCTTTCATAGCATATATTTAGTAGCTTATATTTGGGTGGTTTCCATTATCTTCATTCCCATGAGAACATCCTTCAAAGTGATTGAGGTTGTGGTTTGGGTTTGGTTCTGATTTTCGCATTCGTGCTCCACTTTGACCTGTAGCATTCAGGTCATTCAGTGCCTGTGCTCAGTCTCCTTCCTGAGTCTGGACTGTGAGAACATTGATTGCTCATTCAATCCTTGCTTGACTAGCCCAGCCCCATGGTGACAGGAAGGGCAGGCAACATAAAGCCACTGGTCCCCCAGGAGGGAATAGCAGCCATAGCCTCCTTTAAGCTGCACTGAAGCTTTGGGGTGAGAAGCCATGAGAGCCTCACTCAGCAGGGGTGTGATGCCCATTTCCCAGAGTATGGCCGCCTGTGTTTGTAACAGCTTCGGTAGTGACCTGAACTCTCACTCTTTTCTCTGTGACCTACTGTGGCCATGAGTACAAACACAGATGCACTGAGGAGCCTAGGTACAAATGAAAGCATCACTCAGCAAATAAGGATTCTAACAACCTTGGAGAACTGTCCGTCTTTCTGTATGAAAAGGCTGCTCTAACAGCCACCAACTGGTAGCTTCAGGAAGGTAGCTGTGCCTAACCATTCCTCTTGCTCTAGAGATGGGAATTCTTTCATTGGTGGTCAGTGATTCAATGAGTAAAAACCGTCTATCCATTCAAGAAGCAATGTTGTGGTTTACACATGGCCTGGCTGTGGCCACCATCTATGAAAACCATTTCCTGCCTCCAAGAAAGAGGCGGGTGGAGGGAGAGAGGAGTAAGGGGGAGAAAGAACTTTCTGCTCTCGGTCCCATGCTACATGAGAGCAAGTTTTTCTTTGTTGGAACGCATTGCATTTCCTTAGCAGAGTGATGTTTTGGGATTCCAGCTGCCTTCCTGAAACCACTTGCATACAGATCTGTGCTTCCCGTGGGTCCCTTAAATTCTAGACTAGTAGGGGTGGCATGACAAGGGAAAGGCTGCCGATGGAACATCTGCCTTCCGAGGAGAAATGGGGGCTGCCCGGGAGGTAGAAGGATAGATTGAGGTGAGCATCATTAAATTTTTCAGTCAGGTTTTAATAGGATTCAGTTTCCATGAGACCAGAGTCATTACTCTGGCAGTTGAACAAGCAAGCCATGTTGTTGATGCTGACCAGAAAGGGATTCAGGAATTGGGCTCCCACAGGAGGGCCCACTCCAGCCTCATCTAAAAGGACCATATCTCTCTCCCCTCCAGACAGGATACTGGGTATCAGTAGCCCCGTTGTCCAGCACCCATCTTCGTGTTTGGGGTTTCACATGATGTTTAGTAGCGGTGAAAGGGTCAGAAGGGTTGGGGAAATGTCTGCAAACGTGTATAGGAGCCAGCTCATATAAGAGGCATGTAGAGCCACGTGATTAGTGTACCTACCTGTTCCTAAAAAGGGCCAGGCGTGACCCATTTTAAATGAGGTGTCTGTGATGTAAAACTGAAGGAATTGTTTCTATGTTCTGAAATTTAAACATGGCCTCAACCTTGGAGAAGCCTATGAATTTAAATTTTGTTTTTATTGACACCTGGATTTTTTTGTTGTTTCAGTTTTTGAGAAGGGTCACATGTAGTTCAGGTTTTCCTCAAACCCCCTGTACAGATGAATTTGATCTTGAACTTCTGCTTCTTCCTTGCCCCAGCCTTCCAAGTTCTGGAATTTTAAGAATACGCCACTAAAGCTAACTTATTAAAATATTAGCATCTCAAGGATTGGTTGTTTAATGTTTTGTTTTGAGACAGGATTTCATATATTCTATGCTGACCTCAAATTCATAATATAGCTGAAGATGACCTTGAACTTCTAATCTTCCTGCTTCCAGTTCCTGATTGCTAAGATTATTAGCATGCACCATCATGCTTGGTTTACTTGATGCTGGTTGTTAAACCTAGGGCTTCCTGCATTCTAGGCAAGCACTGTACCAATTGAGCTATATCTTTAGCCTCTTCAGAGTTGGTTTGTTGTAAGGTAACAGAGAATGGGGGAGTGAGGGATGCTGAAAGTTACAGAAAAATCAGAACACCAGGGTTTAAGAAACCAAGTACTTGTGGAACATCTAGCCAAACAGCCCATTACTGAGACACATTAGTCTTCTGTTTTCCTTCTCTCCCTGGCTAATTTAGAAAGATTTGTCCAGCCATGTTGTCCTAACAGGAGTAATAATTGTGTGAGTATGTGGCTCTCTCTGTCCCTCAAACCAACACATGCCTGACCTTCATGGGCTTAGCAGGGTCATAGCAGAAAGCTAGGCAATGTTCTCCTTGAGAGAAATCATGGCCTTGGGTCTGCCTGGACTCCTCTTAGCTTTGTGGTTCGGATTGGTTGGGAGCCCATATGGAATTAGTATCTGGAAAATGAGCTGTGTTTTCCTCCACTGAGCTCCCGGGTCTATGTACAAAGCAAAATGTCATCATAGTCTTTATTAGAAGCTGTGCTTAATAATTTTTTAAAAATTCCATCTCAAAAGTATAAATGGTCTGTGTATTTGGTTCAATAAATCATTGTCCCCGGCTGAATCTGATGATACAAATAAAAGCAACAGCAGTCTGTACCTCAGGGACAAAACATCCCCTCTCCATGCATGGTCCTCTTCCCATTAAACTGAATATTTCCTCTCAAAGAGCTTGCCACTGCCTTCCTTTCTTACTGCCAGGAAACAGTGGCATGCCCTTCCCTGTTTGCCATGAGGTCCCCACCCCCCACCTTGGGAATGGCTCCAGGAAGGAAACTGCTGGAGCAGAGTCAGGAAGGGCTGTGGATTATCTCTTTCCCTGAGAATAAGTGAGACTGGGCAGGGGAAGTTCAGGGGTCGATTTTCTACATGTCTGAGAGTCAGAGGCTCTGCTTGCCACCAGCTCCACTCATTTGCCCCTCATGGTGTACACGTCTAGGGGCATCCCGTTCTTATGCTGGACTGTTCAGACTAGGGCTCTGCTAGTGATCCCATAGTCCTTCACCGTTTATTTAGTACTGTTCTCTTGAGTCACAGCTTATTATCCTCTGGGGATCTTCTGTGTGTTTGTCCTTCTAGTGGGATCCTTTACTATTCATTGACGCGAGTGTGTATTTAGTCATGGCTGACATTACAAAATGAGGTACTAGAAATAAGCAACCAAAATTTCCTGAACTTCTAAGAACATTATCCTCCATAGTATAAGTTAATTAGAGGGAGGAAGTGTACCTACAGTCATCCCCTTCCCATAGGGACAATATTTAATGTCTTCATTGTGAGGGTTAAAAAAAAAAGTGAAGTGGGTACCTTTTGGTGGGCCCTGACAAGGTATACCACTAACCAAACATGCCACACACAGCAGAGTTAGTACAGGAGATTTATGGGGGAGGGAAAAGGAAGAGAGGGAAAGAATGAAAGGCTGTCTAGGAGTGGGGACATTGAGAGAGACAGACAGACAAGACAGACAGTACAGGGAAGAGGAGCAAGAGAAGGAGCTTTTAGAGGGTGCACGTGTCACATAGCTGGCAGTGGCCAGGTACTTGGCAACAGGTGATGGTGTAGCTGCCTCGGTGGCCGAGGTAGGGTGCTGCCACCAGTGACATTCAGTATGTGCTGGTCTCACACTGTGCCGCTGAGAGTGCAGCAAACACATTAAAGCCTTGTCAAGGTAGCATGCTCAGCAATATTGTTTAACCTGCATCTGTCCACAAGAAACAGATAAACCCAGTGAATAACAACCTATGAGCCAGTCAGAATATCCTTTCCAAGGTTATTATGACACCAAGGCCAGAAGGCAGAAGACAGATTAAAGTTTCAAAGGAGACCAAGACACTTCCAGATGTGCTGTGCTGAGGAGCGTGTGAAGAATAACTGTCAAGACCATTTTGAACTGTTATTGATAAAATTCAAAGATAGCCTTATTAGAGGTTATTATCAGCATATTAAGTTTTATTAAGTTTCTTGAGTATAATATGAGGTGTTAAGATTATGTAGGAGAGGGCTGGAGAGATGTCTCAGAGGTTAAGAGCACTGACTGCTCTTCCAGAGGCCCTGAGTTCAATTCCCAGCAACCACATGGTGGCTCACAGCCATCTATAATGAGATCTGGTACCCTCTTCTGGCATGCAAGCATACATGGAAGGAATGTTGTGTACATAATAAATAAATAAATCTTTTTTTTTAAAAAAAAAGATTATGTAGGAGAGTGTCTTAGGAGACGCAAGCTGAAATATTGAGGTGCTGTGGTATGTCCACAAATTATTTAAAACTAGCTCCATACTCTCTCCAAAAGCAAATGTACATGGGGGGGGAGCATATGTGGCAAAGGGTAATTGACGAATAAGTGAGACTTATCCAGATAATGTCAGTACTGTGTCTCTCCTTTTGACATTTCCAAACTGGAAAGTTGAAATCTCAAATTGATTTCCCGTGACCTTTCCAAATTGTCTTCTTATTGTTACAAAACAAACAGTGGGGTGGGGACAGAGGGCAGCAACCAAAAACCACAGACTAACCTTCCTTCCCATTTCTTCCTTCCAAGAACTAACCAAGCCCAACCCTGCTTAGCTTCTAAGATCCACGGAGCTCAGGGAAGTGTGACTGTAGACTGGTTCCCATTTCTGCCATTATTATAAATGGTGTGTCAAAAGGCCTTTTGTTTGTTTGGTTGGTTGATCTGCTAGTTGATTTTTTGAGACAGGATCTCACTATGTAGCCTTAGCTGAACCAGAACTCACTGTGTAGACCAGGCTAGCCTTGAATTCATTGGAGACCTGCCTGTCTCTGCCTCCTGATTACTGAGGTTAAAGGCATATGCCGCTGTGCCTAACCTGACAGCTTTCTGATCAACCCCATGGTAGCTCAGTTTTAAAGTGCTTTTGTGAATCCAAGTAACATTTTTTCTTTAAAGATAGTTTCCTTGGGCTGGGCAATGGTGGTGCAAGCCTTTAATCCCAGCACTCTGGAGGCAGAGTAAGGCGGATCTCTGTGAGTTTAAAGAGCCAGTTTGAGGACAGCCAGGGCTACAAAGAGGGCTACACTGTCTCTAAATAAATAAATAAATAATAAAAAAGAATTAGTTTCTTTGAACAATAAAAGATGAATTGATAAGTTCAGCACTTACAGAAAAGGTGACATTTTCCAAAATAGCTGTATTGAGGTAGAGTTTCTCCATTGAGAGTGGACTTAGCTGGCTTCTAGCATCTTCTCAGGCTGTGCATCTGTCCACATAGTTTGAGAACCAGAATCTGGAAAATGAGTCCTGTCTTCCAGCGGCTCTCACGGAGCACTCCAGGGGAGCTTCTGTTAACCCTAAAAACAACCCTGCAGTCTCCGCTGCTTAGTCTGCTTTCATTGCTGTGGCATACCTGAGAAAAAGAACTTCAAGAAGGGAAGGGATTTGGATTGCACTGTTCGTTCTTACAGATTTCGGCTAATCTAGGGAAAACCCAAAAGAACAGTGGCTCCAAGCCCACAACAGGGAATTCTCAGGTTGATCTTTCCTCACGTTCACACAGGTGCTAGACCTACACCTGGCCCTGGAAAGTAGTTCATGTGTGTGTCCCTCCCCTGTAAACAGATGACAGACACTAAGGAAAGCGCAAGTCTCTGCCAAAGAATGTTGTTGCAAATGATTTGCATGTTTCCAGTTTTGATGTGAGAAGTGTAGACTTGAGGCCAGGTCTGTCTATTGACAGATACTAATGCCCCGATATGCCCTGTGCTTGCTGATCCACTTTTGAAACTGATTTTCCTCTCTGTCAGTTCAAGCAGTGTTGAGTCTTCTTGTTACAAGAGGGACTTTTTTTTTTATAGTAGTTCTGCTATCAAATTAAGGACTTGGTCAGTTAAAAGTTTTAAAATTTTATGTCGTGAGTAAGCTTTTGGCTTCACTATGGATGAGACAGAGTGAGTAAGACAGTAGTATGTGGCTCACGCCTTTAATCCTAGCACAGGCATGTAGATCTCTTGAGTTCTAGGTCAGCTGTCTGTACATAGCAAGTTCCAGGCCACCTGGGGTACGTGGTGAGACCGTGTCTCAACAAGGAAAAAGGAATGAGTAACGCATGGATCCTACACAGTGAGCTCCAGGACAGTAGGGAAAGTGGATGTTTCTTCCTCTCCCCAACTGAGCAGTAGAAATTGGAATGTGCAAGCAGCCATGGGATTTGTGTCCCAGGACTGTGGGGCAAGCACAGGAAGAAGATACCAGCTGTAAGGAGCACTGACTTCCTCTCTGGAGTCTTTTAGTAAGTGGTCACAGTTTGCCTATTTGTTACCTTTTAACTAGGTTTTGTTTCTCCTTAGGATCAGACCTTGTAGCTTTTTTTGTGTTCTTAATTCCAAGCACAGTGAAACTTCAGTCTCTGTTGAATGACTATAATTGATGGATGGCGAGATGACTTTAAATCCCTTTGCAAAGCAAAAATTCTCTTCTGTGGGTGCCTGATTATTGGAATTGGTGTTAAAGATCACAGGGAATGAATGTATTATACCTCCTCAAATCCCATGAACACATTTGCCAGCCTCCTCATTAGGGTCCTCTTCCTACTGCGAGCAATGAATCAAAGTCCCTGCTAAGGAAGGGCACAGAGTAAAGTAGACACGTATAATATCTGTTTCCTTAACATGATGCTGTACCTTTCAGTTGCAGTGAACTTTCTCATGATCACATCAGTACTACCACACAGAAAGGGCCAGGGTTCTTTCATATATGTATACAGTACATTTGGATTCCATTTAGAATCATCTTAAGCAAAATAAAATAGCTCTCAGAAAACTCTCAAGCAGCTTCTCATCCTGGAGACACTATCTGCATTTTATGAATAAGTCCAGTATGTAGGGGAATGAACTAGGTAGAGAAGCTGACATCCTGTGGACCAGTGTTTATAGAAAAGAGTGTTTGTACCACTCCCAAGTCTTGTTTTTGGTGTAGGCACTAACCTGTTGGCCTATCCTAGGGTACAGATAGCCCACGGTCCATGGTTTCTTACTGGATTTGAATGATGATAGTTTGGCTCAGAAATGATTCCCTTCAGCAGTAAACCTGAGGTTATCTACCGTAGGCCACATGCAAGTCAGATGGGAAGGAAGCTGAGAAAGCACTGGGAGAGTAAGCACTGCAGTGCCTGCGTGCACCGCTTGTGCATTTCAACTCTTACCTATCTCGGTGAAGCAGAAAATAACCTCCAGTTTCTTCCAGCAGAAAATTCATTTTAGTTTCATAAAACCAAAAGCAGATTGGCAAGTTGACTTAGTAGGTAAAGGCCATTGGCACCTGACAATCCAAATCTACAAGCCTGGCCTTGATGCCCAGATAAGGTGGAGGGAGAGAACCAACGCCACAAAATTGACCTTTGATCTGTGCATCCCTGCCCCCCACCCACAAAATAATAATGTTTTTAAAACCCATGTTTTTTCTATAGTTTCTTCCCCTTATATCACCTTCTCATGAACTCTAGCTGCCTTCTGTTTGCCTTATCTCATTCATGTAACATTGACTGGAAACATTCGACCTGCCGAGACTTGAATTTGGCATTTGGGGTTTCTCCCATAGCCCGTGGTAGATAGCATCGCCAGCAAGTAGAGCACAGGCTGTACATTCTCTGCTTTGGGATGTTCTCCACCTCCGGGGAGAACCAGGCCCAGTTACAGGAGTTGAAAGGCAATGCCTTTAAAGGTCCTTTTACAATGCTGTGACTTCTTGCTTGTACATGTTGGGAACCTGTTCTTATCCTGTGGAATAGTCCCCTGGGGCTTCAGAACACAAACAGGACAGTGATTGACAGTGGCCAACAGTTAACTGCACCTGACCCCTATGCTGGATGCTGTTTTGACCCTTCACATGGACAATTTCCCACCACCCATGATTAAGCATTCAGTGTAGATTGGGAAACCAGGACACAGGTACTTGAAGAACTAGCTTTGAGTCATTGGGACAGAGCTGGACTTGGACCTATGCATGTGACTCCAATATCTGAACCCCACCATTCTCCTCCCTCCCTGCAAGCAGAGACCTGCCATGCCTGAAAGAGGTCTGAAAGGCTGCGGGCTTCCTGTCAGCTGTGCAGCTAAGCAGTTGTATGTGTTAGGCGGGAAAGGCGGATTAAGATTCTGCCTGCCTACAATTTCCACATAGAAAAGAAAATGCCCTATGTACAAGCATGGCTTCCACTGAACAGCTCCAATCCAGGGAACTTTATGTGAAAAAAACATACAGATACAAACTGTTAATTAAGACGTCAGAGTTCTTATGTTAATCTAGAGGTCAGAGTTATTATATTCATTTTTCTTTCCTTAGGATAAAAAGACCAAGTGGCATGAGCAGCCTTTTGGGGAAAATTGGAGCCAAAAAGCAGAAAATGAGCACCCTTGAGAAGTCCAAATTGGACTGGGAGAACTTCAAGGAGGAAGAAGGGATTGGTGAAGAACTGGCTATCCATAACCGAGGGAAAGAAGGGTAAGGTTCTGTTCGTCTGTAGCCTCGGAACTCTGCAGTGATCTGTTTCACACCGCCCTGCTTAGCCAGGAGGAGCTTTTCACTGTGAAAGGGAAATGGAGTGCTTTGGTTATTGGTGAAGCTCTAAAATGAGGCCAATCCCATCTGTGAGAAGCCACTGGGTGAAGATGGGGGGCGGGGCTGAAATGCAGTGTTCCCTGGACAGTTTGCTGGCTTACAGCTCAGTGAACTGTAAATCGCCTGATTTATTCACAAGGCAGGGTCTGGCTCACAGCAGCTGGCTTGTCCTAATCTGAATCATTTGACCTTCTGAGAATCTGGGTTAGTTCAAGTGCTTCAAAAGCAAAGAAAGCCAACCCAGTGATAGGATACAGTCATATTATCCATGAATGATTTGGTATTATTTTTTTCAACCATGTTACTGTGGTCAAGGGCATGGTGTGACCATTTGCTTCAGCTATATGATACATGGCTAGGCCATTGCTGTACCATTTCATGGTCACTCTGGAATATGAAGAGAATATCCATAAATCAAAAGTGACCTATTCCTTGTTAGTGTTTTTGTTTTGTTTTCCCTGTGGAAGTGCTGAGAAAGGATCTCACTCTGTAACCTAGTCTGTCCTCAATCATGACAATCCTGCCTCAGTCCTCCATGTTTGGGATCACAGGTAAGAGCCACCATGCCCACACAGCTTTCATGTATGTTTTTGGTAAGGAAAAAGAAATGGGGCTCATTTAGTGGTTAGGGAGTACAAGAGAAACTTAAGGAGCAGAGGCCCATGACTTCAGGTCAGCATTCCTCACTCCTCAAGTATTTGATGGCCGTTTATACAGCCCTGCCCCTCACTAGTAAGACCTTCTCTATATACAGCCCTGCCCCTCGCCCGGAAGACCTTCGCTATATACAGCCCTGCCCCTCACCAGTAAGACCTTCTCTTTCAGCATAGCAGTTACCTCAGCTCCTCTGCCAGTAAAATCGGGATGCTCTTACACCTTCATTCTGGTTGTGCAGATCCTGAGATAAAGCAGAATGTATGTAATATGTGCAGAGATGTAATATGTATAAAGCACTTTGATGACTACTGATGGAAGGGCCAGCTTTCAGCAGCTCAGGAATTGATGGGGAGCCATGGAGTCGGCAGACTAATCTATCTGAGGCAGTGAGGAGAACAAAACATATCTATCTAGGGCTGGCCCAAGAAGGAAGCACACACACCTTCAGGATCTTTCTTCGTCTCTCTGTCTCTCTCTCATTATTTCTTTTCTTACCCCTATCCAGATGTGTCCCTTCTGTGTTTTTATTTTTTCCCTTACAGCTTATTTACCTCAGCAGAATCTTTCAAGCAATATAAAAGTTACAGTGTGATTACATTCTATTTTTTAAGCAAATGATTAGAATGAATACAAGTAAAAAACATGTTTTCCATGTCCCTTACATGATTAACATTTTTCATATTACAAATGAAAAACAAATAATCCCAAGAACCCACATACATTCATGTCTAAGCAGCTTGTTACAGATTAACAGAGTGCAAGCAAAGCAAGCTATTTTTCCCAGCCAGTTCTTTTACTGGCAGGCTGCATTTTGTGACCACAAAGAAAGGTAGCCCTTACTTTATCTGAGACAGGGGCAATACTTTAAACAGTTTAAACAACTTCAGAGGAAATCTTTATAATAATCCACAGGTAAAAATGCCTAGTAGAACAGGGTATGTCCCTGAGATCATACTACGTTAAAGACAGTGGGGATCCCTCACACCCATTCACACCATACCAGATACCAGAGAAAAATGGCAGTGGCAAACATGTAAAGACTCAGCAATAGCAATAGACATTCCAGAGCAGAAGCCTCCGGGCCTTGCCTATCCGAGATTCACCCATCAGTGACTTACTTGCATTCTGGGGGAGAAATCTCCTGAAGTCAGTTGCCACCTGCTGCTCCTCTGACATGGCCACTTACCACATGAAGGCCTACGTAAGTACATGTCATTCAGGTTATTAGTTAACCTAGATTAGCCTTTAATCCCAGTTCTTGGGAGGCAGGGTGTCTTAGGGTTTTTATTGCTATGAAGGGACACTGTAACCACAGCACTACTTATAAAGGAAAACATTAATTGGGGCCAGACAGCCTGCTCTTCTCCACGCTGGTTCTGGCTGGGGTTTGCTCACAGCAGCAGAGAGCTGATGGGGACGAGCGCTGGCCCAGCTCAGGCTTCTGTTTACATTTCTTTTCTCCTATTTGCCATTAACTGACCACCCTTAGACTCAGACCTTACTGGAAAGCTAGATACTTTATCCATTTAAGTCCTAGCCAACAGTTTAGAAATATTTTCCATGGCGATGGGGTAGAGTTTGGAGGCATTCCCCAAGTCTCCCAGGCTGGCTGTTCTTCCCCAGCCCTTCAGCCTGGGAGTGTGGGCCCTGGGCAATTGTTTTCTTCTTCCTCCCCAAGCAAACACTAGTTCTAAGACTTAGCCACCATTTTGGGCCTTTGCTGCCACCCCTGTCCACTTCTCCAGCTGCTTGCTGCAACCCAGCCTCAGTGCCCTTCCCTTTGGAGTTTACCTCCCCTGCAAGTCTTTGCTTTGTCAGCTCGGATGCCACTGTAGAACAGCCCCACCACCTCGGTCACATCACCATTTCTCTGCTGTACTGACTGGTGTTGTCATGTTTTGTTAGTGTCCAGTAAGCACCCTAGAGCACATACCACACCACTCCAGTATCTAAATGCCTGGTGCACTGGCTAGCAGATGCCCCTGGCTTTGTCTGTGGCCCAGTAGGATCAGAACTAACCATCCAGAAAAGTCTGGCATAATACATCAGAATAGGTTTTCATGCGACAACATTTTCAGTCAGCAGAGCGCTTGAAGTGCTAGGCCAGAGACAGTCTGGGTGTGAGCGGACGTCGTTCAGGTGTTGAGCATGACTTCTTCTAGATCTGCTAACTAATCACAGATTTCCTGACGGTGGGTATCATCAACACAGCTTTCCAAATAATAACCCTATGGCAGGAGCCCTGGGTGTATGGGGAGAGAATCTGTGTATAAAATGCACAGTGAAGAGAAACACGGGCTTGGGCTTGGCTGCTGCTCTCTGTCCAGTTAAGCTGAAGGTACAGAGCATAGTGATTAGAAACCAGCTATTTGGCGATTTAAAGAACATGATGGAGGGGCTGCTAAATACTTTGCATTTCCCGAAGCATCTGTCTCCAGGATTTCCAGGAGTTTGTCCCCCAGGACCATTGCAGCCATGAGGAAAGGATTATTGTTGCTGCCCTTGTGACCATGCCTGGGCTGGCACTTTACATCTTTAGTTGCATTCCCAGAGCAGAGAAATACTGCCCTATTAGGACTACCCCAGAGACATGCTGCGTCTGAGTGCTTCCGCTGCCCATCAAGAGCTGAAGTTTATCATTGCTGTGCCGTTTGACTGCACCAAATGTACGCAGGAGCCAACACTGCAACACTAGTAACAGAGTGCCAGCCCCAGAACGTCCTCTTACCTTGTGTCTCCTGTGCATGCCCTTTTCCTTAGCAGTGTGCAAGAAGCCTCTCCTGCGATTTTAGCCGCAGGATGACCACATGACAGAGCTTTTGCAAGCCAGCTTCCTCTGACCTCCAGGCTGGGTTCTCTGACAGGTACTGGCTTCTTCTCTGATAGTGCTCCCTACTCCTCCCTACCCGGTGTCCTGAATTTCACGAAATTGAAGCAGAAAAATAATTTGAGTTGAAAGATCTCAAAGATATCAGAGTCTATTGTGTATAGCTTAAGTTCTGGAGGAGAAACTAGAGAGCCACCTAGGTTCTTGATGCTCTTAGCATGTTTTGTTAATGATGATAAAGATCTGCTACTTTGCCATGCATAGTGGTCCACACCTTTAACCCCAGCACTAGGGAAGCAGAGGCAGGCTGATCTCCATGAGTTCGAGGCCAGCTTGGTCTTCAGAGTGAGTTCCAGGACAACTAGAGCTACACAGAGTGAATGAATGAATAGAGTGAATGAGTAAGTAAGTAAATAAATACAATAAAATATGCTGCTTAGGTGGGTCATAAAAGAGCATAGTAGCAGAAGAGGATGACACACTCCGTCAGCTTTAGGCTTCCCAGTGTGCCAGGCTCCTTCTGACCTGAAAAGCAACAAGTCCAAAGACGAGTAAAAGCCATAATTCCCATTGCATTTGGCAGCCAGCAGATCTGTTCGGAGCTGTGGCCCAATTAAAATGCCTGGAAACCCCTACAACCCTTTGCACCTGAAGTAGGTGAACCCTCAGTTGGCCCTCTGAGGCAACCTTTCCTCGGGTCTCCTTCCTTTTGGTCTCCATTCCAAATGTCCTGATCTGAGGCCTTGCAGGTCATGACTGTGGTTCAATTGACGAGAAGCAAGAACCAGTGCTTCTCGAGTATCATTGTATCCACAGAGGGGCATTACATTTTTATTCCTGTTTCATCGAGAAGGAAAAAACAAACACAAAAAGTCAAAAATTAAATGCCAATATATTTCCCAAATGTACGGATAGCAGATATCAAAGTCATTCTCATCCCCAGCAGCATGTTGGCACAGTCAGCTCGTGGATGTAAACCAAGCTGTCACAAGGATCCTCTTACAGCTGCCAGTGGCTGTGACGGGGAATAAAATAGCCAGACCTGCCTTGCTGGCCTTTGTCTGGGCTGCATCTGTGTGTGTGCCCTTGTTGCTGTCTGAGACTTCCCTTTAGCATCTGTGTTGTCTGGACACAGACAGCTTCCGTGACCCTGCAAGCCCTTATCCGTGCTCAGTGAGCATCCCAGTGTTGGAGTTGCTTCCTTTTCCTTCCTGAAACACCGCGTGATTCTTGCACAGCACATCTCTTGCCTGTGTTCACTCTTTTTGCTGGCTCTTCCAAGGCACAGTTAGCATGCCTGTCACCAAGTCTCCAATTCACATGTGTCTGCTTCTCCAGATCCAGGATAGGCAGGGGCTGGGAACGGCTCATTGCAGTGGGTGAGGCCCTCAGCTGCTGCAGGGAGTTGATTGTGTCCATACCTCCTCCCTCAAGCCCCCATTCTTTGCCTTTATCTGAAGGAGCATACGGTATCTGCCACTGCTCTCTCTGCCAGGGAATCTGAATTTCAGATTTAACTGGGTCTCTTTTATTTTCACCTACTAAATCTGACAACTCTGACCCAAGGGACTGTGTCAAACCTAAGCACAGCCTTTCCATGTGTTCCAGTTATTCTGGCCTCATTGATAGATTTGACACTGCAGCCTAATTGCTGATCCAGACAAGGTGATAGTTACTAGTTTTAGACAGCACACATCCCAACGTGGCCATCTGCTATCCTCGGGACCCTGATGGAAGTTGGCTACCTAAAATCACAGTGACAGTTTTAGCTACCACTTTGTTGAATTCTTGCTCCATGCTAAGCATTATTGATATACTATTTATATTTGTACTTATATAAATATACATTTACCCTTCACAGCAGCCCATCTGAGTAAGGAGGGTTGCTCTCTCTTTAACTTTTTTTGGTGGGGCTGGTGGGGGGGTGTAAGCTTTTTTGGTTTGGGATTTTTTTTTTTATTGTTTTTGTTTGTTTCTTATTTTCTGGTTAAGACAATATTCAGGATTCAGGGATATGGTTCAGTTGCTATAGTGTTTGCCTATTGTGTGCAAAGCCCTACATCACATAGGATAGGCCTAGTGGTTCATACCTGTAATCTTAGCCACTAGGAAGGTAAAGGTGGAAGCCTACAGTCATCTGGGCTATATATAGCAAGCCATCCTGAAATGCATGAGAGCCTGTCTCCAAAAAAAAAATAAAACTGCAGGAGTGGTCTCTGGCCTAGGCTGCTAGTACAGAACTCACATCAGTCTTCTTACCTCAGCCACAGCAGTACTAGACAGACAGACAGATCGATAGATAGATATTTTTGTTATTGCCCCTCCTTTTAATATATTAAGAAACAGATTTGCTAAGTTTATATGACTTGTCCAGAGTCACACAGTCAGTAAGTGACAGGATTCGAATTCAGCTCCCTCTGGCCTCAGAACCTGTGTTTTCTGACTAGTCCTTGGTAGTATGTGGAGGATTAATAGCCACAGGCTCATCTGGCAAGCAAGTGAATGGGCCTTGCTTCAGGATGCTGAAGGGCAGAAAAACAAGACCTGAATTCAGTGAAGAACACAGGTTCCTGGACCTGGTTATGTTCTCGCCATGAATGTAATAACCTTGTAGTGACAGATGCACATTTTCCATGGTGCAACAAAGAAAAATTAGTGCAGAGATGCAATTATGTTTCCCATTTTTAATGGCAGTTTTGCTCTCTCAATAGATTAATTAGCTACAAAGAGTTCCTCCCCTCAAGCAAATCACCGCATACTTTACGGCAAGAAAAGGTAGATTAAAATGCAGCTGTGTGTCATTAAGCAGCCAGGCTCCCTCCTGACCAGCGTGCATGCCAGTGTAGGCTGGCCTCCCTCCCACCCTGTCTGGGAAGACTGCAGGAGACCTCGAGGGAGCTCTCTGACCTTGGCTTGAGAGCAGGAGCAGAGCTCCAGGCTTCCAGGGAAACCCTGTGTGTGACAGCGGGTGCAGAGGTGTTTGGTGTCATTGCTAGAGGAATTCTTCCTTTGTGCCGCAGAAGTGGCCTGGCCCCCGAGCTAAGGAGAAAATACCAAGGGAAACAGAGAAAAGAAAATTAGGCGACTTTGCAAGCCTTGCTAAGGGTTCCCTCAACAGCAGTCCTTGGTGGTCGGTATTCTAGCCCTTTTCTTCCATTTTCAGGTATATTCTTTATGTTTTGAGATACACAAAAACATAGCTTTGGTCCCGTGAGATGGCTCAGTGGATCGATGCACTTGTGCCGAGCTTGCCAACTCTTGTGCAGTCCCCAGGACCCATATGGAAGGAGAGACGCAACCCCTACACGTCAGCTGTCCTCTGTGCCACACAAACACATACCCGTACACAAGCACAAAGTAAACGTCATCTTAAGATAATATATCTCGGCCTGGCGGTGGTGGCACATACCTTTAATCCCAGGACTTGGGAGCCAGAGGCAAGTGGATCTCAGCCTAGTCTACGTAGTGAGATCCTGTCTCAAAACAAACAAAAAAGGGGTTAGGCATCCTTTTCTGTTTTTTCTGAACAGAATTGTCCTGTGTAGATGAAGTGGGGGTGGTCAGGTGGTCATCCGACCAGCCTGGCTAGCCTGCTGGTTACTGCAGCCTGATTTGCCCCTGGGCTTGGGACAGTGCAAGGGAAGGGAACCCTTTCTGCCAGACTTTACTGACACTGTTTTTGTCTTCTTCCAGGTACATTGAACGGAAAGCTTTTCTGGATCGAGTGGACCACAGGCAGTTTGAAATTGAACGAGACCTCAGGCTGAGCAAAATGAAACCTTGACATTCTGGGTAGAATTTGTAGCAGTTTATTCCTATTGACAATGTGAGCTCTTCTGTGTGTCTGTGAACTGTCTCCAGTGTTCATCATGTTCCCAGCAAGGCCCTTTTCTACGTGGCAGTTTGGTTTATGTATCTTAATCTTAGCTGGTTTCATTCATTTTACTTTTTAAAATTTGTCTTTAAATAAACAAATAGAAGTCCTCTGTGAGGTTGGTAAAGGTGAAGATGCCACCCCCTCCCTCTGCTCTTCCAGCCCAGGCCCAGCTCGCACTGCTCTGACCCATCCAAGGTGGTGGGAGTTTTGTGAGGCCGCGGTCCTCTCTCTAAGATCAACCTTTCCCGGAAACCCCTGAGCATTTGTTCTCAATTGTGTGACATTCTCATGGTAAGGTGGAACATTGATATAAATTAATACTGAGTGGTCTTTTTGTTTTTTCCTACTTCCCTTTTTCTCTTAAAAAAGTCTACTTCAGATATATTTTCTACCTCAACAGTTCTTTAGTTGTTTTTTTTTTTTATGTCAAGGGATATTCTTGCTAATAGTGCTGGCACACACCTATAATCCTAGCACTTGGGAGTCTGAGAAAAAATTACTACAAATTTGAGGCCAACCTGGGCTATATATGGTTCCAAATCAGCCTAGGCTATAGAGTGTATCTTGTCTCAAAATTGGGGATGGGGAGTATTCTAAAGAACAGTTGTTCTTTATATTCCTTTGGGAAATTCCAAACCCAAATTTCCTTCTTAGGAAACATGGAAGAAGAGAATAAATAATAAACCATCCATGCTAATACAGCATTAAATCCCTAAAGTTGCTCCTAGGGCATGGGAATGGGGAGAAAGCGGGCTTTAAAGACAACGCTGTTTTCTGGCCTGTGAGTGGTTGAGTCACATCAGGATCTCAGAGAGCTGAAGTGAACTACTGCCATCCTAAGGACAAGGAACACCACTAGGTCACAGTGGACTTCCCCATCCAGACCTTGGATGTGTTTGTAGCAACCAAACTGAATTGGTGGCACCAGATGGCTAGCATCTCATTACCCAGAAAGGGAGTTTACAAGCTACATTTGAACTCAGGGTCTGTTGTATCCATCTGCAAAAGACTGTGCAGGTGGCAAGAGAGCATTTGAAGCTGGCATCAGAACAGATGGTTTCTACTGGGACGTGGGATGATAGGAAGTCTTTAACCTGAACCAGCCAGCACACCATTAGGACAGGACCCCCAGACCTGCAAGAATGGAGGCTCACCTATGGTGCTGTCCGGCATGTCACCCACTACACTGGGGTGACTACATCTCTTGGCTGTTGTTGCAATTCTGTGTACCCCCAACACCCCGCCTCACACAGTTTAAAAGCTTTTTCTACTGATACATATGGCATGTTGATGAAGCGCCTCCTCGCCTGACTCTGGCACATGTGCCCAACAAGTGTACGAGTGTGTGTCGGCATCAGTAAGACCTCAAAGCAGACCTGGGCCATCGTACCACTCTGGCTGCAGGGCAGGCTGCCAATGTGTATGTGGAGCCCTTCCAGCCTCTGTGGCAAAGATAGACTGAGAGGGAGGGCTGAGGCTAGCTGACCAGTGTGCCCAGCACAACCGGCCTTCGTCATGAGCAGCCTTTCTGTTTATTTTCTCCAGCTGCTCCTGGAGA
This sequence comes from Myodes glareolus, assembly GCF_982192425.1. Taxonomy (NCBI): domain Eukaryota; kingdom Metazoa; phylum Chordata; class Mammalia; order Rodentia; family Cricetidae; genus Myodes; species Myodes glareolus. The sequence continues at coordinate 37,042,594 of NC_142047.1, forward strand.
GTGGGGAGGTAGAGATGAAAACAGAAGGCCATGTGTTGGTAGCTGCTGAGCTGTTCTGAACTTGGATATGGATTTCAGTTTTTCATAATAAAACTATTTATTTCTGGGCGGTGGTGGTGCACACCTTTTATTCCAGCACTCAGGGGGAGGCAGAGGTAGGCGGATCTCTGAGAGTTCAAGGCCAGCTTGATCTACAGAGTGAGTTCTAGGACAGGCTTCAAAGCTACACAGAGAAACCCTGTCTCGAAAAACAAACAAACAGAAAACATATTTTTAGCATTACCCAAGAGACACAGGATTGTGTTCTGTATAAGGAAGGATTTTGAAGTGTATCAGGCTGATCCAGAAGAGGGTGACCTGCCTCGCAACAGCCAACTCTCAGGCCTACAAAAGTGTAAGGGAAGGCTGCGTGTTGGGAAGGAGGTCCTCTCTGCTCACCAAGATCTGCATCTATTAACAGCTCAGGAAACACACTCTGTGAAGTCAGAGTCGAAGGACAGAAACCTCCAGCAAGCCAGGCCGCCTGAGCTGGACACGGCTGTTCTCTACACAAGTGGCTGTTTAACATAGGCGTAATAAACCAGACAGAAGTGCCAGGAGTCTTCTTGGCCCTGCCTGGCCATGCCCTGTGGGCGGAATGCAATGGCTGCAGCATGGAGGCAGGGGACCACATAGGAAAGTACACATGGGCCACCCGGGAGCTTTTCCTCCTGGTCAGTATGGACTCTTGTGTGAGCCCACCAGAGTTCTTAGTGGAACTGCTTTCTCAGCCACATTGTTGGTTGTCCTGATACCCTGTCTCACTTTCAAAGGAGTAAGCCACCTTGACAAATGCCTGGCCTTCCTGAGTGGATGACCCTTGGTTCAGTCTCCAGCACTGCCCCCCCCCAAAAAAAAACAAAAATACCCTCTTTTCTGACAGTTTGTTTGAGCCATGGCAGACACTGTCTAGCCAAGTTTATAAAAATGTGTGGAAAAGGTATTTTCTCCACATTTAGTGTAGCTTAGCTCCACAAGAGATGGCGCCCTTTATTCGGGAGTTCGGGATTGTTAAAGAAGTGTTTGTGAAGAATGAGCCAGTGCTTGGGGACAGCTTGGCACTGTCTGTGGGCCTGGTAGTCCAGTGCTCTGCTGGCCCTCACCATGGCCCTACTGCCTAAGGAAGTACCTAAGGGCACTCACTCATTGGCTGGTCCTGTGGAGCAGAGACTGTCTTAGGAGCTGAGTTCTCTGTCCCTGTCCCGACCTATCAGTCCTTTGTCTTCTCTGTGTTCCAGATCTTCTCTGTGTTCCAGATGGCTGCGTCAGAATTCAAGGGTGTCTGGTACCTTTTAATTATGGGTGGGGCGTGTGCCCTAAAGCAGTATGAGGCCAAATAAAGCAAGCCTCTTTCTGTACTTCGCTCACCTATTTCTTGAGGAACACAGTGCTCTGATTAAAAATTGTGCATAAGGCCTCTAGGGGCTCACAGGGAAATGTTAAGAAGTCACCTTGGAGCTAAGGAGGAAGAAGTACACCGAGGCCCTGGCCAGCATTTAGCCAGGGTCTGTCTGGCATGAGGACCAGGGACATCTTTGGAGAGAAGTGGAGCCAGGGTGCATTTGCACCTGCTCAGGACTGGGAAGACGACCTCCAGATACTGTACTACCTTGAGGTCAGCGTGGCAAGGTGTCTGTGTGTATGTAGCTCGATTGGTATGGTCTGGCAAGGCAGAGCATAGCAGAAGGGCTTAGCACACTCCAGAGGCTACAATATCCTGCCTTTTGGTGCCAGCTCCTCATGAGAGCTAGAAGTACGTAGGTATGTCAGTAAGACATGGCTGATATAGTTGGCAGCACACAGAACTGGACAGGCAGCTCCCTCAGACATCTTCAGCCTGATCTGAAAGGGCAGTGACCCAGTGTCACTCGCACCAAGCTCCGCTACGCTAAGGTAGGAAGCAGAGCTTCTCGATGTTGCCTGGCTCTGAGCAGTCGGGGAGGATGAGGCTGAGAAATTAAGGAGAGCATCCTCCAGTCAGACACTGCAGTTGCCTCCCTGCTTCCGACATTCTGGCTAAGAGTATCGACTCTGCTCTGCCCCCTCACGATGTTGTGCTGAGTGAGATAAAGCATCCAAGCTCTAAGTTCCAGCAGTCCAATTAACTTGAGCACTTCCATCTTGTACTGTCACATGGCAATGAGCTTTCTCTATGTCCATTGGGGCTGGCAGGCATTCTGACGGATCCCTTGCCTCAATGGTTCCAGGAACAATTCTCAAAACTGGTTCAACAATGACCAGTCTAAAAAACAAAACAAAAAACCTCCCAGGTGGGAGATGGCCATGCATGCCTATAATCCCAACACTTAGGAGGCAGGGACAGGCAGAACTCTTGAGTTCAAGGCCAGCTTACCCTACAAAGGACTACACAGAGAAACCCTGTTTTGAAAAAAACGGAAGAAAAGTGACCTGTCAGGTTGTTCCCCATTCTACTTTCCTGTTCCCCACCCCCCAGACAGGGTTTCTCTGTAGCTTTGGAGCCTGTCCTGGAACTAGCTCTTGTAGACCAGGCTGATCTCAAACTCACAGAGATCCACCTGTCTCTGCCTCCCGAGTGCTGGGATTAAAGATGTGCACCACCCCTGCCCAGCTCCTATTCTACTTTAAAAAGCAGGTTTGAGGGGCTAGAGAGATGGCTTCTCAGCACTTGCTACTCTTCAGTAAACCCAGATTCAATTTTCAGCACCCACCTAAAAGCTAACAGCTGTCCGCAACTCCAGTTCCTGATGATCCTGTGCCCATCCTGGGCTCTGCAGCACCAGCTGTGTATGTAGTGACCACACATATGCACACAAGACACCCATACACACAAAAATAAATGTAAAAAGCGGGTCTGGAAGCCAGGCAGTGATGGTGCACGCCTTTAATCCCAGCACTCGGTCTGGAGGCAGAGGCAGGCAGATCTCTGTGATTTCGAGGCCAGCCTGGTCTCCAAGAGCTTGTTCCAGGATAGGCTCCAAAGATACAGAGAAACCCTTTCTCGAAAAAAAGAAAAAGAAAAAAGCAAGTCTGAGGGACTGGGGAGATGGTTCAATGGATAAGCACAAGAACCTGAGTTTGACTCCCCAGCACTAATGTAAAAACCAGGTAAAACAGCTCATCTGTGATCCCAAGCTTGGCAGGACACAGTCTCTGGGGCACTACCAGTTTAACCAAATTGACAAAGTCCAAGTTTAGTGAGACTGTTTCAAAAAAATAAGGTGGAAACTGAGGGAGACTCCTGATGTCAACCTCTGGCCTCACACAGTGTGAGCACGTGTGCATGCATACACACACACAAAGCAGGTTTTGAGTTGGCTGGGGGAGCTGAGGAGACTGGGCCAGGCCATGTGCCCCTTCCCAGAACAGCTGTGTGTTAGGACTTGTGCTGGTCGATGGTGAAGCCAGTTGATGTGGACCTGGCCTCCCCTTGCTGACAGCCCTGACAGATGCACAAAGATGGGCCGGGAGTACCCATCTGTTAGATAGTGTAGCAGGCCCCGACTTGTTAGGTGCAAAATAAATGGTTCCTGACTTGGATGAATGAGTTTTCAATTTGCAGCTACCAGCATGAATCACACAGTCTGTATGGAATCACAGGTTATGCATGGAATGCTCTATATTCAAACTGCCCAGTCTCGTCAGCTGTCCCCAGGCCCTTAGGCCGCCGGAAGGACTTGAGGCCTCAGTGGGAAGTGTGGCTGAGACGATGGAGGGCATGAAGGAATGTCGCTGTCCTTTACCCTAGTCCTATGTAGGAGGGCGAAGCTGTCCTCTCACCAGGGCCCCCTCCTTCGCTGAACACGTTTGCCCTGTGGAACACAGACCAATCGGTGGAAAACACTTTTGTTCTCTTGTGCTTTTGTTTGTTTGGGGTTTGCCATAATTTTGCTTGAAACGGGGTCTTCTGTAGCCTAGGGTGACCTTGAATTTGCTCTGTAGTTGAGGATGAGCTGGAACTAGCAATCCCCTGCCTCCACCTCTCAAATGCTAGAATTACAGTTCTGTGCCACCATGCCCAATATGTGGTACTGAGGACCAAACCCAGGACTATGCGCTAGGCTAGCAGTCCGCCAACTGAGCTGCAGTTCCTGCTTCTGTTTCCTGAGGTACAATTCCCTATAATTCCTGCTCCATTGGTATCCACCTACCAAATGTATGTCATCAGGCTTAATCAGAAGACGTTTTTAAACTCTGTTTGCCTGAAGATAACATGTCAGGCTACCCCATTTTACTGTGTTTGATAGGTCTCCGTTCTCTTACCTCCATCGTGGGAGTTTTGAATGTGAAATTCAAGCAAGGGAACTTCCCTTATTTCTTTTTTGTTTTTTTGGGTTTTTTTTGTTGTTTGTTTTTTGTTTGTTTGTTTGTTTGTTTTTCTAGACAGGTTTTCACTGTGTAACAGCCTTGGTTGTCCTGGAACTCGCTCTGTAGACCAGGCTGACCTCAAACTCACAGAGATCCACCTGCTGTCATTGAAGTGTGATGCCACCACCACCCACGTCAGCATGGTCTTCTCTGCCAGAGCCAGCTGCAAGCGACTGGCCATTGGATGGGCTTGTTTAGTATTTTCAGTGCAGTAGTGTTTACATACAGACACAGAGAGAGAGAGAGAGAGAGAGAGAGAGGGAGAGAGAGAGAGAGAGAGAGAGAGAGAGGCGCAAAGAATATTCCCCCCAGGTGCTATAAATAACAGAAACCAGACCAGTATTTGCCTAGTATGTTCCTGTAAAAAAGAATTAAAAGAATTTCTGGTGCCAGGCACACCTTTAATCCCAACACTCAGGAAGCAGAGGCAGTCAAATCTCTGTGAGTTCAAGGCCAGCCTGTTCTATAGAGTGAGTTCCAGGACAGCCAGGACTGTTACACAGAGAAACCCTATCTCAGGGGGGAGGGGGGATAAAATAAAAAAGTCACTGAAAACCTTAGAATTTGCCCGTGTGATTGGATGGTTAGAACTTTCAGCCCTTCCTTGATCTCCAGGGAAGAGAAAGAACCTCCCTTTAGATCGGGTTCAGACACTGGTGGCCAGTGATCCAATCAGCCATAACAGAGTACTGAAATCAACATTACAGACTATGAGCAAGGTTCTGGAGATTGGTGGCAATCCACACACCAAGAGGATGTTGTACTCCTACGTGTTTGGGGACAGCTCGTGTGCTCAGGGCCTGCCAACCCCTTACCCACTTCTTGTTTGGCTGTTCATTTGTATTCTGTGTAATAACCTCTTGTATGTAGGGAAGTTTCCCGAGTTTATGAGTTCTAGAAAATTATCAAACATTGGGGAAAGTGGTCATGGGAGCCCCCAGATTTGTAGTCAGCTGGGTAGAAGGGTGCCTTTTTTGTGCTTGGCATTTGGGACAGGGCTTGTAGGACCAAGCCCTTATCATGTGGGTTGTTACGTCAGACTTGAGTCGGATTGTTGGATACCCAATTGATGTTGAGAGAACTGGTTAATCTGGAGAAAACCCACACATATCTCACTTTTGTCTAACTCCCCCCCTAAATACTACATCATATTGAACGAGTTTGTGATGTGTAAAGACACCTAGATTCATACTTAGCTCTACTGACAGCCGTCTGCCTTTCCTGACCCCATTTCTACGTCTACCAAATGAAGGGGTGCATTGAATAATCTAGATGGGGTTTTGTTTTGGGGTTTAGGTTTTGTGTTAAGAGATGGGCTCTTACTGTGCTGTTTATGCTAACCCTGGGTTATTGGGCTCCAATCATCCTTCCTTATCCACTCAGGAGAAACTACATGTGTGTTTCTGTCATTCAGCCCATCTTGGAAATGAATGTATGAGCAGCCACGTGATTTTTTAGGCACACCAGTGTTTAGTTCTTATTGACTTCCTACCTGTATAAAACAATTCAAAGTCTTCAGCTATGTATGTGAGAAAATTACATATCCCTTTGTCATGCCATTTTAAATAATCCACATTCTTAAATTCCTGCTACATCAGCAAAACCACAGTGAGTTGAACCAGCTGGCCCTGGGCCCTCCTATGTCAGCTAAGACTCACCCGCAAGGTTCATCCATCTTCCCCAAATCTTTAGAGTCCCAGCAAAGAGCTAAACTGAAGCCTCCTTAGGTCTCAGGAACTTGAAGAAGCAGCTAAAGTCAGGCTTGGGAAGCGGGTAAGAAATACAAGCAACAGAACGGAAATTCCCATCAAATGGCAGAGGATGCAGCACTTTGCTGCCAGATCGGCAACAGATGGTAAACCCAAGTGTGCGCACCAGCTAAACCAAGTGAGTGTGTGGTGTGTCCTGTAGGTTGTCCTGCCACCAGATGTCTGCCACCCCTGTCAAACCGATGAAGTGCATGGGTTCTGCTCCTGGCCAGGGCAGGGCCTAACCTGAGCTTGGCTGCCTTCTCTCCTCTCGCTGCCCATGCTGGCTTTCCTCTTACTGCTGTGCTATTTTGATTATAGAAGGAATTGGTTCAGTGAAAATCTGAAAGCAAGGGCCTGGCGCGTAGCTCTTGTAAGTCACATGCTTAGCACTCATGAGGTTCTAGATTCAATCTCCTCCTCTGCCCAAGAAAAACTGAAAACAAAAGTTAAACAGTCTGTAAATCTCACATTGTCTTTTAACAACCAAAAAATCTATATAGACTTTAGGATATTTTCCCTGTGTTTTTTATACCCTTTGATATAATTGGGATTACACTGAATTTATGTGACAGGATATAGACAGCATCAATCACGTGTGGGTATTTAAATGTTTAATACATTAGGGCCTACGAGATGGCGCAAGAGGTGAAGAACTTGCCGTACAAGCTGATGACCTAAGTTCAAATCTCAGAGCCCATGGCAGAAGGAGAGAGTGAGTCCTGGAAGTTGTCCTCTAACTTCTCCACGCACACCACCACCAGCACGTGGGTGCACAAACACACAGTCACGATAATAACAATACATTAAGATTATGGGGGCTGGAGAGATGGCTCAGAGGTTAAGAGCACTGGCTGCTCTTCCAAAGGTCCTGAGTTCAATTCCCAGCAACCACATAGTGGTTCACAACCATCTGTAATGGGGTCTGGTGCCCTCTTCTGGCCTGCAGACAAACATGCAGACAGAATACTGTATACATAATGAATGAATAAATAAACATTTAAAAAAAAGATTATGGGCTGGAGAGATGGATCAGTGGTTAAGAGCACTGGCTGCTCTTCCAGAAGACCCAGGTTCAATTCCCAGTATCCATATGGCAGCTCCAAGCTGTCTGTAACTCCAGTTCTAGGGCCTCTGATTTCCATATACAGACATACCTATAGGCAAAACACCAATGTATATAAAATAAAAATAATTTTTTTAAAAAATTGACACATTAAAATTATGGGCTGGTGGGCAAAGACTTTCCAAGATGGAAGAACCAAGTAGATCTCTGGAACCTGTAGTGATATTCTGTTTTAACAAATAAAGCTTGCTTGAAGATCAGACTACAAAGCTAAGCCACTAGTTAGCCATAGAGGCCAGGCAGCAGTGGCACAAACCTTTAATCCCAGCGCTCGGAGATAGAGGCAGAGGGAGCTCTGTGAGTTCAAAGCTATCCTGGGCTACACAAGATTCAGTCTGTCTAAAAGAGAAACAGAGCTCACACAAAGGTGATCCCAGCACTTGGGATCATACGCCTTTAATCCCAGCACTAGGGAGGTGGAGACAGGAGTGATATGGCTGGGTGGAGAGAGGAATGTAAGGCAGAAAGAGGCAGTAACTCGGGAAGTCTGAGGTTTGGTGGAGACAAATGGAGTCTGGAGACAAATGAGATCTAAGGACAGGAACGTCCCTTCAGTCTGAGCATTGGTAGAGGTAAAAGAACTCTAGTGGTGTGACTGGAGATGGCTCAGTGGTTAAGAACACTGACTCCTCTTCTTAGAGGAGGTTCGATTCCCAGCACCCACATGGTTGCTCACAACTGTCTGTAATTCTAAGATCTGACATGCACAGACATATATGCAGGCAAAACACCAGTACACATAAATCATTAAAAAAGAAAGAACTCTAGTGGCTAGCCTCCCTGTGTCTCTGCTTCAGCATTAGCCCCTATATTTGACTCTGGATTTTATTATTAATACCAGAATTTGTGCTATCAGAGCCAAGGTTTTTTTGAACTTAATACATTAAAATGCTGGGAGCCAGGCATGGTAGCATATGTCAGTTTTTTTGTTTTGGTTTGTTTTGTTTTCTGTATCTCTGGCTGCCCTGGCTGGTCTTGAACTCACAGAGATCCTCCTGCCTCTGCCTCCCAAGTGCTGAGATTAAAGGCATTTGCCACCAAAACTGGCTGAGTGCATGTTTTTAATTCCAGCACTCGGAAGGCAGATACAGGCTAATCTCTATGAGTTTCAGGCCAGCCTGATCTACACAAGTTCCAGGCAAGCCACGGCTACATAGTGAGACCCCATTTTGAAATAAAAGTTTGGGCCAGGCGGTAGTGGCACACATCTTTAATCCCAGCACTTGGGAGGCAGAGACGGGCAAATCTCTGTGAGTCCGAGGCCAATCTGGTCTACAGAGTGAGTTCTAGGATAGGCTCCAACGCCACACAAAGAAATCCTGTCTCATAAAACAAACAGGAAGGAAGGGAGGGAGGAAAAAGAAGAAGAAATAAAATTCTGACAGGAATGGAGCTCAGTTGGGTTGGTGCCTGCACAGAGCCCTAGTTAGGTCCTCAGCATCACATAAAGTCAGGTATGGTGGTGCATGCCTGTGATCCCAGTACTCAGGGGCAGGGAATGGGGAAAGCAGTTAGATAAAAAAAAAAAAAAATTAAGGCTGCATAGTGAGTTTAAAGCTGGCATGGGACACTTGAGGCTGTGTAAACAAAACAAGCCCCATCCCTCCAGCCTGTAGTTTTAATGTATTACATTTTTAAAATAAAAACAATGTATCATTGGGGGCAGTACCTTAGTGGCATGGCACTGGCCTAACACTTATTAGTAAGGAAGCTGTGGGTTCAGTCCTCAACACACACACACACACACACGTGGAAATTTAAAATATAGTTCCTCAAAAGCACTTGAAGTCAGAGACTAAAAGTGCTCAGTGGTTGCATGTGCTCAGTGACTGGTGGTGGGTGGAGCATTGGAGCATTGCAGCCACTGCAACATTCTATCAGACTGCACCTCTGTATGCCCTTTGGATGGTCTTGCTTTGTTGTGATGCTGGGGATCCATCGCAGCTTCTCCAGCATGCTAAGCAAGTGTTCTGCCTCTGTGCTACATCTCCAACTCTGTGGGTTTGGTTTTTTGTTTTGTTTTGTTTTTGTTTTCCCAGACAGGGTTAGCCCTGGCTGTCCTGGAACTCACTCTGTAGACCAGGCTGGCCTCGAACTCACAGAGATCCACCTGCTTCTGCCTCTTGAGTACTGGGATTAAAGGCATGTGCCACCACTACCCAGTGAAAGTGTGTATTTTCAAGACTTTGAAATAGAATGTCATGCTACCCTGAATGTCCCCAATCTCATCTGAAATAGAATGCTTAGTTCTTTCTGAGAAGGACCCCTTCCCTGAGCATACATGGCCCTCAGTGCTTATATCAACCCCTGATACACACACAAAAAAAACCCTTGTCTGTCTGTCTCTGAGTGCACATCCCATAATTTGGGTAAGACCTACAATGATTTAGGAAGATAAAGCCCATCCCATGATCATACCAGACTGTACAGTTTTGAGTTCCAGAAATTTCTGCTGCATAAGGCCCAGGTCTGTGTCTTTACAGAAGGTATCTGAACAAGGTAGGGACCCCTCACCAGCTTGATTGTGTGGCCTATTGCCCATATCATACCCCAGATGTGAGTCCATTCCACCTTGACTGGAGGTCAGAGAGTTTGAGTTTGTTTTGCTCTTTCAAAGATGGTGACAAGTGGCTACAAAGCAAGAGGTCCTGACCTAGAGTGGTTAATTAGTATTTTGAGTATAGAGGTGTATCAGCTCCGCCTTGATCAAAGGTCAGAGATGCTCTGTTTATTCCTTTTATCATATTAATGAAGTCACTTGTCTTACCCTCCCCTTTTGGATTGGGGTATAAAAACGTAGAAAATTAATGGGGTGGTTCAGTATTCACTGAATTTCCCTCCTGATTCTATTCTGTGTTTTGTCTCTTATTTCTCTCTTGGTGCGGGACAATTGTCTATATTCTGTCAATTATGTTTTAAATAAATGCTGATTGGCCAGTAGCCAGGCAGGAAGTATAGGTGGGGCAACCAGACACGAAGTAGAGGCAGGTCAATGAGAACAGGAGAATTCTGGGAAGGAGGAAGCCCATTCCTTTCCAGTCCTGACCCATCCACTGAAGAAGCAGGATGTGATTGCCTCGCTGAAAAAGGTACTGAGCCATGTGGCTAACATAGATAAGAATAATGGGTTAATATAAGTTATAAGAGTTAATAAGAAGCCTGAGCTAATGGGCCAATCAGTTTATCATTAATATAGACCTCTGTGTGATTTCTTTGGGGCTAAACAGCTGTGGGACCTGATGGGAGGACAGAAACCTAGACAACACTCTCTTATCTGTTTTTGTTGTTTTTTTTTTGTTTTTTTTTGTTTTTCTTAATAATTCTAATGCTCACACTCCTACACTAGAACGTGTGTTGAGGCTGATCCTCGACAGAGCAGGTAGAAGAATAGCTGATCCAACCTTTCCTATACGGCTCAGCTTTTCTGAACCTCATTTTTCTTTTACACACACACACACACACACACACACACACACACACACACACACACACAGTGGGGCTCAGGTCCCTGGACTCTGGAAAGATAGTTATTTCCTATGGCAGACCAGAGAGGACCCCTGAACTCCTGTACACTCTCTGAGCTCCTTTTACAAGGCTGCCTCCTCAGGAAGGCCCTGGTGTTCCTAGCAGACCAATGGAAAAGAATGAGTATCTCTGGTTCCTCCAGAAGGGTCTATCTCCTTGTACCTAGACCTCATATTCACAGAGCTGCCACTCTGTAGAATCTGCTACCAGACATTCCTTTAATCAAACATTGGGTGTTACTTTAGGAACTTGCTAGATACCAGACGTGGTGATGATGCACGCCTTTAATCCCAGCACTCAGGAGGAAGAAACAGGCAGATCTCTATGAATTTGAAATCTACAGAGTGAGTTCCAGAACAGCCAAAGATACACAAAGAAGCCCTGTCTTGAAAAACAGAAACAACAACAAAAAGAACTTGCTAGGCATCAAGGGTGCCTCTGATGTCCACATTAATCTCCCCTCCAGTCAGCCCATCAGTAGACATGGGCATCCTTCCAGCACAGAAGAAGTAGAATGCTCTGAGCCCCACCAGGCAGTGTGAAAACAGAGAAACTGAGTCAAATATGATTCTGATAGCGTTGGCATTCAACTGAGTGCTTCCTATTGCCACACATAGCCTGTCCTATGGCCTAGTGCTTCCTAGTGAAGCAAATACTGTATTTATTTGGACCTGGGCCACTATGTCTCCTGTCATCACAGAGTACGATAGGAATGGTACCCCCTGCAGTGGCAAGAGACCTGAGTGACTTATGCAGAGCTCATTTGACAGATGGAGAAGAAAATAGCCTTTGAAAGTAAGATACCATGCAGAAGTTCACACAGGGACCAAAACCCCAGCCAGCCCCACCCCATCCTGATACTGGAGGTCAAGACTGACAAGTACCCTGGGTTCTTGCCAAAACACAAACCTTGCTCCCTACATCCAGCTCCTTCCTGTTTTCACCAAGAGGTCTCACTCATTGGGAGTATCAAGACTTTCCCAGTGCCCTGTCCCCTTCCTGGAGAAGACTCTTGGCCTTGAGCAACATCACAGAGCCTCTGAAGGAGGTGCTTGACGATCTGCCCTCACTGAGAACATGCCCCTGGCTTTGAGGCCTGGCACTGATGACCCCGATGTGGCAGCTGCTGATTTGGGAGCCTTAATTATTTAGAGAATGCATATTATTCAGCCCATTGGCTCTGTTTTGAGTTCAGAAGTGAAATGCCCTGGGGATTGTTTCCAGTGAAGAACGAGATTCCACTTGTCACAGAGACTAAAGATGAGAGCTTGGTCCTGGAAGGGACTGCGGTCACGAGGCGTTTGCAAACATTCTAGAAGAGTAGGAGGCCAGCAGACTGCTCTGGGGGTCGGTCCCCGCTCAGCTGTCCCGGGAAAGCGCTTCTCTTGCCTTCTTAGAGGTAAGGAAGGTTGGCGTGTGAGTCCATTGTGACTCATGGTTCAGCTGCACCCTCTCTTAGTGTCGGCCCTGGGGGAGACCCTTAGCAGAGGCTCCAGATGATTGGTGAGGATTCCCAAGGCCGCTTGTGATTCTTTTTTTTTTTAAATTGCAGACTTTTTTATTTACTTGTTTTTATTTTATGTGCACCTGTGTTTTGCCATGGATGTCGGGTCCCTGGAACTGGAATTATAAACAGTTGTGAGTGGCCATGTGGGTGCTGGGAATTGAACCCAGGTCCTCTGGAAGAGCAGTCAGTGTTCTTAACCACTGAGCCATCTCTCCAGCCTCAAGCTTGCAGTTCTTATAAATCAGTAATTGTATTCCTCTTAAAGCATGTTCAAAATTAGCTGGGCGTGATGGTACACCTCTGTGATTCCAGAACTCAGGAGATGGAGATGAGACCCATTAGGGGTTTGGTTTAAGATAATCCTCAACTACATTGCAAGTGTGAAGCCAGTTCCAGAGGATCAGACATCATCTTCTGACCTTCATGGGTACCAGCCTCACACATGGTGTGCACACATACATGCAGACAAAACACTTGCATGTGTAAAAGAGCTTTTCTGCTTTGTTATTTTTTTTTCCAAACCAGTCACACTTGGAGAGGCTGGAGAGCTAGCTCAGCAAGTAAGAGTACATACTGCTCTTGCAGAGGACCTGAGTTGTGTATGTGTTCAAACAAACATAAGACACACACACACACACACACACACACACACACACACACACGCTCGCAACCATCACCACTGCCCATTTCCAGATATCTTCATCATCCTGATCAGAAGCCCTGAGCTCACTGAACAGTAACCGCCTCCTCCCTTCAGCTCCTGGTACCCACTGTGCGCTTTCTGAATCTCTGTCTCCCTGCGAGAATGACATCATACCCTATTTGTCTTTGGTTGTGCTTTGCCTGTTTCACTTAGCATCATGTTTTCTGGTGTAATTTTTAAAAGATTTAGTTTTTTTGCTGGGCAGTGGTGGCACATACCTTAAATCTCAGCACTCAAGAGGCAGAAGTAGGTAAATCTCTGAGTTCGAGGACATCCTGGTTTACAGAGTTCCGGGACAGCCAGAGCTACATAGAGAAACACATTCTTGAAAAAACAGAAAACAAAACAAAACAAAAGCAGCAACAAAAGTTTTAGTAACGTGTGTGTGAGTGCAGGGCTCTGCAGAGGTGCTGGGTCCTCTGAGGCTGAATGGCTGTGAGCAGCTGGTGTGGGCTCTGGGGACTGCACACAGTTCCTCAGGTTTTCCTAGCAGGTAGCTTACTAAATGAGCCGCTCTCCAGCTTTTAAGGTCACTTGGTCACTTCTTTCTTATTTATTTATTTATTGGTCTTTTTCGAGACAGGGTTTCTCTGTAGCTTTGGAGCCCGTCCTGGAACTAGCTCTATATACCAGGCTGGCCTCAAACTCACAGGAACTCTCAGAGATCCAACTACCTCTGCCTCCAGAGTATTGGGTTTTAAGGTGTGTGCCCACCGCTCGGCCACACAGATTTTAAATGTGGTTCTTTTTTGTTTTTTTGGGGGGGGGTTGTTTTTGTTTTTGTTTGTTTGTTTGTTTGTTTTTTGAGACAGGGTTTCTCCGTAGCTTTGGAGCCTGTCCTGGAACTAGCTCTTGTAGACCAGGCTGGTCTTGAACTCAGAGATCCGCCTGCCTCTGCCTCCCGAGTGCTGGGATTAAAGGCGTGCGCCACCACCGCCTGGCTTGAATGTGTTTAATGTCACTAAAATGTATGTATAATACTGATGAAAATGATTAATTTTGAATTATTTATATCTTGCCATAATTTAAAGTGTTTACTGCAAAAAAAGCATAAATAATAAGCAAACTCAAGAATAGTTAGAAAATAGGAGCAGGAGAGATGGCTCATTTGTTAAGGGCACTTGCTTTTCTTCCAGAGGACCCGAGTTCCCAGCACCCACATCAGGTGTCTCTCAGCATCAGCTCCAAGTATTCTTTTTCATAAATAAAAAATTAAGAATTAGAAAATAAAAAAGTTATCATTAGGACCTGGAGAGGTGGCTCAGTGGTTAGAGGCATTTATTGCTCTTGTAGAGTAGCAGGATTCAGTTCCCAGCACCCACATAATATTTACAGTCACCCCTAATTCCAGTTCCAGGAGACTCAATACCTTCTGCTGAATTCCGTGGGTACCAGGGACACATTTGGTGCACATATACATACAGGCAAAACACTCACCAACATAAAAAAATTTTTAAGAACTTAAAGAAACTTAAAAAATAGTTACAGAGTCAGGTAGTGGTGGCGCATACCTTTAATGCCAGCACTCAGGAGGCAGAGGCAGGAGGATCTCTGTGTATTTGAGGCCAGGCTGGTCTACAGAGTGAGTTTCAACACAGTTAGGACTGTTACACAGAGAAACCCTGTCTTGGAAAAAAAAGTAGTTATAGTTACCCAAACTATTTTCCATCCCAATAAAAATTAAATAAAACAAACAAAACCAAACACACAAAATACAAGCACGATGTCATGTGCACTTAATCCCAGCATCTGGGAGGAAAGAAGCTGGAGGTATCCAAGTTCAAGGCCAGTGTGGTTTCCAGAGCAACTCTAGGACAGTCAGGTTTACACAGAAAAACCCTGCCTCAGAAATAAAATAATCTTGCCTGTGAAAACTGAGAAAAGACAAAAGAGACCACCTCTCTGAGCTAACATGTGCCAACCGCCCATCCCCACCTTCAACATAAAACCACAGTCGGTATTTTCTCCTCTCTCTTCCCACCATTTTCCCAGCACCGAAGCATGACATCAATGTCAATTTTATGCAGCTATGGGAGCCCATTTCCTTTTTTTTGTTGTTGTTACAGAAAAGTGTCAGCATCTATTCCCACTGTGCCTTATTCTGTTCTCAGATTCTGCCCTCTGAGGGTTCCCATTGTTGGAACAGGGTCCATGATCGACGCTGTGTGAGATTTCTGAGCCTGCGAGAAAACTCTAAGTAAACAAGAATCTTATGACCTCTGCTCCTTCATCACATGGGTTGTTTTTTGGATGTGCGTTCATGCCCCTCCCAGGGGTGGCGGATGGGAGTGAGTTAACTTCAGATTATTCAATGCGCTGGCCATTGTTTGTTTATATGCCTCTGTGAAGAAAACATGTTTCTGCCTTGTGCGACTTGTCTTGTGACTGAAACTCGGGTGAGTCTTCAGAGTATAAACTGTCCGATGCTCTGAATAAAGCTGGCTATTGCATGAGACTTCAGTCTACCTTATTTTCAGGCCCCCGCTCTCCCAGGCCGCCAGTGGGAGCAGTAACCACCCACGAGCTATTTAACGGATGTCCGTTATTGAAGATGTAAGTCCTAAGATTTCCATGTTTATACATAGCCTGCATTTCCTTGACTACTTGTGAGAATTTTTCAAATGTAAATATTCCTAGAATTTGGGTGTCAAAGGAGAATCTGTTGCTACAGGAACTTGGGCCTCCTGTCAGATGACTCCAGCCCTTTCTTTTGTAGCTGTTTGCGTTAGCAGTGAGCGATGTCACCCCGAGCGAAGGGTTTCTGCACTGGAAGGAGTTCAGGCATGCTGCCTAGTGAGGGGGAAAGAGCTCCACGGAGCCATTCAAGCCCCTTAGTCAGGGAATGGTCTGTATCTCGGACAGGTTTTCTGGGTGTACATGGGTGACTACTGAGGATTGTCTTTACCTCCGAGAACAGCAAAGACAGTGTCTGAGCCTCTCTGTGGTCAGTTGACTGTGACCCTAGATTCATCCTCTCCCTAATCTGGAATCTCTTACCTAAGAAGGCAAAAGGCACTTTGTATATGTGACTAAGGAGTTTGAGGTGAAGAGAATTTCCTGAGTTATTAGGTGAGTTCAGTGAAAGCCAACCACTGATGAAAATGGCTAGTTTTTGGTTATTTGTATTTTGCCATAATTTAAAATGTGTTTACTGGGGCTGGTGAGATGGCTCAGTGGTTAAGAGCACTGACTGTTCTTCCAGAGGACTCGGGTTCAATTCCCAGCATCCACATGGCAGCTCACAACTGTCTGTAACTCCAAGATCTGACACCCTCACACAGACATACATACAAGAAAAAAGTGTTTACTGTTAAAAAAAAAAACCCAGCATAAATAATAAATGAACTCAAGAAAGTTATAAACTAGGAGCTAGAGAGATGGCTCAGGGTTTAGAGCGCTTGCTGTTCTTCCAGAGAGCCTGAATTCCCAGCTCTAATAATACGGAGTTGCGAGAACAGACACAAGGAATAGAGCGGTGTGGCTGTACCAGCAGTTATAGTGCTGGCTGTGATCCCAGCACTCAGGAGGCAGGAGCAGGAAGATCAGGAGTTCAGGGTCATCCTTAGCTATGTAGCAAGTTCAGGGCCAGCCTCGGATACAAGAAACCCTGTCTCAAGCAACATTCATGGGCCCACATGATAAAATGAATGCTTGAAATGTATGTGGAGGCAAATTCTCTCATATGGAAAGTAAATTCCGCGTACTTTAAATAGGGACTCCTAAGGGAGGCAGAGCGCCACTCGCCGTCTCCAAGCAAGGTCTGTGTGCACTGACTTCCTTCTGAAAAGCCGTGGTGGCAGGGAGAGTTTCATAGTGGCGGAACCCACAAGGACGGCCTCAGTCAAGAGGACAAAGTCCACTATCAACAGCCGTGAGCCATGCTGATGGTATGTGCCCTTGAGATGATGTAATAAGACTGGCATTTTACCTGTGTGGTTTCCTCACCAAAAACCCCAAAGTAATCCTGAGAAAAATCGTCAAATGAATACAGAATGAGGGGCATTTAATAAACTCCCTGACCAATCCACCTCAAAAATGTCAAGGTCATCAAAACAAATGTCACATACACACACACACACACACACACACACACACACACACACAGACACAAAAGTCACAGCCTGGAGGACTCAGAAAGCCTGACAAGTATGATGTGGGGTCCTGGATGGAGTCCTAGAACAGAAAAGAACAATCTTTTCTTCAGACTAAGATCTGAAGAAAGTGTGAACTTTGGTTAATAACATTACAATAAGCAACACAGGCTTACTGATGCTGGCAAAGTACCATGCTGAGGTAAAACTGCCACCGTGCCTAAAAAGGGCCTTCCAAGACTCGCTGCATTCTCTGGGGCCAGAGACTTCTGGACCCCGGAAGTCCTCGGATAAGAGTGGGAGGGGAATAAAGAAGCCACCGCCCGGGTCTCTGTCCCTAGAGATGTGGCAAGGCCCAGGGAACAAAAGTGTCTGGACAGCTGAGTATGTTACCTCCTCCCTGTGATCCGGAGGGAGTGCCCTCCTCTGAGGGTCCTGGTCAGCCCTCAAGGACCCTCTCTGTCGTGGCGCCTTCGTCAGGCAGTCCAGCTGTTTCTGGTCTGGACATCCCCACAGGCTGTTCTCTGAAGAACTTGGTGAGTCATTCTGGAATCATTTGTCTGCAAGGCTTGAGCGAGGGAAGAACAGCCATGGCCTCTAGGGATCCAGGATAGTCGGATCCCCGAGGGAGCCCCCTCTAGTTCTTCACACCCCATATCCAAGTCCCTGATCTCTGCCAGAACAAACGAGGGATCTGCCAGAGAGCCTTTCCCCTGCGAGTTTGCTGTGCGCCACGCTGGAGGCAGGGACTAGCTGTCTTTCAAAGCCCGACCCGACGGGTGCTGCTATCCCAAGTACCCATTTCCCTGCACCCTTAGTGTGAAAGGGGTATTTTACCCATTGCTACCCGACTTCTGGCCTAGACACCTAGAATAGACAGAAGGGAGAGGAGCCAGAAGTCTGCGCAATTCCCCAGCCAAAGAAAAAGAAAAGGAAGGAGGTGAGGCGGAGCCTGGGTTGGAGGGGCGGGGCTCCGAGACCTCGGGCGCGTGTGGCCTGGAGCCCAGGCGCCAGGCTGAGCTGCTGTTCTCGGCTCAGAAGCCCGGGTGCCAGCTGGGCGCGGGCGGGTGGGCACGGGTAGGGCCATGTGCCAGACACACACAGAATGCCCTTTGAGGAGATGGCAGCTGTCGGCCCAGGCACCCCTCTGGTTGCTGTGGCCTTGTCTGCCCTCTCTTAGCAATACCTTACACAGCACTGGGAACAGCTACCCAACAGGTACAGGGGAACCCTATTCAAAGCAGAGAAGGACCTCATCAGACCTAGAACTAGGACCTGGGTCTGGTGGCTGTCCTGATGGCCCCTTTCCCGAATATTTCTCCTCATTGTTGGGTCCGTCCTCAGAATCTACTTAGGGGTTAAGGGAACTAAGGTTGCCTCCACTTTACGGGGCGGGGGGGGGGGGAAGTTAGGGGATCCACCCCTAAGTCTCTAGGGAAGTCAGATACCGACCCTCGCGTCTTCCCCCAATCACTCGGGCCTCCAACCACTGTACACTTGGAAGACAATGGCGCTTGTCCCTGGGACTGCAGAGATGATTCGGTGGTTAAAGGTCCTTTCTTGCAGAGAGCCCAGGTTTGGTTCCCGGCACCCTCATGGCTACTGACATTTTCTGTAACTCCAGTTCCAGGGGATCCCATGCCCTTTTCAGACCTCTGCGGGCACCAGGCAAACACATGGTGTACATACATGGATGCACAAACACACACTCAGATAAAAAAAGATAAACCAGATAAAGAGGAGGAGAAAGACGTGGAGGAAGGAAGAGGAAAAAGAGAAAAGGAGGAGGAGGAGGTGGGAAAGAAGGAGGAGGAACAGCCACAGCCTTCTTGTCTCTAGGTACAAAAACTACAAATTTCCTAGCGGGTTAGCTGAAGCTCTCGTCCCCTAGGTCCTCTCAAAAGCGAACTTGGCTGCCAATCTGCTTTTTGGAACAGGCTGTATACCTGCTCCCTCGGGAAGGCGGTAGGTTGACCTCCTAGACAATGCCCACGGAGTTCATCTCCCACTTGGTGTAGGTATGCGCTCACCAACCCACCTACCCAGGGAACAGTAGCCACTAACTACCCAGGGTTTGGTTTGCCCAGGAAGAGATTCCCGTGGAGCAGTGATGGGCTGTACGTGGCTGGGCAGCGGAACGGACCACTGGTTCTTAACCTTTGGGTAGCTGATGGATCTGAGTCTCAGTGCACTGAGAGAAAGGTGAAAACAGCAAGGGTGTGGCAGGCAGTTTGAAGATCAGTGTTCACGTGCCCACTGCTTGCAGGTGCATGTTTGGGCACCGTGTCAGCTGTGAAACAGCTGAAGAAATTAGGGGTGATTAACATGGGGGAAAGGAAAGCTCAGCTCTCCGAAGGACTGCCTGCCTTCCAGTCTTGGGCAGGGGGGCCCACTATGCGACCCTCCATAAAAGTCACTCCAAATTTCTCTTTCAGGAGGACCCAAGGTTAAGTCAGACTGTTTGCCCAGATCTGGAGCTCCCTTGGGAAACGAGTGGGCCCTGGAGGAGCCCTCTCAGCCGGGGCGGGGGAGTGGGTGCAGAGGAATTCTGCTAGCTAATCTAAGATCGCCTTCATCCCGACCAGTCTCTACCACCGTATCTATCTGCTCAGACCTGGGGAGTAGGAACCTTGGGACCCGCACCAAGGAACGTACTGCGTGGGGGTGGGGATTCTGGGCTCCAGAACCGGGTGGGCGGGCCGGATGGGATTTTTTTCTAATAGCGCGTCTGGAGGTGGCCTTAGGAAGGACAGGCAAGGTGTGGGAACACGGCCTCCTTTCCCTGTTGTGCCGACAGAAAAATGCTGGGGTCCCGGGTCCTCGCCTTTAACGCGGGCGGCGGCGGAGCAGGCGGGAGGGGGAGGGGTAGGCTCGGGCGGCGCATGCGCGGCGCAGGGGGAGCGGCCGGACTGTCCGGTGGCGGAGAGCAGATTGAAGGCAGCGAAGAGCGCCGGGATCCGGCGCCGGGGGCTGTGAGCGGCGCGGGCCCACCGAGCCCCGAGCCAGCCCGCGCCGCTGCCGCAGAGACCCGGGGGGGACGGCCAAGATGACCGTGCCGGTGAGTGCTGACCGCCGGAGACCCCGCGCCCCCCGCGGCAGGCCTGGGCCACCGGGGGTCGCCGGAGGTCCTTCTCAGGTCGTGGTGGGGAACAGGATGGGGACGCCGCCCCCTAGCCGACTTCTCTGATCCTGCTTTTCCAACCTCTTCCTGGAGAGCCGAGTGGAACCAGGGGTCATGCTGGCCCCACGGGGAGCTCCCCGGGACGGCTGGGCTGGGAAGAGGGTGTTTGTGGGCCTGCCTCTAAGAGCCCCTGGGACTAGTGGGCCCGGCGGGGGTCCGCGCTCCCCCCACCCACGACCTCTTCCCAGAGTGGCCAGGCCTACCGAGGAGAGGGCTCTGACACTCCCTGGAAACCCATGTCCAGGTCAGTTAGGCCGGCTGACGTGTGGGAAGGTCTGTTCTGTTCTCCCAGAAAACTCCCAGGGAGAGCTACCCTATTGTGCTCCCGGATCCCCACCCGGATGGCCAGGCGTGGGGGCGGGGTCTGTGCTGTCCCCGAGACACCCTTACCCCAGAATGGTTAGCTTGGCCGGCTAATGGAAAGAGCATACCTCCCCCTACCTCTGCTTTGTACACTCACTTTGTGGGAAGTTTGTTGGATCTTTGAACCTCAGGGCCTTTCTTTCGACCAGTGTCTCCTTTCTGTAGGGGCTTCCCCTTGCTTGACACCCCCTCTTCCTAACCCATCAGATAGACCTGAGCAGCCCTTACTCTAGGGCTTAACAAATGGGCCATGGATCGCTCTTCCTGAGGTGGCCAGTGATTATGGCTACTGGGGTGACGGACTGACCCAGGTACAGGCTCCACTTTACAGATAGACAGACAGAGGTGTGAGGCCACACCTTCATCCTGTCTGCACTGTAGTAATGGCCTGAGGCCACGATTTCTCTGCTGAGTCAGAGTTTTTTCCCAATGACAGGAAGGGGCAATGGTCCAGAACTTTGTCCAGCCCGGCCTTATTCTGGGACTGCTCTTCATCCACTTGGGGCCGGGTTCCATGATGCACATTGTCGAGGCTTCCTGGCAGGGCAAGTGGCCGCTTAATTAACTTCCATAGGGTATGGAGACTCCTGGAGGAGAGAGGCTTGTGTAAGTGCAAAGCATTGTTATTACAGAATTAAAGATCCCAGCTCCCGCCCGCCCCCAGAAGTGGTAATTCTGAGTTACAGATGAAAAAATTAGGGCTTCCAGGCTGTGCTGATGGGAGCCCCCACCCCCATCGCTTCTGGTTCATAGCATAATTGCCTCATCTCTAGGAAGAGACAGAGAAAGCCTGCCAAGCCAAGCCCCTCTCCTGTTCTGTTCTGCTTCTGCAAAGCTCAGGTTTTTCTCTGGCTTGGGGCATAGGGCACCAGCCAGCTCCACCCCTGTGGACACTGGTCAGGGAAACAAGGCAGATGAGTGAGCATGCCGGAGGGCAGTAGTGAGCAGCCAGTGCCCCTCGGGACAGGTCTCTGGTGGGGAGGTTCAGGATTGGTTTGGCTGTGTAGAGTCAGTTCAGAGACCCTTTAACCTCGCAAGATTTCAGGTGGTCAGCTCGGCTCTGTGTCACCGTGGCACCATCTGTAACTGGAGAGGCGAAGGGGTCTGGTAGGACTCGTATAGCTAAGAATCACTATGAAGAACTAAAGTTAAGTTCTGTCCCCACCAGCTCCACTCCAAAAGTCACCTCTCGCCCTCTGACTTGTAGCTACAGCCCTCAGTGATTCTGCATGGCGTGTTGCTAGGCTGTCAGACCACTGTCCTCTCTCCTGGGACCTTGGTACACTAGTGGAGGCTTCTAGGAAGAGCTGCCTGCTCTGTCCTTGCTCAGGGAGCCCAGACTGGTGACTGGCCATGCGGTGCTCAGGGACACGTTTGAGTTTTAAGCACACCCATTCATTTGGGCAGTCTTTTCCTGGATAAAGCTGACGCGGGCACTTTGGCCCACAGAAATTACAAGATGCTACAGATGGAAATGGGAGATAATAGCAGAGAGAAATAGCAGAGAGAAAACTTGGGATGGACTAGGTTGAGTTGATGTGGTTTCCCGGGTATCCAAGCAGGGCCTGTACGGGGTTTTGTTTTTGCTTTGCTTTGTTTTGGTTTTTGAGATGAGATCTCATTGTGTAACCCTGAATAGTTTGGAATTCACTATGTAGACCAGGCTGGCCTTGAACTCCCACAGAGATCTTCTGCCTCTGTCTCCTTCCAAGTGCTGGTCTTAAAGGTGTATGCCATCATTACTCCTTGCTGTGCTAGGGCCTCTGTTATTTGACCCCTATGGGATATGGGATCCACAGGGAAGAAGGCACCATGGTGGCCCTGGCTCCCAACGCATGCTCTTTCTTCTGCTGAGAGCAAAAGCAAGCAAAGGTACTTCAGCAGTGTTTGGCCACTCATTTCCTGACTGTCCTCTGACATCTGCCTTCCTTCAGTGCATGGCTGGCCAGTGCCATAGGCCTATCTGGTAGTCTGTCCTAGCTTGCTGGTCACACTAGAAAATGACTGTATTGTGTCTCAGACCCATGGACATGAGTGACAAGAGGCTGGCTGCCCTGTCACAGTAAGGTGAAGAGCAAGTCCTGTGCAGAGCACAGTCCCACTGCTGTCTGTTTCTGCCTCTTGTTTCTTGTCTGTGAAACTGGGCAGCTCATCTAGTCTCTACTGGGCCCTTTCTTGGAGGATGGGCTTTCTCTTTCTCTCTCTCTCTCTCTCTCTCTCTCTCTCTCTTTCTTGATTTATTTATTGTGTATACAGTGTTCTGCCAGCATATATGCCTACAAGGCAGAAGAGGATACCAGATCTCATTGTAGATGGTTGTAAGCCACCATGTGATTGGTGGGAATTGAACTCAGGTCCTCTAGAAGGGTAGCCAGTGCTCTTAACCTCTGAGCCATCTCTCCAGCCCCAGAACAGGCCCTTACAAGGAACACAGGTGCTGCCCTATGTAAGCATGTACTGTGTGTTGTGCATGGGCATGAGCATAGACAGGGTCCTCAGGGAGGACCCATATGTGGCCACAGTCACATGGCCAGTGGGATGGGAATCAGAGTGACAACGTTTATAGTGGTAAAATGACCACCATCCTGCATGGCCACTCTAATTTCAGGGCTGCAACCCAGAGAGCTCTTGACAACTTTCTGTGGCTTTCCAAGTGTGACCCAACTTTTTTTTTTTTTTTTTTTTTTAAGCGAAAGACAAACCCAGAGTCTCTTTGTTGTCCTTGTAGACAGCCATCTTGGGCTCACAGAGATCAGGCAGACTAGTTTTGACTAATCTAGCAGCAGCCAGTGGAAATTAGTGAGCACTTGGTTGAACCTGGGGCCCCTCTGTGCTTGAGAGATTTGGCCAGCGAGCCAGAGGTCTGAACTAGGGCTAATAGCTGGCCCGGTCGCCAACCCTGTAGGAAGGGCACAATAGGTGGGGAGAAACTGAGTTGGAATCCCAAACCTCAGCTCAATCCCCAAAGCGCATGCCATACCCTCTCCTGTTACTGGACTTTGGTCCTTCCTGCCCTTCCCTTTGCAGGAACTGATCTTAAACCTTGTACCCACTTTACCAGGTAGGTTACCCCTGCTCACCCATGCAGCACTGCCCCTGGACACCTCCTGGCCTCATTTGTTACTCTGTATTTAAAGATGGGATCATAAGGTTCCTAGCAGATTCTGTCACAAGACTGAAGGTGCAGGACCTATGACCACCGGGCCCCAGCTGAGCCACTTTCGGAGGGTGTAGATGGTGGCATCTGCTACCATGCCAGCGCAGGTAATGATGGCCCTACATAAACCTTTCCAGGGAACTTTATTGAAGACCAAGTGGGGATCAAAGAAGCTGCTACTTCAGGATGGGTACAATGCTTTGGTAGGCCAGGACTAAGGCCTTGGGGATGTGACAGGACTGCATTTGGGAGGGAGGAGGTCAGCAAGGGATGCATGCAGCTCTTTATAAGAAACTGTATAGTGGCGCTGCTGTGAGGCAGTCACCGTTCCCAGCCTCTGGTGGCGTGTATGGTAGCCAAGGACCCACTCCTGACCCCTCTCTCCCTCCAGTGGCATTTTCTTTGTGGTTCATTTCAGTTTCATTCCTGCCAAGGCCTTAGTGGTGAGATGACCCTGGCCTCTCCCCTGCTTTGCAAACAGAGTGGCCTCTGGTGGCACCATTGGCTAGTACGCCACATCTCAGGCCAGCTGGGTGCTCTGCAGCCTTGCTGTCTGGAGTGGACAGGGTTGCATACACGTAAAGCTTGTCCTCAGGCCTGATCTGCAGCAGCGTGACCTAGTGATAGAAGTAGCCAGGCAGGGCTTCAATGCCATCTGTGGACCTCAGTGCCTAAGGTGCTAATGATGGCAGTGGAAGGGCGAGTGGCCCTGGGCAACTCTGGGATTCGCCTTGTAGTCAGCTATGCCCGCTCGCCCGCTCCCACCTCCTGCCGTCAAGGATCTTTTCCATCTCCCAGCCTCAGACTTAGCCTCTTCATCGCTGCTTGCTCTCCTTGTTTCTTGGCCAAACCTCATTATTTATTTTCTTTTCTGGATCATTGTCCTTGTTGTCATCATTGCCATCATGTGTGGGGGCACATGTGCTGGAGTGGAGGTCAAAGGATAACTTGTGGAGTCATTTCTCTCTCCTGCCTTTATGTTGCTCCAGAGATGGGACTTGGGTTGTCAGACTTGCCCAGCAAGTGCCACTGATTCCCACTGGCCTGCACTGCTTTTGTGTGCTCTTAGTAACTGTTTGCTGAGGCATTGTCTTCCTTGATCCAAGAAAGAGAGCCAGGACCTCAGCAGTGATGAGGGACGCCCAATCTGGCAGGAGAGATGGTCACAAGTTGTGGCTCTAAAGTTAATCTCTTTTCTGGGGGAGATTAGAGGCTAAGGGGGCTTTTCAGTAATTTTATTATTAAACCCTGCCAAATTCCATGAAGGATTTGAAACAGATTATAGTAGAAGACACAACTAGTCTGCCATCATCAAAGCCTTCAGAACTGTGTAATATATGAGGAAAGAGGAACATTATTCCAGAAAACTTAGGTTAAGGGGGCATAGAAATTTAACTGTAAGTTCCCTGGCACCCAGTAGTAGGTTTAGAATCATAATTCCTGCTTTGGAATCTTTCAGAATACTATGCAATGTCATCCTGTTCTTCTGTGCTTCCTGTCATTTAGCCATTGAGACGTTTCTGCTGAGGTAGATTTTTACATGTCATGAAATGTGCAGGCGTTAAGTGTACACAGGGGTAGGTTTGGGCCTATGAAGAACTTCATCAGGATAAGGAATGTCACTGTCACCTCGGAAAGTTCTCAGGGCCCCGTCAGGCAGTCAGCACTGTGCTTTCTCTCACTGTCTTAGATTTGCCTCTACATTCTGTGTTAGTTGTGGCAAAATAGAAATCGCCATCCACTTGGGGAGTATTTGTTCCTTCTTGGCTGCTGAGTACTATTCTGTTGATGAATATGCCACAGTTCATTTAGCCCGTCCTCCTGCTTTTGTTTAATGTGGATTTTTAACTGTCAGAACACTGGCATATTGTTTGTATTAGAAAACTTTATAGCCGGGTGGTGGTGGCGCATGCCTTTAATCCCAGCACTCGGGCCACAGAGGCAGGCAGATCTCTGTGAGTTCAAGGCCAGCCTGGTCTACAGAGCTAATTCCAGGACAGGGAATTATTATACAGAGAAATCCTGTCTTGAAAAACCAAAAAAAAAAAAAAAATGAAACATGACATCTAATCATGCAGCCTTAGGTCATGCCTAGAGATTTGTCTATGCCCTAAACACTATCTACCCAAATGATCTGTTTGCTCAGAATGTGGTGAAACCACAGACCTCCCTGTTCACAGCCTTCCAAGCAGGGCCTTAAGAGTCTGCATTCCTTCCACCCCTTCATCCAAGGTTAACTTTAGGCTTTGGAATCACCTGTGATTTTCCCAGGGCCTCATTCTGTCCCAGAAGGTCCTGGCTGGAGGGCCTAAAGGAGAGCGGGTCAGAGAAGACAAATCCTGGACACAAGCTGATTGATCCTTTGGGCCCTCCCCACTGGGATTGACCCAGACATCCTACCAAGCCACTCCTGCTGCAATTTGAGAGTCAAGTCCAGGCTATACTTTACCCTTCAGAAAGCCAGAAGCCAGAGCGGGGACCAGCTGGCCAAGAGCCCCTCCTGCAGCCCCTCAGGCCTGAATCTGCTCCTCTTCTCCAAGCAGCGCACTTGACTGTGCTTTTAAAATCAATTTTCACTCTGCTTTTTTCTGCAAAGGTTCACACATTTACTCACATGTTACCTCCACAGAGAAGCTCCCAAATTGCATGGGACAGCCCTCTCGTCCCTGCCACCTACTTCGCCCTTTCTGACTCTTGTCACCGCAGACAAGTGTGATTCTCTGTCCATGCCCACCTCCCATAGCCCAAGTGTAAGTTCTCTGAGAGTGGGACTCTTTCCCTGGCAGTGTCCTGATACAACACAGCAGTTGGCATGCATCTGATGCTCAGACCGTGGTGCAAATGAAGGCACCCCAGTGCAGTTGGAGGGAAGACCTGCCCACCCCAGCACTGGCTATGGATCTGGTGTGACTTCACTCCAAGGAGGAGTTGCACTCAGATCTCAAATGAGGTTTTGAGGGAACATGGGCAATCTTAGAACATCTGAAGAGGGAGGAGGGAGAACAGGGAAGGCTTGCTTGGGGAGTGGGGCTTAGAGGTGTGCACTTGTGTTTGTGGGGGGGGGGTCCAAGAAAGGGTGGGTGGAACTTAATGTCTAGTGATATGGGATGTGTTTGTGCTGCTGAGACACACCAGAGTGCCCTGTGCATCCTTGTCAGTGCCTGAGTGTGGGCCCAGCTGCTGGTAAGGGTTGCCTTTAACAATATGTATAGTGAGCTCTGAGAGGTGCGGTGACCAGCTGAGGATGCCACAGACAGCTGGGGTCATTTGTGTAGGCTCCTGTGTGTGGAGGCTTTGTTGAGATACGGCCTTGGTCTGGGTCTCCTGAGGCAAATGGGGCCCACTGTGTAGGCTGAAATAGGCTCATGTGAGATCACCATGTTTCTTTGCAAGGAGGGAGCTGCTCTTATATACCCTGGACTGCTGCTTGTGACCCTGCTGACCTCTAGCTCACTGACTCCGGCCGCTGTGGCTGACAACCCTGTTCTCTGCCCATCTGTGGGTATCTGTGGGTGTGGGCACTGGTGCTCAGGAGAAGCTGCTGAAGGCTTGTAGCAGATGGCACGTGAAGTCACCCCCTCTGTCTGAACTCTGGTTGCTATGGGAGAGTGAGAGCAGATGGCTCAGCTGGTGAGGCCTCTTGACCACACCCTGTCCCTGCCCACCCAGGCTAGCTGACAGAAAGAACCCGGGCAGCCACCAGCAGCTGAGCATTCTCTCCAGGGATAGGGACCTGTCCCATGTTCTTCCTTATCCCTTGCTCCTCTGTTCCTTGACAGGTTTCCTCTACTAGTCTGACTCTTCCCTAATATTGAGGGGATGAGGAGACAGGAGTCAGATCCCAGGGGCAGCCACAGGGCAGCCACACTAGGCCCAGCCTCTGTTCCACACAGGGAGTAGCAGTACTCAGGCCTAGCCCACTCTTGTCTGCCAGCACCCAAAGAGGCCTCTGCTGGAGGGAGGTCCTGTGTGAAGCAAGCACTTCTCTGAAGTTGCCACTGCTGCAGAAAAACGTGAAAAGGGGGTTACCCATATTCCCGGTTTGTCCCAGGACCACACATGAATGCAGAAAGGGGAGTGGGGAGGGAGTGCTGCTTTTATATACCTTGGAGTTTGTTAGGGGCCTAAGTCAGTTTGTACCTTCCTCACCCCTGGGCTATCCCTACAGAGCAGGTAGCACGGCCTCTTCAATCCGACCTCTGCGCCCAGGGCTCTAGCTGACCAGAAGAATCTGGCTCCAGGCGGCAGGGCCCTGTCAGGGGGAGAGAAGGCTCTCACTGGTCACTCCAGCGTGGGAGCACAGGAACTCTAAGCAGCTCCAACACCTCACACCCACACCACTGTCTGGGGACATGCTTAGGTTGCCGAATGGGCAGTTAGAGCTATAAGCTCTGCTACTACTTCCTGGCTGTGTAAGCTGGCAGAGGCACTGCCCTCTGAGCCCCTGGAAGGTGGCATTCCACCTCCTGGTCTCCAGACTGAAGTGACAGGCTTAAGGGCGCCTGTAGCCTTGCCCTGGTTTTGAGCTTGACACTGAGTATTCCTCAGAAGGAAAGCAATCGCTCCTGTGGCCCTTTAGGGACAACATGTCTTCCTGTCCCTGGGGCTTGCAGTGCTTACCTCCGGCCTCAGGAAATCCTTTCCTACTGCCGCTCCCAGAGCTGGCCATCAGCTGACCTGTCTGTCCAGTCCAAGCTTCAGGAGGGGAGACTGTGCCTTATCTCATGCAAGTCATTTTATGCCTGCTCTGTTCAGTCTTAGCCATTCATAAGTGGTTTTCGTGTGGCTACGTGGTCTTCCTGGAGGGGCTGGTTTGTTCAGCTATTCCCATAGAGTTGGCCGTTTTCCATTATGCTCTTCTTTGCCGATGTAAGTGGGCATTACAGGGTGTTACACGGTGATAGCTCTTCTGTGTGCTGTACTGCTTCTGAGGCTCAGATGGCCAGAAGGCTCTAACCTTATCCCAGGCTTTTCTCCTCAGTAGGGGTCCAGGAAAAGCAGTAATATAGGCAGTTGAGTGGCCTACTGTGTTTACTGTGGAAATGCCCATTCTATGCCCCAGAGGTTAGTGATATCCCCCTGCATCCTGTGAGCTTATCTTCAACCTGGTAAAGAGACTCCAGGCCACTCCTGGGATGACTGACAGCTGTCCTTCAGGGTTGGAGCTGTTGTCTGGCCACGCCTGTGCAATCCTTCTCCAGCAGCACCCTCTTGCAGCTGCTCCTTTGCGTATGCACCTGTGTGTGCCTGATCCTGTATATGTTGCCCTTGTATGTAGCTGTGCTTTTGTGTGCTTGTTCCTGTGTGTGCCTGTGCCTGCAGCCTGTGCCTGTGTCTGTATGTGGTGTCCTCTCAGGCTAGCTTTTCCCACAAGGCTCCACCTCATTCATTACACACATTGCTCATCAATGAAGCTGAACTTCAGAGAAGTGCTGGCCCCAGTGCTGAATGCAGGACCATTGTTTTTTTGTTTTGTTTTGTTTTGGGGGGGGGGATGGGAGAGAAGAGATTACTTGAGTCTCAGACACCTGTCTGTTTGGAGACCTGAATGTGACTGGGGTCTTTAGATTTAGTCTGGAGTGTCCTTGTCCCTAAGTTCCCTTTCTGCTGCTGAGTAGTCAGTGTAGGATGTCAGCTCTGTCCTTCCTGTGCACGGTTGTGTGGAATGAGACAAAGACCCCTACACTGTGTGTCCGTCTCACCTGTAAAGTGGGACCAGCAGGAAGGCTTGTGTTACAAAACGGCTGTGGGCATGAACCGAGCACATGTCCCAGCCAGCACGGAGGCTGTGTCAGTGCCGGGGAGGGGCTGCTTGTACCACTGAGCATATGTGTTCAAGCCAGCACAGAGGCCACAGATGTGTGTAGGCAATATCCCTGTCACCACTTTTCCACGTGCCCCATGTAACCAGCCTAATGGGTGCTCCTTCCCCAGTAGCTTGGGAAGTGGCACCCCGCCCCCAGCACAGTGGGGTGTCAATCCTGGGGTCTTGCTTCCGAAGCGGAAATGCCATTCCAAGGCTCACAGGCTGGGGGGGGGGGGGGCGTGTTTAAGTGGAAAAGGAGCAAATTTTTGAAATGCCTGAGCCTGAGCCCAACTCCCTTCCCCCACTTCCACACTCACAGGCACAGCCCCACCCCCAGTGGTTTCTGGTCTCCCTTTCCCAAGGACCTAGCTAGTCACTGCCTCCCTGTGGTGCCTTCCCTTGGCCAGGGGTGGATAGAGGCTATCTGTCCCCTTTGAGGACCAGGCCTTTTGTGTTCCTGACCTTCTTACCTGAAAGCCTGCCTTTCAGACCTGGCAATGACTTCTGGGTCCTGCTCCTCCCCTCCAAAGTACAGACCCAGTGACATGTTGAGGACCCTTCAACCCCAACACAGTGCGACAAATGTTTAGGCATGGCATGTTCCCACTGGCCTTGACACACTGAGTAGCTGGATGGAGGCTGAGGATGTAGGAGAGAGACCTGAGTAGGGCATGGTGACCCGCAGGAGGGAATGTTCCAGGTGATGTTCCAGGACACTGGGTCAATTCTCCTTGCCCTTCTGCCATGCTGTGAGCTCTGGCCAGTGATTTCTAAGTCAGAAGTCCTGGGGAAATGCAGGCATCTTAGCTTTTCAGGAGGGTTACAATCCAGGAGTCTAGTTTAACCAAGTGTTGAGAGGACTCGTGAGCACTCTCTGGGCTGCTGTAGCCCAGCCCCTGATGCAGGAGCTCTGGAGAAAGTCTGCCCAGAAGCTGTGGAAGTTGGCCTTGAGCATGTATGATTGGTACCGCCATTCTTCAGAACTCTGCTGAGTTTAAGTTCGTCTTACTGCTTCCTGGCATCAGCAGCTGCCTGATACAGGGTGCACTGAGGGGCTAGGGACTGCTGGCTGCTCACAATCCTGTGAGATCTGAAACAAGTTTCATTCCAGTTTTTCCAGCAATCTGTGCTCAGAGACTTTGCAGCATCCAGATTTTGCTGCTTGGGTGACAATTACTGACCTGAAACCTAGCAAGGAGCTTTGAGGTGAGGTGAGGCTCTGCCCACTGCTTTCCCCAGGTAACTTTTCCTTCTTTCTCATTCTTAAAGTGCACATTTGGACGTTCCTGAAATAGGCAAGTTGGAGCAGGTTTCAAGAAGGTTGCTGCTGCCACCCAAACACTGGGCACGAGTTTTGTGTCTGGACAGGATTGACTCAGGAATGGAGGGGAAGGGAGTCTCCTTGGGCATGACTGCGACCTGATGATCGTGGAGACCCAGCTTCTGGAACCTGCATTCAGTTTAGTGACGAACTGGCTTACGGATTGGCAAACCTCTAGTTCCTTGCTTAGAGGCATTTGTGGAGTGTACTTAGTTAACCGTGGTTTTTGCGCGCGCGCGCGCGCGCACACACACACACACACACACACACACACACACCGGGCTTCAGGGGACCAGCTGAAATCCTACTACATGGTTGAGGAATACCGAGGGGCAGGGCTTGTTGCTACCTATGAAAAGCAGTAAGTAGTTTAGGCTGTCTCTGGCCAACCCTGGGGTCTTTCTGTCGCCCAGGCTGGTTTCCTGCCTCCACTTCCCGATTGCTGGAATCCTTAGGCATGAACCATGACGCGGGGTTCCTGGTATCCTTACATAGTAAGGCCTGTCTACAGTCGTATTGTTTTCAGTAATTGTTCCTTGGGGCATACTCCCTCCACTTTGCCTTGGAATTCAGGTCTGAATCGGATGCGGCGAACACACGTGGGAATACTTCAGGGCTGGTAGGTGAGGAAGGCAGAAGGCCGGCATCTGGAGGGGTAGCAGGGGCTGCCCAGGAGGAGAGCGTTGGGGCCAGGCGGCGTCCTCCGAGGACCTTCACGAGCTCGGCCGGCCGCCGCGGGAGGCGGGGACGTCCACACCGGGCTGTAGCCGGCTCGGCCCGCTCAGCGGCTCATTTGCATGGGGGCCCACGGCGGCCAATGGTAGCGCGGCTGGGCATGCCGGGAGCGGGCGGCGGCGGGCGGGCGGAGCGAAGTGGACCGGCTTCGGGCGGCCGAGGCGGCTGCTGAGACGTGCGGCGCGGGCGGCGGTGCTACGCGGGCGGCGCGGCCTCTGGCCGGCGGCACCATGAAGTACTTGGTGAGTGTGGGCTTGGGACCGGGCAGGTGGGGAGGAGGACGTTTCCTGCGGGCCCAGTGAGTCCCTCCGGCCGCGGTTACCGGTCAGCTCGGCGCGTTAGCGAGTCGCTCCTCCCCCGGTCAGCCTTTCGACCCCCTGCAGCCCACGGAGCTTTCGTGTCGCATTCGGCCTTCGCAGTATGCCAGGCTGCCTGAGGCTGAATTCTAGGCGGTGTACTGAGGGGCTCTAAGTAGCCGAGATTTGCTGAGGGTTGCAAGCAAGCAGCGACAGGTTAGGACCTGGGGGGATTTGGGGAGAATCCCATTGAGGGCCGCAGGGAGAATCCCATTGAGGACTCTGCGATGTTGAAAGGTCTAGGCTGAGAGACGCTCCCGATCTAGGGTTTGCTATGGTTTGGCCACCTTCACATAACGACCACGCGTCCATTGCTTGTTAAGTGAGAAAGTTTCCAATTGTCTTGCGCCAGGGGACACGCCCTCCTTTCTCTGAATGGAGAGTGACTGGCCAGGGCTGATGGGCCAGAATAGCAGGTGTGGGTGCCTAGAGGATCAGGAACCAGGAGCCAGGTGGTGCCTTAGGGAAGGGAGCCGTTGGGGAGGAACTGCCGGCACACCCTCCTGGCACTAGCAGTCATCTCCCCTTTGCCCTGAGCAAGGAAGGAATCCATTGGAAGCTGGGTGGAGGCAGGGCAGGGTAAGACTGTCCCGGTTGTCTGAGCAAAGTCACCTTTGGTCAGGGGAGGAAGACTGGAGCTTCTGGCCTTGAGTGAGTGCTGTGTGCTCTCCCTAATGTCTGGCCAAGGCATGAAGTTAGGGCAGTGTCTCAAGGGAATCTGTTTGCACAGGAAAGGCCCCTGAGTCAGTTGTCACTCCCCACCCTGGCTGTAAGGTTGTTAAGTGTAGAGACTGAGGCAGAGAGTGTAGGGGGAGGTGGATTTGTCCTTCGGGCTCGGGCTCAGAACCTGGTACCTATGCACTGGACCATTTGTTTTTCCCACTCTGTCTGGGATGAGGGAACTAGGCCTTGAGAAGCTGCCAGGCTCTACTGTGGCCCTCTGCTAGTGTCCATTCTTTCAGGAGACCCCACCACAATATTCCCCCAGGCCTGAACAGCTTTATCCTCTTCTTCCCTCCCCAACCCAACCTGCTCAGGCTGGGAGGCCTTTGGAAAGAGGTGGTGTTAGTCAGGCTTGCTATGGGGAGTGGGAGGTGGGTGATGAGGATCACTCTCCAGCAGTAGCCTTTCTTCCCAGCATGGAGGGGTTACAATGTGGCCTCAGACCCAGAGGACGGGGCTGGGCTCTCTTGTCTGGTCGCTCAAACTCTAGGAAAAGTCGAGGCTCCATGTTTGTTTTGGTGTAACCCTCCCATCTCTAGCTGAGGTACAAAGTTAGGCCTTTGTGGGAGGGATAGAGAGTGGAGGGGGATGTGTTTTGCATGCTGGAGAACCACACTTTCTGTAATGCCATCCCCCTGTCCCTGCTCAGGAAGATGGACTACATTGCGAGCTGCTGAAGGCTAGTATTGTAGGGCTGCAGAGTGTCAGAGTTCCAGGAGGCGTGAGAGCTGAAAACGAATAAACTGAGACCTTGTACTAAGATCCTGCTGTTCCTTTGCTCTGATCTGTGGATCCTTCTGTGATGGCAGAGTCAGGGATGGGGATCAGCTCTATTCTAGGCCCCATTTTGTCCCTGAAGTGAAGGGTCAGCCTTAAGCTAAGCTCTGTTGAGGCACCAAATCACAAAGGTGAACTAGAGCTAGCCCACTGATAGGTTCACAAATCCTCTATTAGAATCCCAGGGCCAAGGAAGAAAGCAGTAGGTATCCCTACCCTCTGTGGTGTGATGAGGGCTTAGAGATGCCGTATTCTACAGCAGGAGGATTCTTTATGCCTCTACACCTCTACCCAGACTCCCAGAGATAGTACCTGTGACACTTTGGCAGGAGTTGGAGCAGGGAGCTGCTTCCCATCCACAGCTGAACCTGGATACAAAGTCATTTGCTGTTGCTACTAGAGCCAAGGACAGCATATGTAGGAGAATCCCTGTCAGTGACCACACTCTGCAGGTGGTTTTTCCTTTTTTTTTTTTTTAAATATTTGTTTATTATGTATACAATATTCTGCCTGCAGGCCAGAAGGGGCAACAGACCTCATTACAGATGGTTGTGAGCCACCATGTGGTTGCTGGGAATTGAACTCAGGACCTTTGGAAGAGCAGGCAGTGCTCTTAACCGCTGAGCCATCTCTCCAGTCTCTGCAGGTGGTTTTTCACTCCTTTCTCTTCCAGACCTTTGCCCTGGCTGCAGAGTGTCAGTCATGGAGCTGGTAGCTACCACTGTGCTCTCCCTGGCTTTGTACTGTCACATACTCCTGAGGAAGGCAGGACTGGAGCTGTGGCTCCCTTGGGATGACTCTGGAATGTGGGGCTCATGCACAGGCCATTTTGAGCATGGTTCTCACACTCTGGCTCCATGTGAGTGTATCAGGGACACGAACCGGCTGCCTAGTTGTTCATGGGAATGCTAGGACAGGATGCTGCCAAAGCTAGCGTGTCAGGCTAGGGAAGGGAGGGAAGAAGTGCCATCTCTCGGGGCTCCATTGGATCCTGAATTGGGGCAAGGAGGTCTGCCAGGTCCCTAGTCAGTGGGTCTATGACTACGTGCCCCTCCAAGTGGATGCCGAGGCATGAGTGAGGAGGAATGGTGAGTATGACTGCCAGCTGGGCACCCATTCACTGGGCCTATATCCATTGGCCACTGGCGGGGAGGGGGTGGCTTTGGGACAAGCAAACAGAATATCCCAGAAATAAACTTGGCTCACATTTGCAGTGGTTGTGAGTATGAAGGGAGCCAGTGTTTCCTTAGTGCCTGCTGTGTGTGAAGCTCTGTGCTGGGGTGGGTGCCAGTGTGTACGCCTAGGCTGGGACTAGGCAGGGTAGGAAAGGCTTGTGCAGTTAACAACACTCCTGGATTCTGTGAGGGCAGCATTTCTGGTGAATCCCCGACTCTACTTTTATCTCAGCCCTAGACCTACCTCTGCTGTTTCTTGTCTCTGTAAACCTGGGTCAGACAAGTGTACCATTCTGAACCTCCGCTTCCCTTCAGATAAGATAGACGTAATTCTTGGTGTCCTGGGGTCATTTGAAGATGTGGGAAGGAGCTTGGCCTATGGCCTAGGGTAAAAGTCACTGTTACTGTCATTCGGAACCTGCTAGTTGTGTCCTGTGTCCAGTTCCATTTCTGATTCGCCTGGTTCCCATCTTGAGCTGGCTATGGGCTGCTGAGAACTTGGTTTGCTGTATAAATGAATATGAACCAGATGTGGAGCCGGGCCTGCATGCGGGGTCCTTTGGTTAGTGGGCCCAGACTGGCACTGACTGACGGCTCTGTGGAGGGAAAACTGTAGTATCTTCTTAGCACGCCAAGCCACCAGCTTGCATGCTGTCCTATTGTCAGGGTTTTCTGGGATCCCAAGGCAGCTGGAGCTGAGGAGAATAACCTGCACATCAGCAGTTCTCCCTCTGCTGTGCTGTGGGTCGGAAGCCTTCACAGTCCAGGACCCAATGGGGGCCATTCTCAACCAAGCAGCACTTGTGGGGCAGCCCTCTTGGCTCTCTTGCAGAAGGATGTTGTGTGGAATGGGGAGCATTGACATCGGGCTAGGGGATTTCTTGGCTCTACTGACTCGGCAGGCACTTGCTGTGGCACCTCTTACAAGAAGCCTGGTGGGTGCTCTAGCACCCAAGGTTCTGCTGAAGACAGACTTGTGCCTCCTGTGTTTGGGTTAGCAACAAGAATTGGGCAGTAACAAGAAATGCAGTATGTAAGGTGGGCAAAAGGGAAGTGATTATCTTCAGATAGTCATTGGGTCTTCCTGAAGGATGGCAGTGGGTGATGTCTGATTTGGTTCTATAGATGTAGGATGCATTGGCAAGCCAGGCAGCAGCCTTTGTGGTGTCTTGGATGTGACCATCAACGTCATCTAGACCAGTGATTCTCAGCCTTCCTAATGCTGTGATAAAGGGGTTGTGACCCACATGTTGAGAACTACTGGTCTAGACAGACGATTTAAGCTGGCTCTGCATCCCTCACTTATCCCATGTGAGCATGAGACAACACACATAGCATAGCATGAGCCATGCTCTGCAGCTGAGGGGAGACTGGGAAGCCGACTGCTTCTCCAACTTCTGTCATGGCACAGAGTCCCATGGGAGACTGCTGGGGATGAAAGCATGACCACAGCAGGAATGTCTAAGCTGCTGTGGACCATTACCATCTGGGCTTATTTGGCTGTAGGAGCCCATTGTTTGGGTGGCATTTTTTGGCCTTGGGAAATAAATAGAGGGAAAATCAGTGGAATCCTACAGCAGTCAGCCCCTGCCTACCTGCCACACTGGGTCACAGACGTCTTCTTTCATTCTTGCTTCAGCATCTTGGATTCTACCCTAGTTCTGCCCTATGTGCTTAGCTAGTAAGTCAGCTAGAGTGCTGCTTCCTTGGGAAAGCTGCGTGTTTGCAAAAGTCTTGTCCTTCATTACTTCTGGCACCCTACTTTCCCCCTTCTTGGCAAATTATTGCTTTCATGAGCCTCATATAAGCCAGGAAAGTGTGCCACTGAGCTACACTCCTAGACATGGCAAATTATTGCTGGATGTTCTTCTGCCTACTGTAGATGTAAGATTTGTGCTGACCAGGCCTCAAGAGTGTAGGTGTATACTATCTTTAGGACAGTGGTTCTCACTCAGCCTTCCTAATTCTGCGACTAACCCTTGAATACAATTCCTTGTATTCTGGTGACCCCCAACCATAAAATTATTTTGTTGCTACTTCATAACTGTAATTTTGCTACTATTATGCAGGATATCTGATATGTGACCCCCTAAGAGATTATTACATACATGTTGAGAGCCACTGCTTTAGTAAGAACAGGAACCAGGGTGATCTTGTTAAACAAAAGTAGTATCTTTTGAAGCCAGCCAACTGTATGGTTGTTCTGGGGAGAAGGACCTTACCTAAGATTGTATAGCAGTGGGAGGGAGAGCCAGACCCTGGCCTGGGGCTAAACTGTTGCCTAGTGACTCAAGAGAAGGAGCAATGTGGCCTTGAGTAATAACTAGGGGGGCAGAGAGACTGGGAGGACCTTTGCTTGGCCAGCTGAAAAAGTTGATAGGTCGGGCACTGGCAGTGCTTAGGACTTGGGTTGGGCAGGAGAGAGGCTGCTGCAGGGGCTCTGGGCCAGAGCACACCAGCTGACACAGGCAAAGGAACTCCTGGTGCCAGGCTCTTGATGCCACGTGCCCAGTCCATGAGGTGTTTCCCAGCCTGGCTCCAGCTGCCCTTGACTATACAGTTACAGCCCTACTTGGCCAAGGCGTACTTGGCAGGCACTCAGTGAGCATGTACTTTAGGTAGAGCTAGCACCTCTGGGAGGCCAGAAGCCCCAAATGACTCACCTGGTCTGGGCAGTTCGTCTCTGGGTTGATTTGTTCACTGAATCTTCCCTTCAACAGACCCTTCTAGCCTTCATGACTGTGCTCTATCCTGGCATCCCCAGACCCACCCAGTGTGGCCTCTCTCAGCCTTCCCTGCACAGCAATCTTGGAGGTGAGGGACTCAGGAGCAGGCCCTTCTGTTTGCACTTCCACTGCCTTTAACGGGCTGGAGGGAATTTCCCTGTGACTCATTCTGCTGGCACTTCCTGTGGTCACCAGGGCAGGGGCTAGGGGACCCAGCCAGGCGTCTTGATGTTCTGGGGTCACCGAGGGAGGGTGGGCCTGGTGATTCCCGGAGGCAGGCTACAGACCATATTTGGGAAATTGGCTTCTCTTGTTTGCAGCTTGGGGGTAGGGACTATGAGCCTGGTGGGCTGTAAGGTAGTTCCCACCCTGGCCTGATCCTCCAAGGACTCTGGCTCTGGACGGACCCACTATAGCTGTCTGCCTGCCTTTGTTCCACCCTGACACAGAGCTGGCATGTGACCCACTATTTTCTTTTCCTAGATACGTTCCCCTCTCCTAAAAGACAAAAAACAAAAACCTAGCATTCAGAGTAACAGGGTATTTTTTAAAATGATGTTTTCACATATATTTAGTATTGGTTGATTCCCTTCAGTTTTTTCAACTTCAAAATAAGAATAACTTATTAAATACAAGTTGAAAAATTCTGAAAATGAGAGAATATTCCTATTGTTCTGAATATTTTTAGAGACATTGATACCTCATTTAAAAATTTCAAATGATGATTTATTGTGGAGGAGTTTTTGGAGTAGATACTCAAAGTCCTGCCTCCTCCTCCTGAACGCTGAGGTGCTGGTGTACCCGGTACACTTTAAATCTTCTGGAACTGGTGCGGACAGAGTTCAGGAATTGTGCCAGTTTCAGGGGCTGTGCCCTCCTTAGACTGCCTGCCTGTTCAGCCTTTCCCTGGAGCTTGCTTCTTTTGGTTCCTAGCTTCCTTGCCCCTGTCTTTTCTGGGGCTAGATCCTTCAAGCTGTCCTGGAGAAGCAGATGCCAGCTGGTGACTCCCGGGGCACGCTTCATACCTCTAAGTGTGGCAGGCCTGAGAGACATTTCAGAGGTAGCTCCCTGGGACTCCTCTCCTCAGAGCCTGGGCTCCCACTCGGGAGTTATGTCCCTGGGGCATGGCCCTTCCTGCCACCTGAATTCCAGCTCCTAATTGATTCCATGAAGGAGGTGAGGTCCAGAGGGTGGGGATGCTTTTTGTTGTTTAGTTGATTTAGCTTTGGTTTCTTGAGATAGATAGGGTTTCACTAGTCCAGGCCTCGAACTCCTGATTCTCTGCTTCTTCCTCTCAAGTGCTAGGATTGCAGGTTGTGTGCCAGCAGCCTGGCCAGAAGATGGTTCTACTTGTAGGGTCTAAGTAGGCGGGGTCACACAGCAAGTAGCCAGAGCCCAGGTTCCATTTCCAAGTCTAGATCTTTCTTGTGATTTATGATGTTCCTCCTAAGACTCCTGGGTCTGAAGCCACCCAGAACTGATGTTCAGTTGAAGGTCAGAAGGGTGCGTCTGACCTTCTTGAGTGCCCAGTGGGGTCTCAATCAGCCTCTACCACCAGCCCTGCTGAGGCAGGCAGTCTTCTGCTTCTTCTGTTCAGAAGACGTCCCAGCCACACCTAGCCCAGACTCCCCTTGCTCCTGGGCAAGGAGGCAATGACAGAACTGCATAAGGTATAGTGATTGTCTTGAAGCCACCCCACTGGCTTCTTCTTTTTTCAAGATTTTTTTTTATTATGTATACAGTGTTCTGCCTATTTGCAGGCCAGAAGAGGGCACCAGATTTCATGAAGGGTGCTTGTGAGCCACCATGTGGTTGCTGGGAATTGAACTCAGGACCTCTGCCCTTTCTCCAGTGCCCTCTACCACCACTGGGTTCTTGTGCCTTCTTCTCTTTCCTATACTGTTGTCCTGCTGGAAGTCACATGGCTCCAGCACAGGCTTGTTGGCCTGTTCTGGGAGTGTCTGTGATATAGAAGGACATAGTAGTACTGCTGGGACAGTTGACAGAGCTGCAATAAAAGTGGGAAATGCTGCTCTCTCCCTTTGCTTAATGCTCCTGTTTTCCCTGTTACTTCTCCCTCAAGCCCCGGAAGCACCCACATTAGTATTATGCCTGGGATATTAGATACCTGCTAATTAAGGGACATTAGGTAATATGTCTTTGACATATGGTGGGTATTGTTTTGTAGGTGCTTATAGCTTTAAAGTTCTGAACATCAGCACATTTGTTTCTTACTCTAATTCAGGAGGGCAGGGCTGACTCACCTCACCTTTGCCTTCTCATTGCTCCATGATCAATACAGGTAGGCCCCATGGGTCATAGGCAGGCACCCTGGTGCTGAATGCTCCTAAGATCAGTAAAGCCTGTGAATACTTCCGCCCACACCACTTCCTTAAATACCAGGACACCGGAAAGACCGTGTGACATGATCCCTCTGTGTTTCTTTCTACTATAACTCTAAGCATTCATCAGCAGGTCTTGACCATTTCATTTCCTTTGGGTGACCTTTTTATATGTTGTAGGCTTTCTGTTGGTCTTGTCCCCCTTTTTGGGGGGATGAGTGGGAGGTTCCCCAGATAGGGTTTCTCTGTGTGACACTGTCCTGGATCTTGCTCTGTAGACCAGGCTGGCCTTACTCAGAGATTCATCGGCCTCTGCCTACCCAGTGCACCCCCACTGCCCAGCGTCCTGTCCTTTTTGATTGTATGAACTCCAGATTCCTATGAACTTTGCTTGCCCTAGCATGAGACCTTTTGTATTTGAGTTCTGAGTGGTACAGTCCATGACTGTCTTCTTACAGTGAGTTTCCTGCCTTCCCTTCTGTGGGGCCTTAGCCTTTTCCCATTGTTCCCAGCCCTTGTCCTGTCCCATCCTGTCCTAGAGTTGCTCTCATATCTGGAAAAGAGTGCCTGTGCCTTTTAGAAGTGGCTTGTTTATTTATTGACCTCTATGCCTCCATTTTATTATAAAAGAATTCCCCTTTAAAAAAAAAATCCTATGGCACTTTCATCATGATGAATTATGATGATGCAATTAAATTATATATAGAGTTCACATTATTTTCCCCTCAGTCTATGGGGTGCGTTTCAAGACTCCCAAAGAATGCCCCAAATCTCAGATTAGTATTAAACCCTCTGTATACTCTATTTTTCCAATACATGTTTATCTATAGTAAATTTTTTGTTTTTGTTTT
Source organism: Myodes glareolus (assembly GCF_982192425.1). NCBI lineage: Eukaryota > Metazoa > Chordata > Mammalia > Rodentia > Cricetidae > Myodes > Myodes glareolus. The sequence goes on from NC_142047.1 coordinate 37,083,193, forward strand.
CCTGAGACAGGGTCTCACCATGTATCCCTAGTTGTCCTGGCACTCATTCTGTAGACCAGGTTGGCCTCAGACTCATAGAGATCCTCCTGCCTCTGCCTCCCAAGCTGGGATTAAAGGCATGTTCTTGCCATGCTTGGCTTTCATCTATAATAGTTTAATTTACAAATGTGATTATGGTAAGAGAGTAACAACAATAGAACAATTAGTAATATTGTAATGAAAGATAATGTGATTGGTCTCTCCAAAACCATAAGTGAGTACTTTTGACCTTTTCACTTAAACAGTGAAAATTTGAATTATGTAAGAATTACTGCATGTGTGTACATGTGTGTTTGTTTGTGCGTGCTTTGGGGCCAGTAGGGCTTACTCATCATACACAGTAAACCCTGCAGTAGCTGAGTAGACTGCTAGCCCAGATAGCTACCAAGCTACATACAGACAGGTTGCATGCTCTGGTCCCAGGATAGTGAAGTAGAATAGCAAGAGATTTCATCATGCTTCTTAGAGTAGCCTACAATTGAAAGTTTATGGATTATTTATTTCTGGAATTTTTCATTTAATATTTTTGGGCCATGGTTGACCATAGGTAACTAACTAAAACCACAGAAAGAGAAACCATGGATGATGGGCAGGCTGCTGTACCAAGAAAATGTGGGTAAATGAACATTGTACAGTGTTAAGGTCTACCCACCAGGAACTTGGCACATTCTCCTTCTGCTCAACTTTTACTTGAGTAAAACATTTCGTCCTCTCCAGTCTTGTACAAGGTGTGGAGAGTTCACAGAAGACTTCTCTTCTTCTGTCTCTGCTGTGCCGCTTTCATCGATTGATGATTCTTCTTGGAACACCTTTTCAAAGATGACCATGGGGTCTGCAGAGGATGACCGTTTCGTCCCCCATCCTGTGCATAATCCTCCCTCACCCCATCATTCTCTCCCTCTTGGAGAATTGCAGTGCCCCTGGACACAAACACAAGGACCTGAACCTTGGAGCTAGAACGGGGAGTCTTACTTTCTTCTCAGCTTAAGGGGCAGTTCTTAAGTTTCTCCATTAATTACTGACTTTTTGGTAGATGAACTTAGGAAAATGACCCCCCCCCCCAGTGTTTTTATCTTAATAAACTGTTCACCTGGCTTTAGGAACTTTTAAAAGATTTTTATTATTTTTGATTATATATGTGGTATGTCTGTGTCTGCATACATGCACAAGTGAGTACAGGTACCTACAGAATCTAGAAAAGAGCATTGGATCCCCTGAATCTAGGTTGTGAGCTACCCAATAATCACATATTGGGAGCCATCTCTGAAGTGTTGACGGCAGCTGATAGCAGCTTCTGCCATTGAGGGTCTGAGACCCTCGCGCAGCTAAAGATACCCTGTGGTCAGCTCTGCTTTGCTTCTGGGAGGCAGATAGAGACAGTGCAGGTAAAGACCCTGTTATTTTCAAATATAATTGAGTCTCTTTGAAAGTTAAAGCTGGGTGCTTGCTGATTCTGGAATAAGTGGGAGCTGGGTGAGGCCTGTGCCTGTCCTCCTGTCTCATGTCTACCTATGTCTTCTCTCCTCAGAATGTGCTGGCCAAAGCCCTCTATGACAACGTAGCTGAATCCCCGGATGAGCTCTCCTTCCGAAAGGGTGACATCATGACGGTGCTGGAGCGGGACACACAGGGCCTGGATGGCTGGTGGCTCTGCTCACTGCATGGACGCCAGGGCATTGTCCCTGGTAACCGCCTCAAGATCCTGGTCGGCATGTATGACAAGAAGCCAGCGGGGCCTGGACAAGGCCCACCTGCCACTCCACCCCAGCCGCAGCCCAACCTCCCTCAGGGTGTCCATACCTCTGTACCCCCAGCTTCCCAGTACAGTCCCATGCTCCCCAATGCATACCAACCCCAGCCTGACAGTGTGTACCTGGTACCCACTCCCAGCAAGACTCAGCAAGGTCTCTACCAAGCTCCTGGGCCGAACCCACAGTTCCAGTCACCCCCAGCCAAACAGACATCCACATTCTCAAAGCAGACACCTCATCACTCATTTCCCAGCCCAGCCACAGACCTTTACCAGGTGCCTCCAGGGCCTGGAAGTCCAGCCCAGGACATCTACCAGGTGCCACCTTCTGCTGGCATAGGGCATGATATCTACCAAGTCCCTCCATCTATGGACAACCGCAGCTGGGAGGGAACGAAGCCCCCGGCAAAGGTAAGACCAATTTGGCACAGTTGTGAAGCCCCATTGGGTTAGCATAGACCCTGGTTTCTGGGCCTAGTAAGGCTTGGTCACCACAGAGTACCCACACTCCAGTATCATTATGTGTTTGGTCTAAAGTCAAGGAGGGAGGTAACTGGATAAATGTATACATTTATCTGATGGTGCATTTACTTATCTAAATAAGGGACATTGAGCTGGCCATGAAGGATGAGGAAGTCTACAGCAGGCTGCCCTGAATTGGAGAATGTTAACCACAGGTTACAGCCTGTGACAGGTCTAGAGGTGTGTAGAAGTACCCTGTGTTCCGAGTGAGCAGTAGGCCAGGGACACTCTTGAGGCCTGATATATACCTGCCCAGCTTGTGTCGGTCAGTGTATTCTGGCCCAAGTAGAAAGTACAGTACTGTGGGCCAGGACAGTGAGGTTGTGGGACTTAGGGTGACAACACGGGGAAAATGAGAAGAGCGGCATGTTTCCTCCTAGAAGTTGCATCTATTGGTGAACACGCCAGGACTGACGTGGGTCTACTTGAGATCCAACCATTGGGTCTGCCCTTTGGCCAACAGGAAGACAGGGAGGGGACAAAATAGACTACACATTTCCTTGGGAGCTTTCTTGGAGGTTACTTATGTTGCTTGTTGACCTTTACCCACCCAGCTGCCTGGGAGGCTAGGCAGTGAGCCTTATCAGGTAGCTGAGTGTCCCTTAAAGGGATTTTCCTAGGGAAGAACAAACTGAGCTCCTGAAGAACTCTCAGTCCACTGGCACCTGTGGCCTTCTGGACCCCCTGTGGGTACAGGAAGCTGCCTGTGCTCAGGGGCTTGGACCAATCCTTCAGAAGTCATTCTCTTGGTTGAGACCTATCTCATTTAGTTGTCCTTGGCTCCACAGACATTCCATCTCTATGAGGCAGGACCTCTGGGCTCTAGGCTGTGTCTGGGCCCTCAGTTCCTCCATGCCACCTTCTGCCCCCTGCCCATGAAATAGGCAGGGCTGAAGTAGAAGGAGCCATTTTTCCTTGCATTCATTTTAGCCTGTTTTTCTATGCCAAAGTCCTTTAAGAACTGGGAAATGGAACCAAATTTAGTGGTGTACACCTTTAATCACACCATGCGGGAGGCAGAAACAGATGGGTGTCTGAGTTTGAGGCTAGCCTGGTTTATACAGTGAATTCCAGGATAGCCAGAGAGCTACATAGTGAGACCCTGTCTTGAGACACAAAACAAAACAAAACAAAAAAAAACACTAGGGAATGGAATTTGTTGAAGATAGAGTTGCTATGACCAGCACCCCGCATCTTCTGCATGCCTTCATCTGCTGTGCACTAGAAGTCCTTAATAGCTAGGCAGGGGCTCCAGAGGTCCTGGCGGAAACAGCCAACTGTGGTGGGCACAGCAGTATTTAAGAGAACAGCATAAACCTGGTGGTGGTGACGCACACCTTTAATCCTAGCAGAGGCAGACAGATCTCTGAGTTCCAGGCCAGCCTGGTCTATAGATTGAGTTCTAGGACAGCCAGGGATACATAGAGAAACCTTTGTCTTGAAAAAACCAAGAGACAGAGAGATAACACGAACAGCATAAGCCTAGCTAAGTCAGTTTCAGTCAGTCTGATCATGTCTGGTCGAGCACCATTTATGTCTGGAGAGACATTGGCCAGGTTCATGCTCAGCCGTGGCACTGAGCCTTTGTCTTCAAAGCCCCCCAGTGCCAAGAACCTAATTGATACCACCTAGAAAGCAGGAAGTGTCACCCCATCACTGCCCACAGAGGAGCTTGGCATCCAGGATGCCTGACCAGTAGTTGCATAAGCTTAGTTGCATAAGATGAGATTTCATGAACATTGGCCCACAGTTTGACCACCAGGGGTCCCTGAGTCACCGGACCCCACTTCTTGCACTACCTGTGTCTTTTAGTCAGGTAATGGAAACCTACCATCAAGGCCTTGCCACCAGCTTGTGTGCATGTCCGTGTGTGGGTGCATGGGTATGTGCTTGCGTGGGTGGCTATCCTGTGGAGAGATGGCAATAGTACCTGTTTAGTGAGCCTTGAGACGGCCGAGGTCGGTCCCTTCCACATGCACTTAGAACACATACATGTACATGCACACAGGTCATACTTGCCCCCCAGTCAGATCTTCATCTCTTGTCCTTGCAGTAAAGCTTATCCTGGGACAACTGTTCATCTAGGCTGGAGGAGGAAGCCCAAAGGGGCTAACCAAGGGGCGTTCCCTCACCCACCTAGAGGCTCACTGCTGTGTCCTTTTCTGTGCCACCCAGCCTTTAGTGGAACTGTCCAGTGTTCCCAAGACTCAAACCTAACTGATAGCTAGGAAGAGAAGCCCTGTGCCCATTCCTAAGAGGCTTTATCATTCCTGAGCTATGCAGTCATTGCCTCTGCTTATATTTTTAACATGAAAGAAATGCTTGTTTGCCATAGAAAATGCACAGTGTATGAGAAAGTCTAAATATCCCTCAGTCAAGGGATAATCCCTAAGAAAGGTTGATGTATTTTGTCTAGTGTCTTCTCTTTTGTCTTTTATAAATCTGTGTATGTACTTTTGTTTTGAAGGCAGTCTTACTCTGTCTTTAGGTTGACTTGGATCTAGTTGTATCCTATATCCTCCACTGGCCTTGGACCCACAATCCTCCTGCTTCAGCCCCCTACGTCTGTGGTTATATGCTTGTTATTTTTGCATTTCAAAGTTGTAAATCCATCACAACATACCAAAAGCATTTTCTTAGTTATTAAATCTTCCAAACCTGAGTTCTGCTGCTGTGCTGTAGCCTCACCTGAAGATTTTTATTTTGTGTCTGTCTGTCTGTCTGCCTGCCTGCCTGCCTGCTTGTTTCTGAGTGAGTGTGTGCCATGTGTCTGGGTGCCTATAGAGGCTGGAAGAAAACTGAAGTTACAGGAATTGTGAGCTGCCTGGTACGGTGCTGGGAACAAACTTGCTTGCAAGAGCAGCAAGCACTTTTAACCTCTGAACCATCTTTCCAGGGCCCCCACTCCCACCACTTTTTAAAAATATATTTTTTAGTTTATATGTCTGTCTGTGTATGCCATGTGATTTGATTTTATTACAAAGAACATGGTGGGAAACTCCTAGGGTGCACATTTCCAGGTCTTGCTTTCAGAGATCTCTGGGACTCCTCCTTTGGTGTCTGTCCTTGTTGCATAGTTGTTCCATAGTTTGCGGTATCTGTGGGAGTAAGTGATAAGGATGGGGCCAGCAGAGCCGTGGACCCCTGGAACAATGGCGCTCTGCTGTGTGGCTGGAGAAAATCAGGTCAGGAGTATCCAGGGTCCTCTGGCTAGACATGGGCACAGAGGTTGTAAATGTGCAGGAAATACCCCAGCAGGGAAGGCATTTGTCTATGCAAGGCCACTTTTATCTGTTTGGTTGTTTGTTTGTTTTTTGAGACAGGGTTTCTCTGTAGCTTTGGTGCCTGTCCTGGAACTAGCTCTTGTAGACCAGGCTGGCCTCGAACTCACAGAGATGCAAGGCCACTTTTGAAGGCACATTCCTGGGTCAGGAATTACAGCTTGCGAGGAGTGGGGAACACATGTGAACTAAGTCATATTTGTCTGGGAAGCAGCACTCCTTGGCCAGCAAAAGGGGATGGTGTGCTGGGTAAGATAGGCACCTGTCTGGCCCCATGGTATTCCTGTGGTCCTCCATTCCAAGAAAGGAAAACAACTTCTCTATGGGAGGAGGGCTAAATTGTGAGCACCCAAACCAGCAGCTGCCCTATGCTGGTGGGATGTTGTCCATTTTGCAGGGGGGAAGATCAGCAGCCAAACTGTCTGGAGAGGTGGGGCCCCAACAGAATGAACAGCCAAGAGAGACTCCTCTTGTCTTTGTTCCTCCTACTTGACTCCTGCTGCTTGGATTCCTGCCTTGGTTCCTGTAGAGCCAGAGCTACTCCAGAGGTTTCTTCCCCATCTAGGACTGACACACTGGGGTGTGCTGCTGGGATCAGTCTCCCTTCTCCTTGAAACCTGTGCTGAGATACGGGACAGAGAGAAAACAACAACCCTCTGCAGCCCAGCCTGGATGTGTGTCCGTCCCTCCCTCTCCCTCCAGGACCTGCTAATGGGGCATCAGGTGCAGAGCAGTTAGCTGTGATTAGCTGTTCAGCTCAGCCGCTCTCTGACGAGGCTATTTCCCTAATGAGCTTCTTTCCCCTGCTTTCTCTATTATGTTTTCCTAAAAGAAAAACATTCACTAGGCAATATGGCTGCTTACTGTCAACCTGACTCAGGTGTAGGAATAGGAATTGCCCTGCCCTTAACCCTAGGACCAACCTCTGTGGTTCTGGTACTGAGACTCTCTGGCCTGGGCTTACAGCCCTGTCTACATGAGGCCCAGATGGGTGCCGCCAAGGTGGAAATGCTCTCTGTAGTGAGACCTGGCCTGCCTCTGTCTTAAGGGTGTATTGTCTGCTCCTTTTGGGTTTGAATTCCCACCTGGGAGGCCTTGCCCCCGAGAAGCCTCAGGCCTTGCCATAGGCCTGTCTAACCTGCCACGTCCCTCCAGCCCCAGTCTGCTCTGCCATGGGCAGGTTCCAACATCTAAAAATAGCCCTGGAGGAGACTCAAGTCTGGGGCCTGAGTAGGGAGATGAGTCTGAGAGAGGCAGCTACAACTCCGCCCCCAGGCCCTGTTATTGGTCGGTGGAGACACCCCACAGAGGAGACCTCCACTGTCCCTACAGTGGCACACACCAGCCTGCCTGTCTGACTGCTAGAGGCAGCCCAGAAGCCCAGCTGTGTTAAAGATCAAGTGCTCAAATGTTCTGCCTGGGAGGTTGTCAGGTCTGGTCTGCTGGGTGCCCCTATGTCCTGCAGGGGAGTTGGGGGTAAAGCCAGCTTGTGCCTGCTGAAGCCTGGGTTGGGTTCTAGAGTGTTGAGCCTGAAGGAAGCAAGATATGTGTGTGGAGGCCCCGAGTTAACCCTGTCCCAGACATCCCCTTTGATTAGAAAACAAAAGGCCTTTCTGTGGAGAAGACTGAACAGGGAGCCCCATGGGGGAGGTTACCCTGAGCCTGGCTGGAGAATCTTAGAGAGGAGGCTGTCTGGACACTCCCATCCCTCCCAGGCTGTGTACTGCTGTGAGGGGACAGCATGGCCCTGGGGGTGGTACACAAGCATCCCAGAGTCTGCCCCCGACCCCGCCTGCAGTTGATACAGAGCCATAGCTTTGATGCTGTGGCCACTGCCATGAATTCATGGTCAGAGCCCTGGGAAAGAAGGGCCAGCTGTCTCTGACCAGTGACTCCCACTAAGGCCTTACCCTTTTAGGTGGGCAAGGCAGCTTATGGGTGAGGTTTGAGTGGTTCCAGTTAGAATTCCTTTGCCATGGAGCTGACCTTACATCCTAGCCCTGTGTGTCTGCTCAAGAGTTAGCTCAGTAGTCAGACTAAGTTACCTAGTCCTACTCAGGGAGGATTGCCCGCTGCCTTTCCAGGCTACATTCTCTGCCTCCAGAGCCTGAAATGATGGGGATCCTACGATCAGGTTGCTTTCTTGCTGAACAGAACTTTGTGGAGCAGAGCGGCTCAGAGGTGTCCACAGGAACGACACAGGAGACCTAACATGGGGCCTCTGGTCCTGCTGTGCCCGGGACTCCAGTGCAGGCTGGCCCCTCGCTCACTGGCATTGCCTCTGGAGCCAGGCCTTTTACCCTGCCTGTCCCTTCTTGTCATCTGTGTGTAACCATACACATACCCTACTCTGTGGAATCGACTGGGTCACTCAGCTGTCTTCTTTCTTTCTTTCCTTCTTCCTTTCCTTCTTTCTTTCTTTCTTTCTTTCTTTCTTTTCTTTCATTTATTTATTTATTTTGGTTTTTCAAGGCCCAGAACCAGACAGCTCTAAACAAAACCTCTAGGGGTCTGGTAATTCTCTCCCAAACATTGTATTTCACTCCCAGAGGGAGTCCATAGGGAATGAGAAGCAATGGTTCCAAGCCCAACCTTACAGAGCCCACCACTACCTTTGTGTATCTTGCTTGCCTCTTAGGGTATAGTCCGGTGGGCCTGAGGGTGGATCAAGGGCCAGTGGTATAATCAGCTGTTTGTTCCCAGGTGGTGGTACCTACTCGAGTGGGACAGGGCTACGTATATGAGGCTTCCCAGACAGAGCAGGACGAGTATGACACCCCCCGCCACCTGCTAGCTCCAGGTCCTCAGGACATCTATGATGTGCCTCCTGTTCGAGGACTGCTTCCCAGCCAGTATGGCCAGGAGGTAAGTGTTGGGGATCAGAGGCATGGAAGAGACAGGAGCTGAGCCTTGCTGTGGGTACTGCATTTTCTCAGCCTACCTAGGGTAGCCCAGGTGCCCAAGGTAGGCTTCTGGGGACTTCCACTCTTCCCATTAGACCAGATATCCCTGACAGTTGTATCATTGCACCTTTTTTTGTGCCCTTCAGGTGTATGACACACCTCCCATGGCAGTAAAGGGCCCCAATGGCAGAGACCCATTGTTGGATGTGTATGATGTGCCTCCGAGTGTGGAGAAAAGCCTGCCACCATCCAATCATTCGGTAAGGAGTCAGCAAATGCTGGGGTCTTAGAGGCTTCTGAAGGTGTTGAAAGGCATGGACGAGTGTGTGCATTGGGCTTGGGACTGCTCTCTGCAGACCCTGGCTCTGTCATTACTTGCTCTAGGGACAGATATAGAAACTGAATGCCCAGGCTGTAGAGATGCTTCTGCGGTCAAAGCACTGACTGCTCTTCCTGAGGACCCAGGGTCCATTCTTAGCATCCATACAGTGTTTGGCAGTTCCAGGTGGCCCAGCATCTCTTTCTGACCTCTTGGCACAAAGCATGCATGTGGTGCATAGACATTTATGCAGACAAAATATCCATACACATAAAAAAATAAGTTATTTAAAAAAGACTAAATGCCCTTCTGAGCCTCAGAAATGGTCCATTGCCAGGTCTTCTCATTACGTATGCTCTGAGATGTATCAGCAAGGAGACCACAAAATCCGTCTTCTAAACAGGACACTTGGGAATGTAAAAGGGGACTGATGATTATATAGACTTTTTTTGAGAGCCAACAGGAATCTAACATACAAAGCCCAGAGTAGAAAGTCTACCAATGATAGCAACATAGTGTGATTGTGGTAGGGATGAGACAGGCAGCACTGGCAATATGGTAGCTAGTCTCTTCCACTTGTCCGCAGTTAGATTTCCCTGATATACACACACACTCAGGCATGCACGCACACCACACATTATTTTATGTATAAAATGTATACATATTACAGAATGTAATATGTATACATTTTGCAATGCTCTTAACCACTGAGCCATCTCTCCAGCCCCCCTTTCCTTACTTCTTTCTCTGTGGTTTGCTGTGTAGCTGGGTGGCTGGTCCCCTGATGTCCTCCCCTGCCTCATTTCTCTTGTACTTATACTATGTCTGCCAGCCACGTCTGTCCTTTCTCCGTCTCATTATTGGCTGTCCTCTCTTTATTAGGACCATCAAGTGTTTTAGACAGGCACAGTAACGCAGCTTCACAGAGTTAAACAAATGCAGAGTAAAGTAAAGTCACACACCTGAAAAATATATCCCTCAGCAGATTCCATCTGATAGATGACTAGCCAGGCACAGAGAATTAGTCAGCTAGCCCCAGGGCTAGGCTCTTGGCATAGTCATCACAGTTAAGAATCATGCTGGGTGTGACACCAGCTGGGTGTTTGTGGCTGGGTCCTGCCTTGAGCTCCAGGACAGGTCAGATAATCTGGACAAAAGCCTTAACCACCACTTGTCCCCTAGGTGTATGATGTTCCTCCTTCCGTGAGCAAGGATGTGCCTGATGGGCCACTGCAGCGAGAGGAGACTTATGATGTACCTCCTGCCTTCGCCAAGCCCAAGCCCTTTGACCCAACTCGGCACCCGCTGATCCTCGCTGCACCTCCTCCAGACTCCCCACCAGCTGAGGATGTGTATGACGTGCCACCCCCTGCTCCTGACCTCTATGATGTGCCCCCTGGTTTGAGGCGGCCTGGCCCTGGAACGTTATACGATGTGCCTCGTGAGCGGGTGCTCCCTCCTGAGGTGGCTGATGGCAGTGTAATTGATGATGGAGTGTATGCTGTGCCCCCACCAACGGAGCGAGAGGCCCCAACAGATGGCAAGCGTCTGTCGGCCTCTAGCACAGGCAGCACACGCAGCAGCCAGTCGGCATCTTCCTTGGAGGTAATAGTGCCAGGCCGAGAGCCCCTGGAGCTGGAGGTTGCTGTGGAGTCCCTGGCTCGCCTGCAGCAGGGTGTGAGCACCACTGTAGCCCACCTTCTGGACCTGGTGGGCAGTGCCAATGGGCCTGGGGGCTGGCGTAGCACCTCTGAGCCTCAGGAACCTCCCGTGCAGGACCTGAAAGCTGCAGTGGCTGCAGTTCATGGGGCAGTACTTGAGCTCCTGGAATTTGCCCGCAGTGCTGTAAGCAATGCCACTCACACTTCTGACCGCACCTTGCATGCCAAGCTTAGCCGGCAGCTACAGAAGATGGAGGATGTATACCAGACACTGGTGGTCCATGGTCAGGTGCTTGACAGTGGCCGGGGAAGCCCAGGATTCACCCTTGAAGACCTGGACCGCCTGGTGGCCTGCTCACGGGCCGTGCCCGAGGATGCCAAGCAGCTGGCCTCCTTTTTGCATGGCAATGCCTCACTGCTCTTCAGACGGACCAAAGCCCCTGGCCCAGGGCCTGAGGGGGGCAGCTCCCTGCACCCCAACCCCACTGATAAAGCCAGCAGCATCCAGTCACGCCCTCTACCTTCACCCCCCAAGTTCACCTCCCAGGACTCTCCAGATGGGCAGTATGAGAACAGTGAAGGGGGCTGGATGGAAGATTATGACTATGTCCATCTGCAGGTGGGTGCACATCCTGCTCAGGCCCAAGAATTCTGACCCTGCCACTGTTGTTGCAGGGACCCTGATGCCCCCCCTTGCCCTCTCATCCCACACATAGATCTTGTGGTCAAAGGAGATTCAGGTTCCAAGAATGGTCACTGGTGTTTCCTAGTGCCCTCACTGTATTTTGTCCTATTAGATTGATGATCAACCTCACTGTGTCCTTGGGGCTTGAAGTACCAATCAAGATGACTCCAGAACATCTTGGGGATGGGTTTCCCTAGTGGGCATGGATATGGCTCCATTCTTTGTAGAGACATTCTGGGGAGGCAGATGCTGGTGGCAGAGGGCTTAGGACAAGGGAATGTGGAGATGGGAGGGGAGTGGGTCTCTGAGAAGACACCTGTGTGCTATTTCATTTGTATTTGATTCTTGGTATGGGAGCCATTCCAAGAGGGCCACGGCCATGTGAGGTGAGTGCCCTCTCTGCAAGGCTTCCCTTCTGGACCAAGCCCCTTCCTGTAAGGAAGCCCCTTCCTGTTTGTTTTTTTTGTTTTTGTTTTTGTCTTTTTTTTTAAAGGAACTAAGGCTTCCTGGGCCTGGTGTACCTACACTGCCACCTGGTGGTTCCCTGGTCCTTACACCCATGAACCTGCTGGTGCTTCTGTCCCAGAAGACACTTCTCAGTCCAGGTCTTGTCTTTCCTCAGGGCAAGGAGGAGTTTGAGAAGACCCAGAAGGAACTGCTAGAAAAGGGCAACATAATGCGGCAGGGAAAAGGCCAGCTGGAGCTGCAGCAGGTGAGGCCGGGGTAGAGTCAGCGTCCAGCATGCAGCCAGTTCATCTGAGATGGCAGTCTCGCTGTGTTGCCCAGCCTTGTCTTGAACTCTGCCTGAGCTCAGCTGATTCCCCCCATTGCAGCCTCCTGAGTAGCTGGGACTGCAGCAGTTGTCTGGCATGCTTGAGACATCACAGACATGAAGTGACTGTCAGAGTCATGGGTACATCGTAGCCAGCCCAGAAGAGTGTAGGAGAAAGCCTGGCAGCCAGAGGCGTCCCAGAAGCCCCCAGGCGGCTCCTCTCCACAAGCTGCTCCCTGTGCCTGTCTGCAGCGCTCCTCAGCCTTAAACACTGTCCAGCCTTAAACACTGTCCACAACCCCTTCTCATAGGCCTGGAATGTCATTGTTGAGTGTTTACATTGTATCCAATTTTTCTTGTAAATAACAGTTCGGCCAGTTTTCTTCAGATTTTAAGTTATTTCTCAGGGTAAGAAAGTATATTTGAAAAACATTAAAGTCATTGAAATTTGATTGTGAAGATAATAACATAAAGTAAATATGAAAAGTTCTCTCATTATCCTTTCTCTGGGTGTAGAGAAGGAAGGCAGGGGACAGCTTACCCCACCCTGAGCTGGGCTACTCACTGGTTACCTTGGTACCAAGTGGGACTTATAGTTGGCAGTAAATGAGTAGTGTATGAGCTGCGTAGGAAGTGTGTGGCACATAAAAAGTTAAAAGAAATACATATTGATAATTAAAATATGCCAGATGTACTCCTGTAGTTCTAGCACTCAGGAGGCAGAGGCAGAAGGATCATAAGTTTGAGACCAGCCAGGATATGTGGCAAAATACCCCTCCCCAATAATAGTAGTTAAGATAAAAATACATGTGTGGCCATGGGCTGCCATTGTTTGAAGAAGCTGGTGTGCATGCTTTCTTTCCTGTGTACTTCCCAGCGTATCCCCAGCCACTCGTGCTGTTACTGACACGGGTGGTGAGCGGTGCCCTGAGGGGTACAGATGTTTGCACACGTCTGTCAGCCGAGAGCCTAACCTTGTCCTGCCTCCCACAGCTGAAACAGTTTGAGCGACTGGAGCAGGAGGTGTCTCGTCCCATAGACCATGACCTGGCCAACTGGACACCAGCCCAGCCCCTGGTGCCAGGGCGGACGGGGGGCCTGGGGCCGTCGGACCGACAGCTGCTGCTCTTCTACTTGGAGCAGTGTGAGGCCAACCTGACCACACTGACAGACGCGGTGGACGCCTTCTTCACTGCAGTGGCCACCAATCAGCCCCCCAAGATCTTTGTGGCACACAGCAAGTTTGTCATCCTCAGTGCACATAAGCTGGTGTTCATTGGGGACACGCTGTCACGGCAGGCAAAGGCAGCTGATGTGCGCAGTCAGGTGACCCACTACAGCAACCTGCTGTGTGACCTCCTGCGTGGCATTGTGGCCACCACCAAGGCCGCTGCCTTGCAGTATCCATCACCCTCTGCTGCCCAGGACATGGTAGACAGGGTCAAGGAGCTGGGCCACAGCACACAGCAGTTCCGCCGGGTCCTGGGACAGCTGGCTGCTGCCTGAGAGCCGAGGACTAGGGTATGGGGGCTGGGGAGTGGGCAGCCATGGTCTGAGCTCTCCAAGCACCTGTCTTGAAAATGGATATCCTGCAGGTTTGGGGACAGGTAACCCCAGCTCTGCCTTGGGCCTGGTGCCCTCAACTGTCCAGGGATTTGTACATATTTATAACAAGGCAGGATGTGGGATGCCTCCTCAGAGGAGCTGAGGAGCTGGATGAGAGTGCACTGTGGACTGCTGATCACCAGGCTGGGGCCAGGGGGGAGGCACATGGCCCCCACCCACAGGGGTCCCCGTGACAGGCAAGTACAGTGTGGTGTGCACCTCTGCACCAACAAAAAACCCTAAAGAACTATTTTTCGCTATTGGTTTTTCAAATCATTGACTAATAGTCTACATTTAATAAAATCTTAAAAATAAGAAGCCGCCTGCAAAGATGCTTGAGACCGCCTCTGTGTGGGAAGGTGGACGTACCCTTGACTCCCCCAAAGTGACTGACCAGACATGGTGAAGAAGATTCTGGGAGGGTTAAAATAATGGTGGGCCCAGGAACCTGGGGGGAGGCAGGAGGGCTTGGGGTAGATAAGGTGGCAGTGTCTTTCATGTTAAGTGGAATGTGTTCTAGATTCAGGGCTTGATGCCCAGAGCAGTAAGGTACCTGCTGGGTCTTTTGTACCCCAAGGAGAAAGCTCACAAGCAGAGGCACTGCACAGAACAGCCTCACAGTCTTGGGCACCCAAAGTGTCTTCCTTGAATTAAACAAGGACTTGGCCTTGAAGCTAAGAAAACAAAGGCCCAGAACAGGCCTTGTCCCAGGTGTCTGCTCTGTGGAGTTTGAGCAGCTTCTGGCCCAGAGGGAAGACGAGAGCATGTGTTTGGCACTCTGGTGGTGGTCTCAACTTTGACCATTGTGAATGTGGGCCTCGGTTTCCCTGCCTATATATAAAGAAGGGTTAGTACTAATTGATCTGCCACCAAGGAACCCCATTGAGGGTACCTAGCCTGCTACGCCATGGTCACCCAGGAGAGCAAGGGTGGGAACTTGCTATTTTTATTTGGATTTTACTTGGATGCAGGGATGGGAGGGGGTTCAGCTCCTAGAACCTTCCAAACCTGGACCTAACAGGCCAAAAAGGCAGTAGGGTGCTGCCTCAGAGCATGCTGCCCACTAGGGGCCTACCGAGTAGCATGCATAGAGGGTACAGGACTTGTTTCCAAAGCTTGTGTATGCCTTAACTTAGGAGGGGTGTAGAGGAGTTGGGAGTGGGTACAGCTTGGTATTCCTCATTACTCATTACTGAGGTCTGGGTTCAGTGGTAACTCCATCTCTAGCTTTTAACCTGAGGGACCTGGGCATCCAGTTTCCCTCTGTGATCAGGGCACACCCAGCTCCCCCCTGCCACCAGCACCCTGAGCAGAGGCTCCCAGGCCTGTCCGCAGCAGCCCATTCTGTGCACTGATAAGGACTGAGGTTCAGTAGAGGAAGCCAGCATAGCTGGGAGCTGGGGAGCAGCCAAGGTCTCAGCAGGGCCATGAATGGAGTGGAGAGAACACCCTATCAGTGTTTGTAGAGACTCAGCTGGTGATCTTATTCCGTAAAACTTGCAGGCAGGTGTTGGACACAAAGGGCAGAGCCAGCTGATGCTCCTGTGTGAGGTCTTGACCTCAGAGGCAGGGAAGTTTGGGGTCACAGACTCATCCTCCCGGCTCACCCAAAACAGCTGTAGGTCCTTAAAAACATCTGCAGAACAGCTGCCATCAGGTTCTATCCTAGGCAAGGGCTGGTCTCAAGCAGGGCTGTCACTGGTCCTGCGCTCCCTGGCCCTCTGGATGTTCCTAAAAGGAACTTTCTGAAAGCTCCTGTCAGTGTTGTGAGGCAGGACCCATGGTGAGTTGAAGCCTGGATGGCACAACTTCAGATTCTGGAACAGAGTCCGGCTTGCTTGTGCTAACAGGAAGGTGTACAGGGACCAGACTCCAGGACCTCCCGACTAAGGGCTAGGTGGCGCTGATCCACTTCTTCAATCAGAGCAATTTGAATTCAAGGCCAGCCTGGTCTACAGAGTGAGATCCAAGTCAGCCAGGGTGCTATACAGAAAAACCTTGTCTCAACAAAACAGAGACCAGCTGAGACCATAGAACAGCACAGTTCCACCCTTCAAGAGCTAAAGACATGCCCCTAGGGACCCACAGGTCATACTGCAGGCTTCCTGTGTGGTTGCCACCTGTGCAAAGCTTTTCTTCAGGGCCCTGTTTTTAGCTCTCTCCATTGGTATTTGATAGATTTTGTAATTTTTATTTATTTGTAGGGTGGAGAGGTGGGGTAGCTCACCGTGGCCCTGAGCTCCAGCCTCTAGCTCTTGAGTGCTGGGATTACAGGTGCACAGGTTTGAAGCTGTACACCACCATGTCCAGATTTTGATGGATGTCTTTTAAGATTGATTTGGGGGGGGGCGGGCTGGAGAGATGGCTCAGAGATGATGAGCACTGCCTATTTTTCCACAGGTCATGAGTTCAATTCCCAGCAACCACATGGTGGCTCCCAACCATCTATAATGAGATCTGGTGCCCTCTTCTGGCCTGCAGGCATACATGCAGGCAGAACACCGTATACATAATAAATAAACCTTTAAAAACAAAAGATTTTTTTTTTATTTTGTGTGGGTGTGTGTGCCAGTGTGTTTGTGTGCACCTGAGTGCAGATGCCTGAAGAGGCCAGAGACTTCGGAGCTGCAGTCAACAGAATGTTGTGAGCTGGGAACTGAACTTGGGTCTTCAAGAAGAGCAGCAAGAGCTCTCAGCTGCTGAACCATCTCCCTGTTTGGTGGAATTGGCTTTTTATTTGTTTCTATTTTATGTATATGAGTCTTTTGCCTGGGTGTATGTCTGCACCACGTTGTGCCTGGTATTCACTGAGGTCAAAAGAGCATTGGATCCCCTGGAACTGGAGTTAAGGATGGTTGTGAGCCGCCATGTGGGTGCTGGGAACTGAACCTGGTCCTCTACAAGAGTAACAAATGCACTTAACCTCTAAGCCATCTCCACAGAGCCCAGGTTTGGTGGGGTTTTCATTGAAAAAATTTTAAAGAAACGGGAAATTACAATTTTATGAGTTTACTTGGAATTTTGACCCCCAAACAAGATAAATCTCATACTCTTTACAAGCTCCTGCAAGGATATTGGCATTGTGGGTAGTATTGCTTCAGCCTGCTGTGGCACTTAGCACTTAGCCGTTCAGGCAGACAAGAAGGACAGAGGGGAGCAGATGTGGCCAGGCTCAGCAAGGAGATACCATGATGGACAGTTCTGTGGACACAGCGTGCAAACAAGCCTTTTGGGACCAGGCTGGAGGACACCATAGATCCAGGGAGACGACACAGGGATGAAGTGGCTTTGATGCTGGCGTCATAGAATAACATTCAGTTTGAATAGATGCATCATGCTTTTCAGTACTAAGTCAGACTTATTTATCAGTCTAGTGTTGGAGATTGAGCCCAGGGCTTCACATACTGAGCCCCAGCCCAAACCAGTTATTTTCTTTTCTTATATAAGGTTTATTTTTACTTCTGTGTGAGTGAGTGTATTCCAGTGCCTGTAGAGGTTAAAAGAGAGCGTGTGACCCCCTGGAGCAGGAGTTGCAGCTGGTTTTTAGCTGAGTGCTGGGAACTGAACTGAGGTTCTCTGAGGAGCAAATGCTGGTGCTCCACTACTCCCTCCCCATTATCTTCTAATCAGGAGCAACTGTGTATGTGTAAATAGGCCTCCCTTGGGGAAGACAGTGCAAGCGATAGGCACTTGTGTAGCCCCTGTCCCCCAAAACCCCTGCTGCCCTGTCTCGGTCACACAAGCCCTCATCTACCCTCCCACACCCAGATACCCCCTGAACAGAGCTAAGGTCAGCTGCTCTGGCTGCCATAAGATGGCTCTTCCTACTGACCTGTGCCGCCGGAGTGAGCCACAGCTTGACCTCTGGATCTCAGAGGGACTTTAGGCAAACCACCTTTACCCTGGGTCTCAGTGTCTATATGACACCACTGGGTCAGCAGGCATCTATGACAGATTGTCATTCTGCTTGCCACTGAGGATGGGAGTAGCTTGTCCACAGCCTGTGGTCTCTTGGGGCCTCTTTTCCTTTTGGACACTGTTGACTGGAGTTAGAGACATCATTCCCTGACTTCCAGGGGATTCCAGCTGCCCGAGGCAGGCTTCATTCATCCCCAGTGAATGATAGTGACCAGCTAGTCCTTGATGGTACGGGTTCCCCAGCAAAAAGGGAGACTCACCCTGTAAGAAAGCAGGGGAAATCACAAGTCCCAGCTGGACAGCACTGTTAGCTCCAGAGTAGTCATACATGTCTGCCAAGAATTCCCCTCTCATGTTCAGAGACACCTGCCAAGGCCAGGAGCCAGCATCAGCATCCTCCCCATCGACAATACTGAAAGGCCGGTCCTGCAAGTGGATAGAGGTGACCATACAGCCTGACAGCCACGGACAGGACTGCTCATGAATGTGGCCAGAGCAGGCCAGAGCAAAGACTTGTGGATTTCAGGCCTGTGTAGGCCCCTGAAATTCAGATCTTTGATCCCTCCAAGATCCTTAGCTCCACTCAGCCCAGAAGCTGTCTTCAGAAAGCCCCTGTGGTGGGGAGGGGGCAGAGGCTCAGACCATCTAAAGTTGGGGCTCTGCAGTTGGCAGCCTCTGCCCAGCTGTGCACCCAAGGGGAATGTCTGTCCCCGTAGAGCTGAGTCCCAGAACATGCTGCTCCTTAGGTCATGTGTCAGAACAGGATTGGGACTTTGAGTGAGACGAACGCAGGAGGCTGCCCACATCCCCCAGCTGGCAGGGCTGAGTAAGCATGAGGAGACGGAGGAGGGGCTGAAAGCAGGGAAGAGCTTTGTGGGTGGCTGAGTGAATGACCACAATCAAGGCAAGAGAGGTGCCAGGGTGTGCTCACTTCAACCACTCCTATAAGCCAGGCGTGGTAGGCGCATACCCTCAATCTCAAGCACTCTAAGGTAGAGGCAGGTGGATCTCTGAGTTTGAGGCCATCCTGGTCTACAAAGCAATTTCCAGGACAGCCAGGGCTATGGAGAGAGACCCTGTATGGAATGGCCCACCTAGCCATCTGGGACCCCACCAGGATGAGGTAGGTTCTTAGAGCAGCAAGCCCTTACCCCGTCCCCTTGTCCCCTCTGTTCCCTGTTTGTGGGCATTTGGACCACAGTAGGTAGGTGTTACCTGGGCTTACCAGCTGTCTGGGCCTCTACTCACCAAAACTGATATTTGAGAACCACCTAGAACAAGGCCACCACGTGTGTAGCTGAGAGAGTCCCATCTGATGGGCCTCCTTGAACCTTCTAGTCCCAGCCTGCCTCCACATTCCCCCTTATCACGAGTCCTTGGTCTGATAAAGTCAGTGACTTCAACATGACTTGGGAAAGAGAAGGCCTGGAGAGGCCATTGTGGGAAAGAGTGACAGAGCCACAAATGTATGAGGTCAGGATGGCCTGGTTCCCCCACACCCTCTTCCCAAGGTAGGGCCCCTGAGCACACCAACAGGCCTTGAGGGTGGACAAACCAGACTGACCTGTACTCCACTAACCAAGACTCCACTCTCCCTGTGACATTCTCATTTCATCTGCCTGTGTCCTCCCTTACTACTCTTTGGGGAGGTGGAGTCTTAGTGGTGGGGACAAGGACCAAGGAGGGACCCTTCCAGAAACTTCCACAACCTAATCTGACCTTGCCCATTGTGATCCAAGCCAGTGAAGCTTCAAGTTCAGGAGCAGAGTGCAGCCTTCGAGACCCAAACAGGAGGCAGACAGCATTGGCCCACACTGCACGAATTAGTGAGGCTTCATGGGAGCAAAGGCAGTGGGCTAGTTGGCTGCTGGCATCTGCTCCACTCAGGGCGTGGACGCTTTGACATGGGCATGCGTGGCAGCAGGAGAAAGAGAAGGGGCATTGGTCTGGCCATCCAGGTGGCCTCACCTCTGGACATGGCTGTGAAGCCCGGGGCTCGGCCTAACACCAGGAGACACTGTGCTCCCGCCTGCTGGGTGAATTAACAGAGATAATTATCAAAGTTTATGCCCTGGAAGTCAGGTCTACGTCCAGGGAAACACCGTCTAACAGAAGGTCAATAGAACTTCTTGACAAGGGGAGGTGGTACTGGTTGTGGGGCCACTGGCAAAAGGGAAGACCTAAGCATCTTCTGCAACCCTCCGGCCTACCCTGTTCTACCATCTAAGCTGTGCACTGTGTAACTCAGGCGATCTCATTCTCATCGACTTCGATGAAATTCTCTAACACGATGGCTCTGAAAACGGAGTCCCTGTCTTGACTCCCACTAAGGTTATCAGTGATTGTTATGCTTTTGGCCCTTTAAGGGGCAAGCCACGCCCACTCCCGGCGACCCCCCCCCCCCCCCCGACCTCCCCCGCCATCTTGGATTGCACACTTACTGTCCACTCTTGGGGTTGTGTGCATCTCCCAGTTTTCCTCTCTCTCTCCCTCCCCCCCTCTCTCTCTTTCTCTCTCCCCCTCTCTCTCTGCCCCCCTTTTCCCTTCCCCTCCATAACCCCCTGAATAAATATTTCAATCTCACTCTACATGTTGGGTCTATCCGTGTCTCTGCCTCCTGTCCACCTGTCATGTGTCTGTCTGCCACTACATGGCCCGCTTGCCGGGATCTTGCAGGGACCCATAGCCAGTCTCGGACGGGCAGATAGCAAGCCACTCTCCCAGGACGAGTGGATTTTAAAGTATAAAAGTGATGAAACTGGAGCCCAGGCTCTTTGACCATACTGGGCAGGTATAGCAGGAGAAAGCTGAAGACCCTATAAAAAGCCTACTTAGTATTTCCGTTACTTTCTCTGCCCAACACCTGGCCTTAGGCTTTTGCCTGAATTTCCTACAGGGTGGGAGGGGAGAGGGTATCAGGAAAGCCCAGGAGGCTCTACTGTGCAGTAGGTAACACTGGTCCTAGCGCAGACCATCTCATCTGTGGTCATGCTGCCCTAGAACTTCTCATAGTAAGCAGTAGACAGGAGGGGCGGGGCAGCCTGTAGCAGCCTGGCCCGGGTATCTGTGTGGAAGGGCTAACGAGGAGTCAGTGCTTGTAGCCACATTCAGCATGGCAGTACCCACCTCCCATGGACCACCATGTCAGCTATTCTCTGGTATCATCTGTCTTACCTAGACTGTAGAGGCGCACAGTGCCCCTGCGGGGAAATGGCCTCCATCATTGAGCCGGCACACCAAAGACACCATCTCAGGGACATGCGCAGGAGTGGACAGCTTCAAGCAGGGTAATGTCTTTGTGGAGAGTGATCATGTTGACTGTGGGCTTCTGAAAAACCTGCCAATAAGAACCAGATCTCCAGCTAAGACCCTGGGAGAAGTGGGGCTCCCAGAAAGGTAACGCTGCCTGGTCTACAGAGCGAGTTCCAGGACAGCCAGCATGATCACACAGAGAAACCTGTCTTTGTCTCAACCCCACCCCCCTCCAAAGAATGTTAAAGAAATGGGAGACAAACTTATGAGGCTGGAAAGAGAATCTAAGGGCAGTCTCAGCCCCTCTGTGACTCAAGCAGGGAGGGGCTTCTTCCTAGGCCTGCTCTCCTAGCCCCTGGTAAGCCCCAAGCTGTCCGGCAGTCCATTGCCATCTTCAGAGCCTGGATGTTCTCAACACTGGAGTCCTGGCCAATCCCCAGCTGCTGTCATACAAACGTCTTAGGCATTGAGGTACATGGGAGATGAGGAGGAAAAATTCATCTCCCCTCCTCCATTCTGAACGGGACTAAAACTAGAGCCCCAAGGCAATAACCCAGGCCTCGCTTGACCCTTCAATGGGCATCAGTGACCCACCCAGTCTTCCCTGGTGAGAGAACCTGTTGTGGAGTATTATTTTAACTAGGCAAAGATGTGTCACTTTTGTTGATGCTGCATTTGTTTAATTATATAAAGATGTGTTGCATCTGCTTCACCTTGCCTACCTAAAGCACCCGATTGGTCTAATAAAAAAGCTGAATGGCCAACAACTAGGCAGAAGAGGGCTAGCCAAAACTGGCAGGCAGAGGGCTGGAGAGATGGCTCAGTGGTTAAGAGCACTGGCTGCTCTTCCAGAGGTCCTGAGTTCAATTCCCAGCACCCACATGGTGGCTCATAACCATCTGTAATGAGATCTGGTGCCCTCCTCTGGTGTGAGGGCATACATGGAGGCAGAATGTTGTATACATAATAAATAATTAAATCTTTTAAAAAAACAGGCAGGCAAAAAGAGTAGGAGAAGGAATCAATGCTTGAGAGAAAAGGAAGGAGGAGAGAATAAAAGGAGACACAGGGACCAGCTGGACAAAAGACGCGGTGAACCTAAGACAGATATACAGAAGAAAAGCAAAAAACCCGAGGCAAAGGCAGATAAAGAGAAGCAGGCTAATTTCAGTTAAAAGAGCGAACCTAACCAGAAATGAGCCTAAACTAGGCCAGGCATTCAAAACTCGTATGTCTCTGTGTCATGATTTGGGAGCTGGTTGGTGGTGGTTAAAAAAAAAACAGCCTGGCATAGGAACCACCACAGAATGGGAGGGGAAAAGAGGGAGCCAACTCCTACCTGGGCAGCAACCCCAGGTAAACAACCCAGACTGTGCACTCATCTACCCAGAATCCCCCTCTCACCTGCAGGAGAAACACCTACCAGGGCCAAGAACCTGGGACAGCACCCTCCCCAGTGACAACCCTCCACAGCCTGGCCATTAGGGGAGAACTCAAAGCTGTCTCTGTGGCCCCCTTAAATCTTGTTCCTTCTCACCCCTGACCTCTCCCAATAGCTGGGAACCGAAAAGCTGATCCCCTTTGTCTTGGGTTCTCCCAGTGGAGTCCGAACGCCTTGAGTTTCCACAGTGCCGCCACCTCTACAGCAGTGATGTTGGAAGGTGACTCTAGGTCACAAGCCCCCTCTGAGGCCCAGAATCACCCCCTTTCTCATGCCCAGCTATTCTGAGGTCCCCAGGGAAGGAGGCTGATGCCCCTAGGCTGACCCCAGACTTTACCTCCTGTGGCACAGGGAAGACAAGTTTGGAGAGTCAAAGCTTCTCTTAACATTTGAGGATAAGCATATGTGCACTGGTGACTTAGAACCTTCGGAACCTTGATATTTGACCCTTTAAATGTCTCCTCGGGCTGGAGAGATGGCTCAGTTGTTAAGAGCACTGGTTGCTCTTCCAGAGGTCCTGAGTTCAATTCCCACATGGTGGCTCACACCCACCTCTAGCGGTTTGCCCTCTTCTGTCATGTAGACATACAGGAAGATGGAATACACACACACACACACACACACACACACACACACACACACACATATATATAAATCTTTAAAATTGTCTATGCACTGGACAGTGGTGGCACACTCCTTCAATCCCAGCATTTGAGAGGCAGAGGTAGGCCGACCTCTGTGAGTTTGAGACCAGCCTGGTCTATGAAGTGAGTTCCAGGGCAGCCAGGACTGTTACACATAGAAACTCTGTCTAAAAAAAAAAAAAGAGTCTATGCTTTGAGAACTTTCTGCACATCAAGAACAGAGCAGGAACCTCGGTCTGCCCTGCATCCTCACACCAGTCCTGTGAGCTGGCAATGTCGATGGGGAAGCTGAGACTCTGAGCTGAGTGGTTGAGCTAAGCAACAATGGGACTGGCTGGGTATGGGGAAGGGGGTGGGACCCCCCAGCTGCCAGGTTCCGGGGTGATTTCAGGCCTGGGAAGGGGTGAGTGATCTAGAGTCACCTTCCACCCTGCTGTAGAGGCGGCACCGTGCTCTCCAGGGCCTGGCCAGCACGGGCTCCCTACAGGGGATGACTGCAGTGGCCAGGCTGTTAGCAGCAGGCTATGCTGACGTGTTGCGGTCCATGGGAACCTGCAGCTGGCCTCACTGCTCAGGTGTGGGCCTGTGGGAACCTGGGCAGCTGTGACAGGGCTGGGGGCGGCAGGGGTTGGGGGTGGAGGTGGGGATGGTGACAGGGCTGGTTCAGGACTCACAACAGTAACAGCTGTGGAAATGTGCGTGCGAGCGACCTATACACGGGGGTGCAGCTCCCCGGTTTTTAATCCCGACCCCCATTAGAGAGGCCCAAAGACATTGTTCCAAATGTCCTCAGATAGGGAGCTGCCTGGGGAAACCGAGGCCCAGGACACAGAAAGGAAGGGAACATTGAGTACTTTTGATATTGGGATTGAATTCTGGACCTTAGCACTTTAGTATGTTAGGTAATCACTCTACCCCTGAACTACATATACCCTAGCCTTTTTGATTTGTTCACTGAGACAGGGTCTTATGTAGCTGGTCTTCAGCTTACTGAGTGGTGGAAGATGGCCTTGCACTCCAGATCCCAAAACCTGTATTCTAACTGGCTCTTTTAAAACAGTTTATATTTACTTACTTTTGAGAAGAACCTTGCTAAGTTGCTCATGTTGGCCCTGAACTTGGGACCCTCCTGTCTGACCGCCGTAGAGTAGCTGGGCCCCAGGCCTGCTGAGTCATTCTCTTGAGTGTACATCTGTGTACAGACAGAAGGACTGGGCGGTAGGGTGGGCAGATGCCTGTGGAAACTATTAGCAGTTTTCCATGCGGATTATCTGTTTGCTTTAATAGCAGAACAGAAAGATCCAAGCCCTGCCAATTCCGAGAATCACCTTTGTGATTTCCCGGCTTCCGAAGGACAGAAAAACTCAGGGGCTGGGCTTCCACAGGACTTGAGACTCTTGTCATAGTGTGTGAGCAATTCCAAGAACAGTTCAGCCACCTGCTTCTTTACCTAATCTCATCCCCCACCACCCCCCAGTTTGAGCCCTAGCTAAGTGAGGTCACGAAAATGCCCTTTTCAATGACAGTATAGTTTGATCCCTAACTAACTAGAGATCCCACTGTGTAAAACATCCCCTCTGGGGCATGATTGATTATACCTGACATTCTACATCAGTTTCTCCCTTGTCCTCAGCTGTTTTCCTCACGAATGCTTCCCACTTAAACTCAGAGAGCCAAAAGTTTACCAAATGAATTGGCTCCCACCTGTCCCTAGATACTCTGGGCCCCAACTAGATTACCTCCTACTTTTCAGCAGGGGTCACAGTCATGTGATCCAGGTTAGACAATGGAGTGTCTGATGTCCTCCACTAAGTTTTGCCCAGGGAAGTCTCCCCATGTGGTACACCCATGCTCTTTCTTCTTCCCAGCTGACTCTTGGTGCCAAGGGAAGCAGACATGCCCGCGATGGCAGAACGGCAGCCTCTGGAGCCCACTTCACAGCCTGCCCTGGAATATCACAGTGCAGTTTTCTATTGATGGTGCTGTCCGTGCTGTGAGCCAAACAGGCGCTCGAGATGCCCATCTCCGTTGCTATTTATTTGTTTAAGATTTATTTATTTTTATTTTAAGTGTGTGGGTGTTTTTCCTGCATGTCTGTTCGTGTACTCCATGTATGTCTGGTGCCAACAGATGGCGGAGGATCCTTTGGAGCTTGAGCTACGGGCAGTTGTGAGACGCCATGTGGGTGCTGGGAATTGGACCTGGTTCCTCTGCAAGAGCAACCCATGCTTTTAACCACTGAAAACATCTCGCCAGCATTTATCTCCTTTTCATTCAAGATACTTTAAAAAGCTTATTTTTTTCTCCCAACTTTTCTTTTTTCTTTTTTTTTTTAAATATTTATTTATTTATTATGTATATAATATTCTGTCTGTGTGTATGTCTGCAGGCCAGAAGAGGGCATCAGACCTCATTACAGATGGTTGTGAGCCACCATGTGGTTGCTGGGAATTGAACTCAGGACCTTTGGAAGAGCAGGCAATGCTCTTAACCGCTGAGCCATCTCTCCAGTCCCCCAACTTTTCTTTAGGAAATTTTGAATTCAATCTTCAGAAAGTCTGTTAAGTCAGACCTATCATTACCCCAGAAACTGTTCACCTAGATTTAGCAGCTAACACGTTTTGACACACGTCGATACTCACACATTGGCAGGGTCTCACCACGCAGCCTTGGCCTCCTGGGATTTACAGACAGAAGCCACCGTGTCTGACTTCATGAATCATTTTTATTTCATAGGCTGGGGATAGGGGTGTGTGTTCATGGGACAGTACAAGTTTGGATGTCAGAGGATAACTTGTTAGAATCGGTTCTCTTTCTACCATGTGGGTTCTGGGGATTGAACTCAGGTTGTCGGGCTTGGTGGTGGGTATCTCTACCCACTGAGCCATTTCATTGGCTTAAAACGTACCTTATGCCTTAAGTCTTACAGGTTTGTTTTGTTTTGTTATTTTGTTTTGGTCATTCTTGGGAATCAAAGTAGGGTCTGGTGCATGTCAATCAAGCACACTTTCAAAGCTTTACACCTTCATCACTCCCTTAAGTTTGGGGGAGCGGGGTGGCCCTGGAGATCAAACCCAGGTTTTCTTGCACAGTAAACAAAAGCTGTACTGCTGAGCTATACCCTAGTCCAAATATTAGAAACTTTATCTACAGAACAGATAACTCCTTGAAAACACCTTTTAAGGACTCTAAAGTACCCATTTAAAGTATACAAAGGGGGTTAAAATTCTTAGGAAACAGCAAGCTTAGCCCATTTGGCCTCTCTAGGTCCTTTCTTCAGGGGGAGACCAGAAGGCAGCAGCCTTCACAGGGCCCTCTGGACTCAGATTCACCACCGTGACTGCCTCTTGATCTTGGACTTGGCAGTATGCAGAGCAGGGCAGGACTCAATTTCTGTTTGTTATAAATTGCCCTGACTTGGGTATTCTGTCGTAGCGGCACAGGCGGGTGCAGACACAGGCTAACACAGATGAAGCGTCTGGCTGGTTTTCTCCCTCCTAAATCAGAAGTGAGGAGACACCCAGGGAAGCTGTAGTGGTCTGGATAGGAAGGGCCCCAGAGGCTCGTATATTGGAGGGCTCAGTCATCGGAGAGTGGCACTACTTGGGAGGGATTAGGGGGTATGGCATTGTTGGAAGAAGTGTGTCACTGAGGGACAGCTTTGAGGTTTCAAAAAATCCAAGCCAGGCCCAGATGCTTCTCCCTCTTCCTGCCACTATGGATCCCGATGTAGAACTCTCAGCTACTCTCCAGCCTTATGTCTGCCTGTGTGCGGCCATGCTTCCTGCCATGCTGACAACAGACTGAACCTCTGAGCTGTAAGCAAGCCCCAGTTAAATGCTTTCCTTTCCTAGGAGTTGCTGTGGTCATGGTGTCTCTTCACAGCAATAGAACACTGACTAAGACAGAGTCTTGTCTAGGTATGAAGTGCCAGCCATTTTGGCCTGAGCATCACCGTTTGGATTCTGTTACTGTTCCACTTCCTGGGCCAGCTGCTCTGAGCAGGGTCAGAGTTCTGTTTTTATACATTGTTTCTTTGTGTTTTAGGCTTCCACCTTCTACACAAAGTTTCTTGGCAAAACTATGGGCATGGGAATGGGGGGGGAGGAAGAGCTGGGACCCATGGGCCAGTCTCCTGCAGGAGCTGCTCTTGTTAAGAGCATGAGAGGTGGGGACTCATGGGGGCCAATTCTGAGAAGGCTTGACATCTTTCTGTGAGGCCACCAGTCAGGTTGTCCTTGGAAGGTCCTGTACAGAGGAAGGTTGACTCCCTCATAGGAGAAGGAAGCCGGTGATGACAAGGGAGATTCAGGTCACCAGGTCAGGCAGTGAGTGCCTTAACCCTGCGGGAAAGAATCTGAACTATTTTCAGATTCATTGAATGTGTGTGAGTGCTTTGCTTATGTGTATATATGTGTGCCTGGTATCCTCGGAAGTCAGCAGAGGGCTCTGGACCCCCTGGAACTGGAGTTACAGATGGTTATGAGTTACCATGTGGCTGCTGAGAATCCAACCCAGGGCTTCTGGAAGAGAAGCCAGTGCTCTTAACTGCTAAGCCATCTCTCCAGTTCCTAAAGAGTACCACTCAAGCTAAACACCAGATTTGGCGGTGGTGGTTGGGGGGAGTTGTTTGTTTTTTTGGATTTGGTTGGTTGGTTGGTTTAGACAGGGCCCATTATATAGTCCTGGCTGTCTTGGAACTTGCTACATAGACCAGGTTGGCCTCAAACTCACAGAGATCTGCCTGCCCTCTGCCTCCCGAGTGCGGGAATCAAAGGCCTGCACCACCATCACCAATCCTCAAAACCTTTTTAATCTTCGGTTGTGAGCCAATCCTTTAACAGCTGAGCCATCTCTGCAGCCCAAAACACCTTTTAATGACTCTACACAGAAACTCTGCCCACTGAACTTTCGTGTCCAATTCTAGTCTTTTCTCTCTAGTCCCCGTTAACGTCCATCTAACCCAATTGCTTACAGGAATTTCACGCTTGCCGTATTTCTGTAAGGGACTCATATAATGTCATTTGTCTGTCTTACTTCTGCTAGCTTTGTGTCTTCACAGCTCGGCAAGTGGCTGTACTGCGTCCTTTTTAAGCTGACTGATATTCAGTTGTGGACATATTCCATATTCTATGTGTCCAGTCATTCACTGGCTAACAGACACGAGGGGTGGCTGCTGCTACTGGCTCTTGTGTGTGAACATGGCTGCTGTGGACACTGGTGGGTGACTGTTTGCTCAAGTCCTTGCTTTTGTGTATTTTCTTGTGAAATTTCTAGGACATAAAATGATGCTACTTTAGCTTTCTGGAGCTCGGGAACCCTTCCCCAGCAGCTTCTCTCCCAGGCTTCTTCGTGTTCTCACCAACATTTATTCCTTTCTGCGTTTTTTTTTTTGTTTGCTTGTTTTTTTGAGACACTTTACCAACGTAACTACATTCCCAGACACATTTTTGTGCTTTAAATTATAGGCTAGTCATGGTGGCTCGTGCCTCTAATTCTAGCAGGGAATTTAAGGCTGGTAGGAGAAGTCCTAGGTCAGCCTGGGCTACAGGGGAAGACCCAGTGGGCACCCCAGTAATCGGGAAGTGGTACCGCACCGTGGTTTTACTTTGCATTTTGTTATCTTGTTTGTTGTCATCTTTTCAGGTATTTATCAGGCTACCCTGGGCTACAGCAGGAGTTCCAGACCAATCTGAAGTTCCAGACCTGGTCTCCACAAGCAAAACCAAAATCCTCCAAATAATCGGAGAAGGATTTCTGTTTGGTTAAGGTCTCAAACTCACAGCAGCACTCCTGCCTCAGTTTCTAGCATGTTGGAATCACAGATGTGAGCCCCCCGTCAGATGTGAAGATATTACTTTGAATTTATTTTATTATATGTATATGAGGGTTTGCATGTGTATACGTGTACCATGTGTGTGCCTGGTACCTGCAGGGGCTAGAAATGGGCATTGGATCCCCTGGAACTGAAGTTACAATTTTAAGCCTCCATGTGGGTGTTGGGAGCTGAACCTAGGACATCGGAAAGAGCAACAGTGCTCTTAACTGCTGGGCTGTCTCTCCAGCCCCAAGGAAACATTATTGAGACTCACAGCAGGAGAGAGGGAGGGGAGCTGTAACAAAGCTTTTTACAGAGGTAGGTGACTGAGTGGAGCTTAGGAAAGCCAGCAAAGGCTTGTGAGATGCCCAGTAAGTACCCACAGTAGATACACACCTCATCCCAAGGGGACAAGGGAGGTAGTGGTCACAGAACACAGAGAGATGGTAGAGAGGGCCTCCTAAGGAGAGGGGCAGCCACCTACAGACCTTCAGGTAGGAGCCACAACAAGAAATCTGTGCTTCTCCTGAGGCAAACCAGAAAGACTCTTCCAGTATCTGGTGGAAGCACTTTACCAGCTGAGATGCAAGAATCCCAGCATACCGAACTCCGTAGAAGTTGCCTACAGAGACAATATTCCTTTTACATGGGATATTTCAAATGAGGATGTTAAAATAGCAGTGAATTGTGCGGAAGGCCGTGCATAAATGCACCTGCATTGATCTCCCTTCCCAGCAGCAAACCTGTCTTTTTCTAGAAATCTCGAAAATAAATGAAGAAAAGGAGAATAAGGAAAAGAAAAACCCACTGACATCCCAAGTCCTGTCCAAGATTGCAGTCCTGTCCAAGAAAGAAGGAAAAAGATAGAGATGGAGAGAAGAGAGGCTCCCTGGCAGCGCTTTAGGTTGTAACTCGGCGCCAACTGGGCCACACAAACTCTTCTTCCCCTGTCTGGAGCCAGACAACCCTTGTCCTCAAGTCTGGGATGAGTTTGGCTTTCACAGAAGCTGGAACAACCAATAATCTGGAGTTGCTTTTGTCTTCTGCTCTGGAAAATTCCCCTAGGCAAGGAAAGTCCAAAAGGCTTGGCCACCTGCGTGGAAAGGCTGATGAGAGGGATGTAGTTCCTGCTAGGGATGTAGATTCCGTACGCCAGCCTGGCCTGCAGCAAGAGCATGGATTCCTCACATCAAAGTGGCCAAGGGTCACAGCCCTGGACAGCTGCACAGCTGCTGCAGTGGGGAAAAGACGTAGCCACAGCTAAGAGCTAGAGAGCTGCTGGCCCAGGGCTCGGGATCCGCAGGCCGCTGTCGGAGTGGCCTGGATGTTGCTCTGGCTGCCGGAGCTCTGGCTGTCCTGGAGGGACATCTGCTTACACTGAGCCCATGAGTTAAAGACCAAAAGAAATTCAAATGGACAATTTTCCTTCAGCAGCCCTAATGACACACACGCGCGTCCTCTTGACTCAGACTCAAGTCGGCTACTGTCATTTGGCCTTGAAGACCAAAGGGCCCCGGAGGCCTTAGATGAAGAACTGGCCTGCTTTCCTTCCTTCCTTTCAACATTGGTTTTTTAGATGCGGTCTCCAACTCAGGCTATCAGGCTAGCTACAAATTTGCTGTGTAGTCCAGGTTAGTCTTTAAATACTTTATTTATTTCTATTTTATTTTTATTTCTCTCTCTCTCTCTCTCTCTCTCTCTCTCTCTCTCTCTCTCTCTCTCTCTCTCTCTGTGTGTGTGTGTGTTTCTATGTGGCTGTGTCCAAGTATGAACACATATGTGTGAACTCAGAGGGCAGAAGAGGGCATCAGATCCCCTAGCATTGGGTGTGCAGGTGGGTGTGAGCCACCAGACACAAATACTGGGAAGCAAACTCTGGTTGTCTGGGAGAACAGCACATGCTCTTAACTGCTGAGTCATCTCTCCAATACCTTATATAATATTTTTAAAATCCTAGCTAGGGGGGCTGGATAGCTGATGGCTCAGCAGTTCAGAGCACTGGCTGCTCTTCCAGACCCGAGTTCAATTCCCAACACCCACATGACAGCTCATAACTGCATGTAACTTCAATTCCAAGGGGATTGTACACCTTCACACAGATACACATGCAGGCAAAACATGCGTGCACATGAAATAAAAATTCTTTATTTTTTAAAGATTGATCTATTTGGGGCTGGAGAGATGGCTCAGTGATTAAGAGCATTGCCTGTTCTTCCAAAGATCTTGAGTTCAATTCCCAGCAACCACATGGTGGCTCACAACCATCTGTAATGACGTCTGATGCTCTCTTCTAGCCTGCAGACATACACACAGACAGAATATTGTACACATAATAAATAAATAAATATTTAAAAAAAGATTGATCTATTTGTTATGTATACAGCATTCTACCTGCATATAACCCATCAGAAGAGGGCATCAGATCTCATTATAGAAGGCTGTGAGCCACCATGTGGGTGCTGGGACTTGAACTCAGGCCCTCTGGAAGAACAGCCAGTGCTCTTAACCTCTGAGCCATCTCTCCAGCCCAAAATAAAAATTCTTTTTAAAAAGGTCATAGCTAGGGCTCTCCAGCCCCTAGGCTATCCTTATGATGTGCAGGCCTCTGCCTCTGTGGTGCTGGGATTATAGGTGAGTGTTGTGATAGCCGCCCTGCTGGCTCTCTGTCAACAGCCTGGATAGTGAGCCTGGTCAGCACCCTCTATGGCAGCTGCAGCCCCCCCACCAAGATCCTTCCTTTGTCCCCCTTATCATGGCTTCAAAGTCTCACTGCTTTAGTAGCCCCGTCCATCTCTGGCTGCTCCATCTGCTCTGGAACCTCAGCCTGGAACAGTGCCTGGCCGCGGGAGAGAAGGGACTTGCTTGCCGACTGTTGAGAACACATTCAGCCTGTCCTTCACACCTGTCTCAGTTCCCCAGCTGTGGCAATAGAAGAGTTTGTTCTCAGTGTAATTCTGTGCAGAAATAATGACTCATTTTACAGAAACAAAGCTCTGGGCTCCGTGGGTAAAAGTGCTTGCCACCCACCCTGACAATCTGAATTCAGTTCCTGGGACCCACGTGGTGGGAAGAGAGAACTGACGCTTATAAGTTGCCCTTTGACCTCCACATGTACACCATGCCACATATGTGTGCTGACCCCATAAGTGAATAATTGTCATTTTTAAAAATGTATGTTGGTGTTTTGCCTGCATGTCTGCCTATGCCCCACAGGCATGCAGTGCTCAAAGAGGCCAGAAGAAGGCACTGGATCACCTGGAGCTAGGATTTCAGACAATTGTGAGCTGCTATGTGGGTGCTGGGACTCAAACCTGGGTCCTCTGGAAGAGGACCATTATCCCAGTACAATAAATATGTCTTCTTGAAAAGAAACTAAAACTTTACCCAAATACAGACTCTCCTCCTCCTTCTTGACAGGCTCTCAAGTAGCCCAGGCTACTTGCTATGTTTGTGGCTGAGAGTGACCTTGAACTTCTGATTCTCTTGCCTTCACTCCTGGAATGCTTAGATTATAGTCTCCATTACCAGGGTATGGACATGGTGGGGGTTGAAGCCAGCACTTCCTGGTGTTAGGTAGGCACTCCCAGCCCCAAGGCTAATTCCATAGGTTGTGAATTATCACAGGAAAGAATCCATTGATCACCGGTAGACACACCAGGGTTACTGTCCTGTTGTCTGGGACCATTCCTGTTCCTCCTCTCCACCCTCAGACTGGTTGGTGGGACTGGGGACAAGGTGATTCCTGGGTAATCCTGACTGGCCCTGTAACCAGCATTTGTGGTCATGGGTCAGCCATCCACTCTGAGGCCTCCCAATCACCAGTTTGAATCCATACTGGGACGGCCTTCATTTAAAAGATGGAAGCCTCTCTGTGTCATCAGGATGGTCACTAAGTCTCCTAGCCCCCCTCCCAGGAAGAACGCACGCGCAAGGCTCTGCAGGGCATGTGCTCCTGGTCCAGCAGAATCTTGTCCACAGTGCCTTGGGGATGTTGGGCACCACCAAGGCTCATGGGCATTGTTCTATCAGGACGGCTGTCCTTTTCCCATGGGTTGGGCATTACAGGCTAAGAGCCAATCTAGACTGTGATAAGGGGCTTGGCCACCACTTCTGTCCAAGGTCTCTGGATAACAAGGAGGGTAGTTCTTGGACCAAGCTGGCGAGGGTCACAGGGACTGGGCGGGGCTTGAGGACTCTAGGGGGATATAAAAGAGTCTCAGAGTAGGCAAGCCTCACTTTCCTCACCAACACCATGGCATTCCTTTGGCTCTTGTCCTGCTTTGCCCTCGTGGGGGCCACCTTTGGTAAGTGTTGGGGCTCAGGCTCCATCAGAGGGAGAGGAGACTGAGGGGGTTTATCCTGGAAGAGTTGGTCCCCTACCCTTCCTGTTTGAGTCAGGACCAGCACCCTGAAACCTCAGGGAGGACGGGGATCCTTCTGGGACTTTCAGGGCTCTTACGCCCTGCTTCAGGAACAAAAAGACAAAGCAGGGCCCAGCAGTGGCCTGTAGATCCTGATGTGGTTGAGGAGGGGGTGCTGTGGCACATAGGAGTCAGCTGCCCGTCTCTGGGGGGCGGGGCTTAGTGACCATGCTGGCAAATGCCAAGCATTTTGTTTTCTTTCTGTTGTTTGCTTTTTTTGTTTTGTTTGAGATAGGGTCTCGCTCTGTAGCCCAGGTTAGCCTAGAGTTTATTGTGCAGCCTAGGCAGGTTCAAACTTAGAGCAATCCTTTTGCCTCAGCCTCCCCAAGTACTTAGGTTAAAGACTTAATGCCAGCCACCACCTTAAGATTTTGCTTTATAAAATTTAAAATTTATAATCTTAATTTAAAATCTTAAATTTATGAAATTTAAGATTTTCATTTATAAAACAAAGAAAATAACTAGTAAAAACAAAAGGGGAGAGATTGGCCAGACATGGTGGTGCGGGCCTGTAGTCTTAGCACTTGGGAAATAATGCTTCCTGGAGAGATGGTCTTACGTAGTCCATCCTGACCCTCCTGCCTTCATCTCCCGAGCGCCAGGATTACAGGCATACACGATCACACTCAATTTCAGAAGACTCTCTACCCCTCCCATTTTGGTTCAAATTGCTGTTGCTTATTTTGTTCTGAAACCACCATCTCACCCTGTTGCTCAGCCTAGCAACTCTTGGGCTCAAGCAATTCTCCTGCCTCAACCTTCAGAGCGACCGTGACTAGAGGCAGTTGTTACTATACCAGCCTACTCTTTTCCTTTGCATGGGTGTCAGGGATCTGAACTGAGGTCATCATGCAAACACAAAAGTTACTACCCTCTGAGCCATCTCCTCAGCCTCAGTAGCCCCAGCTGTCCTGAAACTTACTCTGTAGACCAGGCTGGCCTCGAACTCACAGAGATCCTCTTGCCTCTGCCTCCCGAGTGTTAAAG
This sequence comes from Myodes glareolus, assembly GCF_982192425.1. Classification (NCBI taxonomy): domain Eukaryota; kingdom Metazoa; phylum Chordata; class Mammalia; order Rodentia; family Cricetidae; genus Myodes; species Myodes glareolus. The sequence goes on from NC_142047.1 coordinate 37,117,211, forward strand.
GTGTCTGCCACCACTGCCCGGCCAAATGCTTCTTTTTAAATGATAACTCAGATTCAACCAAGTTTTCCTTTGCTCCCTCCCCAACCCTATACTGAGTCATTCCTCTTCAGGTTTATACAAATACACTACGTATTTATAAATTCATAAGCAAATAGCCTTAAAATTACATAAATAGTACTTACTTGACTGTCAGTTTTACAACATGCTCTTTCCACTCAATGTAGATCAAACCATGTTGCCATGGAGACCCAACTCATTCACTTAAATATACTCTGCTGTGAGAATACATCATTCTTAGTTCTCATTTTTTTGGCTATTATAAAAATGGATTATTGTGACTTTGGGGGGAATGTCAGTCATCCCTGAAGGGCCTTGTCCGCTTCCTTGTTTCTGTGCTGGCCCTTGAGCAGGTCAGAGGACTCCAGAAGTGCCGAGACTGGTCACAGGGTCACACTGCTCCAACACAGAGACAAGCTGAAGCCCCTGTGAAGCTCTGCTGGCCACTGTAGCAAGTGTGTCCCGGCATGCTCAAGATGCCTGACCACTCCCTCTGCTTCTCCTGGTCTTCTGCCGTGTGTTCTTTCGTGGTGTAGAATCAGAGTCCCCCTTTTCTCCTCTCTCTCTCTCTCAACAGAGTTTTACTATGTAGCCCTGACTGGCCTTGAACTCAGAGATCTTCCCTGAGTTAATTGAGTGATATTAAAAGAGTGTGCCGGCACACCTGGCACAAAGTCGGATTTTCTTAAAAAAATTAAGGAACCAAGGTGGGCGAGGATGGCATACTTCTTTAACCCTCGTACTGGGGAAGCAGAGGCAGGTGGATCTCTGAGTTTGAAGCCAGCCTGTTCTTCAGATTCTTCAGAGTGAGTTCCAGGACAGTCAGGGGTACACAGAGAAACCCTGTCTCAAAAAAAAAAAAATCCCAAAACAAAACCAAAAATTAAGGAACCAAATTTCATAGGACATAGTTACCAAAATAGTCAGTACCATAGTAATGACCAGCTCAGAAGTTGAGCCAGACAGTCTAATGATCCAGTCTGCTTCCTGCTCCTTCTGCTGTGATATGCTTGGACAGGGGCAGCCACGCCTCTTTTCATTCCTGGGAAGATAAGTGGGTCGGGAGGCTGTGTGTGAGGGGGACCCCTGAGCCAAGAGGTTAGAGGGGAGCCAGATGTTTCCAGGGGAGGTGGCATGGTCTCAGTGGGTCCTGAGTTGCTGAGTTCTACACCACAACTGTCACTATCCCCCAGGCTGTGGGGTACCTGCCATCCAACCTGTGCTGACGGGTCTGTCCAGGATCGTCAATGGAGAAGATGCTGTCCCTGGCTCCTGGCCCTGGCAGGTGTCCCTGCAGGTTAGAGGGGAATTTGGGGCACATGAGGGCACATTCTGGGGTGCCGTCCAGGGGGAGCCATTGACCTTCCTCTTTATCTTCCCCAGGACAAGACTGGCTTTCACTTCTGCGGGGGTTCTCTCATCAGTGAAGACTGGGTAGTCACTGCTGCCCACTGCGGAGTCTCGTGAGTCCCAGACTATCTTGCTTCCATCTTTCTTTGGGGTTGGGGAGGAGATGAGACCCATCTTCACCTTCACCCCATGTGTGTCAATCCTAGGACATCTGATGTGGTGGTGGCCGGAGAGTTTGACCAGGGCTCTGATGAGGAAAATATCCAGGTCCTGAAGATCGCAAAGGTAAACAGGCTGCTGCATGGGTGAGGAGCTCAGTCTGCAAGCAGACGGAGCAAGCCCAGCAGGGAAAGTCCCTGGCTGCTCGAAGGACAGGAGCACAGTAAAACCGGGGCTAGCCTTAGAATTCTCTTCCTGGGTCTGCTCTGATGGGGCTAACAGGAAAGGAAAGGAGCTTGTCCCCTGGAACTCAGCAGAGCCCATCTCCTCCTAAGTCTCAGCTGAGTTTCTGGTCCCCACAGGTTTTCAAGAACCCCAAGTTCAACATATTCACTGTGCGCAATGACATCACCTTGCTGAAGCTGGCCACTCCTGCCCAGTTCTCTGAGACTGTGTCTGCTGTGTGTCTGCCCACTGCTGATGATGACTTCCCTGTTGGGCAAGTGTGTGTCACCACTGGCTGGGGCAAGACTAAGTACAACGGTGAGCGTGCTGTGGGCTTCCTACCACTGAGGCTGTCCCGAGGGTCAGGGGTCAGGCTGCCTAGGCCAGGTGTGACCACCCCCCATGCTTGCTTGCTTTGTCTAAATGTCAACATTAATACATCTTTCCAGTTCTTAATTTGAAATTTGTTAATTAAAGCCGGGCATGGTGGCACACTTTAGTCTCAGCACTTGGGAGGCAGAGACAGGCAGATATTGTGAGTTCCAGGCCAACCAGAGCCTACATAATGAGACACTGCCTGAAAAAAAAATTATTAACTAGCCATCTATAGAAAGTTAACAATTAGTACGTATCAGTTAAGACTTCATATTTAAAACTTACTCAGCACAAACAAAGGATTGCTGATAAGATGGAGAAGGAAGCCCTCAGCTCAGCAGGAGGTATTGTCCTCTCTGGTAGTAGGCGGACTGTAAGCCTCTTCATGGGTCTCTGAGACTCTAGCAGGGTGGGGTCATGCTGTCTTGAAGTCTTACACACCCACTTCCCCTGGCGACAAGGTAGGGCTGGCCTGGGCAGGACAAGGAAAATGTGGCAGCCATGCCTGAGGCCCAGCCCTGCCTGTGGTGGGACCTGAAAGCTGCAGCCTCACAGACGTCCAAAAGGACTCATGGTTCTATCTATCCAGTAGGCTGGTGGGCCTAGGGACCCTGACTCCGTCCGTTCCCTCTGTCTCTGTAGCCCAAAAGACCCCTGACAAGCTGCAGCAGGCAACCTTGCCCATTGTGTCCACTGCTGAATGCAAGGAGTTCTGGGGATCCAAGATCACCGACGTGATGATCTGTGCCGGCGCCAGCGGTGTCTCCTCCTGCATGGTACGGCCTCCCTCCCCACCCACACACAGACCTGCCTAGCCCTGGTCAGGCTAGCGGAGAGCACAGGCCCACAGTGTTCACACGGACCTCTGCCCTTCTCTGTTGCCCACAAAAAGATGGGCAGATGCCAACAGACACTGCCCACAGCGAACCCACTCTTGCCACCAGCTCTGTGAGCTGTGTGTGTCTCCTACTATCAGAGGGAAGCTGTGTGGGTCCCTTCAGGACTCCATGAGCACAGCTGGGGCCGACAGCGAACCCCAAGGAACTTCCCTACACTTTCCTTGGCTCCCGACCAGGTCCAGGTATCAGGTTTGAAGACAAGTCCTTTGTCTTTCTCTGCAGGGTGACTCTGGTGGTCCTCTTGTCTGCCAGAAGGATGGAGCCTGGACCCTGGCAGGCATCGTGTCCTGGGGCAGTGGTGTCTGCTCCACCTCCACTCCCGCTGTGTACTCCCGAGTCACAGCCCTCATGCCCTGGGTTCAGGAGATCTTGGAAGCCAACTGAGTCCGCGGTTCTTGCCTCCCCCTTTAAACATCTGCAATAAAATCATCTAATTAGAACACTGCCTCTGTGTGTCTTTGTGGTCCAGGGGACATGAGACAGAAGTTACCTCTGTTTCCCACTGAGGAGTCACATTACAGGTCCCTTTCTAGATTACATATACCCTGATGGCCCTTCTTCCTACCTCCTCCGTTCTTAGAACTCCACCCTGGTCAGAACTCTAGCTATTTCTATTAGAACCAGCTAGACCCACAGTGTTTTCTGGAAGGCAGTAGCCCTCGACCAGACTATATTATCCACAGTCCTGGATATCCACAGTCTTCAGGGCTGTAACAGCCAGATGGTGAACCTTGTGCTGGAGACATTTCTCTGCCTTTGGGTTCCTGCTCCCCACTGCCCAAGAAAGCACAACCTAACAGTCACCTTCCTTCCTTCCTTTCTTCCTTCTTTTCTTCTTCTTCTTCTTCTTCTTCTTCTTCTTCTTCTTCTTCTTCTTCTTCTTCTTCTTCTTCTCCTTCTCCTTCTCCTTCTCCTTCTCCTTCTCCTTCTCCTTCTCCTTCTCCTTCTTCTTCTTCTTCTTCTCTCTCTCTCGTTTTTTTATTTTTGTTTTGTTTTTCAAGACAGGATTTCTCTGCTTAACAGCCTTGGCTGTCCTGGAACTCACTTTGTAGACCAGGCTGGCCTCAAACTCAGAGACCTACCTGCTTCTGTCTCCCGAGTACTGGGATTAAAGGTATACACGATCACCGCCTGTCATCTCAGAGCACTGAGATCTGGGAGGAATGTCCAGCCTCCAGAATGGAGAGAGAATCCCCCCTCTCATCCCCAGCCCCCTTCACTGTATTTTTCTTTACCTTTTCAACCTAAGCTCATCCATTGCGTTCTTCCTTGAGACACATTCCCATGTGTCCCAGGCTGGTCTCGAACTGCTGAGGATGTCCTCCACCTTCTGATCCTCCTGCCTCCACGTCCCCAGTGCTGTGATTACAGGTGTGAGCTACGACACCTGGCTCTGAATATGACATAATCTATGACATTCTTTATGAGGCCTCTTTGCCATGCTAAGGAAGGTTTCTCCTAGTTTCACTTTTCTGAGAGCCTTTGGTAATGAAATGAAGCTGGATTTTGTTCAAGGCCCTTTCTGCATCAACCATGGTGGTGATGTGATCCTCTCCCTTCATTCTGTTGACATGCACCTTACACTGTTTGATTTTCTCATGTCAAATCACTCTTTGCACACTTGGGAAAAATCCCACTTGGTCATGGCATATGTTCTTTTTAACATGCTATTGGATTCACTCAGGTAGTGTTTTCATCTATGTTATGAAATATTTGTATTTATATGATATATATTTCTTCTATATTTCATATATATAAATAATTATATATATTTATCTATATTTGGTCTGTAATTGCCCTTCCTTGTGAGGTAATATTGTTTTTCCAATTCATTTATGAATGCCCAGTTTATGGAATGGGGAGGATTAAACCTCACAGTCTATCAACTGAGCTTCATTTCTGGATTTGTGTGTGTGTGTATCTGTCTGTGTATGTGTGTGTGTGTGTGTCTGTGTATATGTATGTATGCATGTCTGTGTGTGTCCGTGGGTGTATGAATGTGTGTGTGTGTGTGTGTACAAGTGCATGCATGCTCCTTCCTGAATACGGAGGACAAGGAAGCTTTCTGGTGTCAGCCTGTGTCACCCTCCACTGTATCTTGTCTGAGACAGGACCTCTCATTGAACTGAAGCATGCTGTGTTAAATAGGTTGACTGGCCAGCAAGCTCCTGGGAGCCCCCTGTCCCCCAAAGCTGGGATTACATGCATGTACAGCTGTTCCTGACTTCTGTTTGGGTCCTGAGGATGTGAACCCTTGTCCTCTCGCTTTAGCACCAAGCCCTCTTACCTAGCAATCTTCCCCCAACCCCTCCTGTGCACTTTTCACTGGAGAACAAAGTGCACAACTCGGAAATGTGCAGTTTTGTAGGGCACCACGCCCGTCTGGTGCTACCGTACAGTTTGTGAACCAGGCAAGGGGCTGGAGATTAAAACACACAATGACACAGAGATCATCCTTGAATTCCCCAAGAATGCCCCTTTATTGTGACCAGGGGCAGCTTATATAGGGATCCTTAACTGATAGTCATGCCCCAGCCAAACCCACCAGAAACCACTCTCCTGCCATCAGGAACTCCGGAGGGTCTCGTGCTCAGAGCAGCTGCAAGCATTACAAGTTATTTACCAGAAATTTAAGATCTGGGGGTTTCACAGCTCCCAACACGGTTTGACGAGTTCTCGTTGCACGGGCTCATTTGTGCTATCAGAAGCCCAGAGCTGTCCTGTCGACCAGCTCGCCCCTCCAGGCCTGTGGCGGTCACACCACAGCTTCGACCCTCCGAGCTGGCACTGCACCCCAGGGTAGCACCAGAGGGTCGCCAGCTCAGATCTGTGGTTTTGTTTTTGAGACGGGATCTCACTATGCTGCCCAGGCTGCTCGCTTGTCCTTCTGCCTCGGCCCCAACACTGGAACTGCAGGTTTATAGGACGCCGGCCACCGGCTTCTCCTCTGGGTAAGCGGAATCTTTTCTGAAATCTGAGGAATTTACCGCCATTATTTCTTCAGATGGGTATTTATATCCCTTTTGATTTTGTTTGTGCGTCCTGGACTCCTGTTTTCCAGACACTGGCATTTGTCCCTGTGTCTTCAGGTCACATGTCTTTTGTTTCCCCCTCCTGCTTCTGAGCGTCCCTTAAGCTAACCTAATTTACTAATTTCTCAGATGCCTTGGTCTGATTACTGAGATCATTTTACTGCTGTCTGCACTCACAGCACAGAGTTTCGTTGTTTATTTTATGACAGAGTTTCACTTTGTAACTTAGGCTGCCCTGAAACTCACTGTGGAATCCCTTCTATACTCAGTCATGGCAATCCTCCTGCTTCAGTGACCTACCCTTGTCAATACCTCTAGTTTAGATATCATTCCTGCTGGATTCTTTAATGGGCTTTCTTACTTGCCCCTGCTAAGATCTTCTTTCATTCACTGTTTATGCTGCTTGTTTGCCACATGCCCTGATGTTCCTGTTTCTGTAATGCCAACAAGTGGGTTTCCTTTTCAAGTATTTTCTGTTCTCATTATTAAATTCTACTAGAGTAGAGAGAGAAATCAAAGTCCTAAGATCGAGCAGAGAGAGGTAGCATCTGAGCCAGCCCTTATGAAAAGGCCCACGCTCCAGAATGCCAGGGAAACGCTTCCCCTCCCCCAAGGATCTCTGAGTGGCATCCAGAGGGGACTGGAGGGACAGGATGGGAACAAGGAGGAGATCTTCCTGTTGTCCTTGGGTCTTCACGTGCACGTGACCCCTGAAACCTGAGGAATGGAGAAGCTGTTGCAGGCAGGCCTGAGCAGGCACCTCTTTTGTCCAAGGTGTCAGAGTGGGGAGTGACAGCAGGTCCTGGCCCTTTCTTTCCTATTTCAGCCTTGTCGTCAGCCTCTGCCAGGTTGTGGCCACTGCTCCTGGCTCACATCTGCTTCCTCTCGGGTTTTCTCTGTGTCTCCCCTGGTCATTCTGGGTGAGACAGCCATAGCCACACTAGCCTGGCCTCTTGGTAGGCATGGAGCTGGGCTTCTCTCTGTATTTCTAAGGGTTCTTCATAGTATTTTTCTCTGCCTTGTAGAATATTAGACGTTCTGATGATATGGTGTTGAATCTTGGGCTGCCTGGACAACTGAATTATAAAATTATGAAAAGAGCCTTGAATTTATGCAGGGAAGTAAAACAAAAGGAGAAAGCCAAAGCCAAGGAGCAAAACTTAAACCAGAGCCCTTCCATCCCGGCATTCGGGAAGCAAACGGCTCTCTGTGAGTTCAGGGTCTGCTCTATATACAGAGTTCCAGACTAATCAGGAGCTATTATAGTGAGGTCCTATCTCAAAACTATGATTAATTAAGACTCAGGAATTGGAGTGTAGCTCATCAGTGGAGTACCTGCCTAGCACGTGTGAGGCTCTGGGTTCCATTCCTTACAGAAACAGAGAGAAATTCAATAGCCTAGATCCTCAGACTGGGGCTGGGAAGATTGCTCAACAGTTAAGAGATTTACTGTTTTGGCAGAGGACCTGAGTCCAGATCCCAGCTCTCATAATGAATTAATGAATGGCTCCCAACTGCCTGTAACTTTAGCGCCAAGGAATACGGCGCCCTCTTGTGGTTCTCTCAAGCACCTACACTCCACACACTTTTTTTTTTTTTTTTAAACCCATGAGCCATCTCTCCAGCCCTACACATACACTTTTAAAAAAGGAATTTGACTGGTGTGGTGGTGTACACCTTTAATCTCAGCACTCAGGAGGCAGAATCAGGTGGATCTCTGAGTTCTTGGCCAACCTGATCTACAGAGTGAGTTCCAGGATAGTCAGGGATACACAGAAAAACCCTGTCTCAACAAAACAAAAAACAAAAGCCCCCAAACCAGAAAGGAGTTCAATCTTTTAAAAAAATCTGTATTTATTCTTTGATAATTTCATACAATGCCCTTTCATGATGTTCCTCTTTCTCTCGGACCCCCACACTGCCATCTCTAACAACAGCGCAGCTAAACCGTCCCCGCAGCTCCAAGGCGAGAGAGAGCTCTTGGATCTGAGGGTTAAGGAAACATATCTTGTTATTTCGATAGCTTTTTACATACAAATAAATGCGAAGTGTAATTAATATAAAACAGAACAGCAAACACAAACCTAGGTCTATTTTTGCTCCTGCCGAGCCCTAGGGAAGCCCAAATGAAACAGTTCTGAGGTGAGGTTGCCACCTGGTGGTCAGTATGAAAATTGCATAACCATTTTCTAACCCAGCTCCGGGCCTTACCCAAAATAGGTGAATTCATTTTAATAATGTATTTACTCCAATATATTCAAATATTAACATTTAATACTAAGCAATTTGCATTTTATTTTAAAATTATGACTAATGTATTTTCCTCATGAGAATTTACATCTCTATTTACATGCTAAATTTTCTTTCTTTCCTTTTTCTTCTTTTGATTTTTCGAGATGGGGTTTCTCTGTTCGGGCTATCCCATGACACACTCAGGACAGCCTCAAACTCACAGAGACCTGCCTGTATCTGCCTCCCAAGCGCTGGGATTAAAGGCGTGCCTACGTGCACACATGCACCACCACCGCCTGGCTTTACATGCTAAGTTTTCATCAAACACACTTGCTATGTATTTAACCGTTACAAAAATTACAATCAAAAAGCAGACTCAAGCTGGGTGTGCTGTCTCATGTACGCAGTCCCAGCACTAGAGAGGCTGAGGCAGAGGAGATTGTGCGAGCTCAGGGGTAGCCTGGGGCTGGAGACAGCTCAGGAGTCAAGAGCTTGTTGCTCCTCCACACCTGGTTCACTTCCCTTGAGTGCACCCATGAAGGCTCCTGACCGGCTGTAATTCTGGTTCCAGGAGATGTGATGCCCTCTTAACTCACAACCAGCCTGGGCTACGCAGTAGATCCTAACCTAGCTTGAGCTACAATGTGAAACCGTCTCAAAACAGACAAAAAAAAAAAAAAGCAAAGAAAAACCAAATTCATAAAACCAAATTAATATACTGAACTACTAGGGTGGTGGCCCACACCTTTAATCCCAACATTTGGGAAGCAGAGGCAGGTGGATTTCTATGTGCTTGAGGCCAGCCTGGTCTAAATAGTAAGTTCTGGGACAGCCAGGGCTAAAGAGAGAGCCCCTGTCTCAGAAAACAAAACAGAAACCAAACCAACCGATTAGGGGCTGCTCAGATTGACCTGCCCACGTCAGTCGACCCTGTTAGACAGGCCCTGCCCCTGGTTTCACTCTTACGGGTGATTTTGCTTTTTACCCGCTGAAATACATACAACGGCAGCAGGCAACGCTCAGCCGTCCCACGCACCTGCAACCCTGCTCGGTGGATAACTTCACACAGTTGCTCCCTCCAGGCCTGCAGGGTACAGACCTAGCTGCATTTTTGTGGCAGACAGCTTTCAGTCGCTCATTGTATTTGGGAACGTACCCGCTTCCAGGGATTGGTCTGTGGAGAGTTTGAGTGTCTCAGACTCAACCACCGGCAATGCTGAAATCTGTCTGGTTTCTCTTTGGCTATCTCGACTACTGCTCCCACTCTTTCCCTCCCGCCCTATTCCAGCTTGGAGCTTCAGGCCCCACCCCCCACCCCACCCCCACCCGCGTCTGTATGCTTCTTGTGTCTCTCAGGCTGCTTCCTTCTGAAACTCACCCGTGACCGTGAGTCTCTGGTGCCAAGCGACACAAAAAACGGTAAAATGGGATTCTGGGATTCTGACCTTGGCTGTTTCCAGGAACCCTTGTTTGTGGGGGAAGTGTTGGTAGCCCAAGCAGAAGGTAGCAACCAGCTCACCAGATCTTCCATTGCTGAACCATGATGGGTTTTATTTTGTTTGCTTTGTTTTTTGAGATAGGGCCTCCGCCATAGGACTCAGAATGGCTTCCTGCCTCAACCCCCAGTGTGTGTGTGTGTGTGTGTGTGTGTGTGTGTGTGTGTGTAAAAACTGTGAGGGCGGTGAGTTTGTGTGGCTGTTGTTAAAGACACGAAGAGGGTTTGGAAAAAGGCAACAAGCTGAACGGAATTAACAGACAATTTAAGCCAGGCGGTGGCGCATGCCTTTAATCCCAGCACTTGGGAGGCAGAGGCAGGCGGATCTCTGTGAGTTCGAGGCCAGCCTGGTCTACAAGAGCTAGTTCCAGTACAGGCACCAAACCAAAGCTACACAGAGAAACAGTGTCTCAAAAAACAAACAAAAAAAAAAACCTAAAAAAATAAATAAAAAACAAACAAAAACAACAACAAAAACCAGACAATTTAAAATAACAAAATGATGTGTGAGGCTCAGTGGTTTTAAATGATTGGCTGTAGCCTGTCTGTGGTGGTGCACACCTTTACTTCCAGCACTTGGGAGGCATAGGCAGGTGAATCTCTGTGAGTTCAAGACCAGCCTGGTCTACAAGAGCTAGTTTCAGGACAGGCTCCAAAGCTACCAAGAAACCCTGTCATAAAAAAAAAAAAAATCAAAAAGATGTTTGGCTGCTCTGTTGGAGGACCCAGGCACCCATTTGTAACTAAAGTTCCAGGGGACCCAGCATCCTCTTCTGACCCCCAAGAGTACTCCATGCATTTGGGGCACAGACTTTTCAGACTTTTATGGAGTCAAAACACACATACACGTAAGATCTTTAACAACTGAGAATCAAGTGTGAGGGCAGTTGCGAGGGCGGAGGTGCTTGCATGGGCTTGAGGACCTGAATTTGATCTCAGGATTTCTCTTCGTCACAGGGACGAGCCAGTTCCTGGCTTGCCTTCTCTCTGCAGGCTTGGACGGCCGACCACGCCGAAGACACAGGTGATGCAAACCTCTAGGTTGATGCAGCCTGAAGCCTCAAACCTTCAGAGTCCTTGAGAGGTTGGATGTGGTCCCCCTTTCCCTATCAGAGACCACACTCACTCCTTCCTCAGACACAAAAGGACATACACACTGGCTTGGCATCTGTGAGCACCTAGTTCCAAGCTGTCGTAGGGTTTAGGACTGGAAAGAAAGAGAGACTATGTCCCAAGGGAGCTGCAGGCTCTGGCAAGTGTCAGGAGGAGCCAGGAGCAGCTGGCTGGGACCGGCCGAGCCCGACACCACACGAGTTAGTCTGTTGGGGACTGCTATTCCTGGCCGTGCAATTTCACACTCTCGTCAGGCCCCTAGAAGATGGTGCAGACATGCTTCCAGATGGTTCCTTGAAGCATGGAAAAGGCCTTGGAACACACTGTCAAGGCAGAAGCATTAGAATTACTGCCCATGATGGAAGAGGAGCTGGAGGCTCCGAGGTGGGTATGTGTCCTAGGGAAACACCATGAAGGTGAATGCTCCTGAGAGGTACCGCATGGCTAAGAGGCTCCTTGATCGCCGTCCTTGAGGCCAGGGTGACGGTGGGAGCTGCTGCAGTCCAGGACGTGCCTGCTACTGAGGGTACAGGGAGCCTGAGCCAATGCACCAATGTATGTAGTCACCGTAATAAACACGAGAGGTGGAGTTGCGGCAATGCTTAGAAGAACTGGCAATGCTATGGCAAAATAGACATGGGTATCAATAAGTCACAACGAAGCTGGGCCAGCAAGGTACTATGCAAGCCTGGTGACCTGGTTTTGATCCCAGGAGCCCATGTAAAGTGGGACGAGGGAACAGACCCTACAGGGTTGTCCTCTGACCTTCACAAGTGCACCGTGGCATGCACACACACCTCTTTCACCCTCACATGTAATTTAAATGGATGTTGTTGTTTTCAAAACACGCTTGTGTGCGTGTATATGTGTATAGTCCTGGCTGTCCTGGAACTTGCTCTGTAGACCAAGCTGGCCTTGAACTCACAGAGATCCGCCTGCCTCTGCCTCCCGAGTGCTGGGATTAAAGGTGTGCGGCACTATTGCCTGGCTTCAAAAAGGATTTTAATGGTCCATTTTCAGTGTGAAGTGTCCTTAAGAATTCATCAGAGTCAGAAGCAGGGGGGCCCCTCTCTTTGGGAGCTGGCGGCTGCCACCTGCAAGTCTCAGAACTCAGAGTTGGAAAGTTACAGGCTCTCTGCTGGTGACGGTGTCTAAAACTGAAACAGGGTGGTTACAAACTTCGAATTACTCACTAGGGAAGGCTTTGCACTCTAAACCAATAGGATGGGGACTTGGGGAAGAAGTCCAGGCCTATGGGAAGAGAGAGAAGAATTTCTAGAAGTCAGGAGATTTAACTATTTTGTGCCAAGTCAGCAGGCAGGCATTCCACATTGTAGGATGGTATTTTTTAAAGTAAAATAAGGTAGAAAGGATCAGTTATTAGATATTGATTTATCTAGAGATTTACTGAAAGCACTGTTTGCCCTTATTGCCAATCATGACCTCACTTGCTACCTGGGACAGAACTGACTTGGGAAAATAGCTGAAGCAAAGGTTCGTTGCCCTTAACAGTCTGACCAGTCTCCCTTGATAGCTCGCCCCACTTTATGGTTTTAAAATATAAAGTGGACTGGACCTGATACCAAGGCCTTTCAGGAGCTATCATGGCTTTAGTCCACTGGTGACGTCTCTCTTTCGCTCTCGTTGATGTCAGTGTGCTTATTCCAGAAAGATCCCAGCAATAGCTTATTAAAAATAGCTTTGCTTTCGTCAGTCTCTGGGGTGTGTATAGAGTCAAGGATCCTATTTTCCCCAGGAGGTGACAAATACCTTTATCCCACCCAGCACCCTGGGAGGCAGCAACAGGCGGCTCTCTGTGAGTGCGAGGTCAGCCAGGTTAACACAGTGAGCTCTGTCTGGCCAGGGCTGCAGAGCTAGAACCTGAATCTGCATAAAACAACAACAAAATATGCACTTGGGAAATGGATGCAGAGGTGTGGTGACTTCAGTCTCGACAAAACAGTGAACCCTGCAGCAGTAGAAATTCGTGGCCCCTCCCATTTGCCCTCAGTCTTCTTCAACCAGACCTGTGCGCTCCCTTCTGTATGTGGCACGGGCAGCTGGTTTCTCCACTCCATTGCAGTCCCCTGCCTTGCTTCTTGTGTGTCCTGTAAAGTAAGGGGCTTAATTAGGGCAGGGGCTGTGCAAAACCAGCGCCACGGAAGCAGCTGGGACTCCTTAGGGAAAGAAAGCTCCGCAGACCACCAGGCCCACAGACGAGAAAGCCTTGGGGATGGGGCCGAGCCCTGCACCTCCAGTCTTTTTTGTTGTCACTTCTCAAGTGTGTGTATATGTGTATGTGTGTGTGTGTGTGCGCATGTATGTATGCATGTGTATGATGTGTGTATGTGTGTGTATGTGTGCGTGTGTGTATGCATGTGTATATATATGCGTGTGTGTATGTGTGCACGCACATGCGTGTGCAGGTACCCAGAGTCTGCGAGAGGGGATCAGATCCCTTGGAGATGGAGTTCCGTGTGGTTGTGAGCGGCCTGACATGGGTGCTGAGAACCAGACCCTCTGGAAGATCAGTGGATGTTCTTAGTCACTGAGCCGTCTCTCCAGCCCCGTCCTAAGACTTTTAGGTGTGTCTGACGTGTGCATAGGTTTGGAAATTGCTGTCCTTGTGTAAACACAGTGTTCATATTTTCTCCAATGAGTTTTGTATGGTTGTATCAATTTCTGCGAGAGTGTTACAATCACAATCGTCTTTGCTGCCTGTGAGTCTGCTTTCCCCTCGGTCTGGCATTCTGTTTCCCTTTAGGTGGACAACACTGTCTTCCAGTTTACTTTAAAATGAACCATGCCTTGCCAGCCACTGACTGTGTAGAATATTCTCATCCACTTACCTGGTATTTATCTTATATATTTAAAATGACTCTTATTGTGTGTATGGTTTGGTTTTTAGTTGGTGATGGTGGTGTTGGTTTTTCAAGACAGGGTTTCTCTGTAGCTTTGAAGCCTGTCCTGGAACAATTTCTTGTAGACCAGGTTGACCCCACTCACAGAGATCCGCCTACCTTTGCCTCCCGAGTGCTGGAATTAAAGGCATGTGCCACCACTGTCTGGCTTAGTTTGGTAATTTTTTTTAAACCCATTTGATGATTTAATATGGTTTAATTAGGGATTTTTACTATGTATGTGTATGTGTATAATATATACATATATTATGTAATATACAATACTAACTATATATAACACATATAAGTATATATCGTTATATAATGATATGTAATGTATAAAAACATTATATATAAATTATATATTTATATGTGTGATGATTTGAATAGGTATGGTCCCTATAGACTCATGTGTTTGAATGACTGGCCTCGCAGAGTGGCACTATTAGGAGGTGTGACCTTGTTGGAGTAGGTGTGGTCTTGTTGGAAGTGTGTCACTGTGGAGGCGGGCTTTGAAGTCTCATATATGCTTAAGCCACGCCCAGTGGGACAGACTCCTTCTGTTGCCTGTGGATCAAGATGTAGAACTCTCAGCTCCTTCCCTAGCACCACGCCACCATGTCCTACCATGATGATAATGGACTAAACCTCTAAAACTGTAAGCAAGCCACCCCCAATTAAATGTTTTCCTTCATAAGAGTTGCCATGGATATATCTCTTCACAAGCAATAGAAACCCCAAGAATACACACACACACACACACACACACACACACATATTAATTTTTTGAGCACTGGCTTTGATTGTTTGTCTTTTTAAAAAAATATTTATTTATTATGTATATAATATTCTGTCTGCCTGTATGCCTGAAGGCCAGAAGAGGGCACCAGACCTCATTACAGATGGTTGTGAGCCACCATGTGGTTGCTGGGAATTGAACTCAGGACCTTTGGAAGAGCAGGCAATGCTCTTAACCGCTGAGCCATCTCTCTAGACCTTGTTTTTGTTTTTAAGACACAGTTTCTCTGTAGCGTTGGAGCCTGTCCTGGAACTAGCTCTTGTAGACCAGGCTGGCCTTGAACTCACAGAGATCCGCCTGCCTCTGCCTCCCAAGTGTTGGGATTAAAGGTGTGCGCCACCATACCCAGCTTTATGAGGCAAGTCTTTAAAGCTTAGACAGTGCTTTGGTCTGAAGTGGGTTTGGCTGGAGTTATCTGCGTAGAAGGAGGTTACTCCCAGGGGACTGTAACGGGAAGACAAGGCTGTGCAAAGGTTGGGGCTATGCAGGTAGCCCTGCAGTAAGATGATCCAGGTTAGCTGCTGAGTAACTGGGTAGAGGGTTCTGCCCTAAAGAGCAAATAGGTACTGAGAGTTTGCAAGAATGGGAATGCACAAGGCAGCACATAGAGATGTAAAGGTACGGGAAGGGTCAGGGCCATCAGACCCTGGACCATCCTATAAAGATCCACTGGACTATTGTGTTGTACAAAACAGCCCAGCAGGCATGACTTTATCAATAGGAGGCTTTTGTACTTCAGGTTTTAAAGAATAATGGGACCTTTAAAGAAAGTGTTAGGGTGCTTCAGGGGAATGTGATGGGCTGGTTTCAGTCAGTGTCCAGGAATGGAGGCATCCCAGACTTTGGGCAAGAACTTATGAGTAGCTGTGTCTAGTGCCGCACGCTTTTCATGTTATGACAGTTAGGGCCTTTGAGGCCCTAGACAGCTCCAGGTCATTACAGACCAGACCTGGCAGAAATATTTTGAGAGACTCTGAAGTTTCAGAAAGCCTCAGCTGTAGTTTAGGTAGGACAGGAGAGCCATATAGCCCTGTCTGTCTTCAGACCAGGTAGGCCTCTTTCCTCAGCCAGCTCCTTACAGAGAGCAACAAAGGCAGGCTACTTGTGCTGCTTTGGGTTTGGCCTGAGTGTGACATCCTTGGATGGGGTTGGCCTGTTCTCACAGTAAGAGAGACATTCTCGCTTCCTGCATCTCTACTCGGTAGACTGGACACGGCCCCAGGAGAGGCTTTAAGCCCAGTGGCTTTGGGTACTCCTGCCAAGGATGACTAGGAAGAGTCCTCAGACCCAAGGCTCACTTCATCCAGACCTGGAGGCAGGGACAGAAGCAGACACTACAGAGGGATGGTGCCTTAGTGGCCTGTTCCCCCTCTTACTTGGTAACCTTTCTTTCTACGGCTGACTCACTGCACAGGGATGGTACCACCCACAGTGGAATGAGCCACTTATATAGATTAGCAGCTAAGAAAATGCTCACAGACTTGGTCACAGGCCCATCTGGTCAGTTGTTTAGCTAAGGTTCCCTCTGCCTGGGGGACTCTAGGTTTGTGTCAAATTGGCAGCAGAACTATGATACCATGACACCGGGTATGGAAGAGCAGTTGGAGAGACTTCTGCAGGTGGAGAAAATGTCACCAAAGGAAGTGGGGGGGAGGGAGCAGGATTGTTAGGTGGAGGTGGAGGCTGATAGCAGAGACCAGATTCGACAGAGGCTTGAGTATTCACAAAGGGTCATCAAGAATGTCACTGGGGCAGAGTTCAGGGGAGAGGGGCTAGTGTGAGAGAATCCACATGACATCTTTCCCACAGCTGACGTCCTATCGACAAGGTCATGAAGGTTTGGGTTAAGAGGTTTGAGTCCTTTCCTAGATTATGACCAAAGATTTGTTATCACAGAATGCAGCTATATAGCAGTATGCCACAGCATGGCCAGCTTTCTTGATCTGGGAACAAACATGAGCCTAACTTTGTTATATGGGAAAATTAGTCCCAGTCCCCGCCTTTTCAGAATCTGGGGGTCAGTTTGAAGTCAATTCTTGAGAACACATTCCAGGAATGAGTCAGACGGAAATAGAGATGGGCCCTATCAGAGTGACATTTCACCCCAAAGCATCACTGGAGGGCAGCAAACCTCCCATGGTGACTCATGCTAACTTGACTGAGGCATGCTCTAAGCTGGGCTGGTTTTGGAAAATGCACTCTTTTTACTCATGGAGACAGACAGAGCTCCATCTAGTTTCCTCACGCCGGCTCGAACTCAAGGGAACCACTTACAAAGGGAACTGTAAGGGAGCGGGCCCTGAGGGAGATGGGGAGACTTTTCTTGTGGCTCCCTTGGAGTAGGAAGTCTGGCCAGGAGGGGAAGAGCACAGACACTATAGACACGGGCACTGCAACTCTGAAGGATGGTAGGGAAAGCTGGGATGCGGGGAAAAGGAGAGGGGAGGAGGGAACGCAATTACCTCAGGAAATCTGAGGCCAGCTGTGCTCCACGCTAAGCATGAAAGACTTCCAGAAGAAAAGCAGCCCCCAACCTTATAGGGCACAGCATTCTCTTACTGTAAACAGGAAGTAAGGTTATCTACAAAGAAACCCTCAGCTGTGCCCTGGTGAACAATGGTCTAGACTCATAGTCTTAAAGGACTTCCAGTTGTGTGCCAATGGACTGTGATAAAAAAATATCTCTATTTTTACGTGCTAGGAGACAAGAACTTTTGCTGGACCTTCAGTTAATAACACACCTTGAACCGGGTGGTGATAGAGCCGACCTTTAATCCTAGCGCTCAGGAGGCTGCGGTTAGGTGGATCTCGGAGTTTGAGGCTAGCCTGGTCTACAGAGTGAGTTTCAGAGTTTCAGGCCAGCCAGGGCTGCACAGAGAGCCCTGTCTCATAAGAAAGAAAATCAAACTGTTATCCTACTGGGCACCAGCCTATCTGTCTACTCTGCCTTTGAGAACAATGTAACAATTCTACTCACTTTGGATTTCTCATTGACATTCCCTTTTACAACCTAAGCTGATACACAGTTGCAAACCTTAAATTATGTAGGCCATGCCCCAAGAATAGGTATGTGTTCTAACAATCATTGGCTGAAAGCAGCAACACAGGAGTTGGACACAGTCCTATGAGATGGACATCCACCATAAACGTTACATATATTCAGCGCAGCCTTATAAACACTGTTGTCTGGGCTGGCTGGAGTGACTTAATCCCTTGGCAAAGGGTTAAACAGTGTCTGTAAAGTATCCCTCACTCGTTCCCCATGTGATGCTTTCTGTGATGGTCACAAAGACAGAGAAAAGTGTAAGGGATGGGGACACACGGACACAGACACAGCTACAAGGACAGAGTCACAAGACAGCCTACAGGGCAGGCACAGATTCAGACTCACGCCAGAGGACACACAAAGTGACACAGAGAATGCAAATCTGGACTTGCTTTTGGTTAAATGACATCAAGTTCTTAGACCCCTACCACCCGCCCCCCTTAATGGGACATCCATCATTATTGGTGACTCTTAGTTGGTCACCCAAGCATGAGAATGGAGAGCCAAGGCAGGCAAGGAGAGCCTTCCATCTGGGCCACCAAAATGTGTCCAGATCAACAAGTCAAAGGGACAGGTCATAAAGAAAATATGTGGGACTAGAGGTGTGGCAAGCCATGAAAGCAAAGACAGAGTTTGATCGCCAGCACCCACATCAAAATCCTGGCACCTTCCTGTAATCCCAGTGTGGGGAGGGAGAGGCACACACAAACATATGGATGGAAGGTCGCTGGATCTTTATTTGAAAACAGCAAAACCAAACTGTCATATTCTCATATGATCTGGAAGTTTGCTCCTACACACTTTTCAATGAAGAGTCATTCAGTCATACCATATTTTTACTGTAATTTATTTACCTTTTCTCTCAAGATATGGTTTCTCTGTGTAACAGTCCTGGCTATCCCAGAACTCCTTGTAGACCAGGCTGGCCTCAAACTCACAGAGATCCACCTGTCTCTGACTCCCGAATGCTGGGATTAAAAGAGTGTGCCACCATGCCTGGTTTATTCACTCATTTTTATTTTTTTTTAGGATTATGTATACAGTGTTTTGGCATGTCTGCCTTCATGCCAGAAGAGGGCACCAAATCTCATTATAGAAGGCCAGTGCTCTTAACCTGAGTCATCTCTCCAGCCCTTACTCATTTTTAAATGATTTTTTTAAAATCCAAAATTAATATAACTTGGTCAACATAAAATCTTAAGTACTGGCACCTTTTTTTCTCTTTTCAGATTGCCAGAAATAAATTTCCCGGGATGAAGAAATTCTCTGTATTTCTCTTTTTTGGTTTTTCGAGATAGGGTTTCTTTCTAGCTTTGGAGCCTGTCCTGGAACTTGCTCTGTAGACCAGGCTGGCCCTGAACTCAGAGATCCGCCTGTCTCTGCCTCCCGAGTGCTGGGGCATGTGCCCCCACCACATAGCATGTATTTCTTTTCTTAATGTTAAAAGACAGAATCAACTATCTTCAAAAATAAAAATCCAAGGGGCTGGAGAGATGGCTTAGCAGTTAAGAGCACTGGCTGCTCTTTCAGAGGACCCAGAAACCCATAGGGTGGCTAACGACTGTAACTCCAGGTTCAGGCCTCCATAGGCACTGTATGCACACAGTGCACAGACAATACATACAGGTAAAACACCCATACATGCAAGTTATTAAACACAAAAATCCAGTTGTGGTTTCCATTTATAATTCTAATGCACAATGAGAAAGCTGGGCTTGTGATTTGGAATCAAAGTTCAAATGATCATCTTTCAGTTATATAAAATGTTTGTTTGCAGACAGGGTCTCACTGTAGACCAGACTGGTCTCCAGCTCAGATCACCTGCTTCTGCCTCCCATGGGATTAAAGGCATGGAACATCGCAGCTGGAAAAACCCCTAACTTTGTAAATGCTCAGTGAAGTCAAACATTTCAGTGGTTTGAATAAGAATGGCCCCGTAGGTTCACAGGTCTGAATATTGGTCTCAGTTGGTGGAACTATATGGTAAAGTTGAGGTGTGTCCCTGGAGGTGAGCTCTAAGCTATGCTCCCTCGTGCCTGCCTGCTCCCACCCCCACCCCCCTCAATGGCCATGGGACTCTAACCATGGAACTGTGAGCCTCAAATACCTTTGAAAGCTGCCATGGTCATGATGTTTTGTCATTGCAATAAAAAAGTAAATACTCTTATAAAGTGCTTGAACACCAAAAGGTAGGGTGACAGCTAAGGCTAAGCCAGGTCCCAAAGGCAGTGTCATATGGGGAGAAAGCAGAAATACTTCCTTTAAAAGACACAGCAAGAACACAACTCTAAAGTGGATTACGCACATGGAAACTAAAAAAAGCAATGAAACACAGCTCTTGACGATTCTTTTTTTTAAGTCTCTGAAATGTAACATTTGTAAGCTACACAGGCACCCTACCCATTATTTTTGTAGGACAATTCATAAAGCATGAAGAGGAAGACAAACATACAAAAATAGTTTTCTGGGGTACACAGTATTTTGGAGCCAGACATGCACTGGTATGTAAACATCTCAGGGAGAAAGAACAAGAGCATGGCAGATGAGGACATTGCCTGCCCAGCACAACTCTATTCTGTAGTGGGTACCAAGTCAGTTCACACCTGCCTCTTCCACTCTCTAGATCTCAATCATTCCACACCTTTGCATATTTATATAAATAATGCTCTAGGAACATCTTCAAACCCAGAACCAAGTTAAAACACCTACAATCCTGCTTTTTCTTTAAAGACCAGGCAGCTCATTAACCATGGCCACAACCACTTGTATGAGCTGGCTGCAGAGGAAACAGGCTACACGCTACTTGAAGGTCCACCACATGTTTCTTTTGGATGCACAGTGGCTGGAAAGGTTCTGTGGTGCATATGTGATGGTGAGTATGGAAAATCTTGTTTACTGTGATGCAATTTCATAGAGGAGAATTTCAAATCCCCAGCAGCTATTAAACAGATTTAAAACAATTTGTTTTGTGGCATATCCTTAAATACAAATTTCTAAGGTACTCTCTATATAAGCTTTATTTTTCCTCCTAGAATATTCAAGTCATTCAAAATTTTAAAAAGATCACTGTGGACTGAGGATGTAGATCAGTGGTGAAAAAAAAAAACTTGCCTAGCACAGGCAAGACCCTAGGTCTGATTCCCAGCAGCACAGAAATCGAGAAAGCTCATTAGAGCTGGGTGTATCTTCACAATGGATCTGGAGATACATGTATGAAATACATACATATGGATACTAATTTTCAATATAATATTCTTATGGTATCCTTTCCTCTTAAATTTTTTTGAGTTAGCTTGCATCTCAATACAATTCCCAAGTTCCTTCAGTATTCTTCTTCATCAAGGTTTCTCCCCCGGTGAAGGTTTGATGGCTGTCCACGGTATAACCTGACTGTAGCCGCAGGACCTAGCCTGTGTGGACCCTCTGATGGACGCTGAGTCGAGACTTTCTGCTGAAGGCCTTCCCACATTCAGTACATTCGTAGGGTTTTTCTCCCGTGTGGATTCTCAAATGCAGCCTAAGAGTTGACCTCTGGCTAAAGGTTTTGCCGCATTCAGTACACTCGTAGGGCTTCTCCCCGGTGTGAGTTCTCATGTGGATGATGAGCTGCGAGTTCTGGATAAACGACTTTCCGCACTCGCTGCACTCATAGCGTTTCTCCCCCGTGTGAATCTTCTGATGTATGATGAGGTTTGATTTCTTAAAGAAGGTTTTCGCACACTCGTTGCACTCATAGGGTCGCTCTCCTGTGTGAATTCTCTGGTGTGTGGTGAGTTCAAACTTCTGAGCAAATGTCTTTCCACATTCGCTGCACTCATACGGCTTCTTCTCCATATGTGCTCTCTGGTGCACAATAAGGTTTGACTGATGGGTAAACGCTTTTCCGCACTCAGGACACTCAAAGGGTTTCTCTCCGGTATGAATTCTCTGATGTTTGATGAGGTTTGCCTTATGGGAGAAGGTTTTCTTGCACACGTTACATTCATAGGGTTTTTCTCCCGTGTGTATCCTCTTGTGGCTAATGAGGAGCGACTTGAAGGAGAAGGCCTTGTCGCAGTAGTTGCAGACAAAAGGCTGAACCAAGCTCTTCATTTTCTGATGCTTGAAGACGACTTCTTTATGGCTGAGCGCCTTCCCGTGCCCGCTGTATCCTGAGAACTCCACTCCGGCACGGGGCCTTTCTTGCTTCAGGTACAGAAGTGACTTCCCAAACCCACTGCGCTCCTCGCCCCTCCTCCTCACACAGCTTCCGCTGCTGAGTAAGTCGGAATCGCATTTCAAAGTCTTTTCATA
Source organism: Myodes glareolus (assembly GCF_982192425.1). Taxonomy (NCBI): domain Eukaryota; kingdom Metazoa; phylum Chordata; class Mammalia; order Rodentia; family Cricetidae; genus Myodes; species Myodes glareolus. Next base: position 37,139,186 of record NC_142047.1, read on the forward strand.
TAACTCGTACTTATAGGGAACTTGCGTTAACGAAACAAAGTCTGTGTTCAGATTTAATGTCTTTCCAAAAAGACTTCCTCTTTCTTCAATTGGTGGTTGGTTCTTGAGGGTTATAAGTGGCTTCATCTGTTCATCTGGGTCCCTGGGGTTCTCCACCTGGTCATCGGCCCTCCACACTTCTAGGACAAAACACAGTGAAAGGGATTTTGTTTGTTTTTCAAGACAGAGTTTCTCTGTATAGCTTGGAGCCTGTCCTGGAACTAGCTCTCATAAACCAGGCTGGCCTAGAATTCAGAGATCTGCCTGCCTCTGCCTCCCAAGTGCTGGGATTAAAGTGTGCGCCACCACTGCCGGCTGAAAGGGACTTTCTTAAGCCTTCTCTGTTAAGAATGTGAAGTCCCCACAAGGGCTCCCATCACAGAGCTAACTCTGGGTTCAGACCCAGTCTTTCAGCATTAAAAAAAAAATCCCCAACACAACCATTTTTCATCTCTTAAGCTTTGAAAGGGAAATAAATATATATGTTGGAGGGGTGGTATTTCCTGATGACAAAATGGCCTTTAAGTGAGTAGAAAACGCCGGGCAGTGGTGTCACTGTCTCTGATCCCAGCACTCGGATGGCAGAGGCAGGTGGATCTCTGAGTCTGAGGCCAGCCTGGTCTACAAAGTGAGTTCCAGGATAGCCAGGACTATGGATAGAAACTCAAAACAAAAAGGTGGGTAGAAAAAAAAAAAAAGGTCAAAGCTGGATGTTGTGGCTCATGTCCATAATCCTAACACCCAGGACGGTGAGTTGAGAAGACCAGCCTGAGTCCAAGGCTAGTCTGGACCACACAGAAAGAGTCCGTCTCAACAGTATCTCCTCCGCTCCATGATCACAAACAAAAATAAAAGTTGGCATAAAATGCCATGGTAAAGATAGTAATTTGTGATAAGGATTTCATAGCATCCTCGAGGACAATGGACAGTCAGCCTGGAGACCAAGAAAATCCGCAGATGGTGCAGAGACCCATCAGATGGGGGGCAGAGTCAGCGACTGGCGCTTCAGCCCCAGATGACAGTGACACCAGTCCTGGTCTCTGCTCACCGCTGCTGGTTTTCACCCTTCAAGACTGGGCCTCATTACGTAGTTCAGGCTTGCCTAGGATTTGTGGCACTCTTTATTACAGGCATGGGCAGCAACAACTGGCCCCAAAATAACTCCCCCCCCCAGTATGTGTGGGTATTTTGCTTGTATGTATGGCTGTGCACCATGTGTGTGCTTAGTACCCATGGAGGTTAGGAAGGTGTCAGATTCCCTGGAAGTGAAGTTATAGATGGTAATCAAACCCAGATGTGGCTAATATTCCACTCCATTCCAAGGATGGAACAGGGAGGCTACCACCCAGCATTTCTGTGGGCTCTGGGGATTCACTTGTAAAATCTCCCCAACCCTAAAAATAACTTTTTCTTTTTTTTTTTTTTTTGGCTTTTCAAGACAGGGTTTCCTCGTTTAACAGTCCTAGCTGTCCTGGAACTAGCTCTTGTAGACCAGGCTGGCCTTGAACTCACAGGTGCTAGGATTAAAGGCATGCACCACCACAGCCTGGCCTAAATTTTTTTTTTTAAAGATTTATTACATACAGTATTCTGCCTGCATGTATGCCTCAGGCCAGAAGAGGGCACCAGATCTCATTACATATGGTTGTGAGCCACCATGTGGTTGCTGGGAATTGAACTCAGGACCTCTGGAAGAGCAGCCAGTGTTCTTAACCTCTGAGCCATCTCTCCAGCCTCCTAAAATTTTTTTTAATTGAACTAGACAATAGTTCAGAGGTTAAGAATACTGACTATTCTTCCAGAGGACCCATGTTTAAATCCCAGCACCCACATGGTGGCTTAACCATCTGACTCCAGTCCCAGGAGATTCCATGGCTCTCTTCTATCTAGCCTCTGAGGGCACCAGGCACACACATGGTACACAGACATATGGGCAGACAAAAACAGCCATACATAAAATATTTTTTAAGAAGATATGTATACGGGTGTTTTACTTGCATGCTATGTTTGCAGTGCCCACAGAGGTCAGAAGAGATCTCATGCTACAGAAGGCCATCAGACTCCACACAAATGCTAGGGATAATCACATACTGGGTGGAAGGACAGCCCACACTCCCAATCACTGAAGTACCTCTGCAGCCCACCACTACCCCTCTTTTGAAGATAGTATTTCCTTATGTAGCCCTGGCTAGTCTGGAACTCTCCGTGTAAACCAGGCTGGCCTTGAACTCAGATTTACCTGCCTCTGCCTCCTCAGTGTTGGGATTAAAAGTGTGCCAAACTGTTCCTAATTTCTACTTTTATTTTTATGTGGTATGTGTGAGTATACATGCATGCATTACCATGGCATGTGAGTGGAGGTCAAAGGACAACCACCTCCAACTGGTTCCCTCCCTCCACCAATCTAGGTTCTAGGAATCAAACACAGGACATCAGGCTTGGCAAGGAAGCAAGCACCTTCACCTCCTGAGTCATCTGACTGGTCCTAGAAGAATTTCTTTAAATGTCTGTATGTGGGGTCTGCATACAGGTGTGTACAGGTACAAGTGCCACTAGAGCCAGAGCTTCAGATTCCCCCCCCAGAGCTGGTGTTTCAGGTAGTTATTAGCTCTCCAGCCCCACAAGGTAACTCTAAAGTGAGCATTTCTCACAGCCTGCAGATATAATCACTCTGCAAGTCTCTGAAGACACCTCTCAGGTAGACAGCAAGATCCTGGGGTTAACTGGGCATGGTGGCGCACACCTTTAATCCCAGCACATGGGAGGCAGAGGCAGGCAGATCTCTGTGAATGTGAGACCACTGATCTACAAATTGAGTTCCAGGACAACTAGTGCTGTTACACAGGGAAACCCTGTCTTGAATAACTCAAAAAACAAAAACAAAAAACCCCTATCTCAGGCCACACACCTTTGCCCAGAACTGGGGTGGGGTGGGAGGGGCTAGAGGTAGGTAATCTCTGAGTTCAAGACCAGCCAAGGTCACATAAGTGAAAACCTGTCTTAAGAAAAAAAATCTCAAAGGTGCTCAAACTGTTCAAAAGCTGCGACATCATTTCTCCTAGCTTTTTATTTTTCTACTCAGAGCCCCCGTGGGTGAGTTCTGAACTGACCATTCTAACTATAGCTCCTGTCCCCAGGTGAAAGATTTGTTTCCCAGGCCGGCCTTACCCACTGACAGCAAGTTGCTGTAGTTCTCCAGCATCACATCCATGTACAGAATCCTCTGAGAGGGGTCCAGCTGCTCCCACTCCTCCTGGGTGAAGTCCACAGTTACATCAGTGAATGAAACCGATCCCTGAAATGACAGGTGATTCGCTTTGGGAGACAGAGAAGGATATATGAATTTACTCCTGCCACGTTGTAAGAGTTCACCACGACTGTGCTGCTGGCCGGGGCTGTGTCACAGCTCGAAACACTTTGCTCAGGACAGGTGCAGTGGTGCACACCTGCAACCTCAGCATTTGGGGGGTAGAGGCAGGTAGATCTTAGTTTCAAGCCAGCCAGGGCTACATAGTGAGAAACGGTCTCAATAAAAGCTAGAAAGAGGCAAATCCACAATGGTGCAGAGGTCTGCATCAAACAACGAGGGAAATAAAGACCTTTCAAAAATACAAGGTCTGAAAAGTATTTCTTACCCTTTCTCAAGACACCATTAAGAAATGCACTGCAGGCAGGGGCACATCTTCAAACCCAGCATCAGGAGGTGGAGCACAGGCAGGCTGATCTGAGTTTGAGGCCATCCTGGGCTGTGTAATTTTCTAGGACTGCCTGGACCTGACACAGCCATCACATAGCATCTCCTAATGCTGAGACCCTTTAATACAGTTCCTCAGGCTATGGTGACCCTGATCATAAAATTATTTTATTGTTACTAATATGAAATCATAATGCAAATATCCAATGCTACCCCAAGAGGGTCCCAGCCCACATGTTGAGAACCACTTCCATAGAGATCCTGTCTCAGAAAAAGAAAAGCACCAAAAAAACCCAGTAATTCAAACTAGAGAACAGCAGTAGTTCTCTAGTGACAGCAGACAGCTTCTAGTACAGACCAGAACTAACTCAGAAGTAGACATTGAGGGCTAGCATCAGGATACCTGTGCCACTGTTCCAGACTTTAGTTAAGTGAGGGCAGACTGCCTACATGCAGAGTCTTACATGCACTTGCTCTGGTTTGTCTTGAACATGTACTAAGGACATCTCTCCCTCTCCTACACCATGTTGCCTTGGATCAGGTGTGCCTTGGATCTGCACATTTAAAAGCACAAATCTGGGAGCTGGAGAGATGGCTCAGTGGTTAAGAGCATTGCCTGCTCTTCCAAAGGTCCTGAGTTCAATTCCCAGCAACCACATGGTGGCTCACAACCATCTATAATGAGATCTGGTGCCCTCTTCTGGCCTTCAGGCATACACACGGACAGAATTATCTATACATAATAAATAAATAAATATTAAAAAAAATCTGTGCTTTTAAAAACTAATTCCTGAGAGCCGGCAGTCAAGCAGTAAACAAAGCGGAAAACACTGAGCATTCTGCTAGATGCACCAGCAGTGCTGAGGCCAGTGCTTTCTTATGTTTCTCGTGACCTTGCCAAGGGCTTCCCCAAATGAGGGAGGCTGCTGTGAACTTTTAGGAAAGCTACAGCTAGAATAAGATGAGGGGTCTTCTAGTTAACTTGATGGACACGGCTTAGCTAAGCACTGCTCACAGTAGCACTGCCCTTTACTGCCCCCAGCAATGCCAGAGTTGGCTCTTCTTGCTCGACGTTAGCCAATGTAATCTGAACACAAAGAGATAGAGATGGTTTCTTGGGTAAAGGCACTTACTCAAGCCTGAAGATCTGAGTTCTCCCCAGAAGGTGGAGAAACTGACCTTGTAAGTTGTCCTCTAACCCCCATGTGTACACTATACCACAATCCACCAACCCCCACCCTATCCACACAAAAGTGTGATTAAATTTAAAAATGTAATTAAAAATTTTTAAATATACCTGCTAGAGGGGTTCAGCTGAGACGGCACCACAGGAGCAGACAGTGCATTCCTTAACCCAGGTGTGCACACTCACACTACACATTTCTTAGCCCAGGTGTGCACTCACACTACACTTTCTCTCCTGGGCTGGGGACACCTGGGATCAGGTCATCTAAACCAGGGTTCTTGCTATGAACTGAGGAGTCTTGCAGTAATTAGACAGACTACTTTCATTTCACAAGTGATTCATCAGAGCCAGGGGCTTTTGGTGAAGTTTTAAACCACAATGCAAGGCTTTTTGGGATTATTGCTTTGTGAATAAAGTGGCTGTTTTCTGCTATAGATTTTTCACTGTAGCTGACTCCCTTTCTGTTACAAATTTGGGATTTATCTCCCAGAGTTCAGCACTATTTGAGCTACTGTGTGAAGACTGTCACACAGTCAAGAAACCTGCTTTGCACTACCAGGTCTCTGCTCCTCTCTGTAAACACAGATCTGCCTTCCTGCAATTATCTTTATTGACAGGCATTTGGTCAGTGTTTAAGGTTTAGGCAAAAGCATTCCGTTCAAGGCATTCCCAGATATCCAAGGACATAGAATTACTACTTAGAGCTAATAATTCATAACCGCTCACATAGATATAAGAAATAAGCATGCCTTGGTTTTACCTCACTTATAGATAAGAAAAGCAATGACCTAAAACTAACCTTGCATTAAAAGATTCCTAACTCCTCACCTCACCTTCACCTCCGCTTACTGATGACTTTAGTTCAGGAGATTTACTGCCTGTGTCTTACTCGCAGGAAACATAATTAACAATCTACCACAGCCTAGAGGCAGACAAATCTTCACTGGCGGCTCTGACAAGCATCAAGCTTAAGAGCTTGCTAACATTGATGTTTACTAACATTTGACAAAAATGCTAAAGGACCAAGGGCCACAAACTTCCCTTGTCTGTTTATGTGAGCTGCCTGGCTGCCTCTGCCTGCAAGGTTTTGTGGTCCTTATAAGCTGGGTAAGAACAAAGAGAGGTGACAGAAGCTGGAACATAAGAGCAATAGCATCCCAGAAATTAGTAGAGATAGGAAAATGAAGAAAAATAGAGCAGAGAACTGAAATTGAAATTAGGATTGAGACAGACTTAGAGCTAAGAAATTATAGACAAGTCAGGAGAATTAGAATAAAGTACAAAGGAGAGAGAATAATATAAAGAGACAGGGATAGAAAGAATGTGTTGTAAGTAGATTTCTTAACCCTCAGATTTTAGTTCCTTTCACTTATTGTGGAGTTTTGTTTTGTTTTGTTTTGGTTTTTTTTTTTTTTGAACCCTGAGAGGGATCCTTAGAAGCTGGACTTTTAAGGTTCCCATTAGGTTCTCAACCTGTGAGTAATGATCCCTTTGGAGTCCAAGGGCCCTTTTACAGGGTTGTTGCCTAAGACTATCAGAAAACAGATATTTACATTACAATTCATAACAGTAGCAAAAACTTCGGCTAAGAAGTGGCAATGAGGGCTGGAGAGATGGCTCAGCAGTTAAGGGCACTGACTGCTCTTCCAGAGGACCTGAGTTCAATTCCCAGCAACCACATTACATGATGGCTCACAGCCATCTGTAATGAGATCTGGTGCCCTCTTCTGGCCCGCAGGCATACATGCAGGCAGAACACCGTATACATAATAAATAAACCTTTAAAAAAAAAGTGGCAATGAAGATTTATGATTGGGGTCATCACAACATAAGGAACTGTGCTGAAGGGTCGAATTATCAGGAGATTGAGAACCACTACTCTAAATACAAAGGGAAATTTGAGGGTTGACTATGCTACATGACACCCTTTCTTCCACTCCCTCAAAACAGAAGGGGACCCCTTACCCCAGAATGGCAAGGATGGATGGAGTTGTTTCACTGAATTTGGAGCTAGGCTTCCAGAAAGCCCCAGCAATCCTTTCTCTGCTAGAGACACTTGTGGGGCAGAGCCCACTACGATCCAAATTCAGGTCCTCCTGCTTGTGCAAGGAGGGCTCATCCACTGAGCCCCCTTTCTGTCCCAAAGCTAACTCATTATCCTTTCTACTTAATTTTCTATAAACATAACACCCCAGAAGCGAAATGAAACACCAAGTGAGCAATAAGCAGTGGACTCACCTGGGACCCCATCATTTTCTGTGGTTGGCAAAGGCACTGAAGCACAAAGGCACAACTGGAAGAAAAAAGGAAGCTTGTTATTAAGGATCTGACCTGCCTGGTAACCAGAATGTTCTGTTTAGAGAGCACTATACACCACATGGAAAGTACCACACCCTTCAGAAAAAGCATGCTGGCAATGTTGTTCAGCTAAACACAATTAAGACACATACACAATAGGGCAAGAATAAGAATCCCACCATCAAGAGACAAAAAAGCCTCAATCCCCGAGGCTATCAGATAAGGAATTTAAAGCAATTGTGATTGCAGCGCACAACGCCTGTCTGTGCTCTACGCGCTACCATCCAGTTCGCAAGATTCGGGCAAGGGGCTGGAGGTTGAAACACAGAGAGACAGACACGGACCTCTAGTCACTGGTAAGAAGCCCCTTATTCAATAGCACCATGGAGGCTTATATACCCAACAGTCAGGTGGGCCAACAGGTGAAAACCTCATCCTCTGATCCTCAAGGCCAAGGTAACACGTGCTCGTGAAGCAGAGCTGGTAAATAACTTTGATACAACTCAAATCAGAAGCAAAGTAAAGATCTCTAGCAGGCAAGAGCAGCTGGAGGCCAGGACTCCAAATGGCCCCAACATCTCCTCCCCTAATTTTTTTATAAACAGAAGACCCTCCTGTCTTAGGTCATCTGAGAAGAGTAAACCCTTACCCGTCTTTGGGAGGCTCCTTCCCTGTCTTAGGCAGGCCCTCTTCTGTAGAAGTTGCCCGTCTATGGAGGAGTCTTCATTGTTGGTGCAGTATTTGCAACCAAACCCTACCGGCCAACAGGGTCAGAAGGACTTCTAAGTGACCATATGCTGCATTCTCATGGATTGACTGATCTTACACAGAATTCAGAGACGAATGCCTATGACAACAGGTGTTAAGATTGCCAGCAAGAGGGTCCCCAATCACCACTGGACCCAGCCTCCCATTTGGACTATGGTATTCTACCAACCCTTTGGTTAACAGGGGCACACAGGTATCGACAATCTGGTGTGCTAATTGTAACATTCCAAGGGCTATTCAAGTAACCATTGAGCTGTTTCACTACATAAGAGGCATTGCAATATTAACAAGTGTCACACAAACGGAATGATAAGTGTGAGCAAGACATTTGTTGTACAAGCCATAACTCCACCTGCTCCTACAATAGGGCAGTCTGTTGATTTAAATTTAATGTGGACATTAAGGGCATTCTGAGTCTGGAGAGTTGATTTGTCTCGCCAGTTTAGCCACGGTATCCGACACCAACGATGTTTGTGCCATTGCCAGTCCTGCGACCATGGCTGCAGCAGCAGACACCACGATGACAGCAACCACAGCTGTCACTCCAGAATCTCGTTTCTCTCCATACAGGGTCATCTCAGTCTGCTCAGCCTTTTCGGTAATTGGCAGTGGTATGATGGCTGGTACCCGAACCAACAAGGCAGCACTGGAGTGGTCATCCCAGCAGTCACTCAGGGCCACTGAAAGAACAACCAAGAATATCTTTTCCCCGAAAGGTGCTATTCCATACTTCAAAAAGGAAAAAGAGGGGGCTGGTGAGATGGCTCAGTGGTTAAGAGCACTGACTGCTCCTCCAGAGGACCCGGGTTCAATTCCCAGCACCCACATGGCAGCTCACAACTGCCTGTAGCTCCAGATTCAAGAGAATCTGACATCATTATACCAATGTGCATGAAATAAAGTTAAAGTTTTAAAAAACAAAAAAAAGGAAAAAGCTAAAACATAAACACGGGATTTAATAGTGCCTGTGCTCACAGAGAAATATTCCCAAAAACGGGCGGGGGGGACTTGTGTAGGATTCCTTAAAGTAATATTCATAGCCCCAAAAATGTAACAAAGCATAAAGCATTCACAAAAGAAAAGGTTTGATTAATAGAAGCCTGCTCTATCGCCATATTGCTTAAAGCAGTTCCAGCTGTACAGCTTGAGGAATAGAAAGATGAATACAAAGAACTAGCTTGGCTCACTGGTCAATACAAGGGGGTTCCTTACCAGGCTTCACACGGTGCTTTCCGCTTGATTGAGACTCACCAGGAGACTCATCAAGAGAATGACAGGTGTCATTCTCAGGCTCATCACAGGATCCTTTCCCATCATTTTCCACAGCCTGAACATATCGCTCTGGTACCCAAATGGGCTTATCCATTAAGCCAATTGTGTATTGGGAGAGAGAATATACTTCCCCCTATTTATTTTTGTGAAATACTGTTTTTAAACCATATGTATTCTCCTGTAACATGTTTAATATTATTTACACAAAAAGTTTGAAATTTTCCACTAGCATATACAGGACCATTATCTGTTCTTGTAGGGAATCAACACTAATTGTGCTATCCGCCCACCTTGAGGAATGACCACCACTTCCTGTTGAACAGACGTCATAACCTTAATCTCTTGATAGTCTACATCTACTATCCCAGGATGGATCTGGATCCCCTTTAAAAGGGTACTGCTTCTGCCTAATATTAATCCCATGGTACGTGGCGGTAAGAGCCCATATACTCCTGTAGGGAGTGCTTGCACTCCCATTTGTGGAGTTAAGACTGCTCTGGCAGAGGCACATAGGTCCAATCCTGCGTTCCCTGGTGTGGCTCCAACAAGGTCTGCAATGAGAGCTCTGTGGAAGGAACTGGGTATGGCCACTGGCCGGGTACCCCGGGTACCGTCCCTGCAATCCCGTGGTCATTGCTCCATACACTGAGGTTTTGGGGTCCTGGAGCAGGGCCCTCTGCCAGTTTCTCTGCTGTTGACTAATGGTAGGTGGCAGGGGTTTCCCATCTATCTCTGTTTTGGAGAGGCAATCATTAGCCCAGTGTGCTCCCCTTCTGCATCTAGGGCACAAGCCAGGTTTCCTCCTTCCCCTCATCATCAGCTGTGGGCATTCCTTTCGAAAATGAACAGGAGTTCCATAGTTAAAACAATTACGGCCTCCGGCCCCCAGTTCCTGTCCTATGTTTCTCCAAGGTTGAATAGCTGCTGTCATAACCTGGCCTTGAATGAAATGCTCATCTATTATCTCTACACATCCTGATATATTCATTTAAACTCTGCTTTGTGAGGGCGTAAGGCTTCCTTACAATATTTGTTGGCATTTTCAAATGCAAGTTGCTTTATTATAGGCATAGCTGTTGTAACAGTCTATCTACATAATCTTGGAATTGTTCAGATGGTCCTTGTAAAACTTTTGATAATTGATTCCCAGATGCTTAGGTAGGGCCTTCCAAGCTTTAGTGGCAGCTGCAGCTATTTGGGTGAATACACCTGGATGGTACAGAATTTGTTGCTGCAAATTAGCATAAGCCCCAGCTCCAGTTAGCATATCTAGACTACATTGAGCTTGACCGCTAGAGCATTTAACTGGGCCATTTGCACACAATTTTCCTGATATTCCCCTCGCCATAGGAGATAATCTCCCCCAGATAAGACAGCACGACATAATTGCTGCCAATCACTTGGTGTTAAATTCAGAGTGGAGCAAGATTCTCCCATGGCTAATGTGAAGGGTGCTTGAGCCCCTTATGCAGCAACAGCTTCCATCAAATGCTTCATTTCTTTAAATTGTATTGCAAAATGTTGGCGAATTATTTGCCCCAGGTTGTTGGTGTCTGGCATCTCCATTACTGGTGCAACCATGTGTGTAGGATGGAAGCAAACTCCTTTGTTTTGTTCAATGTTAGAGCCCGCCCCTGCTTAACTGCGACCACCACCCTTCATCATTATAAGCTGGTGGGGCCGAGGGACTTGGGCGTGAATCGTTTTTTACTTTACATTTTCTCAGTTTTCCACAGATTTCTTATTTCCCTACGTATTATTTCCTCCTCAACTTCTGATGATTCCTCACTATCCTCTACAAACTCGAAATCACCAAACTCCTCCCTAGCGACTGACTGTTTTCTGAACAGTCAGTTAGAGAAGACATTGCTAACAATTCCCATCTTAATTCCTCAATATGTCCCCGCCGGCTGGGAACGACCCTGTCCTCCTTACCCCTTTCTCGGTTGGACTTCTACTTGCTGACTGCATGGCCTGAAACCGAAACCAGAGCGAAGGACGTCAGGATTAACACATACTCCAATCCACCCTCACCTTCCGAGGGCGACCTCTCAGCGTTCCCTAGTTCCCAAACTCAGTGGAACCCCAATTGCAGCGCATGCCTGTCTGCGCTCTATGCGCTACCATCCAGTTCGCGGGCAAGGGGCTGGAGGTTGAAACACACAGAGACACGGACCTCTAGGCACTGGTAAGAAGCCCTTTATTCTATGGCAACATGGAGGTGCCATAGAATTCTATTCTATCCAACAGTCAGGTGGGCCAACAGGTGAAAACCTCATCCTCTGATCCTCAAGGTCAAGGCAACACGTGCTGGAGAAGCAGAGCTGGTAAACAACTTTGACACAGCTTTCAGTAACTCAAATCAGAAGGAAAGTAAAGATCTCTAGCAGGCAAGAGCAGCTGGAGGCCAGGACTCCAAATGGTCCCAACGTGTGATTCCTAAACCACAGACTTTAATGTAAAAGGCAAACATGAATGAACAAACAGGGAATCTCAGCAAAGATGGAAATTAGAAGAATAAAAAACGAAAAAAGAAAATTCCAAGTGATACGGCATATGCCTTTAATTGCAGAACTCTGGAGGCGGGCAGTCTGTGAGTCCCAGAACAGCCAAGAATACACGGAGAAACTGTCTTGCGAAAACAGTGAAAATGAAAATACTAAGGACTTCAGAGCACAGCTCAGTGGCTGTTAGGGTTTGCTATGAGGCGAGCCCCCGGCTGCCGGGTTCAATCACTTCATCTGTGGACTAATCCTCATGGACTCTCATGGTGGCATCAGTAGGAAACAGAAGGTGGGGCTTAGATGAAGCAGCATGCCAGGGCATGCCCTGGGAGATAAACCTGTCTCCAGCCCCTTCCTGTCTTCCTAGTTGCCAGGAAGTAAGCAGAGGTGAGCAACCTCTGCCATGATGTCCAATGTCACCATAGATTTAAAGAGATGGAATCAAGGGACCATTGACTGAAACCGGGAACCACAATATACCCTTCGTCTTTTGAGCTGCTTCTCTCGGGCATCTGCCCCTGTAACAAAACACTAACTGGAACAAAGGTAGAAATTCTTAGCATGCATGAGGTCTTGGATGGATCCTTAAAACAGTCCCTTGCAAAGGAATTAAATAGAGAAGAAACAGCATTTAAACATCTGAGAAAGAGCAGCTTCAGTTACTGCTTGTTTTATTTTTTGAGATAAGGTCTCATCATCTCGCCCAGGCTAACCTCAAATTCATGATCCTCCTGCCTCAGGCTCCCAAGTGCTGGGATGGCAGGAATGAGATACAATACCTAATGTGCATTAAAATGTCTTAGGGCTTAGGTCCCTCCTACCCTATTCCCACCCACACCGTGAGCATTACCCCAACGCCAGCACGAGGACGGACACGACAGAGGTGAGAGCAGAAACCCATCCGTCTCTAACAACGGAGAATCAAGGAAACCAAAGCCGGTATGTGGAAAGACCAGTACACCAATAAAACTAACCAAACTGGCCGGGAAAAGGACAAACAGCTTGGGTGTGGAGGGATGGTAACATTTGATAGGCTGAGGCAGGACCACAAGTTTTCCAGGCCAGCCTGGCTACATAGCGAGACCTTGCCCAACCACACAAAAAAATCCAAAAGTAACAAAGAACACAAATTACCAATATCTAGAATGACCCAGGGCACATTATTATAGTTGCTGCATATATTAATCTTTTTCCTTTGGGGGCTAGAGATATGGCAAAGAATGGACACTGTTCTTCCCTAGGAACAGGGCTCCATTCCCATCCCCCACCTGGCAGATGACAACTGCCTATAAGCCCAGTTCTAGGGGAACTGCATACCCTCTTCCAGGTCCCTCAGGCACCGGGCACATACGTGATGCACAGACATACACACAGGCAAAACATCTATCACATAAATTTTTAAAAATTTAATTTGTAAAGAAATAGAGGGTGGAGAGACACTCAGTGGTTAAGAGCACTGCCTGTTCTCCCAGAAGACCAGAGTTCAGTTTCCATCACCCATGTCAGACATTCACAACCACCAGGAATACCAACTCCAAGAGATCTGATGCTCTCTTTGGCCTCTGCAGGCATCAGCACACACGGGGAATACATACAGGACAAATAAACATAAATAAAAACAAAAATTAATATTTAAAAAAAGGAGGTGGACTGCCCAACCTTATAGGCCATGCCCGCCAGAAGATCAGGAGGCCGCCTGATCATGGATCTCCTCCCTCTCTTGGTTCCCTTGGGCACACAGCCCTGTCTACCCACAGACTACACCTGCCAGAAGACCAGGTAGGCTGCCCACCCTATCCCCCTCACCTCCCCGACACCATATCCACGCCCTCAACTCAGGTGGACACTCCCTGCTGGATCAGAGGCCACAAAGGCTTCCAGAACTCCTGCCCCCAACTCAGGCAGAGACCCTCTGCTCAACAGAGACCACACACCAGCCACCAGCAGTTTAGCCCTCAACTCAGGGAGAAACCCCCTGCTCAACCACAGGCCACACAGGCCAAGAAGACCAGAAAGGAAACAGAAACCAAGGAACAAAACATATCCAACAAAGACAAACCCGGAATTCAGCACTGAGACCTAGCTAGAATTACCACCAATCAGATGCCTAGATGCCAGAATAGGAGCATAAGAGCCAAGGCAATATGGCGCCACCAGAGCCCAGCTGTTCTACTACAGCAGGTCCTGAATATTCCAACACAGCCAAAGCACAAGAAAAGAGGTCCTTAAGAAGTGAGTGAATCTCTCAATGAAACGAGAAAAAGACAAACAAAAAACTGGAGGAAATGAAAGCCAGGGAAAACAAACAGTTGAAGGAAACAAAAGAAAGTGGCCGGGAGGTGGTGGCCCACGCCTTTAATCCCAGCACTTGGGAGGCAGAGGCAGGAGGCGGATCTCTGTGAGTTTGAAGCCAGTCTGGTCTACAAAGTGAGTTCCAGGACAGCCAGGGTGGTTTACAGGGAAACTCTGTCTCAAAAAAACAAAAAAAAGTGTTCAAGATATGAAAATGGACAAAGAACCAATAAAGAAAATATAAACGGAAGGAATCCCAGAAATGGAAAATCTGGGTAAGGGAACAGGAACTACAGATGCAGGTATCACCAACAGAATACAAGAGATGGACCTAATGGGTATCTATAGAACATTCCACCCAAACACAAAAGAATACACCTTCTCAGCACCTCATGAACTTTCTCACAAGCTGACCACATACTTTGTTACAAAGCAAATCTCAACAGATACAAGAAAACGGACATAACCCCTTGTATCCTATCAGACCACCATGGGTTAAAACTCTATTTCAACGATGACAGAAACAAGGGAAAGCCTACAAATTTATGGAAACTGAACTCTACTTAGTGACTCTACTGGGTCACGCCAGAAATAAAGAACTGAGAGATTTTTTAGAGTACAAGGAAAATTATTACATAGTATACCCAAACTTATAGGCAACATCCCACAGATGCAGAGATTCAACATATAAAAATCCATCAATGTAATCCAGCGTATAAACAAATTTAAAAGAAAAAAAACTCATATGATCATCTCATTAAATGCTGAAAAAGTCTTTGACAAAAATTCAACATCCCTTCATGATAAAAGTCTTGAAGCGAGCAGGGATACAAGGGACATACTTAAACACAATAAAGGCATTATACAGCAAGCCAACAGCCAACATCAAATTAAATGGAAACTCAAAGCAATTCCACTTAAATCAGGAACAAGACAAGACTGTCCACTCTCTCCTTATCTACTCAAATAGTATTTGAAGTTCTAGCTGGAACAATAAGAAGGAGATGAAGGGAATACAAATCAGAAAGGAAGTCAAAGTATCATTATTTGCAGTTGATGTGATAGTATACATAAGTGACCCCAAAATTCTACCAGGGAACTCCTACAGCCGATAAACATCTTGAGTGATTTGGCTGGATACAAGATTAACTCAAAAAAAAAAAAACAAAACAAAACCAAACAGTAGCCCTCCTATACACAATGTCAAATGGACTGAGAAATCAGGGAAACAACACCCTTCACAAATGCCACAAACAATATAAAATATCTTGGGGTAATTCTAATCAAGCAAGTAAAAGACTTGTATGACAATAACTTCGAGTCTTTGAAAAAAGAAATTGAAAATATCAGAAATAGGAAAGATCTCCCATGCTCATGGATCAGTAGAATTAAAGTAAAAATGGTCATCTTACCAAAAGCAATCTATTCCACCAGAACTCTAACACAATTCTTTATAGACCTTGAAAGGACAATACTCAACTTCATATGGAAAAGCAAAAAACCCAGGGTAGCCAAAATAATCTTGAACAATAAAGGAACTTCTGGAGGTTATCAGCATCCTTGGTTTCAAGCTCCACTACAGAGCAATAGTTATAAAAACCATATTGCATTGGCATAAAAACAGACAGGCATATCAATGAAATTAAATCAAAGACCCAGACATAAATCCACACTTATATGGACACCTGACTTTTGATAAAGAAACCAGAAATACACAACGGAAAAAAGAAAGTATCTCAACAAATGGTGCTGATCTAACTGGATGTCAGCTTGTAGAAGAATGCAAATAAATCCATATCTATTGCTCTGCACAAAACTCAAGTCCAAGTGGATCAAAGACTTCAACATAAAACTAGACACACTGAACCCGATTATTAATAGAGAAAGTAGGGAATAGCCTTGCATACATCGGCATACAAGACAACTTCCTAAACAAAACACCGGTAGTATAGGCACCAAGACAGACAATAAATGGGACCTCATGAAACTGAAAAGCTTCTGTAAGGCAAAGGACACTGTCAATAGAACAAAATAGCAGCCTACAAGATGGGAAAAGATTTTCAACAACTCTACATCCAACAGAGGACTAAAATTCAAAATATATAAAAAACTCAAGAAACTAGATATCAACAAACCAAACAATCCAATTAAAAGATGTGGTACAGATCCAAACAGAATTCTCAATAGCAGAACCTCAAATGGCTGAGAAACACTTAAAGAAATATTCAAAATCCTTAGTCATCAGGGTAATGTAAATCAAAACTACTTTGAAATTCCCTTTACATCTGTCAGAATGGCTAGGATCAAAAACACAAGTGAGCCAGGCAGTTGTGGCGCATGTCTTTAATCCCAGCACTCAGGAGGTAGAAGCAGGTGGATCTCTGTGAGTTTGAGGCCAGTTTGGTCTACAAGAGCTAGTTCCAGGACAGGCTTCAAAGCTCCAGAGAAACCCTGTCTCGGAAAACAAAACAAAACAAAAAAACAACAAAAACAAAACAAACAAAACCAGCTCAAGCTGGTTCTTGAACACTTCAACAACAACACTTCAGGGGAACATTCCTCCACTTATGGCTGAATAATCTGACTTTTAATCTGCATTGGAAGAAGGAAAGAGGTGTGTTCGTTTTTCTGCCCTTGCCCTCGCCTATCAGCACACCCATCTCTTCACTGGCACTGGAGCCTACTCTTCGGGATTCCAGCACATACAGAAACCAGCTGAGACATCCAGCCTTGTGGGATGAGCAACTCCTGGATTCTTGGATTTTTTTGTTCACAGCTATTGTTGGACCACAATCTGTAAATCATTTCAGTAAATTCCCTTAGAGAGAGAGACAGAGGAAGAGAGAGACTCATTCTCTTAAGTTCTGTGACTCTAGAGAACCCTGACTGATACAGGTGCCTAGACTAATCAATCATCAGAGAGGCTTCCTCCAGCAGCTGACGGGAGCACAGGCAGAGAACAGCCAAACACTAGGCTGAGTTCTGGGAACCCCAGAGAAGAGGGGGAGGAAGGACTATAGGAGTCAGAGGGGTCAAAGCCCCCAGAAGAACGTGGTCTATAGAATCAACTAAGCAGGGTTCATAGGTCTCACAGAGACTGAAGCAGCAATCGCAGATCCTGGGTGGGCCTAGATCCTCTGCATGCATGCTGTGTATAGTTCTTTAGCTTGGGGTTTTTATGGGACTCTTAACAGTAGAGGTGGGGTGCCTCTGACTCTTTGCCTGCTCGTGGGTCCTCTTCCTTCTACAGGTCGCCCTGTCCAGACCTGAGGAAGGTTTATGCTGAATTTTTCTGCATCTAGGCTGGTGTGAGCTAGCCTGGGCTTGCTGTCTCAAATAACAATATTTGCTGTCTCAAAATAATATTCGTGCAGAAACCCCGTCCTGTCCAAAACAGCCGAGGTTTGACTCATTGCTTTCTGAGAGAACAATCCAAAGAGCCTTCCACGTGCTATCTCTGGAAGCGCCAACATAAGCCCTACAAAGACTAATTTGGACAATGGTACTGGCCTCTTTCTAATTTCTAGCTGGAATTAAGCAAAAGGACCCAAAGTTGAGGGATGGTCACATGACCAGTTATAAGGTCTCCTCCCTCCAGGCCCTGATGCCTTCTCATAGATACAGAATCTTGGTTTTCTCTACCACCAGAAACCTGAGTTTGGGCAGAGTTGACAGCACCTCACCATCCTTTCTTCAAGCTGAGAGACAGCGTCAACACTTTCTGGGAAAGGCAAGTGTACTGGCCGCTCTTCTCATTGCTGTGACTAAGGCCCAGACAAAAGCAGCTTGCGGAAGGGGTTCCTCAGGGCTCATATTCTGAGTACAGTGAATCATGACAGAGGAGTCACAGCGGCCGCAGCATGAGGTCACTGGTCACACTGGGCGCACTGTCAGAGAACAGTGGCACATGCTGACTGACTTCTTTCTCCTTCTTACTCAGTCCTGGGTCCCTGGCCATGGGTGAGTCTTTCCACTCCACTACATCAATACAGAAACTTTCTCACAGACATGCCTAGAGGTTCTTCCAGGCAATTCTAAACCCTATCAAGTTGACAAGAAGAACTATCACAAGTCTCCCACTTGTCAAACCGAGAACATACTACTTTTAAGCCAAAGCTTCTACCTCTTGCCCTTATCGGCTCATGGCCATCTCATGATGCACAATGCATTCATGCAGTCCAACCTCAGAAGTACCTGCTGTCTTTAACAGTTCCAACACTGTCCAAAAGTGTAAATGTGCCAGGCAGTGGTGGCGCACACCTTTAATCCCAGCACTAGGGAGGCAGAGGCAAGCAGATTTTGAGGCCAGCCTGCTCTACAGAGTGAATTCCAGAACAGCCAGGGCTGTTACACTGACTAGTTCTATGTTCCCTCTGCTTATTTTTGGCTATTTGGACCTTCTGGAGTTTGAGGAATTGGGAGTTTCCTGTGGACCTGACAACCTTCCTAACTTCCCACAATGGCCACACTGCTAGGCCTCAGAAGTCTTCCAGACTTGTCACCAGCCTCCACGAACCCCTTACTGTTGCGTCTATCATACCTATACCATGATGCCAAAACCTGCTTCCTGCTGGAGACGTAGCCTGGCCCCCCCTGAGCCATGCTTGTGCCATCCTGCCTGCCTTCCAAGCTTACCTGGAGGAAACACCTCCCCAGGTAGTGGTTTTCAGACAGAGGACTCCTTCAGTGGCACCCCCAGTTTAGGCTCTCTTTTGTTACAAGCTGGAACCTTTGCTACGGGGCACTTTGCCCCTAGAGCACTGTTCCTATTATCTCAGTGCAGAACAGGTCTCCCTTATTTCTAACAACTGCAACTGTATCTCAGCGTTTGCTTTGTAGCCTACAACTTTAAGCCCCCTCCTTTCCCCAGCAAACCACAGTTTTGCTATCTTTCTGCTCTCACTCACAGCACACTGGGATAAGAGCAGCAAGCAGTAACCTTGCTATAGCCTGAATGTCATCCAGAAGACAACACTAGGAATTGAATCCAAATCCTCTGGAAGAGCAGCCAGTGTCTTAATCACCAAGCCACCTCTTCTGCCCCAATCCTGTCTTCAGACATCCTCCACCAAACAAATTAGTCCATTACTGTTGAATTCAGCCTCACTCAGATTCTCAGGAAACAGACAGCAGGCAGCCCAGTTTTTGGAATATGACATAAATGGCCTCTAGCCCCATTTCAGAGAAGTCCTTGCCTCCCTCTGAAACCTCACTAGCCAGAGGCCTTCATTATCTATGTTTCTCTGTCTTTGTCTCTCTTTCTTAAGGATTTATTTTTATTTTTGAATATGTGTGTATGTCTATGAGTACATGCTCTGAGTGTGGGTACCAGAAGAGGCCAGAAGCAGGTGTTGGATTCCCTGGAGCTGGAACTCTAGGTGGCTGTGAACCACCCAACATGGCTGCTAGAAACTGAAGCTGTGTTCTCAGCAAAAGCAGGAAGCGCTCTAAACTGCTGAGTCATGTCTCCAGCCCCTTTCTCTTGGCATTCTGGTCCTCTGAACTAGAATGGCGCACTTTGTTCTGCTTACACCATCTTAGGACTTCCGTAACCCTAAGTTCCAAACTCTCCTACTCTACTCCAAAACAATCCCAAAGGTCTATGAAGCACCTGGTCCAGTGGCTTAAGAGTGAAGCATCAAAACCTATGTCAGAGCCCAGGAATAGCATACAGAAATAAAGGGTCCAGTCCTGGAATACAGAAATATAAAGTTGTCAGCTCAAACACATTTTGGGTGAAAAAAAAAAAAAGCTGACAGCCACTATTAACCTTTAACACTTTCTGCCTTAAGAGCAGACACCTTGGCAGCCACAGTGTACAGAGGTAAACAGTTTACAATTGTATCCTGCCTCCCAGCTTCCCAGCTAGGCAGGTCCAGCAGATAAAGGTTAGCTTCTAACTGTTGCCTCTATGGGACCCTCTGCTTGTATCCCCTTCAGTTTTAACTGTCCCCTATGTGACTCTACTCTCTGCCTTGCCTTCCTTCAGGGACGGTGAAAAGCGGCTGTGTCAGCCACAGGCTAACTTCACATTCTAATGTCCTATAACCAGAAGTTGTGCAAAATGTAATGTGGCTTTAAGCCTAACCTCAAGTTGTAAAAGCTCTCTGACCCACACCTGTGCTTGATTTTCCTATAAGAAGAGGCTCAAAACCAGCCCCTGTAGAGGGCCACAGCCACATTCTCCATCACAAGATGGCGCTGACATCCGGTTTCACCGCCAGGTGAACGCACACGTGTTGGTAATTTTCCACTACTGTCCCCGCCTACTCCCAAGGCATTCACCTGGGATTATGGACAATTGACCAATCCAAGAGTGACACGTCCCGAAGCAGGGTCTGTTTCATATATAAGGGATGGCTTCCTTCATTTCTGGGTCCCCGGCCATGTTGGCTGATGCTCGCTCTCCCAAGGGGTATTAAAGCCATTCCTGCAGAAGGATCCTAGTATTCCGCGTGGTTCTTGCTGGCGAGGATAGCTGGGACATCTGGTGCCGAAACCCGAGACGCCGAGGAATCCTGACCACTGCACCGATGGGGATCTCTTGGATTCACCTTGGATTCAGGAAGGATTCAGAACTGTGGGTCTGCATAATCAGAGAGGTAATGTCTGCTCCTGGATTTTTCGGTTTTGAGCTTGACTTGTTTCCGCATTGGGAAGGTTTCATACAGGCCTTGATACTTATCTTAGCAATTCTCTTATTTTCCGCCAGAAATTGCTTAAAAGATGAATCTTGCCAAGCGATTGTTGCAAAAGCGGAGGAAATCCAGGACAGAATATCAGAAACTGAATGCAGTGGGAGGTTAGACGCGCGCGTGAGGAAAGAAATTAAGGAAAGAGGACCCCCCAGTGATTCTAAGAAAGTAAAAATGGGAGAGAACATTGGCCCACAAGGCCAAAAGCTTTCTGATATCAATAATAAAAAAAAAGGAAAGAACAGTAGTTTATATCCTCTGCAGGGGCTCGAAACTCTGCAAATTGAAAGTGACCGTGAAAGTGAGCACGAAAGTTCTGGTTCAGGAGAAGAGATAGGAGAACTGGATACAGAGGAGGAGGCAGAATTAGCCAGCGGCAGGGCCATGAGGTCATCCCAAACGGCCCATCCGCCTCCTTATAGGTTACGCCCTCCCCCAATTGCCCCTTCGGCGCCTCCTTATGAGGAACGCCTTGGGCCAAAGACCTTTTCATTTATCCCTGACAAGGTCAAGAGAAAGCTACACTTGGCCTTCCCCGTTTATGAAGGGGAAAACGGGCGGGTGCATGCGCCTGTGGAGTACAACCAAATCAAAGAGTTAGCAGAGTCAGTCAGAAAGTATGGAGTGACTGCTAATTTTACCTTAGCCCAGTTGGACAGATTGGCCTCGTCTGCCATGACTCCGGCGGACTGGGAAGCAGTTGCAAAAGCATCCCTTATCAGCATGGGTCAATATTTGGAATGGAAAGCGCTGTGGCACGAGGCAGCCCAGGAACAAGCCAGAGCTAATGCTCAGGCCTTAACTCCAGAACAACAGCAATGGACATTTGACCTCCTGACTGGGCGAGGGCACTATGCCGCTGCCCAGACAAACTACCCTTACGGCGCCTACCGCCAGATAGCCGATACAGCTGTAAGAGCATGGAAAGCCTTGTCAAAAAAGGGAGAAGGGAGCACTCCGCTCACCAAGATTATACAAGGGACTCAGGAGCCTTTTTCAGATTTCGTGGCAAGAATGTCTGAGGCAGCAGGACGCATTTTTGGAGATACTGATATGGCCACGCCCCTCATTGAGCAGCTCGTCTTTGAGCAAGCCACGCAGGAGTGCCGTGCCGCCATAGCCCCTAGGAAAAATAAAGGGCTACAGGACTGGCTCAGGGTCTGTAGAGAACTAGGACCACCCCTGACGAATGCAGGTTTGGCTGCAGCCATCATGCGGTCACAACAACGCCCTTTTAAAGGGCCAGACACAAGAGTTTGCTTTAAATGCGGGAAGCCAGGACACTTAAAAAGGGACTGTAGGTCATCAGAAAAGGAGAGAGCGCCCCCTACGCTTTGCTCACGCTGTGGTAAAGGTTATCATAGGGCGGAGCTCTGCCGCTCTGTTAGGGACGCCCATGGTAAGATCCTCCCACCATTAGGAAACCCACAGACTGATGATCCAAAAAACGGGATGACGGGCCCTCGGTCCCAGGGCCCCCAAAAATATGGGAACAAGTTCGTCAGGGCAACGACCGAGGGACCCTCGGAGGCAGAACAAGAATGGACTTGTGTGCCTCCACCGACTTCTTATTGATGCCTCAAATGGGGGTACAGCCCGTCCCTGTGCAGCTGCCTGAGCCCCTACCCCCTGGAAGCATGGGCCTGCTTTTAGGACGTGGCTCGCTTACCCTACAGGGATTAATCGTCCACCCAGGTCTCGTTGATAGTCAGCACACTGCTGAGATACAAGCCCTATGCTCTTGCCCTAGTGGAGTTTTTTCCATCAGTAAAGGAGACAGGATAGCTCAACTACTGCTTCTCCCGGCAGACATCCCCCAGAGGCCGGAGAATAAATTAATGGGGTCAACAGGACAGGATTCAGCCTACTTGGTTGTTAGCCTTCAAGATCGACCCAAACTGCCCCTTTGGGTCAATGGTAAATGCTTTGAAGGCATTTTGGACACTGGCGCGGACAAAAGTGTTATCTCATTGCGCTGATGGCCACAGTCCTGGCCCGTTACTGAGTCGTCTCACACCCTACAGGGCTTGGGCTACAGTGCAAACCCCACCATTAGCTCCACCAGATTATCCTGGGAAACAGATGAAGGGCAGTCAGGATATTTTACACCGTATGTCCTCCCCCTGCCGATCAACTTATAGGGAAGAGACATGATGCAGGGCATGGGATTGACCTTATCTAATGCATATTCATCTCAGGCCCAAGATATAATGATCAGAATGGGTCATAGGCCAGGAAAGGGCTTGGGTCGCTCCCAGCAGGGAATACGGGAGCCAATAAATCCTAAACCTAATATCAGCAAACAGGGCCTGGGTTTTTCCTAGGCGCCACTGGGGCAGCACGGCCCACACCGTGGAAAACAGAGACCCCCGTATGGGTTCCCCAGTGGCCACTTACTTCTGAAAAACTGGAAGCAGTAAATCAGCTAGTTAATGAGCAGTTGGCTCTGGGACACATAGAACCATCCACCTCTCCGTGGAATACACCCATTTTTGTCATTAGAAAGAAATCCGGAAGATGGCGCTTGCTGCATGATTTGAGAGCCGTTAATGAACAAATGCACCTCTTTGGGCCTGTGCAGCGAGGACTCCCAGTGCTTTCAGCTTTGCCCAAAAATTGGAGTCTGGTAATAATAGATATTAAGGATTGTTTTTTTCTATTCCATTGAATCCTGCTGATAGGCCTCGCTTTGCTTTTACTGTTCCTTCAATTAATCATATAGAGCCTGATAAACGTTTTCAATGGAAAAACCTTACCTCAGGGTATGTGCCTCAGTCCGACCATTTGTCAGATGTTTGTGCAGGAGGCTCTTAAACCACTTCGTGAACGGTTTACATGTTTGCTCGTGGTTCATTACACGGATGATATACTTATGTGTCATGAGGACTTACAGGTCCTAAAGGAAGCCTACCCGCTGCTCGTTAAAAGCTTACAGCTATGGGGTCTTCAAATAGCCGCTGAGAAGGTCCAGATTGCAGATACTGGCCAATTTTTAGGTTCTGTTATTCTTCCTGAAAAGATTCTGCCTCAAAAAATAAAAATTTATAGGGATGATTTGCGAACGTTAAATGATTTCCAAAAGTTGTTAGGAGATATTAATTGGCTGCGACCATTCTTAAAAATCCCCTCCGCGGAGTTAAAGCCATTGTTTGATATCTTGGAAGGGGATACTCATATTACCTCCCCTCAGGCCTTGACGCCAGCAGCAGAAGCAGCCCTGTTGCTCGTGGAAGAATCCATTAAGGAGGCACAGCTGTGCCGTATTGATGAAACTCAACCATTTGCTCTATGTGTGTTTAAAACAAGAAAGCTACCCACCGCTGTGTTATGGCAGGATGGACCGTTACTGTGGATCCATCCGCATGCTTCTCCTAACAAAAGTATTAATTGGTATCCCACCGCTATAGCTCAAATTGCCCTTAAAGGCC